>NW_028324310.1:12537500-13267500 GCF_058129835.1 Hydra viridissima
ACAATTTTTCCATGAGTGTACTATAAAAACGACATACCAAATTAAATAGACGCCGTGAGAGAAAATAATATCAAAATTATAAATGTATAGCTAATATTAAAAATACTAATTATTAATTGTTCTAAAAAAATATATCTTTTGTTAAAAATGTTTTCATTAGTTTAAATAAAGTTTGCAAAAATTGAATCACTACGAATTTCACACGAGCATGAAAGACCGAAGGTAAGTAAAACGCTGCTGTCTTTGTACTGTACTGTTTTCGTTACCATATTTGTTACGCATCCGCCTTCACCCGTAAAGCAGGTCTCAGAATAGTCGGGACTCTGGCATGTTACGTAAGTATGATCACGAGGTGAGTAACTAAAAAGATACTTTTTTTAATGATTATCTTATAGTTTTTTTTATAAAACAACATATTGCACAAACGTTCAGAAATAGACTTTTGCAAGATATCTTTTTGAAAGAAGTCTTTGTTTTTTGTTCCAATCACATGTAATAGAATCTGGGATTAATAAAAAAGCTGTTGCGTCGTTTAGTTAACATGAAAGATGAAATATAAAAATTGTTGTTGTTTCAAAATCATTAAACAAAAATGTAATGTTAAATACTAACTGAATTGAATTATATGAACCCATTTTAATATATATTTATCATTTCAATGATTGTTTGGTGCAATATTTTTAATGATAAAAGTATTTCGTTAAATACGAGTATAAGAAACATTTCGTTTTCGTTTAGCAAATAATAAATCGTTTTTCGATGGGCAAATCATAAATCGCTTTTGGTTGGGCAAATCATAAATCGTTTTCTTTATTTTAACGTGATTAGGTAACTTAGTAGGCTGAGTATGTAAAGTCGTAATGCTATTGAACTAGGGTGATTATGGACATATTTAACTAAAAACTGAATAACAAGCTCATTGTAATGAAATTTGAATGTTTTTTGAAAACAAGTTAACATTATTGTTAGATAAATCAAACTATATAAAAAAAATTGTTTTACGGAGTTTTTATCAATAATTAGAAGTGTGCCTAATTAGGGAGATATATAGAATAGAAAGGAAAACACTAACAAATACATGCAATTAGTATTAATTAATACAATAATTAGTGAAATAAAATTGTCTACAGTTATAATAGTAATAATTATGATTAATTATAATGACTTTAATGTGCATTATTTTTAATTATTTCGTTAAATCAGAGGGTTAGAAATATTATAACATCATAACCTGTTTGAACTGGTCTATAAGGAGATTACCTGCCAGGAAGCTGGACTTGATGTACACATTCTCGGCAAGAATTATAATACAGTTTGTTAGGTCGAAGGGTTTTTTTTGGAGTACAGCAAGATGAACTTCCATCGCAGTACGTTATAACTGTTCCAAGTGGTAAACTCGGTGGACTATTCCAAGTAGAAGCGCGTTTAAATCTGTTTTCAAGTTGGAATTTTTTTCTGGTGTCATGTTGACCTAATATAGAATAATTCTTAGTTTAAACTGTTAAAAATGAAATTAAAAAAAATAATTTAAAAATTACCTCTCAAGATATCTTTATATAGCGATTTATGGAGCGCTGCCTAAAATGGATATATATATATATATATATATATATATATATATATATATATATATATATATATATATATATATATATATATATATATATATATATATATATATATAATGTAGATCTGTGTGTATAATACTAATGATGGAAAACTTCACGCTGATAAAGAATCGTAATAACGCATGGTCTAAGGATCTGCGTATCGATTCATTTCTATATCGTTATCATTCCGATATGATAGCGGAAAAAAAAGTCATCGGTTTGAGATGAGGAAATTTTTGATAATGAATATTAACATTACATACGTTATTAAAATAATTTTATAATTTATAGTTACTTTTTATCTATAGATATAATAGCATATATAAAAAATATTCGATTAGTTATGCGCAATTGTAAATTGAGGAAAAATGATGAGAAGCTTGATAATATTGTTGGTAAATTATTACCTACCCTTGAAGCAAAGATATATTGCCAACTAACGGAAAATGGAGATGTTGTACGCCATTATCTTTATCTTACAAGATTTGATTTGAAATTAACTGGTAAAAAAGAAGTTGCATCTGTAGTTTGGGAAAAATTTAATGTTTTTTGGAAAATGGCAAGAATTCCAACAAAACAGAAGAAAGATATTGTTAAAATGATACTGCATCTGATTCATCTTAGAGAGAACTTGATTAAAAACGAAAAAAAAAAAAATGTTATTCAGCTCAACTTCTGAGTTTTACTAATAAACTATCATTGTTGTTTGATATTGCAGCATCAAATGCAGAAAGTTTGATATGAAAAGATACCTCGCATAGTATCAATAGTCAGATCTCAGATATAGATTTTCTCTCAGATCAGCGTCACTTAAAAAAGTAGTTTTTGGCCCCATTAGACAAAAGTTAAGCTATGAAAGTTAAAAGAAAGGATGAAAAAGAGAAACATAACATCAAGGCTATTGAAAAAGAAAAATCTAGAAAGGAAAACACGAAAGAAAAAAGTTTTAATGCATTGGCAGCATTTGATAATGAAGACAAAGTTCATAATAAAAATGAGGAAAGTACTATTGCTAGACAGAACAAAAAAATCAAGATATTAGAAAACCCTAAAGTTTCCTTAATGGCTGATAGGTTGAATCTATCCAACAGAGAAAGATATGGGATCATTTTAAGCTATAGTTGAAGCGTTAGGTCACAATTTAGATGAAATATCAAAAAGCACAGCGAACAGATCAGGTAGTAAAATTCGACAGCAAGTTTCAGATGATATTAACAAAACACTCACTTCACTCTTCCATTCACTGGGATTCAAGCTGTCTGAGGTCGATGGTAAAGTGGAACATTTGGCTATTGTAGTAACAGGAAAACCAAGTGCACCTATTTCATTATTTTCTAATAAGGTATTTGATCGTGATCAAACTAATTTAGGCTTGTGACCCTAAAATTCTCTGGCATCATCGATTTTCTAATGGCATAAGCACCAACCTTTTTTCTAAATAAAATGTTTCTCATTGAACTGTATCTGTAATATTCCGAGGATAATATTAGGAAAATAACAGAATATAACTCAAAGTTTGAAATATGTTGACCACCGTATTTTATTTTTAATCATGCTCTCAATAATACAAGTCATGTGTGTATTCCGCCGAACACGGATATTACATCTTCCTTCTACCATTTTTTTTTTTTTTTTTTTTTTTTTTTTTTTTTTTTTTAAAGATCTGTGTATATACCTATATATAATAAATTCTTTATAATATACACAGTTAAATGAAGTCCTTCAAGTAGGCAGGTCTGTTTTTAGTCCTTGACGATCTTCGCACGTCAGGCTGCGGTTCAGTCGGTAGAGTTTCTGGAATACTTGTAGCTTCTTCTATTTCAATATTTGCTGTTTCCTCATTTGATTTAGGAGGTGTGATAACTGCTGGTAAATCGTATGGTAAATCAAGTTGCTCATGCTGATATGCTAGTGGTTGCTCATTGGTTCTAATCAGATGTTTACGATTGCGTCGATATACTCTTCCGTACTTATCTACCACTTTGTATGATCTGGGTAGTGTTAGTTTTTCTTTAACTGTCACTTTCTTCCATGTTCCATCTTTTCTCATCCGGGCGGTGTCGTTTGCTACGAGATTTGGGAGTTCAGATGCGTTCCGATCATAGTATTGTTTTTGACGATTTCTGGACTTGATGATCTGGCTATAAGCATTTAATGGAACTGCTGGTATAAGTAAGTCATGGTGGACAGGTAGGGTTGTTCGCGTTTTTCTGTTCATGAGAAGTTGGGATGGAGAGTATTCCATACCTGTAAGAGGCGTGTTGAGGTATTCTAGAAGACCAAGTTCAGGGTTATCGCATTTTTATAGTATTTTCTTCATAATTTTCACGCCCATTTCGCTGAGACCATTTGATTGGGGGTAGTTAGGACTTGATGGAGTGAAGTTGAACCCATATTCTTTTGAGAAGTTAAGGAACTCTGCACTGTTGTAGGGGTTGTTGTCGGCAATGAGATTTGAGGGTATTCCGTGACGAGTAAAAATGGTTTTCATGAACTTGATAACAGAGAATGCCGTTTTGTCTGGAATGACACTGTTTTCTATAAATTTAGAAAAATAGTCGATAAAAATCACATAGATTTTTCCATGCAGCTCATATATATCTGATCCTACTTTACTCCGCGGTAGGTCAGGAATGTCGTGTTGAATGATTTTTTCCTTTTTGTTGTTATTACGGTACTTAAGACATTTTAGGCAGTTGAGTATTAGTTTATCAATGTCGCTTGTAAGTCCTGGCCAGTAAACAACGTTTCGAGCTCTAGCTTTTGTCTTCTCGGTGCCAAGGTGTGATAAGTGAAGCTGTCTTAATATGAGGGGTCTCATAGCAGTTGGTATGACTATTTTATTGTCTTTTAAAATTATTCCCTCTGCTAGGTGTAGGTTATTTCTGATGGTCCAATATTTCTTTTCTTCACCGCAAAGCAATTGTCGGTGTAGGGGCCAACCATGAGTTATATAGTTTGTTATTTGAGATAGCGCAGGGTCAAGTTTAGTGTTGTGTTGCAATTGCTTTAGTCTATCTGTTGATATTGGCAAATTTTGAACTAAAGTGTGAATCATAATGTTGCAGTCCTCATTTAGGCTATCATCCTGATCAAAAGTGTTGAGGTGGGCACGTGATAGAGAGTCAGCAATGTGTAGATCTTTTCCTGGAACATATTTTACTGTAACTTGATATTTTTGAAGTCTTATCAGAAGTCTTTGTATGCGAGGTGGTGCTTCTGACAGAGGCTTGTGCAGGATATATTCAAGAGGTTTGTGATCACTTTCAATGGAGACCTGTCGCCCATAGGTATATTGGTTGAAACGTTCACAAGCAAAAACTATTGCTAAAAGTTCTTTCTCTATCTGGGCATATCTCTGTTCTGCTATGGTTAAACTACGTGAAGTATAGCTGATCGGGTGACCTTCTTGCATAATACAGGCTCCTAATCCATGAGAGTACAGGAGAAGATGAAAGTACTTGTTTAATTTTTTCCATAGCACTGTTGTGTTCATGGTTCCATGACCAGAGTATGTCTTTTTTAAGCAGCTGGCGGAGGGGAGCTGTTATCTCTGACATATTTGGGATGAATTGTCGCAGATAGTTGACCATTCCTAAAAGCCGTTGCAAATCTGCTTGACATGTAGGCAATGGGTATGCAGATATGGCTTTAGTTTTTTCAAGATCAATTCTTATGCCTTCATGGCTAATTATGTTGCCAAGATACTTGACCTCAGATACTCGAAATTGTATTTTTTTTAGGTTGAATCTGATGTTTCTCTCACGAGCTCGCTGTAGGATTTGTTGAAAAATGATATCATGCTCGGCATTTGTTTTAGCTGCAATAATCAAGTCATCATGGATAGCCAAAACATTGGGGATATCGCCAAAATTAAGTTCAATCATCTCCTGTGCAGCATCCGATGCGCATGATATGCCGAATGGCATGCGGTTGAATTTGTATCGACCATATGGAGTGTTAAATGTACATAGCTCTGAAGAAGGTTCATCTAGTTTTATATGCCAATAGCAATCAGCCATGTCTATAACAGTGAAAACTTTGTTGCCGCAAAGTTTGCTAGAGATTTCTTCTGTAGATGGAGTGGTTTTGTATTGTCTTAAAACAGACTTGTTTTGTTCTTTCGGATCAATACATAATCTTAAGGACCAATCTTTTTTTTCTATGATGACCAATGAGTGTACCCAAGGTGTTGGTTTAGAAATTTTTGAGATAACATTGGCTTTTACTAAACGGTCAAGTGTGCTTTTAAGTTTTGGTAGGATAGTAATTGGTACTTTCCTTGGTGAATGAACGACTGAGATTGCATTTTTAGCAACTGCAATATGATAGTTTCCTTTAACTAAACCAAGGCCGGTAAAAACATCACCATAATGTTTTAAAATGTTAGCTTTATCAATTTCAACATCATTAATGTTTAGTATTTCAAGAGATTTGCAGGAACTTAGACCAAGAAGGGGTTTTGCATCAGACAGAGATACAACAAAAAATTGGCACACTTGTAAAATGTTATTATTTTTAACAGTTAGATTGCAAGTTCCTAGTACAGGAATATTGTTTCCTCCATATGATTTTAGTCTAGTTATTGTTTTTTTGAGAGGAGGTCTTCCAGGAATAGAGTTGTAGATATTGTATGGAATGACATTACATTGGGCTCCAGTGTCTAGCTTAAATGTTATATTTTTGTTGTTGACTGTAAAATTTGCTGTTAAATCGTCAGCACATTCCATCGATGCTGCAACATGATGAATATATAACTCTGCAACATTGAGGTTGGTTTCCTTTTGATCAACTTGGTCTACACGATTAGTATTAAAGCGGTTAGTTTTGGATCTGCATACTTTAGCAAAATGGTTTAGTTTTCCACATATTGTGCACTTTAGGCCATTTTGCTGGGCAAAACGAGGTAGTATGTTTCGATCCACAGTAATAGCAAGGTTTTTGTAAGGGTCTATCAATCTTTAGGGAGTTAAAATTAGTTCTGTTTCCATGTTTGTTTATAGAATCTGCCTGGATTGTATTTTCGAGGGCTTTTGATTGTATTTTTGATGTTTCATATGCTCTCATAAAATTGATTGTTTTTTCTAGAGTGAGCTCAGTGTCTCGAAGTAGTCGTTCTCTGGCAGCTTTAGAGTCGATACCACAGACTACTCTGTCTCGTATAAGGCTTTCTTCGAGGGTTCCAAACTCGCATGTCTTAGCTTTATTTTGTAAATCAATTAAGAAGTCAGTAAATAGTCTGTTGTCTTGCATACATGTATTGAATAAATAACGTTCATAAGTTATGTTTTTTTTTGGGTTGAAATAACATTCAAACTTTTGAACTAAAGGTGCTAATTTATCGTTTTCTTCGCTTGTGAAGATGAATGTATCATATACTCTTAAGGCGTCTTCGCCAATCATATGAAGGAAGATGGCACATTGAATATCTTCATTTTTGTCATTGACTCCTGAAGCTATTTTATAAAGATTCCATCTCTGCTTCCATTTTCGCCAGTTTTCTGAAACATCGCCATTTAAATTTAATGCCTCTAATGGTCTTAGTTGTTCCATTTTATTTTAAACACAGGTTTACTTCTGGTACCATGTAATATTTCGAGGATAATATTAGGAAAATAACAGAATATAACTCAAAGTTTGAAATATGTTGACCGCCGTTTTTTATTTTTAATCATGCTCTCAATAATACAAGTCATGTGTGTATTCCGCCGAACACGGATATTACAGTATCTTAACTTTGTCTTCGCTCCAACTTTAAGAAATTTAAGACTTGAAGTGAATGGCCTCTGTAATTTTTTTATTGACCTTTTTTTAATCTTGGAAGATGATGAATCCCAGCAAGCACACAACGTTGAAACAACTTTGAAATAACGTTGATCAACGTCGATCAACGTTATTTCAACGTTGTTTCAACGTTTTATGCTTGCTGGGATGTCACCTAGTATTTCTGACGCTGTTCTCTGAAATCCACGTATACAATCTGCCACTTTGTTTCTTCACTTATTACATTTCGACTCATTTCTACACATTTTAGCTTTCAGACCTCGAAATCTTCAAAAAACAATTTGACTAAACTGGTCATCATTTTCACTTTTATGAAACTTTTAGAATTGATGATAAAACTAAGCATAGGTTATTGAAATAGTTATAAATAGCGGTCGGTTTGAGAAGAAAACAGAACAGAAACAATTTTAAAAAACGTGCCTATAATTTTTTTTACAACATTCTCAAGGACGCTTTTTTAAACGCACTTGATAAATTCAAATAAATAAAGTAGAATGATCTTGCTAGCAGCATATTAGTTGCAGAGAAAACTTTGCTTTTTTTTAATATTCATCAAATGTCATGCAAAAAAAAAAAGCAAAAAAATAAAAATAAAAAAAAAACAAACATCTTCATGAAATAAAATTACTGTCATTCAAAAAAAAACAAAAAAAAAAACAACAACAACAATCAATATCTTATTAAAGAATAACATTATCCTTACACAATATTTTGAAAAAAATAATTAACAGTTTTAATTTGCCTGCTTTTTTGAAACCATTGTATATACATATTTCGTTAATACGTAGATAAGGATGAGTCAATTATAAAAGATAAACATCATGAGAAAATTTTTGATTAAAACAAACGTACCATCCTTATTTACAAAAGCATTATATATCAATTATTCCGCTATCATTAAGTTAATATTACAAAATAATATACAAAAAAAAAAAAATTAATATTGCGAGTTCTTTTTCAACTTCTGCAAAAATTCAAAAGAGGTGAAAGGGATTCTAGAAGGGTTTAGAACGTGAATACGTCATTGTCATTTTTATTGAAAAAAACACGGCTCAAAAAAAATTTCCTAAACCATGTATAAGGGACAATAAAAAAAAATCTTTAGCAATTAATGTGTTGTAACTGATGTTATTTGTAGTCCTGAAGATGGTTTTTCTTTTATTCATTTTAGTTATCTCTTTTTGTGAACATTAAATCCAAAGGTGCCAGATGGGGCCTGGAAGTTTATTCTGTAAAGTATTTTTTTGCCATTTGAAGTTTAATTCCTTACGTTTTAAGTGCATTCTGAAATACAAATGAGTTTAAGCAAATAATCTTTTCACTTTATGGTATTAAAAGTGTTTTTGTTTACCAGTAATAGTTCAGATTTAAAAATGCAAAAATCAGCCATTGAGTCTCGCAGAGTTTCCACAGTTTGTTATCTATTCATATTTTATTATCCCATTTAATTTGACAACTCCCACTATGCAATAAACTTAATAACAGCTTAAAAACAGTAAATTTGTATAAAAGGGTTAGAGAGCTCATGCCTAAAAAGATGCTTCTACTTACATGATGAAACTTATCTGGTTACAATTTTGCCGAGACAAGTTAAATATAGTAATATAATGGCATATATACGCATTTGTTAACATTCTAACGTCAAACGAAGTTATGAATTATATATCTGAAAATTTAGCAGCAAATAGAATTTTACTTGGCACATAGAAATTGTAATAAAATTTATGTTTATTTTTTTTTCCGTACTTTCTATTCTCATGATTGTAATTGATAAGTGGGCTTATTATATTTCATATTGAGCTACAAAATGATAATCTGAGTCATGTTTAAACTCAAAAGCTTTGCAAAGTTTCAAAAGTTCCAGGGGGATTGATTTAACTTAATTATTCTGTGATATAGGCGTTAGTACGTTGATATATATTTTTTGCCGAGTCGACAACCATGTATTTTATAAAAATATTTAAAGTTACTTTCTTCAGTTTAGCATCTAAAAAATATTGTTAACGCAGCGTTTACTTGTTATTAAAAAGTTTTTTATAATTACAATTATTTTAAATTAATGATAAATATTTTAGTAATTCTGTTAGTTTAAAATATAAAAAATGTTGCAGATGCTGCGTCTTTTTCTTTTGGTTATTGGAGTTTACAGTGAAACACTCATACAAGTTTCTGGCGAACTGATCACCAAAGTTTACCCACCAACAACCAACTGCTACAGAGAGCATAACAAAGAAATAGTAAAAACAAGTGAAAAGCTTCTGGAACTGTTAATTGAAAATCCGCTGATCTGTCCAAGTCAGTTCATTTTGTTTTTATTTTCAATTTCATCTTCATTTTTGTTTTTGCATATGACAATAACAAAAAAAACTCGAAAAAAATAGAAAACTTAAAAAGACAATCTTTAGCAAAACGCCTTCACGAGGCTCCTTAATTTTTGCTTGTATATTATATTTACTACAGTTAATGAGTTAAAATGTCAGTTAAGATGCCATGTAATGTTCTCCTTTTTTAAAATCATTTGCACATTGATCAAACAGCATCAAGAGATGAATACTTTCGAATGGAAGCTAAAAAGGTATAGAACAATTTTATTTTTGAAATAAGCAATTTTAAAAAGGCGTAATCAATGCAATGAAATATATATTCTAAAGAGTTTTTACATCAAGTTAGGCGCAACTCGACATTCCCTCCCCAACTCCACGCTCAATTTCAATAATTGTTTATAATTTCATGCTGTTTAAGAATCATATAAAGGTTTAACTCAAAGTAATTTGCTCTAATAACGAAGTTGACAAGGATCTTAAGTTTGGCTAGAACTAACTTTTAGGCATGTTTTTAAAGTTAATTCTAGCACTTTTAAATTTACATTTATACATCCATATTTAGGCAGCACTCTATAGGCCGCTATATAAAGATATCCTGAGAGGTAACAATTTTTTTACAACTTTTAAAAGTTTTTTTTATTTTTTTTTAACAGTTTAAACTTAGAAATATTCTATATTAGGTAAACTTGACAGCAGATACAGAGACCAACTTGAAAACAGATATAAACGCACTTCTACTTGGAATAGTCCATCAGGTTTACCATCCGGAACCGTTATAACATACTGCGATGGGAGTTCATCTTGCTGTACTCCAAAAAAAACCGTTCGAGCAAATGGATTGTATTACAGTCTTTGCCGAGAATGCGTACATCAAGTCCAGCTTCCGAGCAGGTAATCACCTAATAGATAAGATCATTTTAAACAGATTTTTGTTCAAACGTATTAAATGCTTACATTATTAGCGACATTACATACGCAGACTGCAAAGTAACCCAATCTCAATAAAAAGCGCCATTTGCCCAACGAAAACGAAAAAATTTGTTGCCCTCTGATTAAACACAGATTCTATTACATGTAATTGTATCAGAAAACTTAGACATCTTTTAGTATATTTTTGAAAATTTGTGTATTATGTTGCATTACAAAAAGTTTATAAAACAATCATTAAAAAAAATCTTTTTAGCTACTCACCTCGAGATCATACTCATGTAACCTGCCAGAACACCGACTATTCTGAATCCTGCTTTACCGGTGAAGGCGGATGCGTAACAAATATGGTAACGAAAAACGTACTGTACAACGGCAACCTTGTTTCTTTTAGCTTCGGTCACTCATGCTCGTGTGAGATTCGCACTAATTCAATTTTTGCGGACTATATTTAAACTGATGAAAATGTTTTTAATGAAAGTTATTTTTTCAGAAAAATCAATAATAAGTATTTTTACTGTTACAATTACTTTTGTAATTTTGATTTTTATTATCTTCTCTTAGGGTGTCATTTTATTTTGGTACGTCTTTTTTGTGATATACTCATGCAGAAGTAGTTTACATTTTAGACATGACTATAGTTTGCATGCCTAGATATAGAACTATGGTTGTTTCATGAACTCTTTTATTTGGACTCCATTTTTGTGTCTTTTTAACATCTTTTTTTATTTCCGTAAAATATAGGTAAAATATCGGTAAAATATCGGTAAATTATCCGTAAAATATTCGTAAAATATCCGTAAAATATCCGTAAAATATCCGTAAAATATCCGTAATATATCCGTAAAATATCCGTTAATTATCCGTAAAATATCGGTAAAATATCCGTAAAATATCCGTAAAATATCCGTAAAATATCCGTAAAATATCCGCTCCATGCTGCCCTCAGAAATAAAAAGTTACTTGTGTTGTTAAATTTTAATTGACACAATTTCTTTTTTTTATTTCTCACTTAATGTTTTTCTAAGGTTGAGCTCTTTTCTTTATAGCAGGTTTGTTAAATTTAGCACTGATGGCCCCTTGGTGCTTTTTAACTAACAGTTATGCAATATTTTTTGAAGAGTCCCCATGTATTAAATTATTGTCTTATTCTGTATATCTAATGTAAAAAAATCTTTTTACATTTGGTAAAATGTAAAGATAAACTCTTTTGAAATCATAAAAATAAAAGAAGTACTTCGCCAGTTTATTACCCAATTAAAAAAAAAATATGTAATATACATTAAAAAATGAAAAAGAATAACTTTGCAATTCAATAAGTGTAAATCTTTTCTGTTAATGATATTTAGCATTTGTAAATCAATTTCCAAAATTGGACAGAAAAATATTAAAAATTGAACAATCGACATTGTTTAAAAGCAACTGTTTTTTATGATATTTTTTGTTCGCATTTTATTTTGTTTTTGATTAAGATTTTTAAAAAATACCTGATAAAATATTGAATCATTTCGATAGGGTATTATAATAAAATTCACACGTATTGGTAGCAATATTTACATTATATTTCCAATTTCCTGTGATTGTGAGGGAGTTAGACCTTCCACAACTCTTTATTTATTCTTGTCTTACACTAAAAAATCATAAAATGAGTTAAAATATCAGTCAGATTAGCATGTTTAGGCATTTTAAATGAATGCTTCAAATAAAAACTTCTGATATGGATTGATAATATTAGCATGATATATCAGTCATATCAATCAAATGTCAATATAATGGCTATAAACACATGTCAATGTAATGGCTAAAAACATGCTTTCAGTTCGTATATTAACAATTAGCAACTACTAGCTTTTACTAATTGTTAATAATTAAAGGTTGCTTTGCTTTGTTTTTATTTCAATAAAAATGTAAATAGAAAGTAATAAAAATTATTTATCCGTCTGTAAATTTCAATGTTAAACAAAAATTTTTAAAAACTTTAAAAAAAAATTTGATAAATCTATCACAAACATTTCTGAAAAACTAAATATGGGGCATGGGCTCGATTTTGTGGTGTTCGAGAAGATTCCCCAAATCCCCCCAGGGTATGGTTCCTAAAAACACTTTTCAATTTTTTGCTTGTTTTATATTAAACTAGATCAAAGTTTATCGAAAGATTTCAAATTACATCAAAAAAAAATTTTTCGTTTAAAAGTTGAGACCATTTAAAGTTATTTCAGGGGTAATTTTAAGCTTTGCATTGTTATAAATCTTAAACGAAAAGAGATTTTTTGATGAAATTTGAAATCTGTCGATGAATTTTGATCCAGTTTTTGATAGAACAAAAAAAAAAATTTAGGATTAAAGGAGACGTAATTCTAGGAAGGGGGCAGTTAGGGATCGGGGCGGGGTTGGTTTAGCTCCAACTACCCTAATTTTTTGCAAGTCATCCTCATTTGCTACCTGTATCAACATACTAAAAATTTGAGTATGCCACATGCTCCTTAGTTACCTATCTTGAACAACAAAATTCCTGGGCACTGCCCTAAAATATGTGTTTTCTCCCCAGGCCCCCACTAAAAAAGTTGTCGTTTACATTTTTTGAATGAGGAAATGTTTTCTAATGATAATCAAAAATAAAATTTCTGGGGATGTGTTGCAAGGTCTTAGAGCATGTTCCTATGCACCGTGACTACAATGTCATCTGAAGAAGCGAGTTTTTCAACTGAAACTGAGGTTAACTTATTGTAACTTTATTGATATACTTTAAGTACACGCAAATTTTGTATGCTGAAATTTCTTTCAGGAAGAAGCTGAACGGGAACCAATAAAATAATTTCCTGGAGACTACAACTTAATTAAACTTCCTAGGTTTGCTATGGAATTAGTCAGAAATGAGTGTTCGTCAAACTTAGGTGCAGCTCTTGCAAATGCTTTACTAAATGGCATTAAACATATTTTGAGAAAAGATGTTGATATCAATCACAGCTTGATTAACAAGTGCAAATTAGATAGGGCTAAGGCACAATTAAAGATAGTTAGTGAAGGAAAAGATATAGAAAAGAAAAATTAGTTAATTTGCCTTGGTGTGAATAGAAAACTTGATCAGACCACTCGAATTTCTTGCATAATCAACTAACCTGAAGGAAAATTCCTCAAAAAATATATTAAACCTGAACATCACCCTACATTTGCTTATGAAGATGGAGAATCTGCTGGAACCTATTTGGCTCATAGAACAATTCCTGTAATTGACGCAACTGGTTTAGTACTTGCAAAAAAGACGTTCAGTGTTCTACAAGAATTTAACAGTGTTGAAAATATTCAGGCAGTTCTTCTTGACAATATTGCTGCCAATACTGTCCCAATAAGTGGTTTTTTGGTAAAACTTGAAGTGTTGTTAAAACGAAAAACTGCACCTCATTGGGTGCGCGCTACATTAAAACGAACTTCCTTAAAGAGCTCTTTTTAAAACTAGATGGTTTAACAACTGGAACAGGAAGCTTTAGTGGCCTTCTTGACAAAAGATGTGCTGAAAATATTCAGGATTAACATCAAATTTTGTTTGAACCTGTCACAAATCCTGTAGTTAATGGGTATATTCCAAAAGAAGTACTGAAAGACCTTAGTAGTGACAAAGATTTTTATTTGAGTATTGCAAAGGAGTAGGGTCTGGTAAAGTTGCTGATAAATGGGCTGCTTATAATATTGTTCCACTTAACCATGCAAGGTCGTTAACTCAAGCTATTCACATTCTCTGTTTATATACTAGAGACAATCAACCAAACCAGTCTTTAAAAAAACTAGTCTTCTTTATTGTTCAAGTTTATGCTCCAGCATGGTTTGAAATAGAGACATCATCCAAGCTGCACGACTCTCCTCGTCTTCTTTTTTCTGCTATTGTTCGACTAAATATTCTCCCATTTAATGATGTGATACATATTGTGAAGCAGAACATTAAAAATTATGCATTCTGCCTAAGACCTGAAAACATTCTCTATGCCATGATTAAAGATGATGAAATCATGGTTTTCAATCAATACTGACTCTTAGACAATGGTATCTTTTTAAATTATTTGATTGACTTAGTAGCTAAATGAACTTAACCAGTTTTCAAAATGAATTGAAAAAAATTCCTGTAATAAATTTTAATGCCAATTACTGATATGAGTTGATAGACCTCACTGCTCCAGACGTTACGGAACCTCCTACTACGCAACATTTTACAAATCAAGAAATTCACTACTTCATAGACAATTCTGTTAAGCCAGATATTCCGAACTTCCCATCTCACTCCCTGAGTGCAGAGTGAACTGTTAAACTAGTATCGGAAGCATCCCATTACGTTTACGGGTTTGAGAACCGGCACAGCTGCATCTTGACAAAATTGCTTAGCAGAAAGGTGCGTCAAGCATTTATTTCAAAAGGATATTATTCCCATTCATTTAATGATATTTTTGAATAAATTCAAAAAGTTACTAAATTAGATAAACAACTTTTTATAAATTTAGAATCATAAATTATAAAAAAGGTGTTTAGAAAACTTTTTAGCATATTTTTACTATTGAAAATTTTAATTTCCGCTTGTCGCGCTTCTTATAGCGTTTTTCGTAAGATCGCAATAATCTTTAAAATCAAATCCGCAAACCATTTTTCATCGAAAATCGCTGAAATTTTTTGAGGTATCTTATTTCAACTACCTCCAAATACTGCAACATTACGCAATGGGCCGGGGTAAAATCGACCGACCCTAATATATATATATACATATATATATATATATATATATATATATATATATATATATATATATATATATATATATATATATATATATATATATATATATATATATATATATATATATATGGGCAATTCCACGCAAGTGACGGTCGTAACATTTGACGTTTTTTTAGCCATTAAAAATTAACCAAGAATGGTATTTACATGAAAATTTCCAGAAATGTTAAATACTATTATATAATTTAGTATGTAAAGTTAAATCATTCAAGTGTTCAACTTATTTGATAAATCAACTTAATGCAGCGTCACGGTCGTAGCGCTTACTTTTTAACAAATCTAAACAAATAAACTTTGTCAATCTTTATGCAGCTATCTACTCAGTGAAAGAAAAAATCCTTTGCTGGGTTTTTTTAACTACACATTGAACTTACTATATGGTGAGTTTCATAGATTTTGCTTGAAGTTTTCCGAGAATTTTATTAAGTTTTTTGTCAAGACGGTCGTAACTGTGACGGTCGTAACGAAAAAGCCAAAAATGAAAAACAACAAATAACGCAATGAATGACATAGTAAAAGCTAAATGATTATAAAAACCAATTAAGTTATGTTAAAAAATATGAATTTTTTAACATTATCAAGGTTATCCATGATGTTTCTTCAATACTGGGATCGTTTTATTTGGAGTAGGCAACAAACGCTTAATGCTATTTTTGCTCCCTGTTTTTTTTTGTTTTATTAACTCTATTTAATGCAACTCAATATCTAGGAGTATGTACTTTCATATGCCTCGCAAATGTTTTAAGGAGCCGGGAATCCAATATAGGAAAAAAATATCTTAGAATAGTAAATTTTTTTTACTAATATATAAGTTTTAAAATTGTTCCGCAACCCCATCACAAAATATTAGAGAATTTTGAAACCAAAAACTTTCCATTTTTTACTTGCCAGAAATGCATTTTGGTTATGTTTGTAACGACTTTCACTTCCTCTATTTTATCAGCTATTAAGGCCCAGCTTAGATTAATATCGTCTGTGTTGATAAAATCTAACATACGTTTTGCACCCATTTGATGATAAGAGAAAGTCTTTAGCGCTTAAGACGACCACTTCACGAGATTTTACGCAGTTCCAAACAAATCGCTTTAATGACCCTCCTACTCCATCAACTACTCCTTTACCGTGAGAGGTAGCAAAAAAGTTCCATTCTATACTTTGAAAATGATATATCACAGAGCAATGTTGTATGAATTTGGCCATCTACCTATTTTTGAATTGAGTGCATGGACCATCACTCCATAATATAACTTTTTATATAATCAATGCAATAGAGGTCAAATATTTCACTTAACTATGTTGTAGTGGCGCGTTTTGTTTCATCATTATCGTCGGATATTATTACAACTGATTTTGGCTCTAATTGGTAACAATAGATTACAACTGTAAATAAGGTAATAGTTGACTGCGACCAATAAGCAGCTTAAACAGCATCCTGATAACCGCATGTATAGTTTTGTGAATAATCAAAGTGTATCAAAATTTGGTCTGGTTCGAGAATTTCTTTTTGACTGCAATATTGCTCAGACTGGTGCTTTTTAGTGAGATGATGCTCAGTAAACTCTAGTAAATTGTCGCGGAAATGTTTAAAAATACTTTTTATGTTTTTTTTAATGTTGACTGAGTACACAGCGATGATCTTCTTTAATCCATCAACTATAGATGATTAAGGTATCCATGTCTCCGTTTTCGGGCAAAGAAACTTTCAATAGTTTACTATCATAGTTTCATTAGTTACACAAAGTTTTAAAAAAAACTTTAACAAGTTTAGTAATAAGATGAATAAACAAACTTCAAATTAAACCATAAACAAAACTGATTTATATTATAACTTGGTTTAAATGATGTAAATCGTTTGAAATGAATTAAATCGTTCGCGCTTAAGGTTTTTTTTTTTTTAAGTAAAGAAGCCGTGATGGGAAAACCAGCATATCGTGATGGTCGTAACGTACTTAGTAACATGTTGAAATGGGCATCTAAAGCACTTTAATCTTTTTTTTTTGAAACGATGATAAAGTATGTATAAGTATCTTTACTTTTACCATGGTTGCAGTTTTAAAAAGTTTGATACGAAGCATAGAAAAAACGTTTCGACTTTTTTTTGTGACGGTCGTAACGTCTTGTTTTCATTAATATGCTCTTCTTATAGACTTAGTTAGAGTTCGTTTTTACAAAAAACATTATGCATGGTGTTCAATTTTGCCTTTTAGTCAAACTTAGAAGTAATAGTTATTTAAAAAAACAGGACTGAATCTTTTTTCAACGCTTCACAACATGACTATATGTAAACGTCAAAAAATGCTCATATAACCCTTACAACTTTAAAAGTATGTTATAGTATGATAAAATGATTTTTTTAATAAATTTTTTTCTTAAAAGTATTTTTAAATAGCTGGAAAATAAATTTAATGCGGTTATTATATGTCGCCGTGAAATTTTGTTTTTTTTTCCTCTTTTACGTGGAATTGCTCATATATATATATATATATATATATATATATATATATATATATATATGTATAATAGGGTGGAACTCCAAATGGTTCAGCCCCACTCACTAATTCCGACTTATTTTAAAAAATATTATGAATTTCCCGGTTTTATCAATTACAATGATGATAGTACTCCTTTTGTTGGTACTATTCCATTTCCCTTAATTTCGAAATTATAGCAGCTTTTCATAAGTAGCATGTTTTGCTGTAATAAAAACTTACTTCTAAAAGAAAAGTGCGTGTTTGTTTTAAATTGTTTTAACAATAGAAAAGATAACTGCCATTTGAGCAAAACAAGTGTTGCAATGTTACTTAGTCCAATAAAGGATAAACAAATTGTGAATTTGGTAGAAAATTTGGAGTGTTTCATACAACAGTCGGTAGGGTTTTCACAAAGGTTTATAGAGATCAATGATCATGCTAGACAACTTCCCAGAAAACATGCTTTCAGCGGACCGTGATGCGTAAAACCGCCGGCATCCCAATGCTGGCTCGCTGTGATCTAAAGCGATGGTTACCGTCATTGGCAAAATAATGAAGGTCCGTTATGCCATTTGTTGGCTTCCGCCATCGGCTGCTGAGCGGCAAAACGCTTCGTTGTAAACGCGTTTTTAAAGAGGCATGCCAGCATCGGTAATTACAATGCGGTACGCTGTAGTTTTACCAACATAATGCCAGTTCTGACATTATTGTTGCACGGTGTGATTCATAGACGATAATTCGTCTAACTTTTTTTTACCGTGAACTTTGGGAAGTCTTCCCAAAGTTCACGGGAAAAAAATTAGAGACCGCCGATTCGTTACTGTTTATCGGTTTGCGGATTGCGCACCGAATTATCTATGCTAAACGGTTCAAATTACTTACGGATTGATTTGATCCGAAAATAATGTATCGGAAAAAAATTCGTTAAAATATTTTCGGATTATTTTTTCGGATTGCAATCCGATTCGATACTTTCGGATCGGAATGCAATTCGAAAAATTTTTTTCGATTTGGAATCCGATCCGATATTATTTTTACGGATTTATACTGATTCAGAATAAAAAATGCTTTTGAAATAAGATTCATTTTTATTTATTTATAATATTCAAATATACAATCAAACGAAATGATTTCCTTGTTAAAAATGAAAAAAGTCAAAATCACACTGAAAGTTAATCATTTTCCAAATTCGTTTCCTGGCCACATAATGTCTTGAATTTTACTGAGTTGCTTAGTGTTTTCTTTCATATATACCAACATCTCAACCTTTAAGATTGAAAGATTGGTTCTTCTAGAGCTGTATATATTCCCTGCTGTTGAGCAAACTCTTTCAGATGTTGATGATGCAGCAGGTATACAGAGGTTTTTTCTGGCCAGCCTTGACATTCTTGGGTAAATATACTGGTTTTGTTTCCAGAATTCCAGTACATTTGTATATGCTGGAAATGGTTTTGAATTCCAATACCCCTCAATTTCAGCAGAAATGGCTTTCTTGGTGCTTTTTCACCTCCAGAATTAATGTAACCTGCACCAAACACTTTCTTCCTCAGTTGTTCAGTGAAATCAAAGTCGTCATCATCTTCATCATCTAACATTGAAGAGGAAGGAGTGCTTTGGCTAGCCAAAATTTTTTTTTTGACAGTTCTTGCATAGCTTTTTTTACTGCAGTTTTGACTACTTCAAAGTTTTCCTCCTCTTCAACAAAGCACATGCCCTTACTGTTAGGATCTAAAAAATGAGCTATAGAGAATTCAATATTCATCAACTCCCCTTCGAATCTTTTGTTTAGATCTTCATTGAAGTAATGAGCAAGCTCTGATGCACCTGGGTTTTTGGCTTGATCATCTCCCTTGCTAATCTTCCTCTGATGTTGTATAGGCAATTAATAACGGAACAGATGCTAACATTCTTTTTGCTGCTGCATTTCTCAGAAAATTCTGAGAAGCCTTTCAGAAGCCGGATGACAGATTGAATAGATTCCACTTCATCATCTGTTGGTTAAAGATCTGTCAACTTACAGGTTGACAGATCTTTTACCAACAGATAGTTTTCAGGTAGGTTTTGTACAACAGATTATTTAAAGAATGCATCGCCGGAAGAAGATCCACCACAGACTCCATTTCATGGAGGTCAGAGTTTCATCTTGTGGGGCATCTCTGTACTAACTTCGTTCTGGAGTTATTTAAGGCTTTGGCAGCATTAACTAAAGTCATAGCTTTTTGAGAGGACTGGTTGAAGTGACCTACTATTTTCGTTATTTTGTGGTTGAGAATTGACCATTTTGGACATCTTTTATCATCGACAGCACCACTGATCTTTAGATTTAGACGGTGGTCGACACACAAAATTGCGCTTTGAACCCCAAATGATTTCCTAACACCTGCTTGGACATTAGCTGCATCGTCGACTGTTATCCAGGTTTTGACTCCAAAATCAAGTTCAAGTTTGTTGATAGATTCGTTGAGCTTCTTGGCAATATTATCGCCATTATGTTGTTTGGGGAAGTAGGACATTTCCACCAAGAAGCGCTTTAATTGGAGCATTGAATCTATACAGTGGAGTGTAAGGCTCATGAAAGACAAATTGGTGTGATCAGTGGTCCATCAAGATTTGACTTGTTTGTATTGAAAATGTTTTTTACTTGTTCCATGATGAATTTAAAAAGGAGAGGAATGCATTTTGTAGATATATTCTTTGCTGTAATGGCTCTGAATTGACCGCTGGTTGCAGTTTTCATCATCCGGGTGAATGCGTCAGTTTCTACAATAGAAAATGGTTGAGTGTCCTCAATCATCCATTTAGTAATGTTAACAATATTTCTTATTTGATTGATGTCAGTAACTTGCCATTCAGGTTTGGTAGCCTGTTTTCTGCCTTGCCGTGTCTGTGTGTAAGAAGTGCCACAAGTTCCACTTGGTCCAGGCTGTAGCGATGCTGGTGTATCTCTTTGTGTCTGTGGATACCTCCTCTTTTTTCCTCTTTCTTGTGTTTGTTTAAAATCTAAGTCTTCAGAGGCAAGCTCATCAAAAATGTCTGGTATTGTTGATATTTGCTTGTCTTTCCTTTCATATTGTTTATATAAATTCAAGTGGACTCTTTTCAAATGGTTCCTTATTGGACTTGTGGTGTTTTTGTTGATTAAGTATATTTTGCCACAGGCCTTGCATTTTGCCTTGTTTTCCTCCACATCGTTGAAGAATTCCCAAATATTAGATAGCTTAGGCATCTGAAAAGAAAAAAAAGTTAAATAAAAAAAAGAAACGAATCGGATTAAGTTTGCCATATCGGAACGGACGAATATTTCGGATTATTTATTGAAGTTAAAATCCACAAAAATGGATCAGATTATTAATAAGGATTACTTTTCGGATTAAAAATTCGAAAACACGGATCAAATCACATTTTCGGTTTACGGACTTTTTATTGAAATATTTTCTTCAATATTTCCTTAATATTTGCCTTAATAAAACGTGATTGTTTTTGATGCATACAGTTTCCGAAAAAGAACTAATTATTTATTAAGTTATTTGAAAATTTTCCTTAACATTCGTTTTAACAATAAATGATATTTAAGAGGCATGCTTAAAGTTTTCAATAAAAGAACTAATTATTTGCCTTCATTATTGAAATGAACGTAACAATTTTTCAAACTAGTTTTTATCTTTATTTCTATTTTTACTTCTGTCAATATTTAAGTAGAAGAAATATAACAATATAAATTTTATCGGACCAATCCACGCAATAGAATTCAATCCACAAAAAAAAAAAAAAAAAAAAACCGCAAAAATTCAGTTTGAAATATTCATAATTTTTAAATCAAAATAATATAACAATGGCTTACCTTAATAAATGTAGGTGAAGAATAGTAGACTTGATCTGTTGAACGATTTGTTGTAGGTTAAGATTTCCAAAAAGGACTGATTGAAAATAAAAAAGGAAATCCACTATTTATAGGACTCGCACATAATAAAAATGTAATTTTTTTGGACCACACCATTTAATGGTGTCGCGAAAGGAACGCGATTCTTATAATTCGCTAAGCGAATTAAAGTTAAATTGATTGGTCAAAATTTTTTGGATTAATAATCCGAAAAGCAAAGAGAATCCGCAAAAAAAATAATCCGTTAAAGGTTCGTAAAAATTTTTCGGATTAGTAATCCGAACAGCGAAGTGAATCCGCAAAAAAAAATTCGCTAGTGGTTCGTAAATTAGTTTTCGGATTATTAATCCAAAAAATTTTTACGAACTGACTGTTTTAATCCGCAAAATAAGTCGGATTGGCTTTTTGCGGATTTTACGAACCAAATCGGCGGTGCCTACCTTTACTTATTTTACTTTAAACACCAACTCAACGCATTAATATTTTACAACTGAATTTTTTTTTCAACGTTGAAATAACGTTTAAAAAACGTTTACTGAACAACGTTTAAATACTAACGTTATTTTAACGTTGAGATTTGGTTAACCAACGTTAAAACAATGCTTCAACCAAATACCAACGTTAAAACAACGTAAAGACACCGGCTGGGGGTGCTTATGCCATTAGAAAATCGATGATGACGGACAATTTTAGGGTTACAACCCTAAATTGGTTTAAGGAAAGATTGCTTGATCTTTGAAAAAACTGGAATTTTTGTTTAAATATTTAAGTATGAAAAGTATAGTAATTGTTCTACCATTTTAAAGTTATTAATATTGCTCAGTATATTTTCTTGTTAACGTTTAATCATTTTTAAATGTAAAATTTTTAAATTACCTCTAGAACAGCATGGAATAATAGAAAAAAAAAAGTCTTTTTTCTCATACGCACGTAAAACAAATTGATTTCGATTGTCAATACAACAACTCAAATACACAGTACCTAACACATATTGATCTTTTGTTAAATCAGATGTCCTTTCTATGATATAATACCACATGCTGTCTTTTATTCAGTTATTTGTTGTAGCATGCACCACCATAATGTTTGTAACTCAATTATTAAAATTGCAGCGACTTATAATAATGCAAAAAAAGAAAATATTGTTATTTACGAAATATGAACTAAAGTTTCCTAAACCGTGAAAAATATAAATGGTGTTGAAAAATTTGGCATGTTTTAAGATAAAAAACTTTTCAACTTGTGCAATTAATTAACTTTACATCCTTGTTTTCTGTTCCATCCATGCCGCAAAGCTCGTTAGAAAACAGCATGAATAGCTTGCAAAACTTGTTTTTATCTTTTCAGAAGCACCCCATCCTATTGTAAATGTTGTTAACATATATTCAACTTTACAAGATTAGCTATAATCGTTTTAGGCTCTAAAACTCCTTTTACAATAAGACTGAGCTTTTCAATTATCCTTTTAAAAGAAATAAGTTAAATAATAATAGCTATATCGATCTTACAACTAATTGATGTTAATAGCGGCATACTCAGTTGTACGATCAAACTAAGCTGATTAATTTATTTTTGTCATGTCTGTGGACCATTATGCTGTGTTATTATCGGATTACAGTTAGTATACAAAAGTTCTTATTTCAAGTTTCTTTTGTTTGATTGCAATTGCTAATCAATGATTCCAATGCAATTTGACAACCTCATTTTCAATAAACGTTTTCCATTCAACAAAGGAAATTACTTTTTTTTTTTTAAACTATTTTTTTAGATAAGGTTACCCAGGAAAAAGAAATCAGTTTTGCATATGTAACTTTAAATTTTATGTAATGCGTATGTATTGCAACATAAAACAGTAAAGAACTCGGGAAATGCATTGTGGTTCTAATATATCTACATCTTGCTTAGAAGAAATTGAAGTTGCATTTTTTAATTCATTCTGCAAGCAATTGTGTGTTAATTGCTTTTTTTTACATATACACAAAAACTGAGTGAACTTTTGGAAACACCATATTCTTTACCATGCTCCTTAACTTTCGTTGCTTTTGATGTATCAACACATTGTTACTCAGGATATTTGAATTTGTTGGCAGCTATTTTTTTAAATATCTCTTAAAACTCTTTTCTCATAAAGTTCTCTTTTAAATCTCTTACTCTACCTTAACCATCTCTTAACCCTCTAAAAACCAATTCTCTTTTCTTTTTTTGAGCTTTTTATAGTTTTCGGTTGTTTACCGTTTTGCTACTTATTCATCATTTTATTATATGACAGGTTGAATAAGTTTACGTGCGTACATCTTTTCTTGGTTGTTGTTATTTTTTACTTTTCTTTTCGGTATATCGTCTATTTATTTGACAAATTCAATAAATCTTTGTGTGTACGTCTTTTCTTGGTTGTTGTTACATTTTACTTTTCCTTTCGCTTTATCATCTTATTTATAAGACAATTTCAATAAGTCTTTGTGTGTACGTCTTTTCTTGGTTGTTGTTGTTTTTATTTTTCTTTTCGGTATATCGTCTATTCATTTGACAAATTCAATAATTCTCTGTGTGTACGTCTTTTCTTGGTTGGAGTTACTTTTTACTCTTCTTTTCGCTGTATCATCTTATTCATAAGACAAGTTTAATAAGTCTCCGTGCATAATATTATATGCTTTAGTCGGGTAAAACTTACAGATAATGTTTACAAACTTATCATTTTCCCTCCTCACAATATATATATATATATATATATATATATATATATATATATATATATATATATATATATATATATATATATATATATATATATATATATATATATATATATATATATATATATATAATATTTATTATACCATAAAATATAGATTTATTTCTAAAAAAGTTGTAAAAAACATTGACAATAAAAGTCTTTGTTCCGAAACTCAAACCATTGGACTGCATATTAAATATGCATTTAAGGAATGCTATGAAAAAAAAGCATCATAAAAAGAACAGAAACTGAGGCAAGTTTGTTTTATACTCTTCGTTTCTGATCTAAACTTTTAGAGTGTGTTAATTGTTTATTTACAACACTTTAGCAAAGCTTTGTTCACTTCACATCAAGACTTTCTTTAGTCCATATGTATAAGGGTATAGAGGGCTGAATTTAGTCCGAAAGTATAAGGATAAAGAGTGTTAAATTTAGAAAACCTGCAAAGAAAACGTCTAATAAATAAAAACCTTTGATAGGGATACCATGGAGCGAGATGAACCCCATGATAAGTTTTTCTGACTTTCCGGTTTTGAACTTCTTCTTTGAGCTCTTCCAGGGCCTCAAATGCTTTTTAAAACATCTAGAGAAATCCTTCTTCTCAGCATAAAAGAGTGAGTTTTTTTAGTTTGTACTAAAAAAAATATGAGTAATTTAAAAATTACGCGTTTAGCTTTTGTCAATAGTTATGTTAAATGTTCTAAAATATTGTAAAAATTGATATTGCAAGAGTTTCAATCACGAAAACATGTTTGAGCTTTTTAAATAAATCTGCTTTAGTATTTCATTAAAATGATCTTCACTTAAAAGTTTCCTGTACTTCTTTCCTGGTAATTTATTCCCAGGTAATTTATGTTATCGCTAGTTTTAACTGATAGAGCTAATCGATTTCTAATTATACTTGTATGATCCTTTTTTGAGATAACTTCACCCTCTATGTTATATATATATATATATATATATATATATATATATATATATATATATATATATATATATATATATATATATATATATATATATATATATATATATATATATATATATATATATATATATATATATATATATATATATATATATATATATATATATATATATATATATATATATATATATATATATATATTAGGGTAGGCCAAAAACAAAAAATTTTGAAAATTTAACATGTCTGCAAAAAAACGTGATCCTTTTCACATATGAATACAAACTTTAAAAAAAAATTTGGAAAAAAATATCATTGAGTGCTGCCGAATTTGATTTGATTATTTTCATTTTTAGTCTAAAATATGTCAAAATAAGGATTTTTTAGGAAAGTGAAAAAAGATTAAAATTTTTATATCTATAGGAAATTTTGTTATTTGAGGCTGTTCATTTAATAGGCAACACGTTTTTGAACCTTTTTGGACTTCCCCCATGTATAATTTTGTGTTACTTGTTTATCAACTCCTCCCCTATTATTTTTAAAAAAGATATATCTCTAAGTAATTTTTCGCTAAAAATTTACTGATTCCGCTATAATAAGAATTGTAATTAAAAGGTTTTTTTCACGTCACATTGTAGCTAACCACCCTTTCCATGTGATATTTGGTGACACTTTCAATACCCCTCCCCCATATGGGGAGGGGTTTACCACAATACAAGTAATAACTGCTTTTATAACCCCTTTTTAAATCATATATTGCCTGGATTACAGAAGAGTTATTTTATTTGGAATTTTTTTGGGGTCTAATTATAAACAGAGTGGTTATTATTTATACTCAGCTAAATCAACGAATAATTGCTTCTTATTAAACTTGCCTACAACTTTTCTGTGATTTTCAACCACGTTAAAAACTTCGTCCTAAAGATAAGAAATATTATTTATCTATAATTTATTCTAAAAGTAGATTTGTATGATTATTTAGATTCTTATTCATAATTTCTTCTCAACTAATTTTACGGTTTACCTTTGTAAGTATTTGGAGATAATCAGAACACAACTTAATTCCTCTCTCGGCTGCGTCATTAGTCACTTTTAGAGTTTGATAAACAGCTTCATTTTCAAATAATAGGCATTATCGTCCCATTCTGAAGAAGGAATTTTAAGCCATTTTCCATCATCTTTTAAATTATGAAAAATCAACCAAGACTTGTTCCCAATATAAGATAAAATATCGGAATTTTTTCTAATCACTGGAAGAGTTGGTTTACCGCAATTGATACCAAGTGGTTTTACGTATTCTAGCATTTTTTTTGCAATTTTATCTTTATCATTTAGAGAAAGTTTATTTGAAAATAAACTTAATACAGACACCTGCTCGGTTAGATACCAAGAGTGTCTGCTTAAAACATATTGGGCTTTTTCAGCAGGTACACCGAAGTTTGGTATACCTTTAAGTGCTTCTAGATCATTAAATAATACTATATCATTAATTGGTGCATCGCAAGCCTTTGACGCTTCTAACCAAGCTTTAATGTAAATGGCTGAGCTAAAAGTCAAAAAGATTTTAAGATTTTTTAAATCAGATTCGGGTAAATCTTTTTTAAATATTAACATCTTTGGTGCATACAGCAAATGCGCCATCCATCTTGCATGATGGTGAGCACCACATGTTTTCCATTTTAAGAAATTGCGAGTTTCATTTGCTTTTTGTTTTAAGAATGAATTTTCAAGATCAAGGGATCTATTTGAAAGTTTGAGAGGAATTTTTTTAGAGTAAAGCCATTCTTTTTGAAAATTATTAAACTCTATATTATCATCAGATGATGTCTCTTTTTGAAATAAAACTTTCCAAAACGACCCTAGGATTAATTCTAAAACATGATGACGACATGCAAGCCAGAGAAGCGTTTTTATAGATTTGCATTCTTCAAGAAGAGTTGCCGCTCCGTTTCTTACTCCAGTATTACAAGCAGTTGTATCGAAAACTTGGGCAACAATATTATCTTTAAGATCCCATTTTTCTAAATCTTCTATGATTCCTTTACATATAGAATGACCTGTGCCTGACTGAATAGGTTTAATAGATAAAATTTTACCTTCCTCGCAGTTTGGAAAACCACTTACTAAAACAGTTAAATAGTCAAACTTTTTACCAGATATTTGCTTTATAAGTTTCCCATCCCAATGAAGAGTTAAATAATCTAATCTAACTTTTTTTTTTAATTCTGCCATTATATTTCTTGCCATAATTTGTCTATTTTGCTTACGTGCTCTTCTAATTGTGTTTAGTGAAATATCTACATCATTAGCTTTAACCCCACCTAAAAAATACAGAATATAATTTTTCTTATCAACTAATCACACTAATAAAAAACTCATGAAACTGTTTAGTGATTTAAATATCAATCAAAAAGTAACCTAGAACCAGGATTGCTGAAACATTTATCATAAGCTGTGCGTTTGATAGTTTAGATCTATCAGCAGTTAATGTTATCATTGGATGACAAACAAAGTTTCTTGGCAAAATTAAATTGATATTATCTGATACAACATTTTCCATTACACCTGCAGAAGATTCAAAATTATTTACTTCATAATCAATTTTAGAAGAGCTCTGAGAATCTGAGTACATAGAACCTCTAGACGCAGCAAAAAATGATTCTTCAGTTGAGTCACTATCACTTTTATAAACGCTGAAATCAATTTCTTTATCATTTAATTTTCTTTTCTTTTCTTTATCGATTCTTAATTTTTCTTTTTCCTCCTTCTCTATTTTTCTTTTGACACTCAATTTTAACAAATTATCTTTTCCATCTAGTCCTCCGGTTTTTACTCCACTTTTGAGTGTTGAAAACCAGAGAATATCTTCTTCTGCATTTAAATTTGATCTGGTTTTTTTAACATATTCTTTCCAATTCGGAGAACTAATATCAAAAAAGTTATCCATTATTTTTCTAAAGCCTTGAATAAGTAAATCTTTTTTTGAAAAACATTTATGTTTAGACTTTGCAAGACTTTTCCATTTATCATGTAACTTAATAATACTTTCAATAATATACTTTTCCTGCTTGCAAGGAATATCAGCTTTATCCCAAAAAACTTTAACGGTTTTCATTGTTAATTTTGCAGTTAATTTTAATTTTGAAATGTTGCTTTTAGTACCTAATTCTTTTGTACATTTAGAAAACACTTGAATCGAATTGTTCATCATTTTTAATTGATACCTTAACAAGCAAAACAGAAGATGAATTTAAGTTTATTTTCAAATTGAAAAATAAAGTTATTTTTGGAAATAAAAAATTTAAGTTATAAAAATCTTTAAATAGTATAAACCTAAAAAATCTGTAGACATCTCTAGTAGTAGGCAGAGAACTGGTATTAATATCTGACAGCGGATATCCAACCAACCATATTTCATTTGTCGATTTCAATACTTTTGAGTATTTCTTTTTAATTGACTCAGTCAAATTATTTTTTACAGACAAATTCTCTTTTCTTTTTTGTGTATGCGATGCCATGTTAAAATGTTAAAATGAATTAAATTTTATGACTACTAGAAAAATAATAAAATGTAAAACATCTTCATTTCTTAAAAACGAATGGAAAGATGAATATAATTATAGAATTAATAAATTTAGTTGCTTTCTTAAAAAATATATTAGTGTTATGATACGTGCTTCTTCTTTTTTTTTATTAACCTTGTTTTTTAAATTATCTTTAAACACATCTAAGCTAACTATGTTGTTTGAAAATAACAAGTTATTTTATTTTAAATCAAAAATCTTTAAGTATCGTAAAATTTCATGGTATTTAATTATATAAAAAAGAATTTTAATTACATTTCTTTTTGTACGTAAACTTTATGATTTAGCGGCTGTTACTTATGCAAAATATTTAGAAAAAAAAGAATAATTCGAATCAAAATACAACAAATTAGTTAAAATAGATAAAACACTGCTGCATGCTGCAGTAGATTATGTTGCTTACATTATTTTTAAATAAACAAGAATGCGTCGCGTGTATTGTTTGTTTACATGAAATACTATAGAAATATGCCGTCATTAGTAAATATTATGCCGAACAAATTAAAAAACGGAACAGAAGTAATGGAAGTTTTGTGTTTTGGATTTATTCATATAACTGAAACTTAAAATGAACTTCGGCAGAACTTAGAGATGAGCTACATAAACACTTTCATAACAAAAAATGATTTTTATAGTAAAATGAACAATATTTTATGCAGCTACTAGAAAAATTGATACTTTGAAAAATATATGTGGGACTGTGGCCTACCCTAATATATATATATATATATATATATATATATATATATATATATATATATATATATATATATATATATATATATATATATATATATATATATATATATATGAAGAGTGCAGGGGAAGAAACGGCATAGTCACATTTTTGGTTTTTCTTAGTTATTGCCCCTGCCCTATGCATAGACTTGTATAGTTTGTATTTAACTAGATTTCAAGCGAAAAAAGTGTAAATGTCCATATGATAATTAAAAAAGAAAAAACCCTATACAATGGAAAAAGCGGCATGGTCCAATGTTTACTCGGGAAAAAACGGCAGTGTCACTAATGTCATGCGATATTTTTAGTCACATGATCACACCGTCCAATGAGGGGTCGATCTTGTGTAAACAACATTTTAAAGATGGCGGATTGGGAAGAGCACTGTGAATTAACAAATAGGCCCAAGAAAAGGAAAATTACAGGGACAATAAACGAAATACTAAAAAAACAAAAACTTTCGTCTCATACAACAGGACCTGACTGCAAATGTACACGATATAAATGTTTTGAAGTTGTAACAGTAGATGAAAGAGCTCGTTTATTGGACTCTTTCAACGAATTATCGAGCAAAGAATACCAAGACTCTTTTCTGGCTGGTCTTATTACAGTCTGTAATGTAACAAGAAGGAGATCACGGAAAAAAAAAATTATCTTAAAAGATTTAAATGATAACAGCTACAAGTACAAAGTATTTAAGAGTATTGATGATGAGTTTACCCAGGTGTGCTTCAAAGCTTTTCTTTCCATCTTCGGCATCAAGAAAGGCAGGGTCGAGACAATAAAACGGAGTTTATCAACTGCAGGTAGGCCTAGCATAGAGACCATACTATATAGAATAAGGTCTAGTGTTTTTACATATAATTTAATTAACAAAAGCTATCCTTACATTATGTTTCATATTGTGCAAACATTATTAGGCCTCTACTTTCGATTAGACTAGTCTAGTGCTCTACTATAGGCTAAAGGCCTATTAGACTAAAAGACTATAGGCCTATCTAATGCTTAAAATTTTGATTAATTTTAAAATTATAAAAATAATTAGAAAGGCTTTGGCTTTGATTTTAGTCTAAATAAAAGGGACTACTCTCTATTATAATCATATTAACAATAATATTATTGTTAACATAATATTTCCCTAAGCCTAAGCTTTTAGTGTAGATTTAAATAAAAGGGACTAATCGATATGAAATGGTAAATAAATTGAAACAGTTTCTCAATTATTTATCAAGCATGTTATTTTAAGATTTTAATCTTTAATTTAGTTTTTGATGAACAGAAATAATTTAAGATATCTTATTATTGTTTTTCATCTTTTCATCTTTAGGTGAGCCACCAAAGGACAGAAGAGGTCAACATACAAATAGACCTCATAAGCTGACAGATGAAATGGTTCAGAAGATAAGAGATCACATTTCATCTTATAGGGGTAGGCAGTCTCACTACTCACAAGATAAAACAAGACGCCTATATTTATCTGAGGATTTAAACATTAACAAAATGTTTAACATGTTTCAAATTATCTATCCAGATAGCAAGATTTCTTACGAGACATACAGGACAATATTTAACAATGATTTTAACATTGCTTTTGGATATCCTCGTACAGACACTTGTTCAAAGTGTGATGAGCTTAAAATGAGAATAGATCTCATTGCTAAAGATAATTTAATGAACCCTGATTTGCAAGCAAAGCTTAAAGAGTTGGAAGCTGAAAGGGACTTGCATCAAAGAAAAGCAGAAACATTTTATCGAAGAAAAAGAGAATCTAGGATAAAAGCAATTAATGATTCAACATTTGAAGCAATAGCATTCGACTATCAAAGAAATTTAAATGTCCCTAATAACTCAACCAATGATTTTTATTACAGAAGAAAACTTTCATTTCTTTCTTTTAACATCCATGTACTATTGAAACTGTAGCCAAAAAGGGGGCAGAGGAGGTGACATCTATGTTATATGATTATTTTATTCATCACCTAAGTCAAGATGTCAGGGAATTAGAGCTCTTTTGTGATTCTTGTGCAGGCCAAAATAAAAATTATACAGTCTTTAGGTTTCTGGATTATCTAGTTCAGCATAAAAAAAGATTTGACTCAATAAAGATTTTCTTTCCTGAAAGAGGGCATTCTTACACGGAGTGTGATAAAGATATGGGTCTCATTAACACCAAATCACAGGTCAATATACCTTCTGATTGGATTGATATTTTTAAAGCTTCTCGCATGAATCCAGCTCCTTTCAATGTTTTGGAGCTCAGGCAGGACATGGTGAAAAATATGACACAATTTTTAAAACCTTTCTATAAGGCTGGATGTCCTGTTCCAACTAGATGTCTTAGAGAAGTGTTTTTTTCCAAAAATGATCCAGGAACAATGAATCACAGAGACTCTTGGAATGGTGCCTTTTTAAAAAGCACCATTACTTCAAATATGAGAGGCAAAAACAAAAATGCTCCATGTGAACCTTTAAACTTATACTCTGAGAAACTGTGCATATCAATGGCTAAATTTAAAGATCTGCAGGTTCTTAAAAAGTTCACTAATAGACCTGACTACTTTGACTCCTTACCACATGATAACAATAAAAATGAAGTTAATGGACAAGAGGAGTTTGACTATTTTGACTAAATAAAAATTGTTAATAAACAGTTCTGTTGAAATAAAATAACATTATTTTATCTTCCTTATAAATGATTGTTATTTTGTATAGTCCTTGTTTATAGAATGTTAATTTGTGTGTATGAATGAATGTGAGTTTCTTAGTTCAAATTGAGTAATATAATATTTTTTTAAAATGACCTTTTAATTTTTATGACCTAAAAGTAAAAGTCTATTTGGTAAGAAGGGTTCAGTCTTATGTGGCCACCTTATATAATAAAATACAATGACCATTTATCTTTACTTTTCTTCATCTGATGTCAGGCAGACATTAACTTATTTTGAGTGTACATTATTTTAAAAAGAAAAAAATCATGATTTTTAGAAATGAGTAAACACAGGATTTCTTGGATTTTTATCCATGAGCAATTATTGGATTCAGCTACCAAAAAAAAGATATTAATATTCCAAAGAATTACAAAGATGATTTTAGTATTGTGCACTGCATTTAAACAGTCAGAACCGTTATTGTATAGACATTTTGAAGATTAAATTTGAAATAAAAATGCTTTAAGGAACTCTTAGATATTCTAAAATAAAAAGATATATGTTAAATTAATGTTCATTATAAGTTTTTAGATAGTTGGTGCCTAAAATTTAAATAAAAAACAAAGATGAAACTTGCATAGTAAATTACAGTGGAAAAAACGGCGATGTCCAAATGGACCCAACTCCAGGTATGAAGCGACAAAATTTTTAATATTTAAGCCAGAACCATTTTAACTTCATAATTGCTTAAAGAAATGGACATTTTTGAGAATTGGTGAAAAAAAGGTAAATGTTTGATTAAAAGTAATGTTGTGAATGGTTTTAAACTTTAAAAATCAAATATCTCAAAACTACAAAAATGTGATTATGCCGTTTTTTCCCCTGGACTCTTCATATATATATAATCCATAAGTCCATCTCGGCGTATACCCTTTTTCAAAATTAGACTTCTTTTTAGTGATTCGCACTTTTTTACGTATGGAAAATTTTGGTTCTTATTTTTCAGCTTGCACCTTTCCATACAGATTCATCCACACCTTGCTCTTTTCTTCGCAAGCTTCAACTGGTGTCATTTTAATGGAAGAGTACTTTGTATTGTTGTAATTTTTCACCATTTCATCTAAAACCTCAATGTATTTATTGGTGTTGTTAGCTGAAAAATGTTTAAACATTTCCTCTTTCATCGTTCTGTTCCACCTCTCAACGACACTTTTTTCCTCGTTTTCAGTGGAATACAATTGCACACCAAGCGCTTTCACATGCTTGTTATAAAGTTCTTTTCCTTTGTCCACCCACAATTTAGAACACTTTCTTTCTTCAAAGATTTTACTCAACGCTTCAGCTACATCAAGACCCGTTTTGTTTTTTAATGGAACAATCCATCCATACTTTGAAAACACGTCAATTACTATAGGCAAATATTTTACGCCGTTGTTGAATTTTGAAAACGATTGCATGTCTACCAAATCTGCAGCCCATATTACATCGACGTCATTCACAATCACCCTTCTTCTTTTGAAATGACGAATAACTGGTTTGTGAAGCTCCTCTGCAAGCTGATCTGCCCATTTCAGACGACTCTCTGGAATTTTTTTACCAACACCCAATCCGAATTTAGCTTTTGCTTTAATCACAGGAGTAATCAAATTTTTCTCACTTATCTCTTTTGACGTTGGGTTAGGAATAGAATTCATCTCTTCAAGCATCATTTGATCTGCCAAATTCCTATTTTGCCTGTCACTAAAATATTTATAAGCCAAATCGTGATGGTACGCTGCATTGTCCACTCTATCCACCGGCTTGCTCCAATCTTGATACATATTCGTGGAAGTCAATCTCTTATCCAAATTCGTACCAGGACCTGCAAAGTTCATCCCGGTAATATGCATTTCTCTTGGAAACTTGGCCCACGGAAGTTTGACTTTGCTTGACAGTTTATTTTCGATTCCACCAAATCACCTCCTTTCGTTGTCGATGGAACAAACTTGCATTTGGTCGTTCCGCAAGAGTCGCAAGTCCCTTTTAACATATTTCGATTATTTTTTGTCATTTCGTTTCCCATGTGAATGGTTTTTGTTTCTCTTTTACACTTGACGCAATACATTTTAAATATATAAAGAAATTTTTTTTATATATAAAAATTGAAGTTATTGACTTATTGTGGAACATCGGTAAAACCAAAAGAAACAACAGCAAACTTTTTCCAAGAAGCAATAGAGGAATCATTGTCGGAAAATCAGGATGCGGAAAAACAACGTTGCTTCTCAATTTGTTGCTTAGACCGGGATGGCTCGATTACAACTGATTGCAAGTGTTTGGAAAATCCCTTTTTCAACCTGAATACAAAATACTCAAAAGGTCCTTCGAAAAAAAACTTCCTAAAGAAATCATCCTCGAACTTTTCAACATTCAAAATAAAATTGAAGAATTAAACTCCAGTCCTGAATGCGTTATTGAAGAAATTTCTAAAAATTGGGAAGGAAAAACAGATATAGAATGTCAGTTCTTTGAAACTGAAGAAGACGTTCCATAACCTGAATCCTTAGACTCTACCAAAAACAATTTAATGATCTTTGACGACTTGCAACTGACCAAACAAAAAAAATGCGAAAAATATTACATCCGAGGAAGACACTCTATCATTGACTGCTTTTATCTTGCTCAAAACTATTTTATGCTCCCTAGACGAACTATCAGAGAAAATGCTAACTTTATTTGTCTCTTTCCTCAAGACTCTAAAAACGTCAATCACATTTACAGAGACCATGCTGCTGTAGACATGAATAAGGAAGAGTTTAAAATGTTCTGCAAGTACTGCTGGTCTCAACCTGATGGGTTTGCTGTCATTGATTTGTCCTCCAAAAAGAATCAGGGAAAATACAGAAGCGGATTTAGCGATTTTTATTTTCCAAACTCGTGAAAATATTTTTTTTTAAATGGCTTAAAGAAATTTCTTGCGTAAATAAAAAGATGTCTGGATTTTATCTCATCGTTAAATCGAAAAAAGAAACTTCAACGGAGGATAGCAGCGTTATCAGAACCTACTTTGACGTACCTATCGATCTTGGCATTAACAAAAAATACGAAATGGCCTTAGTCGGGCTTGAGACTTATCGCAGTTACCCCAACATCACCTCAAAAAATAACGTTTTCAGATATAGCCCTAATTTAGGATCAACCAGTTACACCATTTACATCAAAGAAGGAGCTTACGAAATCAATGAAATTAACGATTACTTGCAAAAAGAAATGAAAAAACAAGTTGGAACTTTATAAAGAGCAGACGGAGTCATTCTAATACTAATTCAAGGTCCACTCTTACTTTTGGAAAACCTGGAACGAAAACTCAATATTAGGTCGACTTTAACGTTAATAACAGCATAGCCTCACTTCTTGGATTTGATAAAAAAGAATACACTTACGTTGAGAAAAAAGAAGATCGTGATGACCCTGATAAAGTCACTAGCGTTATTGACTACTACGAATCTGAAAGCATTGTAAGAATTGAAGAATTGGGAGTCATCAGAGTGACCAACGACATTAGATGGAAAAACGACAAACGATATTTACTCTTTTTATCCCGACGCTCCTCCTGGATACAAAATCAGTGGAAAACCTTTTAATCCCATCTACTTGCCCATTGACGTAAACAAAATATCAAGAATGGAAACGCAACTTATTGATCAACATGGAGATTTAATCGACTTTAGAGAAGAAAACATCATTATTCGATTTCATGTCAGAGAACGAATATCTTCGGTATTGCAAGATCTATATACAAGTAGCGTTGCCGATCGATAAATTTTACATGTGTTATTTTTTTTCTTTTCTTTTAAAAAATGAGCAGTTATCAAAATTAACATCTCACAGGGTCAAGCTGATAAAATTAAAAAAGCCGTTCAAGATAAAACTGACGCTAGCATTAAACTCACTCATCAAGACTTAAATGGAGATCATGTTCTCGCTGTCACAACTTCCCAACTCAACAAAATTAAAAAAGCATACAGCAATGGAAATGGAGTCACACTTAAACTCAGCAAAAGACAAATTGCATACAACTCTAAAGTGGAAGGAGCATTTATCGGTGCATTACTCCCTTTATTAGGAATGATTGGAAGCACCATCGCCACAAGGGTCGTTCCAGCTCTTGCTACTGGTCTGCTTGCAGGTGTTGGCTCTTCTGCCGGTTCAGCTATGGTTGACAAAATCGCAGGACTAGGAATTGTATACATGAGCAAAAATGGAAATGGAGTAAAACTCGCTGCTGCCAGTTCTGGTTTATACTTAAGACCTTGGACTAAAAACAAACCCATTTACGGAGATGGGCTCTTTATTAAAAAAGGAAAAGGATATGAACCTATTGGCTCTGGTTTGCTGCTTGGACCTAATTCACTCTTCTCAAGCATTCCATTCTTAGGAGCAATTTTATAAACTTCTTTTAAATCGTTTTTAATGTTTTTAAAGAAAATACACTTTTACTAGTCCAATTTTATCAGTAGACAAAAACATAAGAGGATTATCCTTCTCCACAAAAACATCCTACACGCTCGAAAATAAAACAATCTTTGAAATTCGATACAACTGCTCTAAACGATACACGCTGTGAACTTTCATTTCATCTGACAAATCCTCTACTCCAAATTTAAAACTATCTGAGAAAATATCTTGAGTGTCCATTGAAAAAATAAACAACCCTTTTTCCCTTGTAACGCTTAATTCAGAAGTAGGCTTAATCATCCTACACATGTCGCTAAATCTCGAAACTGAGTATCTTCTTTTAGACTCTGCATCATACAAAAAGTAATAAAAAAAAAACACATTTTGAACACTCTCTGTTAACACCTTAATGCTGTATTAAAAATTTTCAGAAGATTTTACATCAATTGTCAAACTTCCTGGACTAAAAATTGATAAAGTCACCATGCTCTCACCTTTCATCGTTTTAAAAGCCTTGCCAATGTAACTCTCAATGCAGATATACAATGGCTCCTCAAAATTAAACACGTACTCTTCAAACTGATCAGCTAAAAGATAAACTTCAAACATTAGATTAATAGTCGTTTTTGCTTTTAAATGAATCCCTTTTTTGCTGATATTCAAACTCACCATCTTCATATTATAAAACAAAAGATCGAATAAAGCTTTCAACTCACTTGCATGCTTTGTACTCGCTAGAAACATTTTTTTTATCTTAAAAATTATTTTATTTAAATCAATTTTTCTAATTATTGAAAAATTTAGTCGTTGCCTTAAAATAAGACGGAAATGTACATCAATGCGTCAGAACTCTCATTTCTCTAAAATGTGACACGAGTATTAAAATTAGCACGAATCAAAAACTTAGCACGCTTAAGTATAGAAAAAACACTAATGCACCAGAACTCTCAATTTCCTCCTACTTACGGATATTTTACCGATATTTTACCGATATTTTACCCATATTTTACCGATATTTTACCCATATTTTACCCATATTTTACCGATATTTTACGGAAATAAAAAAAGATGTTAAAAAGACACAAAAATGGAGTCCAAATAAAAGAGTTCATGAAATAACCATAGTTCTATATCTGGGCATGCTCACTATAGTCATGTCTAAAATGTAAACTACTTCTGCATGGTATATCACAAAAAAGACGTACCAAAATAAAATGACACCATTAGAGAAAATAATAAAAATCAAAATTACAAAAGTATTTGTAACAGTAAAAATACTTATTATTGATTTTTCTGAAAAAATAACTTTCATTAAAAACATTTTCATTAGTTTAAATATAGTCCGCAAAAATTGAATCAGTGCGAATCTCACACGAGCATGAGTGACCGAAGCTAAAAGAAACGAGGTTGCCGTTGTACAGTACGTTTTTCGTTACCATATTTGTTACGCATCCGCCTTCACCGGTAAAGCAGGATTCAGAATAGTCGGTGTTCTGGCAGGTTACATGAGTATGATCTCGAGGTGAGTAGCTAAAAAGATTTTTTTTAATGATTGTTTTATAAAATTTTATAATGCAACATAATATATAAATTTTCAAAAATATACTAAAAGATGTCTTAGATTTCTGATACAATTACATGTAATAGAATCTGTGTTTAATCAGAGGGCAACAAATTTTTTCGGTTTCGTTGGGCAAATGGCGCTTTTTATTGAGATTGGGTTACTTTGCAGTCTGCGTATGTAATGTCGCTAATAATGTAAGCATTTAATACGTTTGAACAACAATCTGTTTAAAAGGATCTTATCTTGTAGGTGATTACCTGCTCGGGAGCTGGACTTGATGTACGCATTCTCGGCAAAGGCTATAGTACAATCCATTTGCTCGAACGGTTTTTTTTGGAGTACAGCAAGATGAACTCCCATCGCAGTATGTTATAACGGTTCCGGATGGTAAACCTGATGGACTATTCCAAGTAGAAGTGCGTTTATATCTGTTTTCAAGTTGGTCTCTGTATCTGCTGTCAAGTTTACCTAATATAGAATATTTCTAAGTTTAAACTGTTAAAAAAAAATAAAAAAAACTTTTAAAAGTTGTAAAAAAATTGTTACCTCTCAGGATATCTTTATATAGCGGCCTATAGAGTGCTGCCTAAATATGGATGTATAAATGTAAATTTAAAAGTGCTAGAATTAACTTTAAAAACATGCCTAAAAGTTAGTTCTAGCCAAACTTAAGATCCTTGTCAACTTCGTTATTAGAGCAAATTACTTTGAGTTAAACCTTTATATGATTCTTAAACAGCATGAAATTATAAACAATTATTGAAATTGAGCGTGGAGTTGGGGAGGGAATGTCGAGTTGCGCCTAACTTGATGTAAAAACTCTTTAGAATATATATTTCATTGCATTGATTACGCCTTTTTAAAATTGCTTATTTCAAAAATAAAATTGTTCTATACCTTTTTAGCTTCCATTCGAAAGTATTCATCTCTTGATGCTGTTTGATCAATGTGCAAATGATTTTAAAAAAGGAGAACATTACATGGCATCTTAACTGACATTTTAACTCATTAACTGTAGTAAATATAATATACAAGCAAAAATTAAGGAGCCTCGTGAAGGCGTTTTGCTAAAGATTGTCTTTTTAAGTTTTCTATTTTTTTCGAGTTTTTTTTGTTATTGTCATATGCAAAAACAAAAATGAAGATGAAATTGAAAATAAAAACAAAATGAACTGACTTGGACAGATCAGCGGATTTTCAATTAACAGTTCCAGAAGCTTTTCACTTGTTTTTACTATTTCTTTGTTATGCTCTCTGTAGCAGCTGGTTGTTGGTGGGTAAACTTTGGTGACTACAAATTCGTCAGAAACTTTTATAAGTTTTTCACTGTAAACTCCAATAACCAAAAGAAAAAGACGCAGCATGTGCAACATTTTTTATATTTAGAACTAACAGAATACTAAAATATTTAACATTAATTTAAATAGAATAATTGTAATTATAATAATTTTTTTAATAACAAATAAACGCTGCGTTAACAATATTTTTTAGATGCTAAACTGAAGAAAGTAGAGAGTAATTTTTAAATATTTTTAAAATACACGGATGAAAAAATATATCAACCTACTAACGCCTATATCACAGAATAATTAAGTTAAATCAATCCCCCTGGAACTTTTGAAATTTTGAAAAGCTTCTGAGTTTAAACATGGCTCGGATTATTATTTTGCTGCTCAATGAGATATATAATAAGCTCACTTATTAATTGCAATCATGAGAATAGAAAGTATGAAAACAAAAAGAAACATAATTTTTATTACAACTTCTATGTGCCAAGTAAAATGTGGGGGGGGGGGGGCCGAGGGTGGGTTTTTAGTTTATGAAAGATGAAAATAACTTTTTTTCATTAAAAAATTATCACAGTTTTTCTATTCATTTGTTTGTTTTTTTGCATGTAAAACTTAAAAGAGAATGCTTACAGATTCCAGTTGAAAGTAGATAAATGTGCAAAGTTAAATAAATTATATTCCAATAAATTTGAAAACCGGCAATTAGCTGCTAAATCTTCAGATATACAATTCATAACTTCATTTGACGTTAGAATGTTAACAAATGCGTATATATGTCATTACATTAATATATATAACTTGTCTCGGCAAAATTGTAACAAGATAAGTTTCATCATGTAAATAGAAGCATCTTTTGAGGCATGAGCTCTCTAACCCTTTTATAAATGGGATAATAAAATATGAATAGATAACAAACTGTGGAAACTCTGCGAGACTCAATGGCTGATTTTTGCATTTTTAAATCTGAACTATTATTGGTAAACAAAAACACTTTTAATACCATAAAGTGAAAAGATTATTTGCTTAAACTCATTTGTATTTCAGAATGCACTTAAAACGTAAGGAATTAAACATCAAATGGCAAAAAAATACTTTACAGAATAAACTTCCAGGCCCCATATGGCACCTATGGATTTAATGTTTACAAAAAGAGATAACTAAAATGAATAAAAGAATAACCATCTCCAGGACTACAAATAACATTAGTTACAACACATTAAATGCTAAAGATTTTTTTTTTATTGTCTCTTATACATGGTTTAGGAAATTTTTTTTAGCCGTGTTTTTTTCAATAAAAATGACAATGACGTATTCACGTTCTAAACCCTTCTAGAATCCCTTTCACCTCTTTTGAATTTTTGCAGAAGTTGAAAAAGAACTCGCAATATTAATTTTTTTTTTTTGTATATTATTTTGTACGTTTGTTTTAATCAAAAATTTGATGCTTATCTTTTATAATTGACTCATCCTTATCTACTTATTTACGAAATATGTATATACAATGGTTTCAAAAAAGCAGGCCAATTAAAACTGTTAATTATTTTTTTCAAATTATTGTGTAAGGATAATGTTATTCTTTAATAAGATATTGATTGTTGTTGTTTTTTTTTTTGTTTTTTTTTGAATGACAGTAATTTTATTTCATGAAGATGTTTGTTTTTTTTTTATTTTTATTTTTTTGCTTTTTTTTTTGCATGACAGTTGATGAATATTAAAAAAAAGCAAAGTTTTCTCTGCAACTAATATGCTCCTAGCAAGATCATTCTACTTTATTTATTTAAATTTATCAAGTGCTTTTAAAAAAGCGTCCTTGAGAATGTTGTAAAAAAAATTATAGGCACTTTTTTTAAAATTGTTTCTGTTCTGTTTTTTTCTCAAACCGACCGCTATTTATAACTATTTCAATAACCTATGCTTAGTTTTATCATCAATTCTAAAAGTTTCATAAAAGTGAAAATGATGACCAGTTTAGTCAAAATGTTTTTTGGAGATTTCGAGGTCTGAAAGCTAAAATGTGTAGAAATGAGTCGAAATGTAATAAGTGAAGAAACAAAGTGGCAGATTGTATACGTGGATTTCAGAGAACAGCGTCAGAAATACTAGGTGACATCCCAGCAAGCTTAAAACGTTGAAACAACGTTGAAATAAAGTTGATCGACGTTGATCAACGTTATTTCAACGTGGTTTCAAAGTTGTGTGCTTGCTGGGATTCATCATCTTCCAAGATTAAAAAAAGGTCAATAAAAAAATTACAGAGGCCTTACATTTCAAGTCTTAAATTTCTTCTAGTAGGAGGGAAGACAAATTTAAGATACAGTTCAATGAGAAACATTTTATTTAGAAAAAAGATTGGTGCTTATGCCATTAGAAAATCGATGATGACGGACAATTTTAGGGTTACAACCCTAAATTGGTTTAAGGAAAGATTGCTTGATCTTTGAAAAAACTGGAATTTTTGTTTAAATATTTAAGTATGAAAAGTATAGCAATTGCTCTACCATTTTAAAGTTATTAATATTGCTCAGTATATTTTCTTGTTAACGTTTAATCATTTTTAAATGTAAAATTTTTAAATTACCTCTAGAACAGCATGGAGTAATGGAAAAAAAAAAAGTCTTTTTTCTCATACGCACGTAAAATAAATTGATTTCGATTGTCAATGAAACAACTCAAATACACAATACCTACCACATATTGATCTTTTGTTAAATCAAGTGTCCTTTCTATGATATAATACCACATGCTGTCTTTTATTCAGTTGTTTGTTGTAGCATACACCACCATACTGTTTTTAACTCAATTAATAAAATTGCAACGACTTATGATAATGCAAAAAAAGAAAATAGTGTTATTTACGAAATATGAACTAATGTTTCCTAAACCGTAAAAAATAAAAATGGTGTTGAAAAATTTGGCATGTTTTAAAGATAAAAAACTTTTCAACTTGTGCAATTAATTAACTATACATCCTTGTTTTTGACATTCCTAGAAACTGTTGTTAAAAAATAAAACGATGAATCATAGAACCGAGCAGAACCTTATTTTTATTTGAAAATATTTTTGCGTGAAGAGTCAATCGAAGCACAAAAATGATATCTTGAAGGATTATTTATTTCTGAAAGATTAAATTTGAACTCTTTTTTTTTAATTAAGCAAAATTTTTAAGAGCTATCTTAAAAAAAAAGATGATTTTGGTTTTTTGATTTATGATTAAGGAAAACTTGGTAACTTTATTGCTGTCCCATGTTCTAGACAACTTTTCTGACCCTTTGATTGGAACTGTGCTAGTGAATTGTATGATTAATTTCATTGATAGTTTGAATAAAAATTTTTTTTAGGAAATTGTTTTTTTTTTCTTTTTTTCTTTCATTGATGTCTTTTTCGTCAATTATGCAAATTATGCAAATTAGGCTCACATCAGTTATTTAACTATTAATCATAAAAAGAAATTTATATTTTATGGCAACTCCTTTCTTTATATATTTTTCGAAGGCAAACTAATAAACAGGAAAAAAAATCAAATTTCATTCCCTCAACAAGTGTAGATTTATAGATTTCAAACTTTTGATTTACGCTTTGTCAAATCAAGCGGGTTTCTGTTCCATCCATGCCGCAAAACTCGTTAGAAAACAGCATGAATAGCTTGCAAAACTTGTTTTTATCTTTTCAGAAGCACCCCATCCTATTGTAAATGTTGTTAACATATATTCAACTTTACAAGATTAGCTATAATCGTTTTAGGCTCTAAAACTCCTTTTACAATAAGACTGAGCTTTTCAATTATCCTTTTAAAAGAAATAAGTTAAATAATAATAGCTATATAGATCTTACAACTAATTAATTTTAATAGCGGCATACTCAGTTGTACGATCAAACTAAGCTGATTAATTTATTTTTGTCATGTCTGTGGACCATTATGCTGTGTTATTATCGGATTACAGTTAGTATACAAAAGTTCTTATTTCAAGTTTCTTTTGTTTGATTGCAATTGCTAATCAATGATTCCAATGCAATTTGACAACCTCATTTTCAATAAACGTTTTCCATTCAACAAAGGAAATTACTTTTTTTTTTTTAAACTATTTTTTTAGATAAGGTTACCCAGGAAAAAGAAATCAGTTTTGCATATGTAACTTTAAATTTTATGTAATGCATATGTATTACAACATAAAACATTAAAGAACTCGGGAAATGCATTATGGTTCTAATATATCTACATCTTGCTTAGAAGAAATAAAAGTTGCAGTTTTTCATTCATTCTGCAAGCAATTGTGTGTTAATTGCTTTTTTTTACATATACACAAAAACTGAGTGAACTTTTGGAAACACCATACTCTTTACCATGCTCCTTAACTTTCGTTGCTTTTGCTGTATAAACGTATTGTTGCTCAGGATATTTGAATTTGTTGGCAGCTATTTTTTTTTAAGTAGCTCTATGGCATTTTTCAATCATTTATTTCTATATATTATAATATGCTATAATACATATATATATATATAATATTTATTATATCATAAAATATAAATTTATTTCTAAAAAAGTTGTAAAAAACATTGACAATAAAAGTCTTTGTTCCGAAACTCAAACCATTGGACTGTATATTAAATATGCATTTAAGGAATGCTATGAAAAAAAAGCATCATAAAAAGACCAGAAACTGAGGCAAGTTTGTTATATACTCATTGTTTCTGATCTAAACTTTTAGAGTGTGTTTATTGTTTATTTACAACACTTTAGCAAAGCTTTGTTTACTTAACATCAAGACTTTCTTTAGTCCATATTTATAAAGGTATAGAGGGCTGAATATAGTCCGTAAGTATAAGGATAAAGAGTGTTAAATTTAGAAAACCTGCAAAGAAAACGTCTAATAAATAAAAACCTTTGATAGGGATTCCATGGAGCGAGATGAACCCCATGATAAGTTTTTCTGACTTTCCGGTTTTGAACTTCTTCTTTGAGCTCTTCCAGGGCCTCAAATGCTTTTTAAAACATCTAGAGAAATCCTTCTTCTCAGCATAAAAGAGTGAGTTTTTTTAGTTTGTACTAAAAAAAAATATGAGTAATTTAAAAATTACGCGTTTAGCTTTCGTCAATAGTTATGTTAAATGTTTTAAAATATTGTAAAAATTGATATTGCAAGTGTTTCAATCACGAAAACATTTTTGAGCTTTTTAAATAAATCTGCTTTAGTATTTCATTAAAATGATCTTCAATAAAAAGTTTTCCTGTACTTCTTTCCTGGTAATTTATTCCCAGGTAATTTATGTTATCGCTAGTTTTAACTGATAGAGCTAATCGATTTCTAATTATACTTGTATGATCCTTTTTTGAGATAACTTCACCCTCTATGTTATATATATATATATATATATATATATATATATATATATATATATATATATATATATATATATATATATATATATATATATAGTAATATAACGAGAAACATTAGAAATAAACCAATTACCTAATAAACGTTGATTTTTACACAAAGTAATATTCATTAAACAGACTTTTAAAAGAGATAAAATAAAGGCCAAATAGTTAATGTAGTGTATTCACATATACACAAATAATAAATTATAAAATGCACATAATGCAAAAATAAAGTTTTAGATGTAATACAGTTAAGTGTAACTTTTTAGGTAGAAATTATGGAGTGACTTTATAAACAGATACTTGAACGTTAGGATTAAAATCTGATTTTTATGGTATATGGAAGGGTATATGTAATGAAATTTACTCCGCATTCAGTTTTTTGTTTTAGTGGAATAGTTAAGCTGTTATTAGTGACTCACCTTTTACATTACGTCCGCATATATAGGGAAAAGGCGGTTCCAGGACATTGACCCCTTTCCATACTTAAGGATGCATAAAAAATGGTGAACACTTCATATCATGTTCTTGGACAAAACCAATACTTAAGAGTCGTCTTTAAAAATCAAGAAGAAGTATAAAAATAATCATTTCTATACCAGTTCTTCAAAATGCCTGTTCTTCTTTATTGCCTTGTTTTGTAATGTCCGATAGCCAAGGTGTGAATTCCGTCTTCTAAGATGAATCTTTTGTCGTTGTTAGCGCTGAGTGCGACTTTGTTGATCTCTTCGGTGTAGACATCGTGATGACGTGATCGGAAGACGTTCATGGTGGTGAGTTTTTCTTGTTTATCCTTCAAGCAGTCGTAGTAGTCTTGATGAGTGAGGTGATATTTAACAATACACTTCTTAACACCTTTGCATTTTTTATGTTCTTGATCATCTATTTCTTCAGGGATGTAGTAAGAGTAGAGTTTGGGTCGAAGACCGACAAACTGCGTGATTTGCTTTCCACCGGTTTCATCTTTGAACTTGCCAATGATCTTTTTATTCAAGCCCACTTTGAATCCAGCGTTTTGAATGGCAGGATGGTCTTTAGGAAAGTCGCTCGTGTCAAATTTTTCAAGTACGTCATCAGCAATGTCTTGATAAAAATCATCTGTTTTGATTTCGTAAATGAGCGAGTCAGTGTCGGTCATGAGTAGTTTTGCACGATCGTCGTATTTAGGCTTGATGTAGTCGTAATGATGCTCAAACATGAGTGTTTTGCTGATGTCAAGGATGCTCATTCCCAAGTAAACGGGTTTGTCGTAAGTGACTTGTGTTTTCTTCATATGAATTGCGATGAGTTTTTCATCAAAAATGGTGTACCGATTATATCGAGGGCTTTTGGATAATTTTAAGGCTTCTTTTTTAGTGATGACCAGTTTAATATCGACATGCTTTAGAATATTTTCCATGGTTTTTCCAAACACGGAGTTGTTCATGAGTTTAAAGAATTCTTTTTCAAAGTCGTTTTTAGCGACTTTTCTTTTATTGGTGTTGAGGTCAATGTATTTTTTCATGAAGGGTTCTTCTTCAAAGGTGATTCCTCGATGAATTTTGGTGATGACTAAACCCAATCGTTCATAGAGTTTTAGGTTTTCGTGATGAACGACGTATTTTTCTTTGTTGTTTAAATTGGGAACGAGCTTGGCTACTTTTCCAATAATCATTTTTTCAGGAGCCAAAGGATAGTCATTGTGTTCATCGTGATGGTGTGAAGGGTAGTCTAAATCAACTTCGAGAATACAAGGCATGGATTTCCAATTGGAGAGTTCATCCTCAGCCATCCATCTGAATCCTCTAACGGGAAGAGGTTTGCTCATGGCCCACCCATAAAGGTTATTAGCGTCTAAGTACTGAATGAATTTCGATGGTTGTGAAGGATCATAGTTTTTCATGTATTTGTTATTGGCAGTTCCATATCGGTTTGAGATCATGCATATTCCATCGCGTATTCCTTTTTGGATCATGTTGAGCATGTCATTCTCGGTTAAAAAATCCAATTTAATTTTAGTTTCCTTTAACATGGCGTCCCAAGCCAAACCAGGAGAGGTGTAATACCAAAGAGGGTCTAGACCGTAATTTTCTATGCAAATGTCTCTGAAATTTTCAAAGACATCAGCTAAAATGAGCACGTCTGAGATGTTGTACAGCTCGTGATAATCTTTAAACGTTTTGCATCCAAACACGTTCCAAACGTTTTGCGCATGCGCGTAGTCTTCATCGCTGATGTGTTTATCGTCTAGTTTAGAGTAAAAGGCTTCTTTGGGTGGCAATTGTGTTTCAGAGAATTTTTTAATGGAGTCCACCCATTCGTAAGGGTAAATGCCTTTTCTTAATAGCAAATCTCGTTTTGCTCCGCTGTGGAATGAATTTAAGTTTTTGCACATGATGTCTCCTTTTTTAGATCTTCTATGAGCGCAATCTTCACAATTGTCTTTACATTTGCATTTTGTACCTTTCTTAACCATACAGTCCTTTTTGCATGTTTTCGGATCTAATTTTGAGCACTCCTCACACAAATCTTTAACAAGGTTGTCAGTTAAATCTTTTAAAGGGCTTGACATGAACCTGTAGCTGTCAACGAACCGTAAATCTCTATACACTATTTCTGGTTTACCTTTCTTATCAATAGAATCTCTCACTTTGATTTTTTTCGAGAAGCTGATGTATTTTTCTTCGTTATTAGGTATACAAGTGATCTTTCCACCTAATCTCTTGATGAACAAATGGCTGTCATAGCCAGACAAGTTATGAAAGACAACGGGAATAAATTTTGGAATTTTATAATCCAAGTTGCATTTGTTATGAGCAGCACCACGGTACTTTCCAGTCAAATGGCAGTGATCCCATACTTTATCACCGTTAAGATTTTTTCTGCAAATGTGACATTGGGTAGCAGCCTCAAAATTCTTTTTATCCTCATCAGTCTTGAGTTTCTTTTCCTTCCATTGTTTTTGTCGTGAATAACTATCGTCACAAATCTTTATAAAGTTAGCTTCAAGCATGGTAACAAATTTTTGAGCCACGTCGTCATCATCACTTTCTGCTGTATAGGTTTCAAGCTTTCCCTTGTAAATGGTTTCGTCGTAGCATTTAATATAATAGACGATGGAGCTTGGAACATGCTTTTGACATTTTTTGGTATATGACTCTTTAGAATTCGGTGTGCAAGTGTTAACAGGTTTGATGAAACTTTCAAAGTCAGCATAGACGCAGTACGGAACTCTCATACTATTGTTGTAGTTTTTAAACTCAAGGATCGACCCTTCTTTTGGAAGATCGATTCTCATAGGCGTGTTATGATAGCAGTATTCTCGATGAATTTGGAGCTTTTCTTCTTGGTCATAGCCTTGCATGCACCTTCTGCAAAAATATTGTTTGTGTTGATTCTTTGGTGATGAAGAACGAGCAAACCGACTGAAATTTTTAATGAGGCAATAATGGCTGTTTTCTTCGTTTGAAATATATAACAAATCAACACAGTGCTTTCGATCATGAAATTTGGATATTTGCATAGGTTGAGGTTTATTCATTTCGTAGTGAAAGACGTTCACGCTGATGTCAGGATTATTTTTCTCAAACTTTTCGACTTGAGTCACCTTTAAAGGAAACTCCATTTCTTCCCAATGGAGCTCTTCTGATTTTAGAATCAAGTCATCATCAATTCGTTCGTTATGCGTATTTTTCATGTTAAGCGCTCTGGTGACGCACCACTTGAAACATTGATCGTCATCGTTTTTCATGTTGATGATGGCATTTTTGCCTTTTAGCTTTTTAGACAGCTCCATGTAGGAAGAACCCTTGAAAGGTTCATAATCGATAAATCTGATATCCATTCTTAAAATCTTCGACAAGACGCAATTGGATCCCATCTTGTTGTAATTAGCGCTTCGCTCCAAGATTTTTTCTTCCATTTGACTCACAACCGTTCTTACCTCTGTACCCTCCAATATAATTTTCAAGTTGGATGAAAAGTGAGCCATCTGAGTAGTCTCTTCACCTGTTAAGATGCTTACGCGAGTCATTTCACAGATTAAAACAATTCTTACTTTTGTATTCCTTTCTCCTTCCATGGTTTGATTAGCAGACTCTCTTACCAAATTAAAAAAAGGAACAATGTCTTGGTATCGAGAAGAAGGCTCGTAAGAAAATAGTCTAGCAGCACGCTCTGCAGAATGTTCAGTCATTTTAAACTTTACTGTAAATGGTTTTGACGCGGGATGTTTATACACTGTTTTTAATACAAGTGATTTGATAGACTTTATCTTTTCATCGATTTGTTCCACTGATTCGCTTACTTGATTCTTGACTACTTCAGGAACGTAGGGTTCTATCCAATCTTTAATATCATTAAACTTAGTTGCAACATATGACGCCACACTTTTTGCAACTGCCGTCAGACTTGAAAAAAATGAAGGTCTAGGTGGAATGACTGGTTTTGGTGTCATGACAGGTGATGAATCTGAAACAGGCTCATCAAGGATGTGTTTTTGCAAATGAATTGGTTTCGGAGCAATAGGAGGTTTTACAACAGGTCTTGGTGGAATGATCGCTGGTTTTGGAGCGATGACTGGTTTTATCACTGCGGAAGGAACAAACCTTACTTTTGTCGGCTTTATTGAAACTTTTGTCGGCTTTACAGAAACTTTTACAGCTGGTTGAACAAACCTAACCACGCTTTCATTAACAAGCAACGGTCTTGCCTCAGTCGTTCGTCTACGAGCTACAGGTTGAGGAGCAGGGTCATACCCAATGACAGGTCTTATGACCTCAATGAGCTCGGCTTTTTTCATTTTATAGATACCTTTGATATCACCACGACCTTTAGCCATCTCTCTTAATTCTTTCACAGTCATTTTTGAATAGTTTCGATCTTTTCGATCATTAACAGTTTTACTTTCCATTTTTATTACGGAAAGATTTTTGTTTAAGCCGCTTTCAATAATTCGCTCTTTGGCAACAGTTTTATCACCCATTTTATTAAGGGAAATAAATTTTTTTTCGATGCTTTTAAGTTTTCGCTCTTTGGCAATTAATTTTTTTGAAGAATGGAGACTCATTTTATCTCTGCCGTGATTTTCTTTAAGTCAATTCAATTTTTTTAAATCTTGGCACACTTTCAGCATATTTTCTTCTTCGAAAAGTTTTTACCGTTTTTTAATTCTTTTCGCGGGAGAATTAAAAACTTATGAAACAAGATAGTTGGCAAAAATTTCGCTTATTGAGTCGTATACATGTGCTTGACCCATTTCATCAAATCTAATCGTATACTTTCTTCCCCACTCGTCATGTGCAGTAAATTCGCATCCAGCCGCATGAATTTCTTTTTCTTCATCAAACAGATGCGCACGACCCATGGTATCAAATTCAATCACATACTTCCTCTCCATCTTTTTATTTATGCCAAGAATTTTATTAAGTCAATTTTTTAACATGTTAAAAGTTAAAAAATCAATTTTGCTGCTTTTTACGTTTTTCAAGCTTTTCAGAATTTAAAAATTCAATCTTGATTCCATTATCCACCTTTCCATCTCGACGCTCTAAATATCTCCATCCACGTCCAGTTCCTTCCATCGCTTTGTAAAGAGACTTGTATTCAGTCACCTCACCCGTTTCAATGTTGGTTATTCTCACAGTGATGGGCTTTTTCTTAACAAAACGAAGCCATTCCCATTTTGGATCGGTTGGTTTCTTTTCCTTTATTTCACGTATTTTCTTTTCTTTTGCTCTTTCTAAAATCTCATCTTTACTGATTAAATTATTTTCAACCGCAAGCATCATCAACGTTATTAAATCGTTTGCTGTTTTACTAACACCGTTTTCATTCAGCAAATTTTTCAAATACGATGTTGTATATCTCATTTTATTATACCAAGATTTTTTTTTAAGTCAATTCAATTTTTCCTGAAAAGACATCTTAATAAACAGCAGTCATGTTGGTTCCGTCTGAAACAAATTTAAGCAATTTATCAGAGATCACCACTGCAAAAATAACGGTATTTGCAATAGTTGAAGTTCGAAATTTAAGGTTTACCACTAATTCAGCTGTTTCCGACGTCATTCTTTCTTTTTGCTTGCTGATATCCACAAAGAACAACGAATATAATTTTATATATTCAAGCAAGCTTAACCCAGATTGACAAACAAGTTCATTTGTGCCGTAATATTTATCATCAAAAGAGAACGCATCTGAATAAGCCATAACCACTCTCTTTTCTCCAAAATTCAAGTCGTAATTGTAATTTGGATACTTAATTCCGTTAACAGTCACGTAAAAATTGCTAACATCACAATGGTCGAATAGTGATGGATTAACAGTTTGGCTGGAATTTCTGTTTGTCTGAAGTCCGAACAAGATAAATCTTGGAATGCTTTTGTCAGTGACTCTTCCAAGCGACCAGGTAAATTCTGTTTGACCGGCTGGAATAAGCTGTCTTTCACATTTGTTTGATTTATAAGCCACTTGAATGGGAATTTTTTGAGCCATTAAATTCATGAATTCAGTCTTTTTCGAAATATCTAATTCAACGCGAGACATATAAAGTCTGAATTTTTTAAGGTTGATCATTCCTGCACTAACGCTCTCCGCTCTATAAATCGCATCATCACATTCTTTCTTTGTAAAGGTGATGGTATGCCTAAACCCATAAACAACTTTGTCATAGGTTTCGCAAAATCCAAAAATGTGCTTCAACGGAATTTTAAACGAAAAAGCTCCAACGGATGTAGTGTCTGCAAACAAGTGGTCTCGTCTAACATTGAATCCTGAATTTCCAACAAGATTTGACGTATCCATATACCACATCTGTTTTAATCCATCAGCAAACTGAAATCCATAAGGATATTTCATCAATCCAAGTATGGTGGTGGCTGGACCTGGATACATCACTCGTTCCACTTGCTCTCCCGACAAGTCATAAGTCACATCATTAAACAAATACAACAAAGCGTTGTTCACCAGTGCAATGTTGTCTTTAGCATCGTAAAAGGTTCCATCGCTCTTTTTCAACACTCCTTCAATAAGAATGTAAGCCTCTGATGGTACTGTTTGAATCGATTGACAGTCAATCTCAAAAGTAATCGTGCCTGAAGAATTTAAATCGAGATTGGTTGGAAGATACTCAAAAAAATCAACTTTTTCAATACCAATATCATACTCTGGGTTCTCAGTAACTCTTAATCGCTCAGTACTTATCATTTTTTATATAATAAAAAGTTATTTAATTCATTTCAATGTCTCTCATTGCAAGACATTGCAAGTTTATAACAAGTCATCGCAACAGAATGCTATCTTCATACTATTTTCATGCCCTGCCCTATTTTCACCAGGTCTTGAATTCGAATCGCGTTCTTTTTAGACATTTTCTTACTTTGAATAGATGAACCAGTCTTTAATTTCTCAATGGTCTTTTTACCTTTGCCAATAGCCACATCTCTAGCAGTGGAAATGGCTGAAAGGGCTAACTCTGTCCCAGCAGATTTTGCAGCTGTAATCGCTTCTTGTCCAATTTTGCTTGTTGCAGCATTTTTAAGCAAATTCACTGTTGCTTTTGTAACACTTGACGCAGCTGCTCTTTTTATGAAATTTTTAATCATGTCTACAATACCACATCCACCAACAACGTTCTTTTTCACATATCTTCTTTTGTTCACAATGAGCATTTTTTTTAAATAAAACAATCTTTTTAAATAATTTTATCAATAGTCCTCATTAACGATTTATATTCCTCTTTATTAATCTCCCCTTGTCTCAACAGCTCATCGCAAATAGCAACAGCCATATTTCTTGACTCTTTATTCCCAGCATGCCATGCAGCAATACTCAATTCAAGCTTTTCCACCAACGCATTAGGATCACCTGGAAGAATAATAACACCACGACCTTTTATACCCTTTTCAATACGCATCATTTTTTCCCAAATAGGAGCAATAAGTTGTTGATACTTTGGTCTTCTTGATGATTTCGGTTTATGCGGTTGCGAATCAGATCTTATAGCATCACTGTCCATTAAAATTTTTTCATAATTTTGCAAATCTTCATCGGTATAGCTCTTTGGTATTGTTAATTCAGTCATCAGTTCCCAAAGACCTTTTGTTCCATTATACTTTTCTTCACCGACAATGATATCATTTCCATCTATTTCAACCTCCATTTTTCCAATGTACATTTTATCTCCAACTTTGTTCACTTCGAAAGGTCTTTTCTTTTTTTGATCGACTGACAGGCTTTTAATCATCTTTTCATTGCTTTCAATCAGAGGCTTGTAAAGCTTTCTCAAATCAGTCTGAAGATTAGCATCTGAAATGTTGCCGTTTCTTCTGTCATTAATTTCTTTCACAATTTCATCCCTTTTATTCATGTCTTGTATTTTAAAGAAAAACATCTTTTTAAAATACGTGGAAAAAAACATAAATTGGTTTTACGACTACGTTGATCCTTTCTTAAAAAGGTTATTGAACGTTTGAATCGCATCTTCTCTTCCTTTTTGAATCAAGTTTTCTTTAGTAACTTCATCTATTCCCTTTTTTGTTTTAGTTCTTATTTCCTCTGTTAAGGATTTAAACTTTTGAAGCTCGTTTAAAATCAATTCATACTCTGAATCGCTTATTTTTCCGTCTATCAACGCTTTGGAAATGTGTTCGCTGATCGTGTTTAATTTAGACTCGGCCAACACTTTGATCTTTTCATGTTTTTCCGCTTTCAATGTCAGTTTTTTGTTAACCTGTCCTCCTGCAATCGATAAAAACCCCATTCCAATAGCTACACCTTCACACGCAATTGCTGCAGGACTAGCAATAATGGTTGACAAAAGCCCAATTCCAGTCACACCTAAAGCAATGCATAAGGCTTGCATCGTATTATCCACATTAGAAATGATTCTGAAAGCGCGATGGTACTTTTTGCTTAGATGAACTCGCTTTGCTTTTTCACTCTCTATCTCTTTCTGAATCTCGCTTATTTTCTGAAGCATATACACATGCCCTCCTTCATCTGCAGGAGCTGATGGAAGAACTGGATAAAGTTTATCATTCAATATTTCCATTTTTTATTAATAAAAAATTATTTTAAATCAATGTAATTAATCTTACAAAGTTTTTCTCCTTTTTTAACAATCACATCCTGTTTGCTGTTACTATTCACGTCCATAATAACATCATCTACAGACTCTGAAATAATAACTTCGTTTTTTCTATAATTCAATTGATCAGTAATTTTATTCATTAATGTTATCACTGCAATACCTTTCTCCAAATTCAGCCCAATGGATAAAGCTATCATTGTATGTGAGAGAGCAGCAAATTTAATGTCTTTCTGGGCAAAAATCTCATATTGTTCGTTAACGTTGAAATAAGGTGGATGATCTAACGTTTTCGTAGACACAATAATGTTGTTCGGTCTTCTTTCCTCCAACTCTCTAACCCTCTCTTCCAAAATTTTTAATTGCAAATCCAAACTGTGGACTTCTGCTGAGACAACATTTCTAAAAAACTTGTGAGGAGCATGCATTTTACATATTAAAAATAAATTTTTAGATCATTTTTGCAAACTTAACAATTCATTATTATCTACCCATGAATTAAACGAGTCTGGATATCCCAACCATTTGACTAACGACTTGCTCTTGGTTTTGCGAATGATTTTTTCAATTCTGAATATGTCTTGATGCGTCTTTTGCATCTCCTGCTCGTAAAAGGTGCCTTGAATTTCTTCACCGTTAGCGTCAGAGATTTTATACGTGGGCGGATTCGTATACTGAACTTTTGACACTGTAAAAACCTCCTCAGTCCATCTCGGCGTATAGCCCTTTTCAAAATGAGACTTCTTTTTTACGATCCGCACTTTGTCACCCATTAAGAATTTTGGATCTTTTCTTTCTTTCTGTTTACCATTCAGACTCCACCAGACCTTATATTTATTCTTTTCATCGCTGGCTTCAACTGGTGTCATTTTGATAGAAGAGTGCTTTGTGTTGTTGTAATTTTTCACCATCTCATCCAATACGTCAATGTATTTATTGGTGTTGTTAGCTGAAAAATATTTAAACATTTTCTCTTTCATTGTTCTATTCCATCGCTCGACAACAGAACTTTTTTCCTCGTTTTCAGTAGAATACAATTGAACACCCAACGCTCTCACATGTCTGTTGTAAAACTCTTTTCCTTTGTCTACCCACAATTTAATGCATTTTCTTTCTGTGAAAATCTTTTTCAACGCTTCAGCCACTTCAAGACCTGTTTTGCTTTTTAACGGAACAATCCATCCATACTTTGAAAACACGTCGATCACCATGAGCAAATATTTTACACCGTTGTTGAATTTTGAAAACGATTGCATGTCAACCAAATCAGCAGCCCTTATATCATCAATGTCATTCACAAACACTTTTCTTCTTTTAAAATGATGAATCACCGGTTTATGAAGCTCCTCTGCAAGCTGATCCGTCCATTTCAAATCACTCACACCAAATCCTTTTGTTTCTGAAGATGATCCTTTGAGCGTATGTGATGAAACAAACTTGCATTTGGTTATCCCACAAGAGTCGCATACTCCTTTCAACATATTTCTGTTGTTTTTTGTGATCTCGTTTTTCAAGTGAATGGTTTCAGTCTCTCTTCTACACTTAACGCAGTACATTTTAACATATATAAAACTTTTTTTATATAAAAATGGAAGTGATGAATTTGTCGTGTAAAATTGGGAAAACCAAAAGAAACAACAGCGCGCTTTTACCAAGAAGTATACGAGGAATCATCGTTGGAAAGTCCGGTTGCGGAAAAACAACGTTACTCTTAAATTTACTTTTAAGACCTGGGTGGCTAGATTACAACCGCTTACAAGTCTTTGGCAAATCTCTTTTTCAACCAGAATATAAAATATTAAAAAACTCATTCGAAAATAAACTTCCTAAAAAAGGATATTGTTGATTTGTTAACGGATGATGTACAAGACGAAATGGAAAAATTGAATTTAAACCCTGAAGATGTTATTGAGGAAATTTCAAAAAAATATTTCGACAATGATGATATGGAGTGTCAATTCTTTGAAACGGCTGATGATGTGCCTGAACCTGAATCCTTAGACTCGACCAAAAACAATTTGATGATCTTTGACGATTTGCAATTGACCAATCAAAACAAGTGTGAAAAATATTACATCCGAGGAAGACACTCCAACGTTGACTGCTTTTACCTCGCTCAAAACTATTTCGAGATTCCAAGACATACCATCAGAGAAAATGCTAACTTTATTTGTCTCTTTAAACAAGACCAAAAAAGCGTTAATCACATTTATCAAGATCACGTTTCCAGCGATATCAAAATAGAAGAATTTAAAGCCTTTTGCAATCATTGCTGGAATGAACCTCACGGATTTGCCGTCATTGATCTCTCTTCTAAAAAGAACGAGGGAAAGTACCGAAGTGGGTTTGACAATTTTTTATTTTTCTAAAACAATTTAAAAAATAATTCTTATTTAAAAAAATGACAGGTATAATAATCGATGTAGATGGAAAATCAAGTGTTATCACCACTGATTTTTTGGATAAAATCGTTTTTAACGAAGGAAAAAGTTATGAAATGGCTTTTCCCGGTCTTGAAACTTACAACAGCATTCCAAATGTAAGCAGTAAAAACAATTATTTCAAATACAGCATGAACAATGGAGCTAATTGGGAAAACATTATCATTCCATCAGGAAGCTATGACATTAAAGACATCAATGAGTACTTGCAAAAGTCTATTTTAAACACAATAAAAACAGCTCAACGTGGAAGTTATATTATTGCAAATAAAATTAATTACCCTCCAAACAACCTTCAAATTGGAATCAATCTTAATACTTTAAAATCAACCATTAAACTTGGTTTGAATTATTTGATTGACTTTAACGTGGAGAATAGCATCTCTTCAGTTTTAGGGTTTACTAAAAGAAAATTAAATTCCAATTCCGAATACGAATACGAGTCGGATCATATCGTTAGAATTTCAAGCATTAACACCATCAGAATCGTTAACAACGTTATCGGATCATCCTATATTAATGGAACCCAATTAAATTGTATTTACTCCTTTTATCCAAATGTTAGTCCAGGTTTTAAAATCATCGAGAGACCAATGCATTTGATTTATCTTCCTGTTAAACTGTTTGAAATTTCAACAATGGTTACTCGCATCATTGATCAGAATGGAGATTTGGTTGATTTTCGTGGAGAGGATATTACAATACGATATCATATTCGAGAAGTGAAATAAATAATTTTTTAATACATAAAAAATGAGCAATTATCAAAACATCAAAATTAACATCTCGCAGAGCCAATCTGATAAAATTAAAAAAGCTATGCATGATAAAACCGATACTAGCATTAAGCTTTCTCATCAAGACTTGAACGGTAAACATGTTCTCGCTATCACTAATGTGCAATTGAACAAAATTAAAAAAGCGTATGAAGCTGGAAAAGGGGTCACTCTTAAATTGAGTAAAAGACAACTTGCACACAACTCTAAAGTTGAAGGAGGTTTCATCGGAGCTCTTTTACCGTTATTAGGTATGATAGGTAGCACTCTTGCCACAAAGGTAGTTCCTGCTCTTGCCACTGGTTTGCTTTCAGGTGTTGGAGCCTCTGCCGGCTCTGCTATGGTTGACGAAATCGCTGGGCGAGGTCTTTTTTACATGAGCAAAAATGGAAAAGGAATGAAGATAAAAACTTTAGGTGGAGAAGGATTGTTTATCACCCCATGGACTAAAAATGTTCACGGTGATGGACTCTTCATTAAAACTGGAAAAGGTTATCAATCTGTTGGAGCTGGATTATTACTCGGACCTAACTCACCCTTTAATAGCATACCCTTTTTAGGTGCTATTCTATGAAAATCGCTTGTTAAAAAATTCGGATAAACTTTTTAAGAAATTAAAAAAATGATCGACTTTCAATGGATTGACGTAGAAGGAATTGTTTTACCTAATGAAGCTTTAACTAACTTTCAATTGATAAAGGCTGCTAAACAGTTAAAATTGAAAAACTTTCGAGGTGTTTTTGTGAGGGATGATTTATCAAAAAAGACAATGAAAAAAGAATGTGGAATTGTCAACACAGGAGATTCAAGCACTGGTGGGTTTCATTGGGTGTGCTGGTATAAAGACGCTGACAAAAAATACAGCTTCGACTCTTATGCTCAGCCTCCTCTTGTTGAGCTGGTCGACTACTTGAAAAGCCCGGTTTATTATAACAGTGAAAGATTGCAATTTGGTAACACTTCTTATTGTGGCCATTTGTGTCTTTACGTCTTGAAAAAATTGAATGAAGGTCTTGACTTTCAAGAAGTTATCAATACCTTGTGGTGACTGCTTAATGACTAAACAAGAAAAACTCACCACCATGAACGTCTTCCGATCACGTCATCACGATGTCTACACCGAAGAGATCAACAAAGTCGCACTCAGCGCTAACGACGACAAAAGATTCATCTTAGAAGACGGAATTCACACCTTGGCTATCGGACATTACAAAACAAGGCAATAAACCAAGCGAAGAACAGGCATCTTGAAGAACTGGTATAGAAATAACATGATTATTTTTATACTTCTTCTTGATTTTTAAAGACGACTCTTAAGTATTGGTTTTGTCCAAGAACATGATATGAAAAGTTCACCATTTTTTATGCATCCTTAAGTATGGGAAGGGGTCAATGTTCTGGAATCAACACTTTGCATCAAAACACGACGTCATCTTGGATTCCTTAAGTATGGAAAGGGGTCAATGTCCTGGAACCGCCTTTTCCCTATATATGTCCGCATATTGTTCTAGAATTAAAATAGTTGTAAAATATGTTAGGAAGGAGACTGTATTTGATTCCAGACAAACGAATAATTTAGAAACTGGATTAAATGATTGAAGCGAAGGTTTTCTGATGTAAGTTACAGGATGTCAGTAGGGAAGTTTCTTGGGCAGAAATTAATTATTCGTATTTCTCTATTTTGGAGCGAAACGATTTTAGAAAGACAGCCAGTTTATCTCTTAATTATTTACGTCGCCTTTTCAAAATTTCAAAGACGAGCTTTTAGACTAAAAATTTAATTTACATTTGATTGAATTTCATAAAGACTTACTTACTTGAGTAAGTAAAAAAAAAGTAAGTAAAAGTGCCATCCCTAAAGACGAGCTTTTAAACTATTGAAGTTTAGAAAAATTCGCTTGACCCATTTTGAATGAATGTCGTTTTTGAATATTTGAGTCACAGAAAAGTCTTAAGAATGCATTTAAAAAAAAAAAAATTGTCAAAGTGGTGACTCATTTAGGGATGTTGAACACTGAAGAGTATGAGGAGCCTTTCAATATTTTATTAAAGTTTTGTGATATTGAGATACTAACTTTTTAAAATTCATCTTCGAAATGAAATCTTAAGGAACTAATATCGATGAACTAATTGATTTATCACCATATAAATATTTGAAAAGTATCTAATTGTTCTCTCAAGAGCTCCGTTTATTCTGAAAAACGAAAATGCGTTTTTATTTTGATTTTAGCAAATATCCAGCAAGTAAGATGTCGAACAATCAAAATCAACGACTTGTGCAAAAATTGTTTACAGTTTGTCACGAAGACCTGCGTTTTGCAAATGTGCGTAATGTTCAAAAAAAAGTTGGATAAGGTGTAAGATAAGCATTAGGAAGCTCACTTTTTAAAATGAGACTTTTCCTTGGATTTTTTCTCACTTCCATTTTTAGCGCTTCTCTTGTTTCTGCTTACAAACTACGGAAAAAATGGCACCAAGGAGTTGCGGAAGGTAAAATAATGCCAGCAAGTTTAGATGCTTTTTTAAGTTATTTGTATTTTAATATTTTTATGACTATGCACCTGTTTTAAATTCTGTGCACTTATTTTAGCCCATCAAGGAATCATTGATGTGACAGTACTTCAACCGTCGCCTACAGATCATCAAGGTTTCAATTTGGAAAACAACAGTGAAGGACTAAGCACTGCTTCGGATACTGAAGGTGTTGTACCAGTTAAAATCCACGTTAAACATCACCACAATGTTACGAATGTTGAAACAGACGCTCATGAAAGTAGTGCCAAGCATACAAAAGACACAGCAGAAGCACTTTACACAATTAAAAATTCTGGAACTAGCTTGAAAAACGAAGCTCAGGAAGAGGCAGATAAAACAGTACAAACAAGTGAAGCAACGTCTGAATATATTTCAAACCCAGAAATTGAAAATAGCAATCATCTGCTGAAAGAACCTGTATCTGCTAGTGAATCGGTACCGCTTGACAAGAACTCTTATTATGAAATAATTAACACAGATCATCCGGTTCATGAAGAAGAAATGACAGTATCAAAGCAGGTTACCCTTCTTAACCATCCATATACAACAGCTTTACCATTACTAGTTTCTTCGAAAATCCATGATCATGATCATGAAACAAATATAAATGAAGAGACGAAAATTTCTGGTACTGCTGTAGATTCTCTAGGTCAAATCGTTAAAAATAACGAAGATAATGATCAGTTCGTAAATCTATTAGAAAAGTTAGAACAAGAGGCAGGCACACATACTTCTGCCATACATCATCCAGCTCCGTTAAGAAAGGTTCCATTACACAGTTTCCCTTCATCAGCACATGAAAAGTTATTAGAAATGGTCAATGAACTAAAAGAGATCGTGCAACAAATGCAGGTATTTTATTTTATTTAAAAAACATCTTTTTTTTTTAGGTATTTATGTGTTTATATATATATATATATATTACTTGTTCTTGGCTCACTAAAGTTTTAATGTAAATTTTGACAGATACTGGAAATGTATGTTCATTTTTTGGTTTTTCTTGTTCTGCAACCATTAAAAACGAATTTATTGTTTTATAAACTCAGGTGTCCAGTGAAACCCCACAAGTAATAAAGACCTTATCTACGTCTATGATAAATTCATTGACTTCAAATTTCCATCAAAATGATAATAAAATTACGTTGCAAGAAATTGAGGATGCTCTAAAAAAAGCGGTTTCTACTAACGAACACAAACCTGATTATCAAACTTTAGGACTTCTAAAAAATGCATTTGAGTCCGTGGTAAAAGATATCCAAAAAACTCACGAAACACCGCAACTTAATCTAGGTAGTATTCAAAATGCCGATTTACATGAACCACACTTGGAACCACAAAGCGTCGTAAGTGAAAGTTCAAAGATAATTCAATCAGAAGGTAACGACATCTTAAATGAAAACCCCTTAGAAAAACATGTCACAACTGAAGAGCAATTTAAGAAACTTCCATTTACCACAATCAACTCTGTCCATCTGCCTTCAGATTCAAATGAACACAGCATAGTAAACAGGTTACAAAATGTCAAAAAGATATTGGAAGAAATTATCAACTTAGTTTTACATGAAAGTGAGGCAACAAGAGAGGTTGAAAACCCTGAGTCACCCATTGAGAATCACTACAAACAACAACAGCAAATGCACATCAGAGTCAAGTTCATCGATCTGACGGGACACGACAAGCCGATTGTAGAAAACGGAGAGAAAAAAATGTTAGTTCCGTCAAGAGTTCGTGCAGCAGTCGTCCCAATTGATATATACAAAAAATCACATACGAATTTATCAAAAGTGTTGAAAAAAAATATAAAGCTTGTTAAAGGTGAAGAAAGCAAAGCAGTAATTTTAACAAGAACCAAAGAAGATCGTTCTAAAGTTCTTGCTGCAATTTACAGACGAGCAATTAAAAGCGTTTTAAAAACTATTCAAAACAAGAAGTTGAAGAGAGATTGAACAGCAATAATGAACAAATGAACAAAAACTAGATGTTTCAAAAAAACTACCAATAGGTTAGAGCCGCATATACACATACAATTTTACAGTCTTAGTTCTGGTTTACAGAGTTGTAAAAATATAAATGTATTTCCTTTCGTCCCGAAATATTCCGTAAAAAGACAAAGTACCAGTAGTTAAATCGAGTATAACCAAGAAATTGGTACAGCCTAGACGATCTGAAAAAAAACTTATACATGAGTAGCAATCTTTGTATAAATATATTTATTTGTATTTGACCAGCTCAGGTTATTTAACATTAATTTCGTCATTCAATTAAGTTTTCCAGAAAAATTTATAAAAACATAGGGTAGATAAATAAATATGAGAAATTAGACCAAAGTTACCTAAAAATCCACCTATTTAGGGTGTACCACCCTAAATTGGTGGATTTTTAGGTAACTTTGGGTAGATAACTTTGGGTTATTTTTAGGTAACACCCTCCACCTCCACCGCCAAATAAATCTAACTTTTTATACCTTTTATTTCTATTTTAATATTCTTTTTAATAAAAGGAAAGCTATTAGAACTTTTTTAAATAAAAAAATATATCTTGATGCTAAATTAGCATAAATTATCGATTATTATACTTAAACTAACATAAGAATATATTAAATAAAATTTGAACTGAACTCCCCAGACATCGCCATATGGTAGCATATAAGTTGCTCGAGCAAGTTAACCTCCCTTATAAATCTATAGGGCTAAATGTTTTCAAATATTCTCAATTGGTAATGCTTGAAACACATCTGGCGGATTGGTTTCCTTATCAACGTAATTGACATATTCGTCCGTTCAATTTAGAGAACATTTAGGGTAATGAAAATTTGCTGAATCTGACCAAATTAAGTAGTTGAAGTCGCTATGGTACTTGTCAACGAATGGAAGAAGTCTTTTTTCGAAACATTCATTAATATAGATTGGTGCATTGTTGTTGAGACATATTGTAAGACAATAGCTTTAGCATACAATGGTCAGATATGGCTGTGTATGTTAATATTTTTTTTAAAAACTACTCTTTTCCTACAGAGCGAACACTCTCTTTACATGTTAATTTAATATTTGTGCAGTATCAAGAATTTCCAGGTATGTTGTCACCTGTAAAACGATAGTATTTTTCATCATCGATAATCAGAACGAATTTAATATTAAAGAGCTGTTTAACAGCTGGTTTGCTTTTACTTGTTGTTCAATTTTGTATTTGGGAGTTTTTTTCACGTTTTCTGTATTGAATATTTTTTTTTTTTTATTGACGACCAATTTTTTGATTGATTCAAACCGAATTTAAGACAATTTTTTTCTAACTGACCTCAACTCGATTATTAACAAGTCTCTTTAATTTAATTTCCTTTTCTCTTCTCCAGGGTGTCGGATGATCAGAGCGCTCTTTTTCAGAAAAAGACTGATCAGTTTCAAGTCTTTTAAAGTTTATCAAGTGATCTTTTTAAGTTCATCACGTAATTGTATTTTGAGCTTCTCCTTTTTTTAAATGATTTATGATGTCATTTTTTTTAATGTTAGGGTTTCTTTACAAAAAAATTCAAAACGTTTTCGAAAAGATACTTAGTTGGCATTGGAAGTCCTTCGACGTTCGGCGGACGTCTAAGGACGTCGAAGACGTCCATAGACGTTAACTGGACGTCTGAGGACGTCCAATGCCTACTGGGTACTCGTTCTGCCGATATTAATCTCATTTTAAAAATGTTTCAATTAAAAAAATATTTCATGCATTCTTTTTATATATAAATCAAGCAACATGACTGTTTAATTCGCTAGACAAATTAAATTTTGAGAGTCTGAGGTAAACCTTGATGTTGGCCGCTAAGAAAAAAATCAATTGCTTCTTTTTAGACTTTATTGTAACGCTTTTTTGCAGTGAAAATGTGTGGCTCTGTTAATCCACAGTCAAATTTAATTGTTAGCTTTCTTTTCCTTGGATCTTTAGGTTCATCTAAACCAAAATTTTTCCATTCCTCTTTTAAATCTTCCCACACGACAGAACTAAATTTTTGTCTCATGTTGTAAATGATGTCTTTTAATGTATCAATAATTTCAGTGCATGTTTTTAAATGTTAACTCTGGACAAATGATCTCAAGGACAAATAGTCACTTTCTTGCTGAAATGTCTTGAACCAAGTAAGTGTCTTCGGTGATTCGCGAATGAATGTAATTAACTCCCTAGTAAGCTGAAGAGTATCTCTTACCTCAATAGAATTCTTTATAAAGTCTTTGATTACAAAATTTAGTGAATGCCCCCTTGACAATGTACAAATAATGCTCTAGACTCAATGGTTCTTTTCTCTATGCTCTAGATTCGATATTATTCTATATTCAATATTCAATATTATTCTATATTCAATATTCTTATATCTCTGCTCTAGATTTGATGGCTCTAACTGTTAAATTCCCGAAACATTACTAGCACCATTAAAGCATTGCCCTCTTAAATCATAAATGGGTAAATTTAATGTGATTAACATATCACGAGCCACTTTGAAAAGGGTTTTACAATCAGCTTTGTCTGTTCCATAAAAACCTAATAAATATTCAACTTGAAATGTCTCACGGTCGACCCATCGAACACACAATTAAATCTGCACCATTACAGATATGTTTGAAGTCTTGTCAAGCATTATGAAAAATATTTAACTTTCTCAATTTTGGTAGTAATATCTCTGATTATTTTGGGCAAGTAGCTGAGTTATTGCCACTAAAGATCATATCTTTAGGTGACAATTTGATAACTTTTGTGTTTTGTTTAACTCTTGCTTATAATTCTTAGGACCTTCAGTTGCCAAGCAGTTTTTTTAAAAATCTCTCTTAACTCAAAGCAAGATACAGATTCAACAGAATATGAAAATGTCTTAAAATGGTTTTAAAAAAAACTAGGATCTACTTTAAACTAAATTAGTCCAATATGGTTCAGAGCAGATCTCAGTTTTCTTCTACTGTTTTCGGATAGCGGTATTATTTTTAAAATTTACAAGCTTTCAGCAGAAGTTTGCGCAAGCAGAGATTAAATGATTAGTTTAATATGATAGGCATAACTTTGTCCGATAATCATGTCAAGTTGTACACTATTACAGTCTGAGCAACCGAAGTGATATTTTCATTACATCAAAAGACTCAATAATTCAACCTTTGAGAATTGATGGAGGAGTGTCTTACTTAAAAGTAAGCTTCGCTTATATTGAAATGGAAGAGAATGATCCCCATCTTATAATTTTGTCCAGAAGACTCATAAATTAAAGTCACCGCAATCATCAAAAACAATCATTTCAAAAAAATCAATTTCAAACAATAACTTCTTATAGCACTTGCACAAGACGCTCCAGAAACACATCATAATGTCAAAGCCATTTAAAGTTTCATGAGAATGGTTCACTAACTGTTTGATTAACTCTTGTGGTTTAAAGCATTTATAATATACAATAGGCATTTCAATGGCAATTATTGAATGAAGCTTCTTTTAGCAACAGAAAAAGGTTTAAGGTTTAAAAGAGGCTTTCAGAAAATAAATAGAAAATACAAATTTACTCACAAACTGTTTCGTTGTTGTAAAGAATGAAGAATATATAAAATTTTATTTTGAGATTGAAGAATATTTTTTTGTCTTATAAACTTTTTTTTACTGAATTTTGTTTTGACCAATTAGAAAAGCAAAAAAAACATTTAACGTGTGAAAGCATTGAAAAAATAATGAAAAACTTAAAATTTAAAAAAGCCTCACGTATGTTGAACCAGAATTTCAAACTTACTTGTAATGAACTCTTATTGGCGTATAATATCACTTCTCAAAAAGATTTCTTTTTAATTTTTAGTTAATAATTGGTCCCTAAATTCTTAAACAATGCTTTGTATGACGTATACTTCGTAAACAGTGATTCAAACGCTTATTAACTAAAAATACCACGGAGATCTACATTAGGGTGTTTCAAAAAAAAGTCATGTCTGAAAAAAAAAAAGAGCCCTAGCTTATCATCTGCCCAGACCATGATTTAGTACTAAGGATTTTTTTTTTTTTATTTTTGAAAATCCTAAGAGTCCCTCCAGGGGGTAAAAGGGGCAATTTTTAGAGCGTTTTGTACCATTTTTAAAAGAGTTTGGAGGAAGTCTTAACATCAAAATTTTCAAATGTTTTTTTCATATTTCTGTTTGTAAAGACCTAGTTAATCTAAATAAAACGGGCTCTATTCTCAAAAAAATAAAATAAAATTCTAAAAACTGTTTTAAAAAACCCAAAAATCCATAAATATATAACAAAAACAAATATTTTTACGGTGTACTTATTTATATTTTTTTTTAAATAAAATTTTAAATCTTTTCAGTAAATAATGTTTTATTTAAATATATGTTATATAAAACTTTGTTTTTAGATTAAAAATAAAAAAATTGTTAAAATGCCACCGAAAAAAAAAGTTAGAAGTAATAGATTGGTTGAAATATTTTTAGTTAAAAAATATATCATAAAACTTCCAGCAAATAAATTTGCAACTGCTAAAGAGGTAATTCAATATTATCTCTTTCTACGAAAATTAAGATGTGAAGCAAAACTTAAGTGCTTAGTAGGTTGTACTAACAAAAGTTCCTCTTTCATACCTAACTGCCCAGTTGATCAGTTTGACTGCTGCATATTATCTAAACTAATGGGTCCTTGGATACGTGGTGGATTTAAGGTGCTTCCAATACAAAAGCTAAGGTAAGTTTTATCATTGAACTCTAAATCAGTTTAATCCATAAACCATTATACAAGCAAATATTATTTTTTAAAGGAATAAAGTTGAGAAACTGTTAAAAGAGTGGATGAAATTAAAAGATAAAAGAAAAAGAACAAATCTTGCTGAAGATAAAAAGAAGACATTTATTTGAAGAACAAATGAATAAAGTATTTTGGATTGGAAAACATCCTCATGTTATGTTTGAGGAAATATTAAAAGATAAAATGAGAAAAGTGAAAGACAAGGAAGAAGATATTTGTTGTTTTCTCGCAGCGAACACAACGTTTCAGTTCTACATTTTCTTTTCTCCTTAATAACTCCCCCCTTTACAAAAAGTTTTCCTTCAATTTATACTATACAAAGAACATCAAATATGCTCATAAAATAAACCGCTTAAACTATATTTACAACATATCAAATAAACTACGTCAATCAAATCCGCCGTAAATAGTTTCTTCACGCAATTCAATTACACTCCTCCTTGATCCTTCGGGATCACATTTAATTCAAAGCAACTCTTGCTTTGCGGAACATCACAACAATTGTTTCTTTTGCGGATCCAAATCTCAAATACCGCTTCTGGCAATCCAACTACAACGCCAGTCGCACCCTCTCGTCAGGCTACTCTGCCAAACACGAGAAACGTTTTAGATCAGCAAAAGAGACATCCATTTGTTCCTCATCTCTCATCTTCTGCTTCGTACACAACTCATGCCACGTAGGCATCCAAAGGAAAAACTCGATAAATAGACATCTTCGATTCTCTTCACATCCTTCTTATCTTCTACTCACAAACAATCGAAGACTAAGTATTACTTCGCAACAAAACTGGAAAGAGCACTGTCAACTCAACGCGTTGCTTCTCTGCAACAACTTTTGTTCCCTGCGACTAAATTGCGGGATCGGATATACCATCGTATTTTTCAAAGATGTTCTAATTATTCGAAGATGGCTCCATCATGTGCCCGGCTAGCTTGTTGTTTTCTCGCAGCGAACACAACGTTTCAGTTCTACATTTTCTTTTCTCCTTAATAACTCCCCCCTTTACAAAAAGTTTTCCTTCAATTTATACTATACAAAGAACCTCAAATATGCTCATAAAATAAACCGCTTAAACTATATTTACAACATATCAAATAAACTACGTCAATCAAATCCGCCGTAAATAGTTTCTTTACGCAATTCAATTACAATATTGCTTTCTTAAAAGACCAGCTTTGGGAAAGGAAAGGAAGTCTTGGAGGAAAAGATAAAAGATATGAGTATTCTGTAGGAAGAAAGAAAAGAAGCAAATCAAATTTAGAAAAAGAGCTATGTGTAGAGTTAGATAAAAATGGTTTAGATTATCTAAGTTCTTCTAGTTACACTAGCGACGATTTAGGCCAGGAAACAGATATCGACTTTGATTTTAATGAGATTCCTAATACTCAAAATTCTGTTCTTCTTCCTAAAAATATACTTCAGTCTACTGCTCATACAGCAGTGGGAGAGGGTATAACACCCCACCAACATACAGCTTTGATTAGTAGTGTTATTGTCATGGCTGGTGGTTCTGTAGCAAACTTTAAGTGCTCTAAATCAACATCTTATAGAGCTGCAGAGAACATAGTATCTGCCGGAGCAACAGAAATAAGGGAATATATAAAAAACAGTGTAGTATCATCAGATTCACTAATGACCATACACTTTGATGGAAAAATAGTAAATGAATTGACGGAAGGAAAGCAATTAAAAAAAGATAGAATTGCAGTTTTGGTAAGGATTGATGGGAAAACAGAACTACTTGGCATTCCTCCAATAGAGTCTAGTTCAGGGGTTAATCAAAAGCAAGCTATTTTTGAATTAATGGAGTTTTTTGGATTAGGAGATAAAGTTAAATGTCTCTGCTTTGACACAACTTCAGCAAATACAGGAAGATGGCAAGGTACTTGCATGAGATTAGTTCAACAGATTCAACGCCCATTGTTGCTGATTGCATGTAGACATCATATAATTGAGCGACACATAACTCATTTCTGGAAGATTTACCCTAGCAGCGAAACTTCTGGTCCAGAAAACAAACTATTTGAATTTCTAAAAAAAAATTGGAACTGTGTAGATACTGAAACTAAGGAGCTGAAAAGACTAATAATACCACCTGGAACATGGATATATAATCAAAAATTAGCTGCTATTCAGTTTTTTACTAATGTGATCAATTCAAAGATCTTTAAAAAGGTGCTATTATAATTTTGATTTTGTTTATGTCTATTTATTCTAAATATTTAAAAGAAACGATTGTAACATTAAAAATATATTAAAAATTTATTAGGATGGAAATGTTAGAAAAGAATACCATGAGCTAGCTGAACTTACTTTAATGGTTCTATCGTCAAATAGGTTTAAATTCCATTTACTGGGACCAGTTCACCATTCAAGATTCATGGGAAAAGGTTTATACTATTTAAAATTGTATCTTTTAATGAATGAAATTCCAAACCTGACTAACAAAGAAAAAGAAGAAATAACTGGTATGGTTTTATTCATATCTCTTTTCTATACAGAGTGGTTTCTAAAAGCAGAGTTAAGTTCTTTAGCACCAGCACAGGTATATGGTCTTTTAATAATTTATTGAGAGGTTAGAAAGCTTGTTATTGATTAAAATGATTCAAAATATTTATTAATACTGTTTATTAGGATATGAAAGCTTACTGGCAAATGAAAAGATATGAGGAATGGAATCTACTTGGCTCCCAAGCTGTTACGAGCTCTATTCTTAGACATACTTGGTATTTGGATCCCACTTTGGTAGTTTTTGCCCTAGCAGATGAAGAATGTAGGGAACGTGGTGATATGGCCAAGAAACTGTATAGTTTACCAAGATGTCCAAATGAAAATTTCCCTTTGGAGCGCCAAATAATGGACCAAGCTATATTAAAAAGCCTTAACTTCAGTAAAGATGAGCCTCCTAGTTTAGCTCCATTAATAACAGACAAGTCGTGGCTAGTTTTTGATATGCTTAGACATGGAAAAGCAGAAACTCAATGGATGAAAACACCACCAGAATTTTGGAAATTCAATGATTTTTATCTAGAATTTAAAGCAACAGTAATTGGACTTGATGTTGTTAATGACTGCTCTGAAAAGGCGGTAAAATTAGTTCAAGACCTAATAAACAGAGCATATTCTGAGGAGAAAAGGCAGGACACCCTTCTCTTCACAAATGATTACAAGAAAAACAGAAAAAGCAGAAAAAAAATCGATTATGAAAATGCTGCTAGCAGAAAAAAAATCTAGTTTTTTATTTTACATTTTTTTGTTTAACAAATTTTTAATCTGTTTTTAATTTGAAAAATTACTTTGTTTTTAATAGATAGCTGTAATAAAGATGATCATAAATTAACTAAGATTACTGTATTTCAATTTAAAACAAATTTTACATTGGATTTGAATTTTTTTTGTAGTTTCATAAATTTTTATTTTTTTTTTAGTTTTCGGAAAAAACCATTTGGTTTTGAATATTTCATTACAAAAAATATTTAATCATTTCCTTATTATTCATTCCCAGGCCCTCTTTTTTTATTATTTCCTAGAATAAACTCTGTAGCTGAATACAAGTGAGTTTAATATAATACTGCATCGAAAATTTAATCGAAAATAAACCTACTAATATGAATTTCAAAAAAATATTGTTTAACATTTATGGGTTTTATAAAATCAAAAAAACCCTAAATTTAGGATTTTTTAAAACAGTTTTTAGAAGCTTTTTTTTTTTGGAGAATAGAGTCCGTCTTATTTAGATTAACTAGGTCTTTAAAAACAGAAATATAAAAAAAAAATTAAAAATTTTAATGTTAAGACTTCCTCCAAACTGTTTTAAAAATGGTACAAAACGCTAAAAAAACTGCCCCTTTTACCCCCTGGAGGGACCCTTAGGATTTTCAAATATAAAAAAAAAAAAATCCTTAGTACTAAATCATGGTCTGGGCAGATGATAAGCTAGGGCTCTTTTTTTTTTTCATACATGACTTTTTTTTGAAACACCCTAATCTACATCTACAGACCTCGCCACCGTAAAAATTGAGAATTGGACTATTTATATAGTCGTAACGACGATAGTTTTTAATGTGACCTTTTTCATTTTGACCTTATTTACTGCACTGATTTATTATCTTATTATCTAATGTAAATGATTCTAAAAGGCCCTAAAATATTTTGACATTCTTAAAGCTGTTGTTGATGCTTTGCTGAAACAACAAATGATGATCAAGAAGAGTTCTCTGCAATAGGAATAATAACTATTTTATGTCATTAATAATTTTTTCATTTTTTTTGTTTGTATTTATATCACCTGGAAAAAGTCTGCAGGTTTGAGTATTCATCAAGCTTCGCAATTGATATCTTGCCTCAAAAAAGAAAATGCAGTCTGAATTGGTTTATCGGTGTTGCGCATATCAAATCGTGTTAAACGTATCGTGTTTGGATTGGTTTAGTATTACATAAACAATTTATGTTCCCTTTGGGAATAGGTATAAATGTTATGGTTAAGGCATCATATTTCTCTCTCTGGTATAAAACAGCAAACAGACTCGAGCAATTCATCTATTACTAGCTATAATCTACGATATCTTCTTTGTGTTTAACTGTATTGTGTATTAATATTTATAATAAATAATTGAACTCGTTTTACAATTCCATTCATAAGTAAAAAAAACAACAACCGGTATTCAGGGTAGTTGTAGACAAAACAAAAAGGTAATCGTTTTTTTTTAAGTTTAAATGAGGATTTGGATCGTAAATGAGGATTTGGATCGTAAACGAAATTGACCTAAAAGCGAAAAGCATCAACATCGATCCATGTCAAATGAATAGGCTATGCTAATTAGCTAAGCTAACTACATATAACAAATAAACTATATATAATAAATAACCTAACTGTAGGCGCTCATTTTTAGAAAACATAAAATTAACGTGAGTCTATAATGCTAGAGTAACGTAAAAAGAATCTATTGATACTAGCATCTCCCCCAATTCAAAAAAACCTGTTCGCTCTACTGTGATTAAGTCATAAAAAAGATTTATTTTCTCTACAATCAGCTTCATTTTTTATATATATATATAATCTATTTATAGACAAACAATTGTTTTTCTTTTTTGAACGAATTTACAATTTTTTTTGAGAAGGTTAACGAAAATCTAAACGAATTTTATTTCGATTGAAAGAATTAATTTGTTTGGGGTGAGGGTCAGTGCTAACAATTTGCTAAAATGAACTATTACATTTGCACACCAACTATAAATAAAAAAAAAAAACAAATTAGTAAACCAAGTAAAATTCGTCAGAAACAATATACGAAGAATTAACTTATCGCCTTCTATTCGTTTAAAAACAAACACAAATGTGTCTCGACGTAAGGGGTTACCAAAAGATTGTATGCTTGTGTTACTTGAGTTTAAAGTCTTAAATAAAATAATCCATTTTTTATGTAAACTTTTGTTAAATCGATCGTTTTTTGAAAAATAATAAAATAATCGAAATCTATTGAGTCGTAACTTTAACTATCGGTTTACTTTAATGTCGGGTGCAAGGAGTTTAAAGAGTTGAGTTCATTTTTAATATTTACAAATATATAGTGTTGCTATAGCTATCCTTCAATTGAACCAAATAAAAGTGGCTAGAAAGCCCAAAAACTCAAGAAGGTATTCTCATCATTAAAAAAAACAAACTGTTTTAAAGGTAAATAACAGACCATCAATTGAATCTACATTGCACTCCTAATGTTCAAATACGTGTGTAATAAACCATGTCAATATGTGTGTGTGTCTGTGTCTGTGTTGTATGTAATGCTAATATTTATGAGGCATGACTAAATTATAAGATGCAAAAGTTGCTGAGCTAGGTACTTCCTAACCTTAAAAAATAAGTTATCTAAACTAGCTTTTACTCCAAAAAGGCTAGATTTTTGGAAACCATAGTTTTATTACTTAAAAACTAGTTTATATGTGCAGTTTAACTAAGTATATGGCACAAAATTCTAGAAGTTCTCCTGAACTATTGAGACCTCGGCAGACCACTGGTAGTGTTCAAAATGTTGGAAAGGTATATTAATGCTTGATCTTAAAATGTTAATTTAAATATGTTTTGGTTGTATGCACTGTTTATTTGAAGATATTTTATCTAGACTTATATAGCTAAGTTCATTAAAAATAAAACATTAAGTGCATGTTATGAATGTATATATGTTAATCTAGAAAATAGGAAAAGAAAGAATATAGCATATGCATATATTAAAAATATCTATTTATGCTGTATCATATTTAACAAATGAATTTTAGTATTTTAATTACTAATTTAATTTTTGTTAAAATTTTCTAGTTCCGCTTAGTTAATGATTTGGAACCAATAGAAGTGACATTTATCTTATTAGCTTTTGTAAGTATAGTAGGGGCTGGTATAATAACTGTGGTGCGCATACGTGAATCAAAACCTCCAACTTCAGACTTCACTTTTGCTCTTTTGCTGTTGATAAATTTAAGTAAGTTTCCATTATTTCACTATTTTGTATTTTTTAAATAGATTTTTCTAAGATATATTATACAGGTATATGAAGTTGTTTATATTTATTTTGTATTACACTACTGCAATGGTTTTTGTGAATTCGAAAAACAATTTAATATCACATATCTCATATATTTAACATAATCTTAATTTTTTTTTAAAAGCAGTTTCCATTTTAATGAGTTTTTTCTTTTCTTCTTTTTACTTTCTTTTTGAAGGATGGTTTTCTTAAATAAAAAAAAGATATTTTGCATGACATGTATTTTCATCATTAATGGCCTTCTCAAATAGCTTATATCAACTTTACACTAGGTAGATTTTATAATTTATACTAATAGGAGTGGGAAGCAAAAATGTCCCTTCATAAACCTAAATATAAGTTCAACTGATATAATAGTTATCAGTAATTAAAGTAATAAAAATGAAAAGCTTTTTCTTTGGTTTTTCTGTTTAATGTTTATAATTAATGAATTTATATAAAACTTGTAAACATAAATTACGAATTTCTTCTTTTTACAGTATTCATTTTGTACTATATTATACATGGGGTTTTTCGTGAGCGTCCATTTGAGCTGCTTGTGTCCATTATTGCCACAGTGATTGTCATGCTGTACTGTATTTTTGAGTACATAGTAAAAGGTAGATTTGATATGGGGGATACACATGACTTAAAGTTGGTAAGTAGATGATATAAGTATACATTCTTTATATGTTTTAATTATAGCACTTGATAACTTTTGCTCAATGTTGAACACAATTGTTTTGCACCCTTAGTTCAATAGGGACATAAGAGCAAAAAATAAAATTTAAATAGTGTTGTATTTTTGATTTAAAGATGTTTAGGTTTCTGATGCAATGCAGCCACATATTAAAGTATGTTGCATACCTAGTTTAATAGGCTCATAAGTGTAAAATAGTAAAATCACAGAAAACAAAACAAAAAAAAAAGAAACTTTTTAAAACTAGTATAAAATTACTCACAACCATAATTTTTTTTAATTATATAACTAAATGAAGTAAAATATATTTAGCTGCACATGTATGCAGGTTAAGGGGTTAGTAAAACTAAGTCTCATGCCATACGAATGACCACTATTTGTTTTTTGTCAAAAAATAAAAATAAAAAGAGGTTATTTATATGGCATAAGACCCCATTCTTTAAATGGTTCAAACTTTTTTTTCCTGAGATTTCCAGTTCCATCTTAAATTATGAAAAAGCTTGTCATGTTTTGATTACCTTGGACAGGTCTTAATAGTCACAATTAGATAAAATTCTCTTATAAATCTTATAAACTATGGAAGTACATATCATTTGTTGTCTTGTTCAGATGTAAAAGTTCTTTCTAGAAGTCAAGTACTATCAAAAGAAAATAAATAAATAAGGAAAGAGAACAGAGCCAATTGTTCAAATGATTTCAAGCTAAAGGAATAAAAGCAGAAAGCAGAACTTGAGAATCTCTTTGATTTTATTCATTCAAATGATTTAAATCTGATAAGTGTACACTAAAATATGAATTTTTAAATTACTCAGAGAGAACAATCAAAAAGACATGTTGGGAAATATTAGGGGCATCCATAAGTAATCAATATTTTTAGTGTGGAATATGTGTTTCATGCTAGCTCAGAGCATGAGTGCATACAGACATGTTTTATTGTGCAATATAATATCTGTGACTTTGAATTTAGTAACTAAAGTGAATTGAAATGTTTTTATTACTCTGGTGTAAAATAGTGGATGATCAACCAACTGAAGAACATTTACGTCACTGCATGTTGTTTCATTTTCAATCAGGTGTTAGTGCAACAGTTGCAACAAAAAAAAGTTGTGGTGTGTATGAAGACGTATTGGTCAACAATTCAAAGGCATCTTCAAGAAATTGGAAAGGTTTACAGGGAGGGTATATGGGTCCCACATCTATTGTCTGAGATGAATAAAAATCAACAGCTTACAATTTGCACATCTCTTTTGTGCAGACAAGAAGTGAGCTGTTTTTACAAAGGATTGTTACTGGTGACAAGAAATGGGTCTTGTACAACACCAACAAGTGCACCAAACAATGGCTTTCTCCAAATCAACAGCTATACCCACTCCTAAACTATCCCTTACTTTAAAGAAAGTGTTGTTGCATTTTTGGTGGGACAGTGGAGGCATAATCCATTTTGAACTATTCAAACCGGGAGAAACAATTACGGCTGAATTGTATTGCCCACATTTGGATAGATTGCACAACCAATTGTTGGTAAAATGACCAGGTCTGGTGAACTGAAAAGGAGTAATATTGCAACATGATAATGCTCAGTTGCACACAGCAAAATTAACCCAAGAAAAAGTAAGACAGCTAAACTGGGAGATTTTACCACATTCACTCCATGGAACATTACTTGAAGAATAAAAATTTCAAAAATGTTGATGATGTTTGAACTCACCTAGAAGAATATTTTTCTTCAAAAGAAACTAAATTTTATGAATGGGGAATTGAAACTCTACCAACAAGATGGCAAAAGGTCATTTTTTTGATGCCACTTAAATAATTGATTACTTATGGGTACCTCTAATATCAATAAATCTCTAACTAAACAAGAGACATAGTCATTAAGATGTCAAGAACTCTTACATCTGTTCTTGTTACATTAAGTAATACGGAAACAAAAGGAAATAAGATGGTTATAAAAAAAAATCATGCTAGCCTAATCATCTGAAAATGAAGAGCAGTGGTTAAATTACTAATGAAAGTTACAGCTGTTTTCAATATAATTAGTTTAAAAGTATTGAAATATGGTGTGTATTATCTTGTTTTTGCAAAGAAGAAATTACAGTTTCTTTTATTTTTAATAGATAATGAACAACAATTCTATATTGAATCTAAAAATTGTGCACATTTTTCAGATTGTACTGCATATTCCACAATCTCTCATAGTTAAGTTTTTTTCATAAATAGCTATTTTAAAGGCATTTTGTACTTAATGTAGAGTAGCATGGTTTTTTGAAGAATATCTTTACAGAGGTATTGATCTGTAATACTTTTAATGCAAAATGACAGCTAGTACCAAGACACAAGGTATTTCTTGTTGTCTTGGTACTAGCTGTCAAATCCAAATTCTGTTTGATCTTGGTAGTGGTAATTTTGGTGTTCTGTTTTGCTAAATTTACAATAATTTGAACTTGTCCTAGCAGTTTTAACAATTTTCCTTCCTTCTTGTTTCATGTTTTGATTAAAACTTCAAAGTATTAGCAGCCATGTTAGGTAAACATTTGACAATATCTTGAATTTCTTTATAGGTTCTACCTTGTTTATTACCTTGTTTCTAATCCATAAAATGCTGACCGAAATGCTGTCTACAGTCCATTTTAAAAGTAAATTTTATTACAGAAGCTATATAAAAGTTAGCTGTATTAATAAATGTCAAAGTGAATTATCTGTTACAAGAACAGTTCATATGGAAATGAAAGTATTATTTTTTTGAACACTTAAAAATATAACTTTTTAAAAAATATATAATTAGATAAAGTTTTGGGTAATGGAAGCTTGTGGAATTTGCTTGAATTTTAACCAATGACAAAGAACAAAAACAGTTTCTGTTACTAAAAGTCCTGTAAAACCCACAACAATATCCTAATTGAAAGAAATCAACATTTATTTTATAAACTGCTCATTTAAAGCATCAATAATATAACTAGGTGGCTATTAAAGTTAAATGACTATTAAAATTGTTATTTTAGCAGTTGTGATTCATATAATGCATTTGTAAAATATATATATATTAAGCAAATATGATTTCCAGTATCTCTTATTACTATAGACAGCAGTAGCAACCCCTACATATTAAATAATTTCACTTAACTTTACCTGTACTGTTTTCTTATATTTAAGTTGCATGATACCTCAAATAAAAATTTCTCTCTTTCAAGAAAAACTGTAATAAATTATATATACACTGTGTGTGTGTGTCTATACATACATACATATGTACATACGTACATACATACATACATACATACATACATACATACATACATACATACATACATACATACATACATACATACATACATACATACATACATACATACATACATACATACATACATACATACATACATACATACATACATACATACATATAAATATATATAATAATTTGATATATTTGTATTTCTTAATCTTATTTATTTTTTAAAACATTTTTATAGGGTCGTCTAATTGTAATTTCTGTTGTTGGTCCAGTTGATATTGGCTTGGGGATAAAGATTGCTTTCAGATTTTACAGGTCCAAGAACCTTATTTTTAAAACCGTTGGTGGGAATGCATTACTTCAAAGTATGTTTCCTTACATTTGAAGGCCTCAAAACTAAAAGTGTGTGCTGCAATTTTTTTTTATCAAATTAAAATAGCATCTTATGTTTATCCTGTTTTTATCGTATTGTTTAATTTTTTCCATGTGATTTTAAGATCTACTAATTATGTTAATATATATATAATTATGCTAATATTAGCAGACATTTTAATGAAGTAGTGCTTATTTTTGATAAATTGCTATTTACATATTTGTGCATTAACAGTTGTAATATCCATTTGGCGAAAAAGTTTGTTTGAAAGTTGGAGAACTTTTTTCATATTTTTTAGGAAAATAAAATTTTGTGTTTGGATAATTTAGGAGACAATAAAGTATAAGTATATTTTTAGATATTTTTTAAATGTAACAAAAATATAATCAATTTTAAATATTAGCCATTGAAATATTTTCAAGTGAAAGCAGTTTAAAACAAAACTTCTTTTATTGCTAGAAGTCATAGCTTAGCACTAGTACATGGGAAAAAGAATGCAAATACGAAAATTTTTTGTGACAATGGATCTATTGTTACTCTTTGTAATCTTCAATTTTTTTAGTATGAATAGAGATTTAATATTATGATTAGAGATTCTAAAATGTATGTACTATAGCTTCAAATTTAAAACATAACTTAAAACCAAGTTCAACGAAGAAACATGAGAAAGTATTAGTTATTTCTATTTAAAACTAAAATATAACTAAGATGTGTGATTTTTGATCACACTATTATTATTTAAACAAAATATTGTAAGATAAGTTTGGAACTCTTTTTAGCGTTTTAGGGTAATTGACAACTAAGTGATGTTTTGTTTATAAGCATATTATTTACAAGTATAAAAAAAACTCTTAAGATATTATGTAGCATTCTTTGTTATGTTTTAGACATGTGTCAAACAATGTTCATTTTTACTGCATTTTTGAAGTTTGATTTCCAGCTGGTGGTAAGTTATAATCTTTCAAAATCGCACTTGTATTACTACATTATTTTTTATATGATTATTATTGATTTTTATATGATTATTATTATTTTTATATTTGTTTATTATAGATAAAAAAATATATTATTTTTAAATATCCATAAAAAATAGTCTGAACATTTTTTTAAGTCATTTCTTTTTTATTGTTGTTATTTAAAAGCATACATACATATTTTAAAAGCATACATGAATTAAGTGGTACTTGTTCAAATTGTTACATGTTCAAAGTAATAGAATTTTTATAAAGACAATATTTTTATAAAATTTATAAAACAAAATATTTTGTGATTTTGTTATTGGAGATAAAGGTATTAGATTTCAATGTCTTTTCAATGAGAAAATTTTGATTGAAACTTCTAAAATAAATACTTATAAATAAAAATTTTTATTTGTTGAAAAAAAAAAAAAAAGAGGGGAGGGGGAGAGTAAAAAAATTATAAGTAAAGAAATACCAAAGAGCATATACTTTAACAGTATATGCTCTTTGGTATTTCTTTACAGTATTATACGGCTATATTCGTCATCCACATGTAAGTACAATATATACGGCTATATTCGTCATCCACATGTAAGTATCACTTTACCTTCAATGAATATAACCATATACTGTTAAGGGGTTAAGACAGTGTTACAAGTGTCTTGTTGTCCTAGTGGAGAACCGACAGTCTTAAATCAGCAGCAGAAAAAAATTCTGCATATTTTGTTAAAAGTTAATTAGGTCTGTACAATATTGTTTAGTTTTTTATTGAGTTTATATACACCAATGAAAAATATTTTTAAAGTGTTTTATCAAAAGCTTTAATTTAAAATAATTAGCATTTATCTGTTTTTAGATAAGTTTGCTTGTTTTGATTCTAAGTGGTAGTGAGAGATCATTGGGAATGGATGAAAAGTTTATTCTGGGTTTTGGAGTACCACTAAGTTTTTTCTGGGTTCTTTTGGGCTTCTTTATGGTAAGGAGTTCTATTTTATAAAAGAAGAAAACCTGTTTTTTTAAAAAACAGGTTTGCTGGTTTAAAAGTTTGAAATAACTGCGTGAAAACTTTCAATTGGTTTGGAGGAAGCATCATTGTTTTTTTGTTGTTTTTTTTACACACCAAAAAAATATTCTGCTTTATACGTATAAACAGTTCAATTTTGATAAACTTCAGAAAACTCAATTTATCTTAAAAGCCTGAATTAGAAGTTTGTGCTTGATTCGCTACTAATTTTTATTAACGGATCAACCAAACCCCTATGCCTAGTTTGAAAATGTATTCGAATAACTCTCATATATTAAATGCTTAGATGAAATCATCTGAAGCCCATTGGTAAAGTGTGTCAAATAGTCAAAGGATACTAGCATTTTTGATTTTAATTTTTGTGCTAGGTGCGCTATGAGAAGATTCGAATCAGCTATTTTTTCTGGTTATTAGGACTACTGGAGCCAATATATATTGTTTGGTTGTTCAATAGGGTTAGACAATTAAATTTTAATGTTTTTTTTTTACATAGATTTTAATTTATACATAAATTATCCTTTAAACTTTTTTAAAAATAAATTTTTTTTTTACAAGACTGCTAAGGAAATCAAAACTGAAGGAAAAATTATTTCCATTTGCATAATTGCTGCTGGTAAGTTTTCTTTGAATAATTCAAAGCACTCTACGAATTTTGGAACTTTTGCAAATTTTGAAATTGTTACAAATCGTTGCTGGTTTAGGCGTTGTGGGCTTGCTTCTACGCGTAATTGTCTTTACTTGGTCTTATTTTGTCACAAAAAATTTCAACAAAGGATTAAAGGAAAAAGGTTTGTGTTTTGATTCAGAAATTCTTTCATAGGGATATTCATGTTTGCTGTATCGGGATATTCTTATGCATCGTGCATTGGGATATTTTTATGTTGCACTACTTTCTGCTTTCTTTTGAAATAATTTAAACAGAAGATTTTTGAAAAATTGTAAAAATGAAAATGCTGCAAAAACTGGTTAAAATTTAAAAAAAAAAAAAATTTTTAGTTTTTAGTTTACTTTTTTTTTTTTTTTTTATTTTTTGCATTAGTGTATGAACAAGTTTCTGGATTACCAATACGAAGGATTTCGGCTGAAAATCCGCAGGTTCAAGCTAATTACGACTCCATGCAATCATCTTAAAGTAAATTATTTTAGCGATCTTTGTAATGGTAAAATTGCTGAAATCTTCACTATTGTTTTTCAAATCTTTTTGTTGGTGCAGAACAGTAAGACTTTCAAAAGTCCAAAACTTTTTATAATTTTTTTCGAAAAGTTGATAAAAAAAAAAAAAGTTTTTATCACATTAAACGTGCATAGATGTCCACTTTTCTTTTTTGTCTCACATCAAGTTTTTACTTTCATTGGATGACTTTTTTTATAAATACATAATTTCTGTATCAGCTGTTTAATATATTAATAATGTACATTTTTTAGTTTTCATTTTACGTTGAAGTTTTTTTATAGCTACATAAAATACCGAAGATGTAGAACTTTATACAAAAGTTTGTTAGAATCTGTTTCAATACACTTTGTATTTTATTTTTATTGGTGCTTTGTTTTCAAATGTTCTGTTGTCGATCTGTAAAATACCACAATGATAGACCCTGACTTGAAATTCTGTGTTACTGCTGGTAATTGCCGAGATTTTATTGGTTTATTTATAACTGCGTGACACGTCTGTAACAACTAATGTTCAAAATAGAAGAACAGCTTGTTTCTTGGTAATATTTAAAAATGCTTATGGATGTTCAAACAGATTTACTGGATACTTTACACTGCATAGGAACATGCTCTAAGACCTTGCAACACATCCCCAGAAGTTTTTTTTGATTATCATTAGAAAACATTTCCTCGTTCAAAAAATGTAAACGACAACTTTTTTTAGTGGGGCCCTGGGGAAAAATCACATATTTTACGGGAGTGCCCAGGAATTTTGTTGTTCAAGATAGGTAACTAAGAGACATGGGGCATACTCAAATTTCAGGTATGTTGGATACTAGTGTCGAATGAGGATGACTTGCAAAAAATCAGGGTAATTGAAGCTAAACCAAACCCGCCCCGACCCCTAACAGCCCCCTTCCTAGAACTACTTCTCCTTTAATCAAAAAAATTTTTTTTTGTTCTATCATAAACTAGATCGAGATTTATCGACAGATTTCAAATTTCATCAAAAAATCTTTTCTCTTTTAAGATTTATAACCATGCAAAGCTTAAATTTACTCCCTGAAAAAACTTTAAATGGTCTTAACTTTTAAACGAAAAATTTTTTTGGATGTAATTTGAAATCTGTCGATGAATTTCGATCTAGTTTAAAATGAAACAAGCGAACATACCCTAGGGGGGGATTTGGGCGATCTTTTCGAACACCACAAAAATCATGCCAATATTATCAATCTATTTCAGAAGTTTTTTATTTGAAGCATTCATTTAAAATGCTAAACAACCAAAAGAACAAGGTGATTTTGTTAAAAAGTTTTGCATTTGCGGCTTCAGGAAAGTCAAGGATTTAAGATCAATAAATAATGCTGAAACAATTTATTTGAATCTAAAAATAAAAATGACTACTCAAACCTTATCAAAACCTCTGGAAAGATTATTAAATAAACTTTAAGATAATTTTAAAGAAAGATTATTCAGCGGATAACTCTGACCTTCCCAACATGCTTTGTTCGAAATGTAGAAAAAATGCTTGCAGGGACTGATCCTTACTTCACTATGCGGCCGTGTTATGAAGGTGATTATAACTATATTGATGTTTAATTTACTTTAGTTAAAATTTAGTTACGTTACTTTGGTTATTACAGTTGCCATACATATGCTATAAAACTTAGACTGAATACCAGAGTTATCAGAGGGAGAAAATGTGAATGTTTTATTAGTGAAAATGGGCGCAAATCAAAAGTGGAACGAATATTGGCTCCTATGGTTAAATGAGTCGGGAAAACTTGTTTATCAAGGCGCTAAAGATGTTTCAAATAAAGCTGCAGAAAGACTAATTTGTCAAGATTGCTATGCCCAAGTGGGAAAAGGAATTCCACATCCCTGTACGAAATTAGAAAGTCAAAAGAGTTTGACTGCTATTGTAAAATCAACATTCCCAACAACGCAAGGAAACGTTTTGTCCAGTTCTATAAAAGATTTCAGCACAAATCGTCAGGTTAGAATTATTTTGTTCTATCTCCAATTTTAAACGTTGGGAGAAAATGAATTGTTAATTTTACTAAGTAATGATTACTTTTAAAATAAATTTTTTTTTTGAAATTTTTTTTCTAAAAAGTTTCTTTAAATATAAATTATTTAAAGAATAAGTTATTATTTCTTAAAAAAGTAATAGTAAAATTTTAAATAATTTTTACTTATAGAAAAAAATCAAAAACTTTCTTTCAACGTTTAAAATGGGAGATAGAACAAAATAATTCTAACCTGACGAAATGACTCAGGTAACACCTTAGCTTTGAAAACTTTTGATCCGAAGCAACTCACTGTCTCTTTCGGAAAGACTGAGGTTAAGAAACCTTTCTTTTCTTTAGATAAATTGAACAAACTTTAATTAAAACTACATACCAGGTAAGTTTTTGTAAAAAATACTTTTAAAAATAATTTTTATATGAGTTTAAAGCCAATTTTTGTAATAATTTCATTATGATTTCTAAGAAATCGCAACATGATTGAAGTTGCACACTTTCTGAGAAGTGAGGCAGGACGGAAAAGTGTGGAATCTGCAACATCAAAGTACCCTTGTGTGGTCTTGGAGTTTCCGCTGCCAAATACATTAAGGTGCTTAGAAATTTAAAAATAAAAACAGTCCATGGTTGTTTTGGAAAATCACTAAGCTTCACATATGTCAAAGATTTAGAGAAGTTCTCTGCAAGCTACAGAAATCTAAGGGCTACAACTCCTTTGAAGTTACACATAATGAAGCAACATATTATCGAATTCATCGACATGAAAGGTGGAGTCTTCAGAGAAATAATTTTTAAATTTGATAAAAAATAATTTATAATCTTTGTAACTAAATACTCTATTTCAACAGTTGAATCGTAAAATTTGGATAAAGAATTTATTAAATAAACTTGCATTTCTTTTGTACTTCCCCAGCTAGCCTATACAGACGGGTCCCGTATGGTATTGAACCGGGGATCTGGTATGGTTATCATCCGGGTTATGGCACTGGGAGTCAGACGGAAACCGTAAGGTTTTCCCTGGTGCTAACGCCACATATCGACTGTATTAGAATTTACCTCATGCGCGAAGTTTGAAATTGCCATTTTGTTCTGTGAAAGTTTTTGCGATATTTTGTTAATATTATATTTCTTTTACGCTTTAAAGTTGTTTCTTTTTTAAATAGTGGTATATATTTTTTTGCATATACTTTTCAAATATTTCGTTAAAGTTAAACGTTTTTAGATTACGATTGTCGGATAAGAACAATATTTTTACTTTTTAATTATAGTAAACTCTTTTTGAGGATAATTTTTTTACTTTTTTTTTTTTTTTAATTTATTTGCCGTATAATATTATTTACATTAAGATTTATAATATTATAACGACAGGACTTCAAGAAGATCGCAATGACCTTATCACGAAGCCCTTAACAAAAATCTATTTTCTTCTTCAATAAAAGCATCTATATACTATATAAAATAAATATATACCGAGAATATATAATCACTAATATCATTAATATATCATATATCATAATATATCATAAAGTTATATCATAAATATATCATAAATTTAATACTCTACATACTTTAAAAGTGAAACTCAAAATAAAACATGACAAATCAAGGTGTAGTATAGCAACTGAAAGTATTTTTAAAAAAATCAAAAAAAATCAAGGATATTTTTCGTTGAAAAAATTATTTTTTTAATAGATTGCTTGAAAAAGGAATAGGTCAATTCAGATGAAAAAACAAAGTTTGGCCTTTACTATTTCGTTCAGTAGAAAAGGTCCACGATAAGATATACAAAATTGAGCTTGTTTGTTTTTGCAAAAAAGGTTTTTCTAAAATATTAACAGTATTTTAGGTATTGCAGTTTCATTATAATGTTTTCGTTATCATTTATAGATAATTCTATGTTGATTTTTGCAAATTGATTGAAACATTAAGTTGAAAACACTGGTTTTGAGTTGTCTGAGATACTGTAATTACACTACGCGCGAAAGCAATTACAAAGAGTGGGCATTGCGCAGTTTCCTTAAAATCCTATAAGCACATACTTTAAGCGGTATTTTTATGGACATATTTGAGTTGATTTGTAAAGTATAAATTGAAGGCGAATTTTTTGTGGATGGGAGTTTTTTATTAGAAGATAAAATGTAGAGTTGAAACGTTGCGTTCGCCGTAAGAAAGCAACATATACGTAGTTAATACTTTTTACCGCATATAATTTATAAAATCTATCTTCATTTAATTTATAATAAAACTATTTTGGTAATTGGGAAATATTTATAACCTAATAAGATTTTATTACCCGTATATTTTTTTATATTATTTATTATTATATTATTATCTATTTATTGTTTATTAACTAATTAATTTTGTTAAAAACAACAGAAAAGAGTAACAGAAAAACATTTTGTAAAATTAGGAAGATATAAGTAACATTACTATGAGTTCAGACAGAACAAAATGTAGAAAAATTGCTGCTGAAATAGCAAGAATTATGAAAGAAGTATCATGCAATGAATCCGAGTTGTTGGATAATATTTTAGTGTTTAAGTCTTCTAGTTCTGTAAGTAGTTATCAATCATGTTTAATTGTCAACAACACTTTGTTACCCGAGTCCTAAAATTCCTGAAAATTAATGCTGGTCGGATGACAATATAAATTTATCTTTTACTAACTCTATCATTAGTTTAGAAGAATCTAGTGATAACATCGAATGGAAAGCTTGTTTGCATGATTTAGACAGTGACGATACTGTTGACAACAATTGCGTAACAAAAGTGAATGAAAGTGTATCAAATGAATTAAAGCAATTGACGATTGCATTTAACATATCTCATAGTGCTATAAATAATTTGCTTCAGAATTTTCAAAAATCAAATTTAGATTTGCCTCAAGATGCTAGAACACTTCTTAGAACTGATCGAAACATTATTACTGCTTCTGTAGCTGATGATGAATATTTTTATATAGGATTAAAAAACTGGTTTGCTCCTAAATAAATCTTCAATTTCATCTGATATTACACAGCTTACAATTCACATAAATATTGATGGTATTCCTTTATTTAACAGCTCAAACATTTCTCTCTGGCCAATTCTTGGTTCGACTGTAGAACTTGAAGGTAACAATGTCTTTTCTAGTTCTTGTCAGTAATGGTGGAGGCAGCTTGACACAATTTACCAAGCAAAACATGGTCTATTTAATGACATTTAAGCAAGCGCGACAGTGTAACTTGACTGGTCAACGAAACAAAATTAAATTTTAAGCACTGCCACACTTTCAGATTTTGTTTAGTAAGTATTCACTTCAAATTTTTACACCCACATTTAACAGCAACATTAATCTTGAGTTATTTATTTAGATCACAACATTTAGCCTAGAAAAGTAATACTTGCTAAAGGTGTAATAATAATAATAACAATTTACCATGTATACTGCGGCATCAGCATAATTGTTTTATATGTATTTAGGTGCTGCTAAACAAAACTTTGCCACCAAGGACACAACCAAGGAGATGCTTGAGAAGGAACTTTCTGCGTGGTTTTGAACTTCACATGACCGTTTGGAAAGGGAGCCGAAAACCAATAACAAGATACAAGTTCCTGATGATGCAGTTACAAATGTTAAACAGTGAACAATGTTTTGTGATCTAGCATCAGTTAGGAGTTTACAAACTATTTGCCATTGTCTAAGTTATGATTGATTGAAAATAGTGCTCAATGTGATCTGTTTTTCAAGCACTGTATATATTATACTGGTTTGTCCAGCCAGTAAATATAATTTGCCTTTAGGCACATAGGATCTGATTTTAAATACTCTTATTTGTTTAATTCAGTTATGCTCGTTGAAAATTTAGTTAACTACTTGTTATTACCTGTGAGCATTCATGTGTATTTCTTGGTATATTTTCAATCAGTTATGACTTGCAATGATGCAGTATTGCAACTTGCATCATTTATACTTGCAATGATGCAGTATTGCAACTTGCATCATTTGAAAACTTGTTAGTTTACAACTTGTAATTCCTTTTTTTTTAAATAGACACTTGCATATTGTTAACCGCTTATCAGTTTTAGCAATTATTTTTGGCAGTGTTATTATTTCCATTAACAAAATGCATCTTATCTGCCACCAATATAGCTACAAGACTTAGTAATGTGACATAGTGATAATAATAATAATAATAATAATAATAATAATAATAATAATAATAATAATAATAATAATAATAATAATAATAATAATAACAACAACAACAACAACAATAACAACAACAACAACAACAACAATAACAACAACAACAACAACAACAATAACAACAACAACAACAACAACAATAATAATAATAATAATAATAATAATAATAATAATAATAATAATAATAATAATAATAGTAATGATAATAACAATAATAAAAATAATAATAATAATAGTAGTAGTAGTAATAATAACAATAATAAAAATAATAATAATAATAGTAATAATAAGAATAAGAATAATTATTATTATTATTTTTTTTTTTTTTTTATTATTTTTATTTTTATTATTATCATTATACCTATAATACCTGAGATTTATGTGGGATCCATGTGGGTTATCCCAGCTGAATACAAACTGGATCGCGTATGGGTTCTATTTGCAATCCCGGTTGAATACCATCTGGGTCCCGGCTGGGTCCCGTTTGTGTTTTCTGGCGGGAATCCCGGATGGGTCCCGTCTGGATCCCGCGGACAAAAACCGGCGGGATCCAGCTGAGTTACCCGTACGGGCCCCGGCCGGGACCCACCCGGGTACCTTATGGGCTGGCTAGCTGGGTCTTGTCTCTATAGGCTTTGGTTACTGGACCGAACAAGCTCTTGAATTCATTCATCAGGATTTCAATCAGTTTTGGCAAATGAGAAAGGTTGGAGAGCACAGCCAAAACTATATAGAGGAGCTAAAAAACGCAGTTGTTGCTTACAACTACTAGTACTTTCAAAGTAGCTTTTTATTTGCAGGATTATAGTTTTTAAAAAGTAAAATACTAAACCTATGAACAAACGTTTAGCATGATTTTGAAATGTAAAATATCAATCATAATCTAACAATAAAGACCCGAATTTTTTTTTTACTGTATTAAATAATTGTAGCAACCCGTACTCGACCCCTTATAGCCCTCCCCAAGGGTGTGGTTCCTAAAAAACCTTTTCAATTTTTTGCTTGTTTCATATTAAACTAGATCAAAATTCATCGATAGATTTCAAATTACATCCAAAAATTTTTCGTTTAAAAGTTAAGGGTAAATTTAAGCTTTGCATGGTTATAAATCTTAAAAGAAAAAAGATTTTTTGATCAAACTTGAAATATGTCGATGAATATCGATCTAGTTTATGATAGAATAAAAAAAAATTTTATGATTAAAGAAGAAGTAGTTCTAGGAAGGGGGCTGATAGGGGTCGGGGCGGGTTTGGTTTAGCTTCAATTACCCTGATTTTTTGCAAGTCATCCTCATTCGACACTAGTATCCAACATACTTGAAATTTGAGTATGCCCCATGTCTCTTAGTTACCTATCTTGAACAACAAAATTCCTGGGTACTCCCGTAAAATATGTGATTTCTCCCCAGGGCCCCACTAAAAAAAGTTGTCGTTTACATTTTTTGAACGAGGAAATGTTTTTTAATGATAATCAAAAAAAAAAACTTCTGGGGGGGGTGTGTTGCAAGGTCTTAGAGCATGTTACTAAGCACCGTGTTTAGAGCATGCGTCTTAAAAAATCTTTGCGATACAAGTTAATTTGATAACAAATGGAATGAATTTTTTTGATAGTGCGTTGTTTTTATAACTTCATAATTGCGGCATACACAATGATATTTAATGTCGCTAATTTTATTAATTTGATGCTATTTACGAGTTCTCAAGCTCCACTGCGTTGTTTTATATCTTGTACCAGGCTATCATTAATGTCTCGTCTCTATAACAAATGTAGAGAAGAGTTATACAACAGACAGCGCTATACACTGGCGCCATAAGTGGATATTCGATCGTTGGCTAGTAATTGTCGACACCTATCTGGCAATATTACCAAATGCTTAGGAATATTGCCAGATAGATGTTCCTTTGTTTATTTTTTTTTAATTTTAGGATTTTTTTTGAGGTATGCTTAATTAATTACAATTCATGTTCTGATCTTTTTAATGTAAAAATTACTTTTACATATAAAGCTTTTTATAGAAGCATTTCTACATTAAAGTAATCTTCTGAAAAAAAAATAGAAAATTACGTTTAAAAAAGTTTTGTAAGTTTTTAAAAATAGATTGAAAACAAGCAAATATTGCGCCACTGACCGATTGATTGGGGGTTTAGGATTTCCGGATACCGGTAATTTAAAGTAATGTTATGGTAATATATTGACATTAAAAATCCAGCACAAAAGACAAAGCGATAGCTTGAACTCTAGTCTTTTATACTATAAACTTTTCATGATAAATAAAATTTATATATACCTATTTCATTGTGAAATTGATAAGCATTATCTGTTTTGGATACACATCAAGTAAAATAGGAGGTGCAGTTACTAATAAGTTGTTAAAAGAAACTATATATTACGCACTTACCAAAGCTAACAACTTTATTTTGTCGACGTCATAATATTTTTTTATACTGTTTAGAAAGACCAAAATAAGATTGGAGGCGTTGTAAATTTTCAAATACTTGTTACGTTGTAATTAATATCGTAAATCTTTCTTTTTACGAATATATTTTATGTTTTGCAATCACAGTGCTGCCTAAACTGTGTTTTATCTCTACAATCAGTGAATTATCTCTGCAACTATTTGAAATCCTGTCTTAAACCTTTCGGTAGGAATCAAGAAGCCAAAAAAAAAAAAGCAGTATAAAAATGTTTAGAGATGATGAGCAAGAAGAAGAAAATTTAAGCAGGCCTTTTTCTTTTTTACTTTGAATCTGATCGTCTTTTTTTGAATTGGTTTCAAGAATGGCATCGACAAATCTTGAAACTATGAAGTCTAATTTGTAAGGGTCTGCGTATCGTTTCGTTTCCATATCGTTATCATTCCGATATATCGGAAAAAAAAATCATCGGAATGACTAGAGCTCCGTTATATACCGCGATTTAAACTAACTACAAAACCGGTTAGAATTTTTATAATGATATTACGTCGTAATCATTCCGATGACACTTCTTTTTTCCGATATGGAAACGATATGTAAATGAAACGATACGCAGACCCTTCCTACCTTGAATGTTCAAATTCAACACTTACATTAGGGTCTAAATTTTACTGTGAAATTCTTTTTGTCGCAATGTTTACAGAGGCCAGAATTAAAAAACGTGCAGCATTTAAGAAGAACTTTAATTATATAGAAAAAATCAGCATGGACTTAAGAAGTTTGATTTTTCTTTTGAAGTTTTTTTCTTTTTCTATGACATGGTGAACAAGTGGAGTACTTGAGGGTTATTTAATTTTGAATACAAAGATTATAAATATGCTTTATGCATACCACTAAACTTTAACCTTAGCCCTAATCTCGACCCTCTTTTTACACAACAAATCTTCAGTTTCTTTGTTTACTTTTCGATCTTCCTTAACCAGAAGATTGGTAAATTGATATTCTTTGGAGCTGATGAAAAAATTGTCTTCTTTTTCAATTCTAATGTGAGATTGTGTTAAAAGTCAGCCGCTAGATTTTCTCTGTACAAAGATCTATTATAAACGCATACAAAGCCGTACAAAAGAGACGGGAACGAGTTTTTTTATCTATGTGTATTTTATTTTATCTTTTTACCAAAAAATTAAAATTCTGTATACGTCCCTACATTCAGAGAATGTTAAAATGATGTATTCGGCTTATGAAGCTTCTTTTCAAAGAAGAATTCACGGCAACTTTATTATCAATTTAATTTTTTGTCAAAAATGTACAGGTGTTTTTATTCGAAATGCAGTTTATGATTGCTTCTATTCCTAATAGAAAACTAATAAAACATTTAAATGCTTTTTTTAGTTGTACTGCTGGGTTACAGTTTATAACTTAATCAGCAGGCACAGGCCGACCTAAGTAATTCTTATGAACTTTTAATTTTCTCTTAAAATGCACAAGGATTAAATCTAGACGATTATTCCACTAAATTTGACATTAAATTTTGTTTTGGCTTACTATTTTCTATTATTATAAAAAAAAAATATTTTTTATGATAGTCTACTACATACCTTTATAAAAAATTTTTTTAGAAAAGTAGAAAATTTATAAAAAAAAAAAAAAGATAAATAAGAAAAAATTCCTTTACTCTTTTTTTACTATTACATTTTTACATTTAAATATTTTTGGGTTCTTTTCGGCCAGGCTCTTTAACTACCAGACTTCCTAGTTAAAACTTTATCTTTTTCTAAAACTTTAAGAGTCTTACTCAATTTTTGCAATAACTATTTAATAAAAAAATGAAAGGGGAAAATGCGTCGATTTTTCAAAAGTTCGCAGAGAATTATCAAGCTCATTTATTTTATCGTTGCCGTAAGTTAAATTTCTTAAAAAAAATTCTTTTTCGTGTTATGGTAATTGCAGTCATTAAGCACCCAATCAGATTTTAGTAAACAAGTGCACTCTAAAAACATGGAATTTATCATTATATTTACTTTCCCACTAATATATTCAAGCTAAGTTAGGTAACAGTGGGATTTTTTAAGCCAACACCTCCGTCATTTAGAAATCTATCAAACATTTTGCAGGAAACACTCAACATAACATTTATTATCCTCGATGTAATATTTTGATATCACCTTAATCCTTTGAACTGTTGGTTAATTTATTTATAAACAATTATTTCAAAATAATTACCGAACAATAATTGCAAAATTGATTATATTACGATGCAGCTCATTAATAAAAAATGTCGTTGTAGTTAGAAATATATTTAGTTTATTATTAATTGTTATTATTATAAATTAAACAGTTTTTTTATTTCCAATTTTTCTTTACAAAGATCTTCAAACTTTTTTTAAAATTGGAAGCAATATAAGCCCTAATAAATGCATCATAGAAGTTTGATTTGCTATTCTCACTCAGGCATCAGCGCGTGATAAAACAGAACAATGAGTCACATGAGTTCTGTATAGACAACTTGAAACATTATTTATTTATATAATTCAATATTTACGACAACGCAATTAATTGTCATCAAGCATAAACAATATTTCGGTTAGAATGAGCAATATAAATTCTTTAATCTTCTTAAAAAGTTAATCTGAATCGTATCGAAGGAACATGCATGTTAGCTTATTGGTATTATACCTTTGCATACTCCTGAGGTTTGCTGACTGTGAGATAGTGCGAAGATGGTATGGCGCTGAAAAAAAATTGACTCCAACACCTGAAAGCTTTGAAATATCACTAAAAAAGTTCAACACTTTTCTAAACAAGGGTGAGTTACATTTTATGACTTTCATCATTTACATTTTATGGCTTTTATCTTACCTTGTGTCTATGTATACGTCCTTCATATATCATTTTCATTTGCTAAAACGATGTTGCAGTTAAATTACGATTACGAACGATTAACGGAGTCAGCAATTAACGAATAATAAACGTTATTGTTACTGTGTGTATTTATATTTATAATTTATATTTATAAAATTATAGTTAAAATATTACTTGACGAATCAACTAAAAAAAAAAAAAAAAAACTTGAGAAAAAAAGTATTTATAAAAGCCTTTTCACCCAGCAGATTTGGTAAAACATTTACTCTTTTTTCATTTACATGACGTCGTTACCCAAGTTTAATACTTGTGATATCAAGGCTCTAAAGTTTATCTTTAAGTTACTTATCCAATATTTAATTACAAAAAAAACATGTATTTTTTTAAATTATTAAACTTATTTTCATCTCCAAAAAGCTGACTAGTTTACATTTTATCTGATAAACCTATTTTAATATTCTTCATTTTTGGATTTTTTTTTTTTAGTCAAAGAGAATATTATTGAAGATCTCCAAAAATTGAAAAAAAGAAAACATCGTGGAAATGCCATTGAAATGGTAGAAATGGATGATAAAAGGTAGAAAATGGCCGTATTTAAACATTTATTTATAAAAGTATTTTAAAAAAATATTGTAAAATACAATTGTAACAATCAACAAAGTATTTCACGGTGAAGGGATAATGCTTAAGAAAGAAATTATTTCAATTTTATTGGTTTTTAAATTTATCTTATTTCGGAACAGTTCTTCCGTTTACTTTCCATCTTCCTAGAGGTTTAAAAAAAAAATCATTTTCAGTTATATATATTTGATAGAAGTTCACATATATAAGAAAATTAAGAAATTTAAAGACAGTCTGTCCGGAATTATTTGTTTGTCAAAAAAAACGTCACTGTTAATGAGATTAACAGTGACGTTTTTTTTGACTGATTAAAAAAAGGTTTTCAAGCTAAAATAATAACGAAGCAATACTGTTAATTAATAAATAAAGAAATACTATTAGCTGTGGCTAATACCTGGAAAATGCTAAGTTTAATGTCTTTTATACCTGACGTGGAGTTGCTAATACCTGAAAGATGTTAAATTTTAGGTTGATCTGTTATACTTAGAAGGAGTTTAACTTGTCGTGAAGGCAAGTTCTGTCAACGATATTCCTTGAGCGCGTCATAACTTATTATGAAATATAAGTAATTGAATATGTTGTGGTTACCCAGTATTTTAGTTTTAAATATTGTAAGGGTCATTCTCTTTATTTTGGGACTTTCAACAAACAAATTTTGCAATATTTGGTTCAAACCTGTAAACTACACCTAAACAATCTTGCTCTTTATGTAACCGTTTCTTTTTCCTCGTTAGAGTAATTTTTAAAGATGTCAAGAGATTTTCTTAAAGGTTCGAGAGTTTTTCAAAAGCTCGAACTTTAACATAACCTACGAACAATATATGTTATGGCGAACTTAAAGCTCTCTTTTTTATTTCAAAAAACCTATTTTTGCTTCTGTTTTGTTTGAAGTTGTAACACATTCTCACTGCAATACGCCCTGCAACTTCCCTTAAAGACTGATATTTTTTAATCAACTCAAACGGTGACGTGGAAAGGAGAGCCTGGGATGTGCTTATCTGCCCATAATACTTTTAGAATATAATTGCCTTCTTCTTCCAAAATATAGTTCACGCTATAGATGTTACCTCCGGTGTGAGTAACAATAATTTCTTTAGCTGGAATCACCGGCCCTTCGACTCCGACCATGATTGACCCACGACCATCATTGCTAGCGTTGACGGTAAAGTTAGCAGCTCTTCCGACACAAGAGTGACGTAAACTAGAGCCGTTAGACGTACACTTGCTAGCGTCTACAAGAATGGCACTCCTTTAAAAAATTTCACTTTTAATTTTAATTTGGATTTTTGATACGTAGCAGGAAATCATTTAGCATTTTGAATGTAGATTTTGGAGCTCCTTTATCGTTTTGCAACTAGAAAGTTTCTCAAATCCGACAAAGTAAAAACTATAGACTGTGGAAATTCGTCATTTGCAGTTTTTTTTTTTGATGAAACCGCTGCCATAGCTTCATTGTTTTACTTTAGAAAAGTTCTTTCAGTAGAGTAACAGTAAATGAAGGTCTATGAGCTTCTGGACAATACAATAAAACAGGTTCTACCAAATAAACTGTTTCATAAAGTTCGTACTCTTTTTAACGCATTGATTTTATGATTTGATTTAAAATAAACAGCCTGGGAACAAGTTGATCCACCAATTAAATTGATCCACCATGAGATTTCATCACCTTTTATACTTTGGTTGAACCGAAATGTCTGCTTATTCTTGTCTCCAGTAAAAAATGCTACATACCATCATTTGTTTTATTAACCCTTATCCGGCTAACCTAAAACCTTGACTTAAAACTCATGCATACAGCTTGGTGAAAAACTCCACACATAGTAAAAATATACACTATAATGCTGCTGTAGAATTCTAATTTTTTAAAAATTTTTACACTACAGGAACAAACTACAATACTAGAATACATCGCAGAAGGGGTCCATTGGGCCCCTGTTAGCTGGATAAGGGTTAATCGTTTTTGTAGTAGTTATCTTTACCTAAACTAAAAAAAAAGTGTAATTGTATGATGTAAAATTTAAATCAAAGTCAAATCTATGCTCAGAGCATCATAACAGTTGTTAATACATAACTTGATTATTGCATATACAAATCACTGCAAATACTTCACGCATCTTTACTTAAATTTAAATAAAAATGTTTATTTATATAAAAACCACTTATTCTCATAATAGCGCGAGCGCAACTACATACATATAGGAATATTTATTGAAAAATTAAAAACGTACGAGAATGACGCAACTTATGTATTCATTCACAAAATGACAGAACTTACGTAATATGAGTTATATACCACTATATAATTATAAAATTGCTGTAAAAAAAAATTACCTTATTCGTTCTCTAATCGCGCTCCTTAGAATGAGGGATGGGTTTATAGCGCTACTAGAGAGATTCGTTTCATAAAAAATACGTTTCGTTTATCAAAACGAAAGTTTAAAAAAATTAGAACATCAACTTTTATCACGCCGATAGGAATTGATATAAAACATCTATTAAGTAATGTAATAAATTTATCCCCCGTCTCATAAGGGTTGATTATTATAAAGAAAACTGTAAAAGGATAAAATATTAAGGGAGTAACAAAACCGTTTGTTTTTGTTGTTTTTTTTCGCATTTTTGTATGAAAATTTTAAGGTAATAATCAAACTTATAAAAATCCAAAAAATCGATTAATTATATATCGAATTATCGGTTTTTCAATTACTAATTGTAAACATCAATTCATAGTCGTTTATTTGAAATCTGAATCCTCGACATTTGGGAAATTTTAATTATCATGAGTTTAAAAATTCCCCCCTGTGACAGACCGTGTGAAAGCCTTTTTAAGTATTAAAATATCATTTAAGTACTGAAATATGATTTTAGTACTGAAATATCATTAAAAGTTTAGAATTAGACAAAGAAAAAATCCAAATGAGAAATGACAAGTTACTTTAAGCATTGAAATAACAAGTTTTACATTAACATTCTCATAAAGGTCTTAAACATGAGGTATTGGTTTTTTTTTGTCTCTTCCTCCTAAAATTATCCGATAAAATGTTACAATGCCTTTATTTTACAATGCGACGGTCGTAGCTTTGATGTTTTGTGTTTATTTTTGCTTTCCACTACTAAGAAATCGGCATGATAGTTCTACTGAGATGTTTTTGGGTTAATCTTTTGATTAAGTTAAGAAAGCCGTGAACAAACACTTTAGCTACGTCCGTGATGAGGTGAATGTCGTGTTGTTTGGACAGCGGTGTTTTTTTCAGCATAATGTTGCGGTGGCGAATGTGGGGGTTGTGGTATATGGATTGGTTCATCCTCGATGGTTAGGTTGGTGATGGCGTAGTTTTGATAGTTCTGGTAGTGCTTTGTCTTTTTTCCAGTAGTACGGTGGCAAGGTTTTCAACGAAGTGTGTGAGTGGGCTGTCAGAAAGATGCGCTCATAGGCATTTTTGTACCTGTCGAAGATGAAAGTGACTGTGTCTTTCCCCCTAAAAAATCGTGGTTAAAAAGTTTGGAGAGCCAGCTCACTTGAATGAAGACGAGTTTGTCACGGATGTCTACAATGTTCAGTCCGCCTTTCTGGATGGGTAGTTTGGATAATAGGTTGTTTGTTTTTATGGAGGAGTTGTCCCAGAGAAACTTCTCAATTTTTCATTCGAGCAGTATGATCTTACGCTTGCCTGACAGCGGTATGGTAAACGTTATGTGCCAGAGGTTGCTCAGCATCATCTGGTCTATGAATATGGATTTGCCTTTGAAAGACATATTGAACTTATTCTAGTGGTAAGTTTATTTGTCTAGTTGGTTGATGCATTCCTGTCACTGGATGTTTTTAAAGTGAGGTGAGTTGGTAAAGACCACTCCTAGGCTCTTAAGAGAGTATTTGTCCCACAAGAAATTTAGGAAATTTGGTTTGCTATTGTTTCTATTGCGGCCAAGCTACAGGCTTGGCACTTTGGAATGTTAAGTTTAGAGCCTTTCGTTTTTCTGTTGAGGAAGAGAGCTTTACCATGCGTTTTTTGTAGTTGCAAGATATTCGCGTTTCCTTTTGCGAGGTCGCCATTTCGTTTTTGCAAACAACTTCATTTAATATGGACATGAGGCGAATTCCTTAGACGTCAAAATGGGTCTTGTAGAACTCGACAGTTAGGCCGTCGGATCCAGGAAATTGGTTGTTAGTCATGCTTTAGAGGATCGATTTGGGTTCAATCAGCATGATAGGTTGGCTTAGCGCGGGTTCCTGAAGTTCGCTTATCATGTTCACCTCAGCGCTATCTAAAAGACGCTGGATGTAGAGTTTTGTTTTTACTCTTCTTATACAAATTCTTGTAAAACAATTCGAATTCTTTAATAATTTCCTCGGTGGTGTTAATTCTTAAAGATGAGGTATTGTAGTGTTTAGAGTCCTCCAGCAGACTGCAGACTGCCCATTCCTCTCCAGGGAAGATCCAGTAGCACATTGACCCTGAGTTTGTCTCCCCCTTTGAAAAGCGGATGAGAAAAAAAAGAAAAATTTTCATTGTCCCACCGCGACCATCTCAACTTTATGATGGTTTTTTACTATTCTATGATGATATACTATTATATGATGACTTTTTACTATTCCGTAATTTTTCTTGTACTGTGTCTAGTAAGAAAGTAAATAGTTCTACAAAATATATCTTTGGTATTTTATTTCGATGTTCAATTAGATTTAAAAAATTAAAAATAAAACTTAACTAGACATCATTAGATCTAAACAATGTTTTGCGCTAAAGCACCTGCGAAAGTTCGCTTTTGAAAACCGAAAAGCGAATACCGAATTAAAACTTCGTTAAACTTCAGTTAAATTTTACTCACTGAAGTTTAACGAATATTAATCTTATACGAAAACTCCTATTAAACCAAATAATGAAGGTTATTTAACTAGAGTTTATGAAATCTTATACGAAAACTCCTATTAAACCAAATAATGAAGGTTATTTAACTAGAGTTTATGAAATTTAATGAATAATACTAAATACTAACATTAGTATAATACTTGTTCATTATGTAATCATTGTTATAGTATATGTTTAATGTAAATTCAAATCCGAATCTTATTAAATGAATAAATTTGATGAATAAATCTTATTAAATGATTAAATTTGATGACAGAGGTTTTATGAAGACCTAATATTAGGTCAACTTCTTACCGAAGTTTAACGAATGTTCAGTATTCGCTTAAGTTTGATTAGCAAATTTAACGAATTTTGAAGCTTATCAGCGTTTGTATTTTATTTGTGTGGGTGAAGTCACTATTTTTTTTTTTTTTTTGCGAATTTTCACGACCACGCTTACAAAAGATTTCCTGGTTTCCAATATCGGTTTGAAATCCGATTTCGTGTACACTGAAAATATTTAACACTCTTAGAAAAGTCCTTCAAAGTAATCGTTCACAACTGCGAGATTGCATCCATATGCTTAATTACCCGTTAGCGATTGGCCAATCCATCCATCCTTCCATCAAGTCTTAAATCCTTCCATCAAGTCTTAAATCCCAACATTTGATATTGACCAGGTCTTCCATCTTTAAAGATATTTAATCAATAAGGGTGATCAAAGAAATCTATCACAATCAACGCACTGCTTTACGATTACGATTGCTTACGACGCGCCTGCTTTACTAAATGATGTTCTGGCGGTTGGTTGAAAAAACCATTTCCGGTTTCCTGTTGTTTCTTTAAGTCTTTAGTGATGCACAGTTATTACCATTTAAAAATTCTGGCTCTTCAACACTTAGTTTTTTCTAAAACTGCAAAAGTGAACTTCATGGAATCCAATAGTTATTCATATTTGTATAACCTTTATTTCTTTTCAAATTTCGTGGCAGTTTCAAAAGCTTGTTTATTCTCACTTTTTCTTATTTCAAAAATCGCGTCCACTGCCAATATTTATATAAATAGTCCATTTTCATGTACCATAATTTATATGAATAGAAGACAGTTTTAAGGTAGACCATTATATCCAACTAAGAATTTATTCAATAAAAAATAAAGTTCTCGGCTATATTTAGTTCTCATTGAATTAAGATGTAATAGTATGGTCAAAGTCAAGTAATTTATTATTAATCCCACATATCTTATTTCTTATGGAATTAATTTCTTTTTGATAGCAGCATTCAAGGAGTTGATACAATTGTGGGGACATTTAAAATAATTTGACTGGATGAGCTTCTAGACTAAATACTTTAAGGGTGCTAAATCCAGTGAGCTAAGTACCAAATTTCCTTTTAGCAGGTCATCCCCTCGAGTATTCTTTGAAGTGTGTGAGGAGCGGATAACAATATTGTTTTCTGCAGTATACTGGGTAAACATCGAGGTTTGAAATGGTTCTCCAGGTTTTAGATGTATTAATCGGAGTCAGATTTAAAACAAGGTTTGATAAAAACCAGAAAAAACTTGAGGCCTTCTGAAGAAACAAATTCAAATATGATCACTGATAAAAGATGTTAGATCTATATTGGTTGATGGCTTGCAAAACGATTGGTTCAACGGTTAGACGATCCAAGAATCTGTTCTTAAAGTCACTCCATCATTTCTACCTAAAAAGTTACGTTTAACTTTATTCTTTACCTCTATAACTTTTTTCTTTATGTTTATGTACATTTTATAATTTCGTGTTTGTGTATATGTGTATATATGTATGTATATGTGAATACATTATATTAACTATTTGAACTATATTTCAACTCTTTTAAAAGTCTGTTTTATACGTGTTACTTAAAAATTTTTGCAAAGTTCTACTTTTACTATGTGACTAGTTTATTTCTTTCGTTTTTCACTTGTCTTTTCTTTATCTTATTTAGGTCATTGCGTTTTATTAGTGAATTACTATTTGCAATGACCTGTGTTTTTTTTGTAACATCCTTAACACGAAATATATTCATCTTCATATTGATCTTCATATTGATCTTCATATTGATCTTCATATTGATCTTCATATTGATATTAAATGTTTTTCCTGATTTATGTTTTTCTAAGAAGTTAGGCCTTTGACAGCCTTGATAAACTGAGGTGGATGAGAAGCTCTTTTCGAACCATTACCACACTTCCTATTTACTGAACCATTAATCTAGTAACGTGTGATGACAGTGACGGAAATACTTAAGGCATACAAAGGATCTTGGTAGTGCTTTTAGGCGCGGTGTATACATGACGAGATCAATAGTTGGCTAACTACTAGTTCACTTTTTGACTCTTTATTTTTTGCTTCGTTTTATCTTTAAAAATTGCGGTTGTAACTAGGTAAAAAGCATGAAATAAAAAGCAAGTATCGTTCCATTTTATCCATTAGAACATATCTTTTTTGATTAAAATTTTTTTTTATTTTTTACTAAAAGCAGATTCATCAATTTGAGGAGGGTAAACTCTTTTCCATTTGCCTTTCCCTTTGGCTACTGCAGTAATTGTACATTACAAATTAAATCTCCTTTTATGTCTTTTTCAACTTGGAAAAAATATGCGCACATGTTTGGGATAACTTAACTCATTTTGTTATCTATTAACAATATTAATAGTAAAATTAACAATACTACTAAGTATTAAAAAATACCTGTTTATCTTCATCGCCAGTGTTATTTTGTATCAAAACATAAGTCATTTCACGTATAATAATGTTTATTAATCGTTTATATTTAACTTGAAAGTATCTAAATCAATTTTTTTTAAATACTGTTTCGTCTGAGTTTAAAACGTTATTTTTTTTATTTTTATTCCCCCTGATGGTCCAGACATATTCAGTGGTAATTTTCAAAGATTAAAGAACCCCCTAGCACTTTGGATGAAATTTCGAAAATAACGTTCACCATGTATTTATAAATTAAGTGGTTTCGAACTTTAAGGGTTCTTATTAACTATACTCTGGTCTTTTAATAAAATCATGATAAAATTTCTGTTTAAAATTATTTAAAGTTGTTTGAAGCTTTACCTAAAATGTTAAAGGGTAGCTAAAAAGTCAGATTCTTTTGTGTTTAAACGTATTTTTTTTTTAATTTTAGTTATAAATATCTACAAAAGCATTATATTTAAAAGAAATATCGGTTAGCAACATTTTATAATACAATAATAGACCTAACCTATCAATTTAAGATAATTACAAAACAAAACATGACAAGTTGGAAAGATATTCCATTGCATCAAATTAGTTCCTATGATCCTTCATATAAAGGTTGGGATTATTTTTTAAAATTATTTTTGTAATACTTTTGTCAAATACTCTAAGTAAACATTGAATTCCAGATTTTCGTCTGAAAGCTGATGAAAAATGTATCAGAGGAATTTTTTTAGGATTGCTGCCCACTAGTCTTAATAGAGGAAATTGAGGTTTATGTTGAGTTTAGTTCTCTTTGTTTTTTTCAAGTTGGTTTATAAGTTCAGTTAATTGCTAATTGTAAAAAGTTTAAACTCTAAGTGCTTAGTAATTAATTTTTCATGGATCATTTTTAATAATAGTTAAAAAATAATAATGATAATTCTAAAAAGGTACCTTTATTTAACTTAAAAATTTAATTTACAGCTGTAAGTTACCCATCTTGGTGCCATTCCCTTTGACCCTCTCCCAGAGTTCTGTTCAGAAATAAGAATTATTGACTTTTTTTTTTCTCTTTCAAACAGGCTGTTTCAGTTATATGCAAGTTATATGCAAATCACAATAAAAGAGCAGTTTAAGAAAAGTCACTTTAGTTAGTCATAAAATGCATGTCAAATACTCAAGATTCTGTACCTTCAGAGTATGAGATAGCTGATTCCTTTTTTCAGTTGTAGTTACATGTAAACTCCAAACATTATTCAGAAAATAATTTTGCACAAAGCCAATCTATTAATAGAACATTAAATTTCTGCTAATAAAATGTTTTTCAAAAATGCTTTGGTTAATCCTATTCTTTATCCCTCAACTCTACTAAATTCAGATGCTTTATCTCAAAAGTTACCAACAATTTATGAAGTCCAATTTTTACTACTTTTTAATTTTATTTAGTTGAATCCTGTTTACATGCATGTTTATGGAAAAGCATCTACTCAGAAAGAGAAGTTATGCTGGAAATTTTTTCTTTATGCTGTCAGTTGGAACTCAAGTTTAAAGAGTCATTTGTAATTATGTTTGATTCTTTAATTTTTCTTTAGTTTTAAAAGATAGAATTTATTAATATGTAAAAAGTTAAAGAATCCTTCTAAGTTATCTGATGTTGAATTTTAGGTGAAAACTCCCCTTCCCCTCTCTTTATCCCCTTTTATCCCTCTTATCCTGTGCCAAAAACCAAAACTTGAACTATAATCTTTTCTCACAGAAGTATTAAAAGTTTTCTTACATTGTCCAGGTCTAAGTTGATTTAAGTAACATCTCTAAAAATACCTCTTTATAAAACTGTTTAATACTCTTTAAAATGCTTTTTGTTATTATTTCAAGGATCATCAGAATCTGTTTTTTATTCCCTCATGTGTTTTATTGTTTTTCTTTAGAGTGACTTGAACTATCCTTTTGATACCAAGAAGCTTCAAGTTATCAATTCTTTTGATATGCAAGGTATATTACATGTAAAAAATCATTTTGTAAAAACTTAAACACTGTTGCTGAGTAAATTTCTATTATTAATACATATTTATCTACGGATAATTTCAAATTATGATTTTAAACTTGTGAAGTGAAGTAAAGCAGTAATGACTTTAATTAACCAAGTTTCCAAGTTTGAATTCATAAAGCTGAAGGTTAAAATGAACTGATATTTTGTATAAAAATTTTTAATACTTATCATATTTTTTGCTATGGTGTTTTTTTTACCACAACATCTTGTAAATATTTTAACAAATTTTTAATACTTAGCATATTTTTTTTTTTTTTTTTTTTTTTTACCACAACATCTTGTAAATATTGTAAAAAAGGATTTTCACTCATGTTTTTATTGATAAAAAGAAGTTTTTTTCTAATCCTTAATTTGGTTCTATTTTTAGTTTTGTATGGAAAATCAATTTTTTTAATGTCTTTTTCTCTCAATCAGCAAAGTTAATGTTTCAAATGATGAAGGCACAGCTATCTCTGCTTAAAGATAAAAGTACCTTAGAGGTCTGTTTTTCTTTTCTAAATTGATTATTTTTATTATTAGTTAATGTTAATGCATCTAAATGAAATCTACAAATAAATAAAGGCCAACTTAACACTTTCGCTGCCAACTATGAGTATACTCGTAGTAAGTTGGCGTCATTTATTTGCCAACTATGAGTACACTCGTAGTAAGTTGGCGTCATTTATTTGCCAACTATGAGTATACTCGTAGTAAGTTGGCGTCATTTATTTGCCAACTATGAGTATACTCGTAGTAAGTTGGTGTCATTTATTTGCCAACTACGAGTATACTTGTAGTAAGTTGGCGTCATTTATTTGCCAACTACGAGTATACTCGTAGTAAGTTGGCGTCATTTATTTGCCAACTATGAGTATACTCGTAGTAAGTTGGCGTCATTTATTTGCCAACTACGAGTATACTCGTAGTAAGTTGGCATCATTTTTTTGCCAACTATGAGAATACTTGTAGTTATACTAACTTATTTCAAATAATATTTATGCATGACTAGCTTTGTCTGCTCTTTTTTTTTTCTTAGCTTCAAGTTTGGTTTCAGAAAATATTACATTCAAGTTTTTATTTTAAAAATCCAGGGAACCTAATTTAAATGCGGATAAAGACAGAAATAGCTTTAAACAGATAAAAATAAAACATTGATATTTATTTAATTTTATTTCATGAAAATTTAAGTGTAAACCTATTCTGCTGAATGATACATTCTGAAACATTCACTGATACATAACGGAGGTCTATTTTCACAAACAGCACATTCATATTGTGTTTCTTTACGTTTTATTTTAGAGCAGACTCGACATGGTTTGGTTGGGAATTTTCTTCTCTCCTCTTCTGTTTGTCACTTCAATCATTTGCAACGAATGCAAGTTGCTAATCATTAGCATGTCTTTTTTGTCTTTCCATTTAGCAACCACTACACCCTCTCTGCTTCTGCTTATAACATCTCCCTGTTTCAGTTTTGCTTTTGTACACTCTTTTGGATTTGACTTTTGGTCAGTTTTTAAAGTACCACAAATATGTTTTTTGATTTATCATGTGCTTTGTTAATTCAAAAGAACTGTAAAAGCTATCGGTGTACAGGTGATAACCTTTTCCCAGAAATTTTTCCATTAAATCTAAAACAATAGCTCCCGTTTGACCCAACAAATGTTTGTCGAGAGTTGTTTCGCCAGAGTAGATTTTTACTTTTAGTACAATACAATCTGACTCGCAAAGCTCATAGAACTTGATACCATTTTATTTTTATACCAATTTATTTTTCACATACTGCCTGAATACAAGACATCCCTTCCAAAGCATAATTGACTCATTGATTGATATATTTTTATCAGGACAGTAGATGTTATCCATTGCATTATTTAAGTGATCGAGAAGTGCAATAATTTTACACAAGCGTCCACTACCCGAATCTTCATTATTAATAAAATGCCAAAACCGTAATATTAGTTGGAATTAATATTAGTTCGTGACATTATTCTAGAAAATAAGGGAAATCTATAGAGACTGTTCTTAGACCAATAGTGTTCTAAAGATGGCATTTTGACACACCCCATATGAAGAAGAACTCCAAGGAACTGCCGCATATCTTCTGAATTTATTGGTTTCCAATCTTTATAACGTGAGCTTCTTCTGAGGGGACGCTGCTTATTTATTTCTTGCGTTGCGTAGCGATTAGTTTTAACTACCATAGTATTTATAAGCTCTTCTGTAACAAATAGTCTAAAGAAATCTAATGGTTTCTTGCTCTCCATGTATATCTTCAAACCAGGATTGGCAGTAAATTGAATCTGTTTTACAATATTCCGCTCATCTTTCCATTGGTTTGAATTTCTAAATGGACCACCCGTTGTTCTAGCTCTTTTCGGCGGCATTAAAAAATCTTCTGCAGTGGCTGCTAGATGAACTTCTGTGTACTGATTGTCATCACTTTCTTCAGTGTTATTATCTTCAGAACCTGATTCTGATGCAGTCAAGCTTGAAGACGTAGTAGTATAAGCGAAAAATGAATCCGAATCTTTAATATTATCATCTTCACTATCCTCACAATCTTCCATTATCATATGTGCTGATCCAATTGTGGAATATCTGTGTTGAGCTAATAGGAGATAGATAAATTTATAAATTATCTAATTATAAAAAAGAAATTACTCATCTATAACTAGTATACTGTGTAAAAAATTCGAAGTGCACACTAAAATGTTTTTTAATGTATTAAAAAACATCTTATTGTGTACTTCAAATTTTTTTTCACATTTTTAATAACATACAGTGTAATGTAGTTATCAAATATATTTTAGCTTCTAGTCTAAAAAACACAATGCTTTAGAATTAAGAAAACAAAATATAAATTACTTTTTTTACTCATGATAACTGCCAATGTGCATGTGCAAAAAAATTGAAACACTATAATAATAATGTATCAAATAAGGTACATTACTACACCTTTTCAAGATGTAAGTGAGAACTTGAAAGTTGTAGTTAAGAAACATAAGATATAATTGAGAAATACAACATGTAATTTAGAAGTTGCATTATGTAATTTATAACATGGAAGATGTAATTAAGAAATGTAAGATGTAATTTAGAAGATGAAAGTTGTAATTGAGAAAATATAATATACATTTCAAATTACATATTGCAATTTCTTATTTACATTTTGGGATTCTCAATTACATTTTAAAGTTTCTTAATTACGTGTTGTGTTTCTTAATTACATCTTATGTTTCTTAATTACAACTTTCAAGTTCTCAGTTACATCTTGAAAAGATGTAGTCACCGCAATAAGTTATACTCATTACGGTGTTACGAGTACTTTGGCACTGGAGAAAAAAATTCCTTCTCCATTGCCAAGCTACGAGAATACTCGTAGTGCTTTTTTTTTGTCAGTTATATTCAGAATAAAAAATACTATAGAATTATTTCAGATTAAAAATTTTTTTTTTATTGAAATGTTGATATATAGCCTTGGCAATGAGAATGAAACCACGTAAAACAGCCTCGGCAAAAATTAACCATTGTAAACATTATGGCTTGGCAAAGAAATAACGCATAGCTTAAAATAGCTCGGCAGCGAACGTGTTAAATACTTAGCTATGTTCAATTTTGTTTTTAAAAAGTTCAGGTTATCCAGTATTAAGTGGATTTTAATGTGCTTTGCTATTATTTAGTACTTCATAATAAAGTTTTCTTTTTCATTTTTACACCTATGAACTTTACAATTATAGCTGTTACTCCAAGACATGACATTTACACTTATTCACACAACATTTTACGCACTAACTGCCTGTGTTTCTTCATGTTTTTAAAAAACAGGTAAGTTAATTATGATTAAAATGCCAACTTCATTGTGAGTGTCTTGCCATATTTTGAATACCCCAGTTTTTTGCTTATTTTATGTGGTTATGAAATAATTTTTTTATTCTTATTCTATTTTTTTTATTTTTCTAGTATTGATGATATTTATGTTTATTTATTTATAGTATATAAAGTTTATAGTTTTTAATAATTGACTAAACCAATGTTTTTTTTCTCTACTGATATTTAGAGCAATTGATATTTTAAATATATTAGCTATATGTATATTTATATTTTTTTATTAAATTTGTATTAATAAGAAGTTAAAGGTAACAATTGTGTAGGTAAAAAAAACCTCTTAATAGTCAGTTGATGAGCATTTTTATAATTTAATTGGATAGTGAAACACTGATGTTTTTTTTTTGGTTTATTTAAACTTTATTCATTGTATACCTCTATACTTTTGTAACTTTAATTTAGTCATTTTTTATAGATCTACTTAAAGAGTAAAGGGATGCATAAAATTTTCCCCAAGGTATGGGCTTACTTATGTAATCCTCAACAGATGAATACAAAAGATCAAAAATCTATTGTTAAAAGTAATTTTTTTTTGTTATCAAATAGCAATATGATATATTTCATTATCTTATAAGTATATTTTTTTTTTCTTTGTTTATGGTTAGCTTAATGTTTTATTTTTTTCAATTTTTTTTTCAATTTTAGAATACTTTGACCAACTGTCTTCTCTAAATCAGCTATTTGTGATAAGTCAGCAGATAAACCAAGATCTTTATCAGCAAGTAAATCATAAATACATCACTCATCAAACTGTTTTGCTTCATGTATGGTGAAATAAAAAATTTGATTTTTATTAATTTTTCAAAATATTTGATTTTAATATTGTATATGTAATTGAATTTACTATTATTGTTTATGTTGTTTATAAAGTTCCTGTAAATGGATGAAATATTGAAAAAATATTGAGATATCAATCAGCGTCTGCCATTTGATTACCTTCCAAAGGGCTATATGATAATGTCAGAGTGTCGGACTAAGGTTTCCAGACATTTAGCCAGATGAAGTAGGTTGGTGTCAGTAGAAACCATATTGAAAGTTTAAAGTAATTTTAAAAAGTCATGGTTTTTATAGTTTTAAGTTGCAAACCTTCAAAGTTCTTTGTAGTTTTGAACTCTGGTTAGTGATCAGCATTATTTTTTTTTTTTTTTCTTTCCTTTCAAATTGTTTTAATCCCCTTCACCTTTAGCATTTGTTTAGATTTTTTTGGTAATTTTTTGTAATGCATGTGAGATAAATAGATGTGAGGGAAAAGTAAAAACTAAAGTTAGAATTAAATTTTTTTTTTTTTAGAAAACTGTGTCAAATAGTAGAAAGAGTATAATGAGGGGCTCTGTGCTCAGCAAATTATTTTAAATTATTTTGTAGCAGGTCTTATCTCACTAGTATCATTCTGTTTGATGCCATTATTTTAAAAAGACAAAAACATGACATTATTTTTAAGTTAATTTCTTTTCTTATACATATGATTATTTAAACTGTTTTTTACTCACCTGTATCACTTATGTTTTCTGAATTTTCAGAATGCTGTGAGTTCTTTTGGCACCCCTTTAGAAAACTACAAAGATGAGGTTGAGAGAATATTTGTAGATGTTAAAGCATGCCTAAAGTTACAAACTGGTCAAGTACCTCATTTAGAAGAAGATGAGAAAAACAGGCAAGTATTTTGATCTAGAATGTATGCTTTATTTAAACAACTGCTTTATATTTATGATCGATATAAAGTATGCAATGATCTTTGAAATGACATAAAATCTTTAGATAAAAGTATAAAGTCTTTGATAAAAGTGTACTCTAGTAGTAATTTAAAAACATTTTCTCAACTACACTATTTCTTCTAATAAAATCAACCCAATTTTGAAAAAAGTAGATGAGAGATACTTAATTAGTAAAAAGTTTTACTAATCATATTGTTCTCATAATTTTGCTAATGTTTTTTTACTGATCTCAAATAAAAAATTAAGAAATAAAACTGTAAAAATGGGTAAAAAGAGTGTCAGACGAACAAACCGGTGGTGGAGTGTTCGATACCCTAAGCGAAAATTTGTCATTAAACACTGCACCAAAAGAAAACTTTTTTCACAATTTTTTTGGTATTAATTACTCCTGTGAATATTTTTTTAAAGCAGATTCGATTTTAAAGCAATATTCTCTTAAAGCAATATTTGTTTTATGATTGCAATATATTCATTCAAGAGAGGATTAAATCTCAGCATTTGAATTGCTGTAAGCAAAATACTTTTTAGATTTAAGCAAATCCAATAATTCAGATTATTGAGCCTTTAGTTGTGATTGTAGTTAAATACTTTCTGCTTGAGTTTAAAAGTAAGCTGAAAAATCTTCAAATATCTTTTTTCAAGTTAAACAAAAGTTATGGCTACTACCAAACCAGTGGGGGTAATAGTAATGGCGAATCCTTATAAAATAATTTTCTCATCAAAGTTCTCATCAACTTTATAAACTCTGTAATTAAGTTCATTAAACAATTTTTTTAAAAAAACAACATAAATATGTTTTAGCATTTTTTTTAACCACTGTTGTATCTTTTTTTTTAAAAGATCATCCATTAACATCTGGTTATTGATTCCTGCAAAAAATTTGTATAACTAATGGCATTTTTACTTCAATTTAGGCTTGATGAGATAACTCAAGTTTTGATGGAGCTATGTAGTGAGTTCCATCCATTGCTTTCAACACCATTGACTCCAGTAGTGAACTTTATACGTAAATAAATATAAAAAGATTTTTTATCTATTTGTTTCTTAATTTAAGTAAGCTATTGTGTAAAGATTCGATTTGTTACTTCATTTTTTTTGCTAAATTAAGTTTTATTCTGAGAAAATGCTTAAACATTTTCATTTAAACAATTTTCTTGCTTTTCATTTTTAAGACAAAGCTTTTTTATAATGATAGTTATTACCTTTTCAAAAAATCTCTTGCTATAAACTATGTATAAATTACAGAACTTTTGTTTTAATTTATAATTCTCATGTGAATATTAGTAATTAGAGAAAAAAAAAAAAAATTTATGTATAAAGTTTGATATTTCTTTTTATTGTTCTGAAGTTTTTCATGAAATATATTTGGATATTCTTTTTTTAGCTTATTTATATTGTGACTTTTTATTGAGTTATATGTAAATTTGTTTTTTTAGCTTATTTATATTGTGACTTTTTATTGAGTTATATGTAAATTTGTTGTTAAAAATTATTTACTACTGTTATTGTGTCATTTGTGTTCAGCATTCGAAATTATTCTGATCAAGTTCTAAAGTATTACGATATGCTAGAATTATTAATAAACGTCACTAAAAAAAACAATTTTTTTTTTTAGTTTAAATGTTCAAACCTGGTAAATACTTTTAAAAGTATTGTTAGTTTTTAAGTAAGAAATCTAAATTGTAATTTAACTCCACTATTTTAAACTACATGACAATTTTTTTCTCTATAGTTTTATGGATTTAGTTCCAATTATATATACCTACAAATTATGAGTACAAATTTTTTCATCTTGGGGCCTATAATAGATAGAGTATTATGGTTTGATAATAATTTGAATTTTTATAGTATGATATATTGTTATAAGAATGCTTAACTTGTATATGTTTTTTGTTTTTAAGAATATGGTCTGCAAAATATTTAAAAAGTTTCTACAATCAGAGTTGTGAATAGTGCTGTTGGCTTGGGCTAATAGTGTTGTAGATTGAGTTTGAGCTGAAAAGATTGAGCTTTTTTGGGGAAATTGCAGAGTTAAAGCTCAATCTTGATTAAAAACTTGATTTTTTGTTTCTTTTTTGCTTATATAAATAAGTTTTGGAGAAATTATGTTTTTTAAAGAAACTATGTTACTGATTAAAAAATGTTCAGATAACAGTTCACAATAAGTGAAGAAACTGTTACCTGAACATTTTAAAACTTTTTTGGTACTATATACATATATACATATACATATACATATACATATACATATACATATATATATATATATATATATATATATATATATATATATATATATATATATATATATATATATACATATACATATATATATATATACATATATATATACATATATATATATATATATATATTATATATATATATATATATGTATATATGTATATGTATATGTATATGTATATGTATATATATGTATATATTTATATTTATATTATATTTAATGAGTGATATGAACTTTAACGAGTGAATATATATATATATATATATATATATATATATATATATATATATATATATATATATATATATATATATGTATGTATGTATATGTATATATATGTATGTGTATATATATATATATGTATATATATATATGTATATATTTATATTTATATTACATTTAATGAGTGATATGAACTTTAATGAGTGAATATATATATATATATATATATATATATATGTATGTATGTATGTATGTATGTATGTATATTTACTCATTAAAGTTCACAGATTGTAACCTCAGAAATTCCTATTTTAACTATGTTGCATTGTTTGATTCTGATTGGTTATGACATCAACAAAAATTTTGAAGTTCATACTTCTCTTTTTGTTTAATGATTTGATAAGAATGAAATTATTATTTTTCTGATGTTTGTATAGTTAAGTGGTGCATTTAACTAACAAAGTATTTTGATACAAAAAAATTTCTTGCTCATTCTTTTTACCAGAAAGTAAAAAAAAACAATGAATATATAAAGGAATGGATTTGTATTTCTCTTTCATTTACTTTGTTGTGGCAATATGTTTTGTTTCACCACCCAAAGAGTTCATATCAATTGGATTCACCATTCAAAATATATTTGGGTCTTATTTGGGTAGTGAGGCCTTCGATTTTGTTGGATATCACTTGAAGAGAACAACTTTGACTGTTTTAATTCATTCATTAATACCATTAGGTGAAATATAGTTATGTATTTTCTATAGTAGGTGTGGCCAGGTATTTTTTTATTTAGTTGTTACACTTATTTGAAAATAATTTTCTTCATATATATACTCTTATTTTTATGTATATTCTTATTGCTGTTCTCTTAATCTTAATTTTTATTATTTAATTACTTTAATTTCATTTCAAAGTTGATTATAATTGCATCGTCATAAGTGAGATTATTAATGATAAATATTGTCTAAAATGCTAAAGCAAAACCTGTTGCAATATTGAAAAATTTGGTCCTTATAGAATGGAAAGATTTTAATCACAATCCATATTTATAATTTACTGTATAAAATATACAGATGTCCAGTATAAAATATTTATTAGTTTTAATTTTTATTGTAGTTGCATAGTCATAGGAGTATGAAGGTTTTAGTACTTACATTAAAGTATTCCTTTTTTTTTCCCCTATCCATGCTTGTCTTTATAATAATAGCATAAGAAGAAAAATGAAAAACTTCAAACCTAATGTATGAAGTAATAACAAATATAATGCAAGAAAAATCACATTATACAAAAATGAAGTCAAAATATCATAAACGCAAATGTTAATTGCTAGGTTTTTTAAAACCTCTTTTTGAATTCTTTTAGAATTTGTTTTAAATTTTAGAAATTGTTTTAGCTTGTATTCTATAGGTTTGTTAGGCTTGATTTAACAAAACCAATCAAAAATAGCTTAGATTTATCTGATAAGAATTATTTAAAAAATAGATAAATAAAAAACATTGGTATTTTTTGTATCTTAGTCATGACTTTTTTATTTTATAAAATGAGTTTCAATCAAAATAGTGTTTTTTTAAAAGACGTATACTTTAAATTATTTTTCTTTTTAGTTTATTATCTTTGTCTTGGGTTTGTTTCACCTGAATTAAAGTTGTTCAGTGTCTTAAGACTTTCCCCATTACACTCATTGTTTTTATTGGTTTGTTTATCATTCGCATTATTTGGTGTGCTGCTTTACTTTTTTTGGACATATTCAGCAGCAAAATATCACCCATTAGTAAAAGACCTGGTGAAATTTGGAACACCTTGGAGAAGTGTTGCATCACAAATCAATCTTGAATTTCGTCGTGTTGAAAAGTTTTCTTTGATATCTGGAGGCACCAGTGTTTATGTGACAGATTCTTGGATTATTAAATGTACTGCCTATAAAGTTTATATTGCACAACAAACTGATTCCCATCTTTCCATTATAAAAACTGAAGATTTTTCTTACAACGCTGGGAGCATTCCCATTGGACAGTTCTTACAAATAAAAGTATCTAGTGTTTTGCCACATGAAGAAAGTTTTGTTATCAATCTGAATTCCTTAGACTACAACGATTTGAAAGATAGACTTAGTGCACCAATACGAAATGCTCGAGAAGTAGTAATCCATCAAACATTAAGTGACCGCTTTATTGAAGCATTTAGAGAACAAGTAGAAGCTAATGGTCTACTGCCTGGTTTTTCATTCAGAAATAACGTACAGAATTATATTTTTTTATAGCAATAGATCTTTTTTTTAATAATGATTCTGATATATATTATATCTACGTTTGATCCATTTTATATATTTGCCCAAGTATCTAAGTAAGTAATGTTTTAACATATATTATTATCTAAAATGCATAAATTGTATTCACTTTCTTATATTGCTTTTGCAGGAGCATGAAAGTTGTATTGGCTGCATGTCAAAAGAACCAAATATTAAACTGTCACGTCACTGTAACAGCACTTTAGAAAGTGAATGCCAGCCATGCTACTGTCGCCCTATGTGGTGTTTGGAATGTATGGGCAGATGGTTTGGTAGCAGACAAGATCAAAATCATCCTGAACTGTGGATGTCATCAAATGCACCTTGTCCCACTTGTAGGATGAGGTTTTGTATGCTTGATGTATTCAAGATAGAATAAATAAGTTATTTAGTTTCAATCTCTATAAGTTTTTAAATTTTAGTACAAGATAATCCAAAAACATTTTTGTTTTTCTATTATTGAACTAAAGTTTATTTAGCACAATGTGGAAGTAAATTTCCCTTCTTTTTTTTTAATTGCTGTATTTAAAATCATTTATGAGAGTTTAACTTTAACCCTCAGTACAAATGTGCCAGATTTTTTATACCATTCTTAATTTTACTATTCAGAATCAATTTCCTTAATTTTTGGAGATTAATTCTGCTACACATACTTTACTTTTAGAATTGCTAACATTTGACTAATTTGATTATTTTATCAAAGGTTTCAGAAATTAATTGCCATCATTCATTTTTTCTTTGAACTATTGTGATTGTTTTAAATTATGATTTAGTATTTTCTGTTTATCTTTAAATTTAATTTAAGTACAATGAAGTTTCTTTCATGGCATATTTTATTACAAATATTTAATTTCTCTGTTAAATATTTTAATTATTTTTTTATTGTGACAAAAATCCATGCTTCTTTTTAAAAGATACATTTTGATGTTTTTGTATCTGTTTTACTATTTTGTTGTAGATTATAAAACATAAAACTAATGAGAAATGACAATGCAAAATGATGGACCTCAAAGGAAGCGTGGGCGTCCTAATCGATCACAAAGTAACAATGAGCCACCATCTCGTTTGTTACTGCAATTGCTTCCTCGAACATCTAGTAATTGAAAATAGTTTTTCCCTAAAATTGAAACAATTTTTTTTTTTTTTAGTTTCTACTTTATTCTTTTTTAAAAACAGGTTTGGTTACACCATGTTTATCAACAGAAGAAAACTCAGAAAAAAAAAAAAAAGTATGTTATATTATAAAAAAACATTTTAATTTTGTTCACACACTAAACAAGGCAAAGATAAAAAATCTTACATTTTAGTAAAGTAATTAAAAAAAAAACAATAAAAAAAAAACATAATTTTCCATAATGATGTTTCAAAATCTCTTGAAAATCTAGGTCAATGCTTAATTTTTTTTTTTTTTATTCTGTTTCTCTGACTTTTTTTAAAAAATAGTTTCAGGTTTTTCATATATTAAATTTAGGAATAATTTTTGGTTTTTTTTTTTTTTTTTTTTTTTTTTTAAGATCACTATGAATAACAGTTCCAAAAAAAAGGGGAATCAGAAGGTGTTTAGGTGAGTACTCTCTTTTTTATTTGTTTATTATCTATGAGGAGTTGTTTTAAAATAGTAATTTTTCAATTTGAAAATTTGAATTTCTTTAATTTTTCAATTTTAACATTAAGTTGTTTTTGTATCTGTTTGTTAAACTTATATAATACTTGCATCCAATACACCAAGAAATTTTTTTTTTTAATAAAAAAAAAAAAAAAAAACAGAAAATGAAATTTGCAGAGCATAATATTTTTTTATAAAAATAATTTCCTTATAATCAGCTTGAAGCCAAAGAACCGAGAGAGCCACAATGCAGGTAAATTGTTTATATTTTTGTAAACTTTTGCTTTTGATTTTTGTTTTTTCATAATCTCTTATCATTGCATTTCTATTTAGATGAAAAAAGGCGCAAAGAAAAATTAAATAAATTAATTGTTAAGTTAAAAGACTTACTTGCTTTGGATGGTAAAAAGGTAATTTATTTTTTATATAATCTCAACTTTTATTTTTTTTTACCTGCACATTGAGAAGTGAAGCTTTTGTTGGTATAAGATACCCTTTCTATTGTAGTTTTTTTTTTGTTTTTTTTTTTTGCAGAGTAAAGTGGCTATTCTTGAACAAGCTGTTGAATTTATCTCAAAGCACCAAAAGCAAACCAAAAGCTGTATGTAAAAAATTAAATGCTCTATGTGTAGAGCTTTTCAACGCCATTTTTTGAACTTAACTTAAAGTATTATGTGCATTTATAAAAGTATTGACCAAAATAATAAAATTATTTTGTTAATTTTTCAAATTTTTATTAGGTGACTTGGATTATGTAAATCAAAAGATAAAAAGCCTGGAGACAATAATAGTTAGTTTAATTGATCTGTTATCTTGCAACTCTGTCTCATTACCAAACAATATTCAAATTATTAAAACTTCTTCAAATCATAATTCAGATATTTCCTCTGAAACACTGCCATCTACTAAAGACATTGTTCACATTATAATGGACTGCTCTGCTCCTATCTCAAGTTTACCTGAACGATCAATCACAAAAAATAGTTATATAATTGACAAGACAAATTTGCTGCCAGGAAACTCCTTTTCAAAAGAAAACTTGACAAATATTGATGGAAATAGTTTAGTAAGTTCATCAAATCTTCCACATCAACATGACATTATGGTGCCTTATATTGTTAGTCCTTCTTCCACTGCAACTAAAAATTCTACTGGGTTAAGCTTATCAGGTCCAGCTAGTAATTCAATTGTTAGTTTTTCAAATAATCTGCCTGAAACATCTCTTAATCAAAGTGCCTATCATGTTACACTAAGTAATGGGATTGGTTTACTAAACATGAATCCAATAATGAGTATTACACAAATAACATCTGATCAGAAACAATCTGAAAAACTGTTCGAAAACTCAGAGCATGTCAATGAAGTGAATTGTGAAGTTATCAAATTAGTGAATGAGGAAAAATGTCTAAAGAGTAACAAAGTAAATAAATTTAATGAAACTGAAAATTTAACTCCAAATTTGTCAATTGATCTTCCTTTTGAAAAAAACTTGCAAGTAACATCTTCAGTATACAAACCTGACAAAGTTTTACTTCCGAGCGAATTGCTTACTTCTAAGAACAAAGGATTAAGCAGCAATCAAAAACAAACAGTCGATGTTTCATGCAATGATGTTTTAAAATCAATTGAAAATCCGGCTCCATTACTAATTAAAGGTAAAAAGAACTTGGCACAAGTCAATAATAATGTTTCAAATGAAAACTCTTTTAAGAGCAACTTTCCTGTTAAAGCATTTGGAATTGATAACTTACTTGTTTCTAACACTAATATCACTAAAAAATCTCTACTAAAAACTCATAAAAGGTACAATCATAAGTTATCTTGCAGTGGTCATACAGTGGCAGCTCTTTTAGAAAACCCTTCAAAGGCACATAAAGTAGACAAAAACTTGTCAATCCTTGTGAGCAAAGAGTCAAATCCTACTAATACGCCTTCAAATTCTAGTTTTACAGAAAACATAAATTCACAAAATGAAGAGAATTTTACTGAAGATATCTCCAATATATTGCCTTCCACTACAGTATCACAAAGTCTGTTTGGCAGTAATTCTACAGAGTATTTTGATAACCAATCAAATACATCAAAGCGTTGGACCAATGTAGTCAGTAATGCACAAAACAGTAATATATTGATTGCTTCATTTCCTTTATTTAAAAAAACCACTAAATGCAAAGCTAAAAAGCCCTCCCAAAAAGGTGCAAAAAATGATATCAAAGCAGTTGTAAATTCTAAAAACTGTCAAGTGAATTTTAATGTACCATCTATAAGAGAGTCAAAAAAATGTTCAGTAACATCTACACCAAGTTTTGTACTTGAAGATTCTACAAAAAATAAAATAAATTCAATTAATGTAGCTGTCAATCCATTATCATGTATTTCTACCAGTGTAAATGATACACCTACTGTTATATCTACTACCCTAGTTACAGACCTCCCTGCAAAGAACTCTGACTGTAGAAATGGATTCCAGGAGAATACAAGTAGTACAGCAGAAGTTTTTACTCAACCTTCTATGCGTACGATGAAAGATCGCACTATTCGCAATAAATGGTTAGAGCGCGATAAAACATGTATTGATGTAGGTACATTTAGTATTGAGCCATCATTTGAGCAACAAGCTAGTCCTGTAATATCATTCCCGAATGCTGGTTATCGAAAACGTAATATAGATATTGTATCTACCGCTATCCAACCAACTCAAAAGCGTACTTTTTTGAAGCCATCTTTTGAAAGCAGAAACAAAGTAGCAAATAGAGCACGTAGCTTTTCTGTTGAATCTTTATCTAAGTCAGCTATTCAAACTTATAATGATAAGCAACTAAGCCTTCCTTCAATGCCAATAGTATCTTCATATTCATCAAGTTGTTGTGCTACTGTACAAAAACTTAAGCATCAACCTGAACTACCTCTTGTTACTCCACTACCAACAATCTTAAATATTTTTGCTCCAGCTCAAGTGCCAGTAAGCAGCATGCAACAATCCACGTTTCAAGGTAACATGTCTAATTTTTCAGCTGAAAATCTTATTTCTGATGGTTGTGGGCTAATGAATGAAAACATTGAAGAGAATTCATTTAACCAAAATATTTTTATGACTGGTAATCAACAGATGTTCAGTAACTATTCATCAAATAATCTTATTAATCCTGACCAATCTTCTTTCCCATATGCAATTGATAATCTTATTGCTCAAAACACCACCCCCATACCCATCTGGAATGCATCATGGGTGTCTCAAGATTACAACTGTGATTTATTTCAGCCTATGTTTAATCATATGCAGAACAGTTTTAATAGAAGAATTACAACAGAGTGTAGCCCAATTAAAAGCATCATTAGTATCCTACAATCAACATCCAATCAACCAAACCAAAATATTCAATTTAATCAAATTCCCACATCTGATTTCTCTCACACACAACAGTCTATCATGCAAAATTATGCCTTACCAGATGGTTTGTCAGATGAACAAAATAGTTTTTCAAATAACTTTTCAAACAGACATAGTGAGGTACAAAATGAAAATAGTAACAGTCTTCAACTTGAGAGTATGCAAAATAGTTGTGAGTTGCCAAATAATAGAGTTAATAATAATGAAAATCATAATAATCAGTTGAGCTCAGACCTTTATAACACACCTCCTATTTTTCCATTTAGTCAGTGGCAAGATTTTCAAACCAAGAATAAAGTGTAATAATTTTTGTTTTGAAAAAATTCAGCTTTTGTATTCTTTGTTTAGAGAAATTAATGTGGTCTACATGTTTTTTATACTTTAAAACTCTCTTAAGAAAACAACTGCTAACCAGTTCTTCCCTTTGCGTTCAATCCTTTACATATACTTCTAAGATCTTTTTTTCAAAGACATTGTTCTCTTTGGATAAAACAATATACAGTATTGTTTTAGTGCTACACAGCTAGTAGGAATTATAGGAAAATTATTGATAATTTATCTTCAAGCTTTAAGTTATAGAAAAAATTTTTTCTTATTATTAAAAAAAGTAATATCTCATTAGTTAAATATCAATAAGATATAAATTACTTAAAACTTCATTTTGTGGGTTATTCTGTCGCTATAATGTTTAGGGACAGTAAAAAAAAAAGGGTAAATATTTACAACAATTTTTACTGATGTATATAGGTATTAAAGTCTTTTTACTTTATGAAAATTGAAGGAAAAAAATTTTTCTTTAAAAAATTTCTATCAATGGCAACTTGTTAGCAAGTAAGTTTAAAAAAAAAGAATTAAAAACAATATAATTTTTGACAAATATTAAAATTGTTTCAACAATTTTAGCTTAAATAATGAAACACTTTACTAACAAGTCAAGCGTAGTAAAAATAAACTAAGTTATGCGAAACTGCACTCAAAAGTTTTTCTGAATCTTCATCGATATCCTTTTGTTTTTTAGTCATTGGGAGATATTCTAAAAAATTCTAAAAAAGCTGATGTGATAGGATTAAGCAATCCCTGCATTTAACAAGAAGATTACTTTCTTTTCTGATCCGATTTACTCAGTGTATTTGATTGACAGATGAGTTTTAGTTTAATGCTTCAACTTGTGAGTTTCACATGCTAAAAACTTTCATAATTGCCATTGGCGTTAAAGACCATGACACCTAGGTGATTGTTGAAACTTCACAAAAATTATCTTAAGCTTTCTTTTTATTTTCCAATCATTCATCTCAAATTTATTTGCATGTTCCTGAAATGCTTCTGGAGTTTGTAATTTATTACATGCTGATGTATATTAACAGGTGTTACAACTGAGTTGTACCTTTTTAATACCGTTTGTTTTACCTTTTTTTTTGTTTTTTTTTTCATGTAGAGTTTGTTGCTCTAAAAAATGACAGTATCATTTCAACTGGGTAGATAAATACTGAAAAAAACTGTAATACAAAGTATAAATTACAATGTGATCATAAGCTTCTAAAATTAATTTTGATCTATTTAAAATTAACTTATGTGTATCTAAAAAAAGAACTTTTGTAATTCTTCTTCCCAAAATGTTATTATAATTAAATTGACACTTACGTGGAATTTCGAAGATAAAAAAAGTCAATTTTTGTATAAAATTCTCAGAGAATACTTTACCATAAAGGTTTTAGTTTTCAACAAGTCAGTTGAGTTCAGAGCATATTTCAACATGTGACTATGCATTTCATTAGTAATTCTAATAATACCAATTCTAGAATTTACTGGATTCACACAGATTTAATTTCTTTCTTCCATATTTGAGATTAAAACACTTTTATGGGTTCAATCACATTTCTTCATCTTAAAATGTAGAATAATTTTTGATTCTTGTCTCATCAGTTTAATTTTACCAGTTCTTATTGATTGCCAGAGTCAAAAAGAATGTTTTAAATATGCTTTGTTATTTAGAAGATGGAAAAAGCTTTTGTTTATTGTTAAGAATAATTTCTATTTTTAACTCTGCAAAGTTCTTAAAAGTTATTATAGTTTTATAAGAAGTATATATTTTTTGCATGTTCCAGGACACAGTGTTTTTACTTTCTCACTTGGATGGTTGATAATTTCTACTATTTTTACATTGTTCGATTTACCTTTTTTACATTTACCATCCATATTGGCTTTTTTTCTCTCTTCCTACTCTTCTCTTTAGATTTTGTGCAGCATCAGTCATTTCTACAGCAGCTACTTTTCTTTTGATATCTCCACATGACTGCTGCTTACTCAAAGCTCTAAAATTGACCTTAATTTTTAAGATAATGATGTATTCAGAAAAATACTGAATAAAGTATATTGAAAAAATATTAACCAATGAGTTACTTCAAAACTCATTTGAATTCTTTATTGTTGACCCAAAATGTCTCTGCCTTGTTTATGTTTTTAAAAAAGTATTACATATAAAAAAAATTTTGGCTGTGATGGATAAAAGAAGCAAGCTTATCTCACAAGTTCTATCTAAACGGTTTACATCCTATTTAAGAGGTAATTTGGTTTTTATCTTTTTAAATTTTATGATTTAGTGGTGTCCTCTCACAAATAATGTGTCAACTATTTTTACACCCCTTTGTAAAGTATTTGAGTATTGAAGTTTATGTAATATAAAAAACTTAACCTGACATTCTTGTTAGCTTCTAAAGATGCTTTATTTCCTATTTTCATTTTCTTTAAAATTTTAAAGCTCATAAAAAAAGATTTTACAAAGATGTCTCACTGGAGCCTGTTTCAGGTATTCAAATATTTTTTTTCCTCTTCTTTTCATTTTTCTTATCTTTTTTAAAGTAAAAAGATTTTGTAAAAGTTTATTGTTTGACTTTAAAGATGGGTTCTTAATACAGCTTGACAAACGCACGATCAAGACACCACTTCGAAAACCTCTGTTGGCACCTTGTGAACCACTGGGTATTGCAATTGTGAATGAATGGCATATGCAAGATGCTGAAATTAACTCCAGTGCTATGCCACTGGTGAGAAATAGACATCTGAGATCAAAGTTTTTAATTTTTAGAATTTTGTTTTTTAATTTATTGAAAGTAAGAGGCTGCAGAAGGCATCACATAATTGATGTCTATTAATGTGTGTACATCACATTATTATATAACATCACATAATTGATATCTATTAATGTTTGCGTAGCTGTGCTTGATGTCTATTCTTGTGTACATGACTGATCTTTTGATCTTTACAATTAGTTCTAATTGCCATTTTAAAAAATACATCTATGGCATTTTTTATTACATTCAAACTTTTAAAGTTTCAAATCAAAACAATTCATTTATTCAAAAAGTTTTGAAAAGTTTTAAGGTTTATTTTGTTTAGATAATCTATAATTCTTATTTTGACAACTTTTCTTATTTTTAGACAATGATATGCAACACGGCTATTGATAATCCAACTGGTGTGACAAAGCTTGAGTTAATTAATGGAATGTTAAGATATTTTGAGACTGATACCATCTGGTAATTTTTCAATTTTGATAAAACTGATGACTCAATTTTATTTTTATTTTTATTTCATTTTTTTTTTTTTGTATTTTATAATATTTGCTATTCAAAAAAATCAATCATAAATATTCTAACTCATTTGTAATATAAAAAAGGGGTTTTAAAGAAATTTGAGCAAGTCACATTTTAAATTTTTATTGGTATTTCAAATTATAACAAATTAAAAGCAGATTTCTCTTTCTTTTTATTTCTATATATAATTTTTTTTTTTGTAAATAAATTTAAAATTTAGTGCATTAGCAGAGGACCCTGAAGAGCTAACTGAACTTCAGGCAAAAGAATGGATCCCCATCATAGAGTGGTTTTCTAAATGGTTTTGCTTTTATTTCCAGAATTGTTTTGTTATTTTTTTATTTTTTGGCTTTCATTAACAACCATTATTACTTATATTACATTATCTAGTATATTATTTAATAAATGATATATAATATAATATGTATGTATGTATGTATGTATGTATGTATGTATGTATGTATGTATGTATGTATGTATGTATGTATGTATGTATGTATGTATGTATGTATGTATGTATGTATGTATCTATATATGTATGTATGTATGTATGTATGTATGTATGTATGTATGTATGTATGTATGTATGTATGTATGTATGTATGTATGTATGTATGTATGTATGTAGGGGAGAACTTGCACCCTTGATCCGTATGCACCTTTGATCCTACAGCATTATCTTTATACTTACATAAGTTATTAAAAATGGCTGATAGCCATCGTGTTATAAATACTGAATCTACAAATTTTATTGTGTTTTGGTAAGAAAATAGGCCATTGTTAAAGTTGTTTCTAAAAAGTTTTATTTTGGCGGTAAAAAGTATTTTTTTTTACTTTTACAAGGAACCTCACATCTTTAACATTTGCTTGTGTTTAGTAATTTTGTTTATACCATTTTGTAACTAAAGTATTCACCTCTTCTATGGTTGTTTTTGTTATGTTGTAAAACCATCTAATATAATAAAAAAGAAATTTTTGTGAAAATGGAGCGGGTTAGCACCCTTGATCCTAATGCGTTTATGCACCATTGATCCTATGATCAAAGGTGCATACACAGAAAAAGAAAATAACAAAATGTAAAAACTATAGTAACATGAACATTTCTGTACAATATGTCATATTGTATTTTAGTAATTTTTTTTAGGATAAAGCCTTTTGATAAAGATTTTTATGCTATTTTGTGTTTATTTTTGTTCTTATAATATCATTTTGTATTCATATATATATATATATATATATATATATATATATATATATATATATATATATATATATATATATATATATATATATATATATATATATATATATATATATATATATATATATATATATATATATATATATATATATAATTTATGTGTGTGTATAAAATCTTTGTTTATTGCTGGTAAAGGAGACAAGCAAGTTGGAAGGATAACTTCAGCAGAAAGAGGGATGTTGGTAACAGTTTGTTGTGCAGTTAATGCAATAGGAAACTCAATCCCTCCGTTTTTTATTTTTCCAAGAGTTCATTTCAAAGGAAGCATGATAAATGGTGGTCCACCTGGATGTGTTGGGGTTGCAAATCCTTCTGGCTGGATGAATGTTGCAACATTTTTAGAATGGATGAAACATTTTATACAAAATGTGAAATGTTCACCAGTTAATCCAGTGCTTTTACTTCTTGACAATCATGAGAGCCATGTTTCAATTTCATGTTTAGATTTAGCAAAAAAAAAAGGCATAACAATGCTATCCTTTCCACCACATTGTAGTCACAAGCTGCAACCATTGGATCAGTCAGTGTATGGGCCACTGAAACATTATTACAATGCAGCCTGTGATGATTGGGTTGTATCTAATCCAAGACCAATGACCATATATGATATAGCTGCAGTTACAAGTAAAGCTTATGCACAAGCCTTTACTCCATCTAACATTTCTGCAGGATTTGCTGTGGCAGGAATTGAACCCTTTAATCCTAACATATTTTCTGATAATGAGTTTTTGGCTTCATCTTTGACAGACCGTCCAGAACCAGTCACTACTAATTCATTTCAAGATGTTGTTGATTCAGCTTCTGCTAAATTTAATGTCCCAACCTTTAATCATTCAATGTCAAGTCTGCCATCAGACTCACCTTCTAGTTTATTGCCTACTCAGTTTCTAAAAATAACTGACTCTGGGAGTCAACTGTCCAGTGTTACTATTAATATTGCTCATTAAGCAAGTTTAGAAAAAATCAAGCCATTTCCAAAAGCTGGATCAAGAAAGTCTTCTAAAAGATATAAGCGTCAGCGCACCCTAATACTCACTGATACTCCTGTTTGAAATGAACTAAATAGACTTCAGGAAATGAAAAAAAAAAGTCAGTCTAAAAAGACAATAAATCAGAAAGCTTTATGCCAAAAAAAAATCTTCATGACAAGAAAAAGAAAACTTGATGTCGAAAATTATGAAAGAAAAAATGATAATATTTTAATCAGCTATAACAGTGACAGTGATATATTAGAATCTACTCAAGGATATTGTAAAGAAGTAATTTCTTACTTTAATAACTGAGGAAACAGAGCCTCAGTAAAAAGAAAACATTTTTTATCATTGATTTTTCTTTTTTCGTTGCATTAATTTTTTTCTTTCATTGATTTTGCTTAAAGTTGTAATAAAATTTATAAAAAGTTAAATGGTTTTTAATATAGACATTGTTTGAATGACTTAAAAACAATTTTTACACATTCACGGTATAAATTTGGATTCGGATCAAGTATACAAAAATAGGATCAAGGGTGCATATATGTAGGATCAAGGGAGCATACCAGTATGCACCCTTGATCCCAATTGAGTGTTATTAATTTTTATTATTTTTAATTTATTTTAAATATTTTGGTCAGTAAATGATTATTAAATTATAATAAAATATAAAGTTTGCTATCATTTACTGTTAATTTAGAGGTTAAAGTGAAAACATATATTCAGTAAATTGGCCGGATAGATTTTTAGGATCATGGGTGCATACTCTCCCCTATGTATCTATGTATGTATCTATGTATGTATCTATGTATGTATCTATGTATGTATCTATGTATTTAATTATTAGAAATGAGAAAATCAGGTTTATGATCATCAATCATTTGTTTTAAACATTACAGTTTTTAATGTAATCATATATAAGTTGTTAGCTATAGAATTACCCAAAAAATGGTTTTGTAAAGCATATTTGATTTTTTTACGGTTAAAATTTTTATCTGCACCATATTACATTCAAACCATCAGCTCTCTTAAAATAAATAACCATGGAAAGTTCCCAAATTTGATTTTAAAAATATTTGATATAAAAAAGCTCATTTACAAAGAATTAATTTTATTTTAGGCACGGAGTGTCAGTTGTGTCCTCTTCAAACTTCTTCGGATTAAGCCAACCTCAGGAGACACTTGCCAAACTGCGAGATTATCTGATGAACTTAAACCAGTGGCAAATTTATGGTATAAATTACTATAATTAAATATTTAGATTAATATAAGTTAATATAAATTCTTTATATATTCAATCTGAAATTATTTGATGTGTTGAAAAATATTTTTTAATATTGTTTAAGAAAATGCTTACTCATTCAAAATCTGTTGTTTAGAATCATTTTAATTTCACATCAAAGATGAAGAAAAGTCAAATGCACTTAAATAATTCTATTGTTTAGAATAGACAGATTAGTAGCGATTAGATTACTATTATCTCTTAACACGCTAATATCTCTTTAAACACATAAATATCTCTTTAAACAAACTAATCTCTTAATGCACAAATATCTCTTTTAATGTTTAACCAAATGTTTAACCTGGTTTTTTTAATTTTAATTCTTTTACTTTTATCCAATTAAATCATTTGCTTTCTCTATTTACCAGTAATCATAAAGTTTATAATTTTACATAAATTATACATAACTTAAAATAATTAGATTTTAAAAACTATTTCAGCATAGTATCAACTGATGACTTTACATTCAGTTTCGATGTGGTTTCATATGACAACTTAAGATTAATTTAATGCATTTATCAGTGTCATTAAATTAATAGTTAATATTTCCAATATTGTATAAACATTATAAACACTATTTCAAATGTTTATATCGTTGTTTCATAATTCTCAACATCCTGGTTTTAAGTGAGGGCACAATACAAACTTCTATTAATATTTATATTTGTATTGTACTCTCCTCTGTTAAACTAGAACATTTAGTAACCTACGTAAAGCAACCAGAATAAATTTTTCCTTTATATTTTATTTTTAAAACTTTATACGCTGAGTGATTTCATGCAATTTTGCTACAACTATTTTAGTTTCAACTTTTATTTAACATTAAAAAAGCCCTTTTTTCTTTCAATGGCAATGAAGTAGTAATGCACAACCGGCTGAGTAAAATAGCAAAAAATGTCAGCTCAGGATCTTTTAAAGGCTAGAATTGAATTTTTGAACTAAATAGAAGAAAAGAATTTAAAAAAAGAGACTTTTTGTTCAATAAAAAAAACACACACAAACAGCTTTGTATTTTTGAAATCTGTTTTACGTCTTATAGCCTAGAGAATTTGGTTTTTTAAATATTTTTGAAATATTAATGGTCTGTTTTTATAAAATTAGTTTTCTTCTGTACAAATAAATTAATAGTTAGACAGGCTCTTTGTATTTTAATTCATAGTACAATAATATATTTAAGATATATTTTATTTCAGTACCAAAGAACCTCCTCAAAACTTATTACAATTACCAATTTGTTATGATTACAAAGACATTTAAATGAATATATTCAATTCCATTATTCGTATTAATATCATTTAATGTAGAGTTGTTCTTTATATAACTTGGGTCACTTGAATATATGATAAAAAAAAAAAGCTTTTTATATTAGTTGTTTGCATGTAAAGAATGAAAATTAATTTTAGGACTACAATCAGCAGTTGAAATCACAAAGTCTTTTATTCTACCTCTGGTTGTTTCTCAGAATCATATTAGTGTTGAAAAGGCTATATACTTATCACGGCTAGAAGTTGAGCATCAGGTTCATAAAGATTTTTTTTTTTAAATATTCAGTATTTTACTTTGTTTTTCTTCTTCTTATGGTCATAGTAAAAGGTAAGCATTCTTTTGTTTAGATATTAAAATGGGGCAATGTTGAGTTTGCTCACGAATTGGAAAAACAAAATCAAACTGCCATTCTTGCAGCTGGAATGTTATTTTATCATCTTACAACTGGATTACCAGACCACCAGGAAACATAAGAATGAATTTTCATAAATAAAATTTCAGGCGATAATGTGAGGTTTATGAGCCATTAATTCTTACATGCACCTGTTCCCTGCAGCAATTCCAGTAGAAAAAAAGACAAAAACTGCAAATGGAATATTTTAGTTATTTTTAAATTTTTGCAATTTGACAAAAAATCAGTAAACAGTAGTTTTGATCTTCTGTTTTTTGGTCGCCTTTTTTTTTTTTTATTCTACTAATTTTAATAAAAAAATAAAAGCAATTAAATCTTCTTTTTTTTTGTACCTGTTTTAGGCTTTTTTTTTATTTTTACCTAGTATGACTAAGCTATTTTAATAGGCTATGCTTATTTAATTTGAGATATAATACATATTTTTACCTAGTATGACTAAGCTATTTTAATAGGCTATGCTTATTTAATTTGAGATATAATACATATTGAATTTATAATTTATGCTTTAAAAAATTTTTGAAGCAGGCTGTACTTATGGGTTTTTTTATGCAGGGTACTTATTTTTAAAAAATGATAACATTGCTAGTACAAGATCAAGCTTCATTGGAATAAAATACAATGCAAGCTCCAGATATTGCTTCTCCAATTAGTTTTGGTAAAAGAGATTTAAGAATTCTACTTTAGAATCTGTTATATTTGAATTTTGCAAAAGGATAGTCTGCTTTCTTAACTAACTTTCTGTATTTTATATTTTGAATTTTAGTTTCTTTTGCTAAACACAGTTTTAAATAAAGTTGTTCATGTATATTTTTATCATAGCTCATGCATCTGCAAGTCGAATATTATTAGTGACTTATGGAGTGTCATCAGCCACTGTCTCTCTTCTGCCTTCAAAGTATCACTCTGAGTTAACTCTTAATTGGTCAAAAGTTATTGAACAAAAACAGGTAGTTTGCTACTGTTTTCCAACTATATATTTAAGCATAAGGTTTTTTAGGCCTTGTTTGAGGAGTTAAAAGGTGTACTTCATAAGTTAATGTTTTGACTCAAACTTTATTTGCAGCCATGTTAAAACAGGCTGAAAGTATTGTAAACAAACTATAAAAAAATGCGTATTCATTTTACCTTTGTGTTGAGTGAGAAACTAATTAGAAAATTAGAAAATTTCTCTCTAAGATTTAAAGTTTCTAAATCATTTCTATCAGATGTACAATAGTTTTTTGTTTTTTTTTGTTTTTTTCTCATATTTTTTTTATTTATGACAACTTCATGAAAAAGACTTTCTATTGTTAAATGAAGCTTCATTCTAAACCCAGCATGAAGATTAAAGAATAAGGCTCGTGTGCTTTTAATGGTATGTTTCATAAGTATCATTCCTATATGTTTATACGTATCATTCCTATATGCTTCTTTAGATTTGGAGGATATTGACATCACAGTTTATTTCTGACACTTTCTTCGATTCTGTTTGCACATGCATTCTGGTTTATAATCTTTTGGTGCTTGAAAGAAGATGGGGAACAAGAAAGTTTCTTGTAAGATTACTTAAAGGGAGTACTTTAAATGTTGTACAATTGAACTTCCTCTGTCGTTTTTAATTATGTTGATTTTGTTGCATGTAGAACAAATGTTATAGAGGAAATATATATTTTAGAGAACAAAGCAAAAAACTTAATAGAAATTGTTGATATATGCGGAATTTTTAGCCTAATGTGCACCAATCAAAATTATGTGCACCAATTAAAATTATATTTATAAAATCACCTATATTATATAATCAACTATATATATATATGCTTTTTTTTAATAAATAAATAGCATATACACATACACATACACATACACACACACACAAATTGGTATATAAAAAAAAGGTAAAATAGTATAGTTGTTATATTGAGATGTTTAGCGTTATGTATTTATGTGTTTTGATCATTTTATGTTATTTAGTCGCTCTTACTTTCCGTGTGGTCACTTTCACTTGGATTAAACTTCATCGCTTATAAACTACAATTATTTGATGACTTTGTTCCAAATATGGATGTTGTTCCAAACGGACTGTATCCTTTCAATTTTATATTGATTGTTGAACCAACAACTTAAACTAAAGTTTTAAACAAAAAATTGGATGTAAATTTTAAATTTTAATATATCATAATAATAATGATGATGATAATATAATAATAATAATAATAATAATAATAATAATAATAATAATAATAATAATAATAATAATAATAATAATAATAATAATAATAATAATAATAATAATAATAATAATAATAACAATAATAATAGTGGTAATAATAATGATAATGATGATAATAATATAAAAATAAGTACTGTATTTCTGTAATCCACTGTACCTTTTTTTTTTTAACTATGCTATAAGTTTTGGACCGATATTTGCTCTGCTAGTATTTTATCATAAAGATATACCAAGTGGAAACCAGAAAAGTTATTTGGGTTTTTTGTTCACACGGAAGATGTTTGTTTATACTCTTGCACTACAGGTATTGTAAATGCTAAAATATAGAAAATATTAGTTTAAGAAGTTTGAAAACTCATAGAAATGTAAAAATCATTCAAATTTTTTTAAAGTCAAATATAAAGGACTGAGTTTTCTATTTTTGATCTTACCGATTATTTGGTTAAAGTTCCATTAAAGTTCCATTAAAGTTCCATTAAAGTTCCATTAAAATTCCATTAAAGTTCAATTAAAATTCCATTAAAGTTCCATTCAAAGTTTTTTGTTTTTTTTGTGTGTGTGAATTAGATTTGCAAAACTAGAAGGAGTCTTCTTGCGTCTGCTATTGGAATCGTAAGTAATTTTACAAATATTTTTTTGTTAAGATATTAAGCTGGAAGTTTATATCACACATTTTATCAAGTAAAATCGCATAAAATCCGTTTTACTCTGTGTTTCTCACTTGTTAAATGTTACTTTATACAGAATAGTTTTTGATGGTTACTGAGTTAATTGTCGTACTTCGTTTTTTATTGCCAGTTATCAGGGTTGATATATCGGTGGAATATTTTTAAGATCCAAAGATGGCGTCTTATTCCTGAATTTATACCCTCATCTTTGGACTCTTTTTTCTCCTATATTCTTCCAAGAGAGAAAAAGTCGCCCACATTCAAACGAGTTCTTATAGGAGCTACTCCTGAAATCCATGATGATATATTATATGAACATCTGACACGAAGAAACGTGAGTTCTTTGTATTTTTTTCTTTTACGCTCGTAGTTTACGACACCTACTTGCGGTACCTTCAGCTAGCAGAAAAATCAGTACTAAGGGGTTGTTTATATGGACAAAGGCTAGCCCATTTGCCGAGATCTGGGCAAAAAACAGTGAGATCTTACTTGCTGGGCTAGCTCTCTTAATCATATAAACGCAAAATAAAATTAAGTTGAAATAAGGGCAACGTCGAAATCTTGGTAAACGGGCTAGCCCTGCAAACGAACTAGCCCGCTTTTCATATAAACAGCCCCTTAGTATCAGCAAAAGCATTTGTTTTATTTTCGTATTTGTAAATAAAGTGAATAAGTGTTAGATGTAATTTAACTGTACTAATCCACCATATAAAACCTGACTTGTATGCTTTTTTCCTCTGGTTGAGTTTTCATTTCTAACGATTATAAAATGATAAATTGTTGAAACATGGATTTAAAAATAATTAAAACATAAAAATAGGCATGGCCCTGTCTTTTAATTTGTTACCGAAAGGTTTCTGTTTGAGTACATCAATTTTAGAGTAATTATTAATTGCGTATTTTTTGTAATAAACTATTTTCAGAGCGATATCGTAAAATGTGAAAAATAAAATTGGTTTAGGTTGCTAGAAATCATTTATCATTTGCTCAGTTACCCCAACACCAACAGCAACCAGAGACATCAAATATTAACGAAGGAGTGCAAACAGCTTCCGAAGAAAAAGTAATGTTAAAATTTTTTGTCGGGTTCTGTTAATCATCCAACATTCATGTTTAGTATAAATAATAAATATAGTAAATATTGAAGTATTATTTAAAACATTTAATCTAAATTAAGTTATTTTAATTTTATTTTTTTACTTTTTGATATATATTATTATTATTATTGTTATTGTTATTGTTATTGTTATTATTATTATTATTATTATTATTATTATTTTTATTATTAATATTATTATTATTATTATTATTATTATTATTATTATTATTATTATTATTATTATTATTATTATTGTTATTATTATTGTTATTACTATTATTATTATTATTATTATTATTATTATTATTATTATTATTATTATTATTATTATTATTATTATTATTATTATTATTATTATTATTATTATTATTATTATTATTATTATTGTTATTATTATTATTGTTATTATTATTATTATTATTATTATTATTATTATTATTGTTATTATTATTATTGTTATTAATAATGTTATTATTATTATTATTATTATTATTATTATTATTATTATTATTATTATTATTATTATTATTATTATTATTATTATTATTATCATTATTATTATTATTTTTATTTATTTTCATCTTTTCTTTATTTTAGATTAAAACCCTTGTAGATATGGGGTTTAAACGTGAAGCTGTTGTTAATGCTCTTTCAAGTTCTAATGGAGATTTACAAACTGCAACCAGCATCCTTTTATCTCCTTCCTCCTAATGTTTTTATCTCTCTAAATAATAAAAATAAACACTATCAGACGGTGATACTTAAAATATCATTGAAACTCTTGCTATGGTTCTTGCTGTTTTCTTTTCTTAATATTAAAATCTTACATTTACAATTGTTTTTAAACTTCTGTTGAATTTTTATAGAAAGAAATTGTTTTGCTTTTTTTTTGGCAGAAACTTTCAAAAAAAAAAAGCTTATTCTTGTGAGAATGATAAAAAACACAAAAATCTATTGCAAGATTATGGAAGTAAAACAAAGTTCTAACGAACTAAAAAAAATAACAAATGTAAAATGATGGTTTTCTTAATAATGAAATTTTTTATTTTTTGGATGAGTTATAGATTATTTTAAATTTAAATTGAAATTTGTAAAACGTGAGCACATACGTTCAATTTTCACTTGGCCACTTTTTTTTATACGCTCGCACGAATGAGCTTTCTGTCTTAAATTTTTAAGAAAAAAAAAAGGTAATTTAAGCATTTTTATTAGTGAATTTTATTTCATTCTGACAAAGGTTTTGATTAATTACATTAAGAATGAATAAGTTCAGGCTGTTTTTTCGAAGTTCAGAAATTTGGACAACTATAAATACACCTAAAAGCTAGCTTCATGGATGAGTACACCATGTGAAAGAATACTCCATATAATATAAATATAATCTCCATATTATCATAATAGTATTTGATGATAAATAAATTAAGCTTTAATAGTGAAATGAAAAAAGGTTGGTTTTATTTTTTAAAATTTGTAAGTTTGAACCAAATAACGAAGCACGTTCCGAAATCCTTATCGAATTTATTAAAACTTCTGAAATAATTCCTTAAGATAAACTAGGTGAGCTAAATAGGTATTGTACTGACTTTAATATCGAAAGTGAAAAATAAGCTTAAAAAATATTGTAGAAATTATGAAAAGTTTTTAAAGTACGAAAATAATTGGCTAGGAAAAATTCTCATCGATTACAGTGTGCCTTTTCATCTTAGACCAGGAAGACCAATTAAGGAATGGAAAGATCTTTATGAAAGAAGTAAAAGAGCAAATATTGTAGCTTCAGCTAATGAACACTACGTAGCTCTATTCCCTGCTGCATCAAAAAGTGCTGAAGCAGCAGAAGAAAAAGATTCAGCTTATATTTTGAAAAGAATTTCAAAATGTGTTGATGTAGCACAGATGACAAGAAGTATTGATTACTTGACTCAAACAGCTATGAAACTGGAGGAGGCTCTTGCTCTGAGAACCCAAACTGATTTACAATACCAAATGTTGAGAAACTCAGCCCTTTCTCACAATGTAAAAATATATCCTTGTCTTAATAAGCTTAAGAAGGTGTTCAATTTATTGAAACGTCAACGAAATGCTCCTTACAAAGTATGCTAAATCATATAGGTACTCGGATTGTAAATATGATTGATTTAAGTAAAAGTTATAAAATTTAGATGAACGGAATTTTACAAGTGAAAATTGGGTTTGATGGAGCTTTCAGTCAAAGTATTTACAAGCAGAAATTTGATTGCCATAAGTTTATTGAAGAGTTAAAGCAAGAAGATAGCCTGTTTAGCACAGCAAGTGTACCTCTTCCGTTTAAAGTCGAAAATATTGACTTTGGAAAAATTTTTAATGTTCCTGTTGCCACTTTTGTAGACTCAAATTAGTCAGTTAAAACTCTTCTCAGCAGATTTGAACATTGCTGGTACAGTAATAACTATTAAGGTTACTTTTAAAATTGATATGACCATGTTTGATGGGAAAGTAATAAATTCATTAACTGGCACAAAGTCAACTCATTTCAGTCTTGTAATGTGTGTGGTTCTAAGCCCTTAAACTAGGTATGTCAAGATTACACTGTTGAATAAAATCTTTTGAGTTCATCTTACTTAGGTTATGTAATGGAAAATGATCTCATTGTTGACCAGCCCAAAGTAGGCTTTGGTAGCAGCATTGATGGAAATACTTCGAGAAGAGCATTTGAAAACTCTGAGATTTTCTCTGAAATAACAGGGGTTGAGAAAAACGTTATAAAGAGAATGAATATTGTCCTTTTTACAATATCATCTGGGTACCATATAATTACTGATCAATTTGAAGTTTACTGTACTGATTCAGCTAAAATTATAGCTAACAAGTATGTTGGGTATATAACGCCAGCCAGTATTCGCAAATTCTGATAAATGGTTGCTCCATTTCAAACCAATTCGGTTTGCTGATTGCTCAATACTCTGAGGAAGCTCAGGAAAGCCTAAACAAGCAAATTCGAAATGCAAGGCTGCACCATAGAGCAAAAGTATCAAGAATTAACACAATGAAAGATCAGATGCACTACCTTTTGATTAGATCGGATCCAAAAATCTAAAGCATTTCATTTGTAAAACACAGGAGGTCATCAACTGGAAGAACTTTTTTGCCTCCAGAAGTATTGAACTTGTTAGTAATTTAAACTGTGAAAAGATTTTAATATTCTGATTTTTTTATTTTTATATGTATTTTTTTTTTTTTTATTTTATTTTTTTTTCTTGTAGCGTTTAAGATTTATAACGCGTTTTGTAACGCGTTTTAAGTCTTAAACGCTATACGCATACGCGAGCAATTGTGTATTAATAAAATGTTATATTTGGGGACAAGGAAGTTAAGTTTTTTACTAAAAATAGTATTTACAAATTTTAAAGTCTGCTAACGCGCGTTTTAACGCGTACATGTGCGTTATACGGGTAATTAGTGCACGTGAAAACAATTTTAAGATCCTAATTTGAATTCCTTGACCCCAAAAACCCTTATTTTGATGTAAAGTATATGCTTAATGTACATCTATTTCCCAGTGGGCACAGGAACGTTTTGCAAACGTTTAGTAAACGTTTAATGGTCGGTTGAACGACGAATTTATTGATAAAACGTTTTAAAAACGTTTGATAAACGTTTTGATAAAACTTTTTTTATTATTTGATTTAAAATTTTGCGGGACCTTTGAAAAACCTTTAAAAAACGCTTTTTGAAAACTGTAAACGCCTTTCTACGCATGCGTAATATTAGACAAAAATGAACAACAAAAAAATATGTAAGCATATAAGCAAAGTTAATTTTTGAGGTTTCTCACACACACACACACACACACACATATATATATATATATATATATATATATATATATATATATATATATATATATATATATATATATATATATATATATATATATATATATATATATATATATATATATATATATATATATATGTGTATGTATGTATGTATGTATGTATGTATGTATGTATGTATGTATGTATGTATGTATGTATGTATGTATGTATGTATGTATGTATGTATGTATGTATGTATGTATGTATGTATGTATGTATGTACTAAACAGCCATAACTAAAGTTAAACTACCATCCTCAAATATAAGCAATAAGGAAGCAATTGTAGTTACACTGAAATAGTCAGAACCTATTACAAGGTGAGTTTGAATTATAAAATTTTTTTAATTTTTATTATTAATGTATGTAGCTATTTCTAGGAGGACTGTTCTACTCCAGCTAGAAACAGTTTTACAACCTTTGTACAAGTAAAAACTTTTTTTTTCCCTAATGACATTCATAGGATAATATTTCTATAAAATTATTGAGCAATTACATGTTTTTAGCTTAATAAAAATTCTTTATTACGCAGTATCAATTATTGAGGATTTAAAATATAAAAAAATTACTGTAAATTTTGTAGAATTTTTAGATGATCTAGATTATAGTAGACTACTTAGTTGACAAAAAATAATTTTCTTTTTTTGCATTTGTTTGAATGTAATGATGTAGTATATCACATTTGTTTGCACATAAGAGAAGCAAGTCCATATATTACATTGTAAAAAATTGTTGAATATAAGTTTGTCAAAAAATGTGTTAATTGTTATTTTTCTGTTTTTATTCAATATTTTATCTTGATTAAGTTAAAAAATATGTATGTATTTTTAATAAGTTAAAAATAATATATTATTTATTTTTTTTACAAGTTAAAAAAGACCACTTAAGAAGCTGGAATTGAAAACTTTTAAAGTAATAACTTTTTTTTATTTTTTTCAAATTTAAATTTTTTCAAGTTTTGTTATTAATTATATTACTTTTGTAAACTTATTAACATAATGTTTAAAGTGTGATTTTCCCTCAATAAATTACTTTTATAAATGTGTGTATATGTAACACCCTTTACACAAGCAAGTTAAACGCAGTTTGTAAAGAATTTATGTAGAATTTTTTGTTGTTAAAAGTTTCACAAACAAAATATAATTTGGTGTATAATTTGATAAGAAATCATTTAAACTGAGCTCCTGATAGGATGCATGAAAAATAATGAAAAAAAAAAAAAGAGTACAGAACATGGATGTTTCCTATGGACACAGGAATGTTTGATGTTTGCCGAGTAACAATTTTATAATTAAATCCTTTAAAAAACATTTTAAAAACTTCTTAAATAAATAATAATTTTTACTTCATATAATATTTTTGAAGGACCTATAAAAATGGTTTCACAAACCACAAATATTATATGAAGTAAAACATTCCATGTTCTTGTAAAGAACATGGAATGTTTTACTTCATATAATATTTTTGCAAACATTCCATGTTCTTGTAAAGCGTACACATGTGTAATCATTTAATTACACATGTGTACGCTTTACAAGAACATGGAATGCCTTCATATAAATGCTCTACAAGTTTTTTTAATAAAACTTTTTAAAATATTACTGTTATACACTTTATGATTTTTTATATGGTCATATAAAATTATTTTTATATAATATTATAATATTAATAAAGTAAATTATTATAGTAGAATTATTAATCTATTAATTTGTATTATGGTATTATATAGCTATAATAAAGTACATAGATAACTGCATAGCCTGTATATTTCTTTTGTGATTTTTGTATTTTGATATATATATATATATATATATATATATATATATATATATATATATATATATATATATATATATATATATATATATATATATATATATATACTAGAGTGACATCAGGCGTACTTTTTCTACTTTAACGGGTTTTTTTTCAACTTAAAACAGCAATTTCAAATATTTCAAGTGCGTTTAATAGCGCTATTATGAAATATATATATATATATATATATATATATATATATATATATATATATATATATATATATATATATATATATATATATATATATATATAATTTTTACCATTAAATGTCAAATTTAAATAAAAAAGAAATTAATTTAGAAGATTAGAAAAAGTTTAAAAATTTTAAATAAAAGATGTTTATTTACAATTTATTTAATTGATAAATTGCCTGCCCAAACTAAAACCCTCAGTCAATGTAGCAAGAGTCCTTATATGTTCTAACTATTTATTATAAATTTATTTTTATACATTGATGCTTATTGTGCACTTATATATATATATATATATATATATATATATATATATATATATATATATATATATATATATATATATATATATATATATATATATATATATATATATATATATATATATACATATATATTTAAATATACATATATAATATATATATATATATATATATATATATATATATATATATATATATATATATATATATATATATATATATATATATATAAGAGCAGTTTTTTTGTTGTTTTTTTTTTATTTAATGTATAAAATTTTAAATTTTTTAGTTTTTGTTATACACATTTTATTATAAAGTATTAAAATAAAGTTATTCAATTTTAACAACAATTTAGTGCATTTCTATTAATTTCTAACTTGTAATTTTTGTATTTGTTACTGTAAATTATAGATATAATATAATACAAAGATTTTTGTGCATATGTTCTCAGTAATAAGTAGCAAAGAAATAGTTGCAAGAAAACAATCTCAACCAAATTTAAGTTATTTTTAAAGGGCATTTTTTATAATAAAATTAGTTTTTTTAATTGAATTAAGTTTTTAAACTATATATATATGAAATGTAAATGAGATAAAAATTACTATTTTAGTGTATGGAGAAAAAATGGAAGTAGAAACGGAATTTATTAATTATTTCATTGAACCTAATTTTGATGAGTATTATGAGTATCAAAGGTGCAGACATTGATACAAGCAAATAAATGCAAGGTATGTTTGAGTTAAAAATATTATATAAATAAGTTTTTTAGTAAATGTATGAAGCTATTTCTTTTCATATTTGAATGAAACAGTGCAACATATCACAGTTATTTGCACATAAGAGAAGCAAGTCCTATTACTAAAGTGCAAAAAGTTGCTGAATGTAAGTTTATCAGAGTGTCATCTGGTTTTATTAAACATTTTATGTAAATAAATATTTTTTATCAAGTTTAAAAGTATTTCCAATGTTAATAAATAATATGTAAAGTTTTTTTTTCATCAACTTTTAAAAACTACCCAAGAAGCATCACTTGATTTTATTGATATGAGGAACTTTCATCAGATTTTTTTTTTTATTTTATTACATAATCAAATTATAACATGGTTAAAAAAGTTGTTAAATAAACTAAAAGTAAAGTGTAGAATTTACCATGAGTATAAATGTGTGTTCAAGTAACACCCTTTATATGTGCTAGTTGGAATCCATGAAAGATTCCTAAAATTTTTGTTTTTAGAAACACTGGTGTCACATTCAACAAAGTTCGATTCGGTCGAAAAGTTGAAGATCATTTGAAGAGAGCTCTTGACAGAAAAGCATAACAATTATTTTATTACGTTTTTGTAGGCTTATTTATAAATGTATGCTTTTTTTTGTATGCTTATATTATAAATAAACAGAAAATTAAACTTTTAGAAATTTATTAAATTATCAAAATCTAGGCTGTTGCTCCTAAATTTTCGTTTGTAAAAGATTTTGTTTCTGCATAACATAAGTTATTTACTGAAATAACTTATACTTAAATAAATGCATCTAGGATAATCCTTGAAAAGGTTAAAACGTTTTATTTACACACAATAAAAACCCATAAAAAAACGTTTTCGTAAGAATACGTTTTTCTATGGGTTTTTATTGTGTGTAAATGAAAAACCCTTAAAAAACGTTCAAAAAACGTTTTTAGGAAAACGTCCGGTCACCGTTTCATATGAACGTTCAAAAAACCATTAAAAAACGTTTTCGTGAGACGCTTAGAAAACGTTCAAAAAACGTTTTTAGGAAAACGTCCGGTCACCGTTTCATATAAACGTTCAAAAAACCATTAAAAAACGTTTCACGGGACCTTTAAAAAACGTTTGCAAAACGTTCTTGTGCCCACTGGGTTAATAGTCGGGTAATTTTTGCAGCTTTTAACTTAATATGGGTCACTGTGCAGCGTTTTAAAATAGTTAACGCTGATGGAAGAAATTGCATGGCAGAAACTACTTTTAAAAGCAAAGTGTTTTTTTAAATTTGCTGAAAATTGGACTTTGGTGACTTGCTTCCTTTTTCCATGCCAGGGCAGTTATTATTATTATCATTATTATTATTTTTTTAATTTCAATTCAATTGAAGTCAATTAGCTTCTTAGTATCAAAATAAAATTTTTTTTTATATCAATAATTTAATTTTCGAAGCATTAACATCTTTTTTTTTTTTATGTATTTGTATGTATGTATGTATGTATGTATGTATGTATGTATGTATGTATGTATGTATGTATGTATGTATGTATGCATGTATGTATGTTTGTTTGTTCTTATGCATCCCATTATAGAAATCGAAATCGATGTAAAAAACAGTGTTGCCACTAGATGAAACTCTACCTATTACATGCTTGAGCGAACTTTTCACCTGAAACCAGCGATTGCTGCCATCTTAATCGAATTTCTTTCGGTGGGAATTGAATTTTTTGTCCGAGATTGGAGTCTCTGTGAAAAAGTGGTGAACATTTTAAGTGTTTTTGAGGAGGCAACAAAAATGTTATCAGGTATTGATTCTTGCATCCTACATTTTAATTATGACAGCAATAATTGAAGCTCTGGAAACAACCTCCAGGGACATCAGTGTTCAGGAGTTGAAAATTGCAATGAAAAATGCAATGGAAAAACGTTTTTCAGCAATTGAAGACACACTTGATCCAAGATGCAAATAATTATTTTTCCTGATCTGAAGCTAATTTGCAAAATGTTAGACACGTTTTGTCACATGACCCAAATGAACAATTTTGAACCTCTTGAAGATGAACTGGTTCCTGCAACTCAAATTTTATCTGGCGACGATTAAAAAAAAAAAATCTTTCGCACATCAAAAATTACTTAATCTCAAACTCAAACAGGACCAAATGCCTATTTATCTTCCAAAATAATGAAAGAAGTGATAAATGATATTTTGGATCGTCCAGTTGCTTCTTAATGCCTTGAGTTTCGGAAAAACTATGGAAAAAATGCAGTGGCAAAAAAGTACCTCACATCACCTCCAACATCCACAGTTGTTGAAAGACTGTTTTCTACAGCTGAAGATATTCTCAAACGAAAGAAACAGACTCCTTCCAGAAAATTTGGAAAAACTTTTTGGACAGAAAATCTTCCAGTTGTTTGATTCTGTTATTATTTTTTAATAGCTTAATGTTTTGTTGAAATTGAAAATTAAAAAAAAAAAAAAAAAAAAAAAATCATTATTGATTTTCGATTCCGGGTTGGGTTCCTGTCTCAGTTTGGGTTTATTTTCGGTTCCGGTTCCGGTCAGGAATAATAAAAATCTGCTTTCGATTCGGTTCCAGTTTGGCCAAAACTCAAGTTCTGGTCGATTATACGAGTATTCTCAACCAAACTTTTTGTTGTATCTTTTGAAAAAAATCTAAAAACCTGGGGGACTGATTTGAACCCAAAGTTTTACTTTCTTATAATTCTAATTATGTTTTTTAAAATAAATGTAGTTGCATTTACATAGAGTAGCTACAAAGTGATAAGATCTTTGATGCGCTTCTCCCAGGTTAAAGTAAACACCACTTAAAGTAAGAACAACAAAAGTTTGCAGAATATGTAATAGCATTTTAAAAAAAACCTTCACTTATTTAAAAACTATAGACAAATAAAAACATTTTAAAACGTTTAAAGCTACGCACAAGAATTTTTTACCAAGATTCGAAGTCACACATTTAATCGCCCAAGATTGATAACTATGCACAGATAACCATTTTTCAAAAGAATATGCAATACTTTGAACAAATGAAAAGCAATTCCAAACTTTTCCGTGTCTGATCTATCAATCTTTTAAGTTTTCAAATTAGACTTATCGATGAGTTTGATCATTACGTAGCAAAAGATCTTTTAAAAAAAAAAAAACTTTTGAAGAAGTAAAATTCAACGCACAATATTTTAATATTTGCGTCGAAATAAGTCGAATTATAAGTAAATTTACAGTTAAAAAAACCAAGGCAAGTAAGTCTCAGAACACACCACTGCAAAAATCAGATTCGCCATGCCAAAGAAAAACTTCACAAAATAAATAAAATATTTGTACAAGTATAAAACACAAAAAACTAAAAATATAGTTTAAATCTAATAAAACTTGACAAAAATAAATAATATTCACAAAAAAGATGTATAAATAATTAACAAGTTAATATCTGTAATAAATGCAAAACTATATAATAATCCATTATTATTTCTATAAAGCAAGACCAACCTTGTGGACTAACCAGCATATATGTAATAAAATTAAGTTTGATTTTTTGCCGTTAAAACTGGGTTAGCGAAACGCAAAAGTGCAATTAACGGCATCATTTGAGTTGACGAGACACTTTTGCTGTACTTCAAATATTGCTAAGTGAGAATGCTTACATTTTATGAACAGTGAAACCCTTAAAAATTAGGGCAGGTTTTCCTCAGCTGTTGACAACGTATTTCACATGGGAAGAATTCTTTGTTAGAAAACCAGACAGCGTAACCTATGAACAGAAAATAACTACTTTAAGGTTATATGTAACATATAAATACCGTTGTCATCAGAGTGGTGTTCTGTGGTTGTTATGCCTTTATTTAAGAAATCAAATGATTCTAATCTCTTTTTTCTTAAAAATATTATCACCAGATGGAAGAAACCAAAATTCTAAAATTACCTGCTTAAGCTCTTCGTCCGAGAAATTAATAAAATCGACATGCGATATAAGGTTTTCCTTTAGCATCTCGTCTTCAAATCCTAAACGATTAAACTTGTTCGTTGATAGGTAACTATTTTCTTAGAGTGGGTTTACATCAATCAAAAGACTAAGCGAATGTGAAAAAAAGTAAACAAGATTTAATTGAAATTTTACCTAGGGCACAGACTCGATTATACCAACTTCTTATTAGTTTAAACTTCTTTGCTTCGCTCATCTAAATATTAGAACCACACGTTTAAAAAAGTTATATGTATATATATACAGCCAGAACAGAATTTAATTGTACAGAGTCATTCTCTAGTTTAGTTCTGCTAAGATTAATTTTAATATGCGTAATGCTTAAAATTATTAAAAGATGTTTTTAAAATTTATTATAGCAATCCCTTGTTTATAAAAGTTCTTAGTTAAAAACAATTTTCTGTAATTAGTCTAATTAACAATAATTGCATCTAAATTACCAAGTTTACTCTACACACACACACACACACACACACACACACACACACACACACACACACACACACACACACACACACACACACACACACACACACACACACACACACACACACACACACACACACACACACACACACACACACACACACACACACACACACACACACACACACACACACACACACACACACACACACACACACACACACACACACACACACACACACACACACACACACACACACACACACACACACACACACACACACACACACACACACACACACACACACACACACACACACACACACACACACACACACACACACACACACACACACACACACACACACACACACACACACACACACACACACACACACACACACACACACACACACACACACACACACACACACACACACACACACACACACACACACACACACACACACACACACACACACATTACATACATATATACATAGACAGATATATATGCAGCAAAACTCACCTTTAAATTCAATGAAAGAATCTGCAACAAACAGTCCTCTGATAATGAAGCCATATCAAAAGAATCATATATCTTATCTGCATGCATTACAATAAATTCAGAAATCTAATATTGAAGAATGAGAAGTAATATATTTAACTATTTTAAAGCACAAAATAGTTCTTCATGCACCATATTTAAAATTTTACTTATCACACAATAGCGATAGAAATGCTATGATGTATATCACTTATTTATTATTTATGAATTTCTTGTATTAGCTTGTATTATTTGTTCATACTATTAGTTGTTTTGCATTTATTTATTTTTTGATTTGTTTTTCTATTTGTTTTGTATTTTGTATTTATCAATTTATTAATTTAGGATTCCATAATTAAGTGATTTTAAAAAGATTTCTTCAAAAATGTTTTGGTTTTTATAGAAAAACCTTTATTAATACCTTATGCTAAGAAACATCCTTAAATCTATCCTTAAAAATACCTTATCCTCAAGTAGTTTGGCGACGCTGTACCTCAATATAAAAGGACGCACTGATGAAAATAAAAGACATGCCTAAATACATAAAAAGCAATACTTCAAAATTATAACTGAGAGTAAATAAAATTATAAAATTTCAAAATTTTATTAAGCTTTATAAACTTTTTAAGAATAAAATAAAACCATTCACTAAGTAAAAATTTATAACAACATTTTAAAGTTGCAATGAATTTTAAAGAAAAGGTCATTTCCAAAACTTCAAAAAGACAAAAAAAAAAAGACAACTTTGCAACAACTCACATTAAAAGGATTGATTATTTCAAGACAACAATCTACACATATCTGCATTAATTCTCGAATTCCATAATACTCAGCAGCACAAGCAACTCCAATTAAAATATCCTTATGAATGAAACAAGAGCCATTGTGGAGAAACTCTAACAGGGCTTGAAATTCAGAAGGCTCAAACTCTGTGATACTGAGCTAAATAGACAATGCATAAATTTACCCAAACACTTCGTAAATTTACAAAAGATTACAGCGCTTATAATTTATGAGCAGATGAGAAAGATCAAAATTATGTCTCAAAATTGAAAACCTCTTTTACAGTTGGGACAACACTATTTTGAAAAGTCGTTGATGACTTTCTTGGAATAGATTGATCCAGTGAATATGCTTTTTTCCAGAAATCAGACCATCTTTTGCGGGCATTTGGTACAACAGATGATGTGGGTGAACAGGGATAGAGCATTGAACCAGGTCGAGAAATTGTTACATGTTCACAATATAACAACTCATGAAAAACCCTAGTTAAAATATAAAAAATTTATGCTTGATATATACTGAATTTTTGAACTTACTTTTCAAATTCAAGTTTTATACTTATAAGAAAAACTGACCGGCTTCTTGCTGCTAAGACAGCTCCAACTGCTGGTAAAACAACATCATTGTTTTCACCTAAAAGATTTTTTGCATGCATTATTTTCTTTTGCCAGTTGCTTAATGCCAGTTCATTTTTTGCTTCTATATCCATATTATGAAATATATTAAATTTACATTATGAATAATATTAATTACATATAATACTTTAACTTAGCAAGATTATGGCATTAAATCTCTTTTTTTAAGTGTTTTATTTTTTTATAAACCATAAATTTGACTTTAATTTTTTTTTCTTTGGGACAATAAGATAATGAGATTACATCCCAATTGTTATATGCCTATTATTGTTATATGTTTATTATAAAAGTTTAGTTTTAAAAAATACAAGAAAAAATTTTCATTTTTTTTCAATTTAAATTCAGATCACATTATTCAATCAATAGAAAATTTTTTTGATTCTAAAATTTAACTAAAATAACTTTTGAAATTAAATTTTTTAAATAATAATTAATTTCAAATTTAAAACAAAGTTAAAACAAAAAAAACCAATAGGACAGTTATTTAATAACATTATTAGTTCCTGATAAAATTATTAGTTTCTAGAGAAGTTAAATATTTAGGGTTTATTTAAACCAACTTCATCATTTTAAATTGCACACTATCACAATGTATATTACAAGATTTTATAGTCAGGTTAAACTTTTAAGTAGCACACTTGATGATGCATTAAAAATAATAATGCTTTAAACAAGAAAAAGATTTTAAAGTTTTACAACTACAGTTTTTTATAAACCTACAAAATTTACTTACCTACTAAAAAAAACACATCAGAAAACTGGTTTATGCCATTATAATAAATTTGCCTTGAACCATTCAGCACTCTAACAGTGTCATCTAGTTTCTTATTGGTTTCAAATTGGGTAGTTGACCTGTAACAAATAACAATTTATAAAAGTAGTTTATTTCTATTTAAAGAACTAAATTTCAAAACTATATTTATAAATACATCCGAGCATTTTAAAAAGATATTGGCATTTTATAAATTATCTTAACAAGAGAGAAAAAATACTTGTATTTTGATTTTTGTTACAAAAAAAAACTACATATATTTCTTTTTTTTTTTCATGTTATGCAGTTATTCTTAACTTTTCTTTTAAGGAAGAATTTTGAGTTTAGAATTCTTAAACTTTTAGAGTTAAATTTTTTGTTATCGATAAAATATTATTATTTTTAATAGTAGAACTTTTTTGCTTGAAATGTTTACAATCTGATATTTTTCCTACTGTTGCACATTGAATTGTACATATATTGTACTGTCCTCACTTTGTACCCTTAGATGTGAAAAAAAGCCCTTTAGGGATTTCTCAACTTATACAAGCATTTAAAAAATTTTTTTCTGGCTTATGAAGCCTCCTTAAATATTATTATTTTCCTGCAATCTTTTATTTATTTACATTTACACCTTTATTTTATTTATACAATATATTCATACTTGCACTTTATACTTATATATACTTGTAATTCAAACTAAAGATTGCTGCTAATCTTTAAGTTAAATATTATGCTAAATGGACCAGCGCTCAAAAGCACTTTGATGGTCATATGTTATTGAACAATTTTGCAAGGAATTGAGCTTGAATTCTTGAAAGTTCCTCCAAATACTTATCATTAGTACTACATTATCATTTATCATGCTTCATTAGTCAGATATTGAACCAAATCAATTAATATGAGGTGCTAAATAAAAAAACTTTTTGGTTACATAGTACAAAAAGAATGCCGATGCCAAAGCTTTAATCTATATTACAACAAAAAAATACAATTATTTTGACATAATATATAAAAAAGAGGATCTATTAATTCTTCATTTTGTGTTGTGTGGTCAATTGCATCATTTATCAGCTGACAACAAGCTGGCAGTGAATCAGCAACCATAATCATAACCATCATGTTTAGTGTTTTGAATAATATTAAAAAGTTGTTGCTTATTTGAAGGTTCTTTGCCTAGACTTTGTCTATTGATGTCTTTCTATAGAATTTCTATAGAATTTTAGTCTAGACTTTTAATTGAAAAAAAAACTCTTAGTGACTTTTGATTTGTTTTGGATCATTATCTTGATGGAAAATCCATTAACAAGGTATTTATTTCTTTTTATGAGCCAGCATCAACTCTTTAAAAAAGCTTTTGCATCCATTTCCATTTATTATGCCTTCATTTTGATGAATTGGACTTGAACTATCATAAGAAAAACATTTCCAAACTTTACATTTCCGCTTAAAAGTTCCATTAGAACCAAATATCATAAACATAGATTGATTGCTCAGAGTACTTTTGACGATTGTTGTGAGTTTCATGATGATTTCTTTCCGACAAACTAAACTCTTGCTTTCTCAATCTTAACTGATATCAATGGTTGCTTTGCTGGACATTATCCAAAGAGATTTGCTGCATTCAAACAAAGTTTTGTAGTTTTACAAAAGAAATACTAAAATATACACCATAATTAGTTTTTAAACCAGCATTTGTTTCAGCATAGGTTTCATCTTGGATCAGCATTTGGAAAACAAACAATTTGTCTTCTCTTTCTATTGTTTTTTTGTTGGCCAGACATTGCTCTGTAAAACTCAATGAATTTTTGGCTTTTTTTTTTGTTCTCATCAAGTTAAAATCAAGTTTAAAACCCAACCCATGAATACTTGTTACATCTTTTTACCATTACTTAAGTTTGTATTTTGCTGTTTCTCCTTACGTGATATTTCTTCATCAAGAATTCTGAGAGGAAGTTTATTAAACACTAATCCTTAAGTTAAATCTTTTAGTCCAGTGCTACTAATATTTTTGTTAAAAAATAATAGCTTGTTATTGCTTGTGCAATGAGAAAACATAGAAAAAATGAACAATACTTGAGCTTTGTTAAACAATAAATAGTTTTGGTTATTGTCACATGTATTGTCAATAGTGCCCAGATTACTAAATTAAGTGTGTTACAACTTCTGCCTCCTGTGGAAATTGTGCCTAAAGCTTGTACCATATGCTTGATAAACTAACTTTAGGTTCTATTGCATAGTTTCCTATCTATTTATCCTATTTGTCTCAATTCTTCAGTCTTTTAATTTGCTATTATTATTACTCTCAAATTCATTTCCTCTGTGACACTGTAATAACTTTTATCGCCCTTTACAATTCTCATTTACCTCTTTGAAACTCTCAAGAACCTCTTTGGTATTTGATAAAGGATACGCAACCTTCAAAAAACTTTTTATTGAATTTAAAATTAGATTACGAAGAACTTATTTCTCTTTTTCCAACTACAAAAATTTAAAGCGATAAAATTAAAAAATTTATAAAATTACAAAAAAGAAATTTAAAAAAATACTACAACAAAATTTTACTAATATATAATTCAAAATTGAAGTTCTATAACACTCAGGATGTTACTGAGAGTTCTGTATGAACTGTTTCTTTTTCTGCTAGTGTTGATGGTGTTTCTTATGATGCATCAGAGATATATAAAGGAAGGTTGGCAAAATATTTATTAAAATGATGCAATTAATATAACAAGATCAGAAATTCTAAAAAAAAAATTCAAAGTTATTTACAGTTTTTCTGTAAATTCTGGTACAAACTTGTACAAACTTATCAGTTTTACATAGGAGAGCGCAAAAAATTGTAATAACAGATATCATCTTGATGTTCATTTAAATTGCACTTTAGCCATCTTTAAATTCAAGTGTAGTAAAATGAGATAAAGCAGCCTAGTTTCTGGTCAGTGCAATTTGGAAGTGCTTATGTTTTTAAACAACTATTTTTATTTATAAATACCATAAAATTTAATTACAGATCTAAAATAAGTAATGATTGTCTTGATTGATCCATCAGACCAAATTTGATATTGTCAAATTTTGCACCAGATTTTGATAAGTTAAAAAAAAAACAGTTTAAAGTAGTAAACATCAAACAAAAATAAATCTTTTTTTGCAGTATATATATTGGCCCTCAAAGTGTGTTGTTTTTAAAAATTTCTTTCTGTTGAGTTTTACAACCCTGATTTAAACAATCAAAAATATTTCATGTTTCAATATATAAACTAAAATAACTTCCATTATCATGATTAACTTTACTGAGGTGACTAAAATAATAATATAAGTAATAAGAATACATGAATACAAAAATAAGAATCTAAAATAACTTATTTAACAAAAAATAACATACCATGTATAGTTTAGGTTTCCTTGTAAAGAGTTTGAAGATTGATGGGCATTTGTTCGTAATGAACCTGTTCTAATAATTAAAAATATGTAATTATAGAGGTCTTTAATGTAAATCAACTTCATTAACTTCTTAATTCTGTATTAAATGACACTTCAGAAATTATATACTGGCTGAAGAAATCAAATAAAAAACCTGATCTTGCTAGCACATCACACAAAAATGATATTTATAATCAAAAATCAAATTCAAAGTGTCTATAAAATGACTTGACTCGTTTTTCAATCAAAATTAGACATGTGGTTCTTAAAACAAAGTCTTCAATTATGGAGTCTTATAGTTGGAGGCTGAGACTGGCAGGTAGGCCTAAAGAATCTAAAAGCTTTGACTTCCAGCCCTCCCCCCCCCCCCCTTTTTTTTTTTTATTCTTTGTCCGTTTGATAAAGTGTGCCTGCAACACTTTCAAAATTTTTATGAATAAACATTTTAAATTTCATAATTTAATCTATAAATGACATTTGAATTCATGACTCATATATTTTGGAGTATCTACAGTCTTGGCCATAATAATGGAATCACTGGCAAATTTTGATGCTTTATGACTCAATGGTTAGATTCATTGCTCTAGGGCCAGACAGGGTACTTATGGAACAGTTAAAATTGTGGGGTATTAATAGGACGCCCCAAAAACTCAAAGAGATTTCGTAGATTTTTTTTCATGTTCAAGCAATATCATTGAACTTTACAAAAATCAATGAAATTATTTAAATAACTCATGGATCACGGACCTCCCAACAAAACTCTAATAAACATATAAAATTAACTAATTTAAAAAAAAAAAAAAATAGCATTTTCTTCAGTTAAAATAAATATGGAAACTTATTGACTGCACTTTGGCTTTCAGTTGGTGACCAGAGTTGACTGTTATGTCTATATTCCTAAAATGAGATTGTGTCAGTGAAATCACATTTTCTGGAAAAAAGCATCCCATTACTCTTCTGTGTAAAAAATTCAAGTTTGAGGTAATTATGGGACTTATATTTTTAACAAAATATGTTTTAGAACTATTTTATATATGATTAATTAATGTTTTTTTTATAACCTGACTCTTTTCTGTACAACTTTTAAAAGTTTTTTTTTTTTGACAATTTGATTAAAATCAAAACTAGCAAGCTTTGCTGCAACTGTTAAGCAAATTTTTTTTATTCAAGATTTTGAACTTAAGGTACTGTAATACTAGTGCAATAGCATTGTTTGCTACAAAGCTACTTACTATGACTCTGTAGCAAACTACGACATAATAATATGAATTTTTTAACTTAAACACAAAAGTAATAAGTAAAATAACTTTAACGGTTAATAAAAAACATCCTTTAAAGAAGTTTTAAAGAAAAGAAAAAACTCATGAAAAAAAAAACAATCTAATTTATGACTAGGGCTGTGGAGTATGCTAGCAAAAGTTCCAATTCTATAAAGATTGGTAACTAAATATCATTACTATGTGGCTACCAGCATCTTTATAATTTCATATGCTTATTCTTAAGAATGTCTTTGTTACGAATAGTTACCAACTAGTCCTCAGTTAAAATAAGCTAGCAATCCTAATTGCCAAGTCACTGTCTTCATTGTTACAAGTGTTCCTAATTTTTTGCTAGCTCATTTTCCATCCAGTTACCATCATAAATATTTAATAGGGGGCACAACGGTTTACTATGCCACTAATAAGATGTCATTCTTTTAGGTCTCATACTACAGTTATTGCATCTTCTGGAGTATATAATTACCTCATGTGTCACTTTTTACCCAAAAGTCTGAGGTAATTATGGGAAACATAAGATCAATTCTATTCTCTGAACTAGAAACTCTAACTCCAAATCATTTTAGAAACTGTCAAATTTACAGCTAAGAAACATGTTTAAAAAAATTCTTTACTGGCTTCTATGGCAAATATTTACTGGCTTCCCAAATAATTCAAGGTTTGTTGATTTCATCTTGTAATTACCGTGCTTGTCTATAGGGATATTTAAAACTCTATGGTAAACAAAGATAGATCTTACTCCATGTAAATGTTATAACTTTATCAGTTCAAAGAGAAATCACAAGAATATGTGGGGTTCAGTTTATTGTTAGCAAAATTGTCAAACTGTACACAGAAACTGGGACACTTTCACTCCAGAGAAATGGCCATTGTGGGTGCAACTGTCTGATTAATGTAAGAATTAAGCTTTAAAATGATTAGAAGCTACCTGCTCAATGCTGAAAGGTCAGAAATCCACTAAAAAAGCAGTTGATACTGACCACAAAGATAAAATGTCTGGCATGAGCTGAACAACAGAACAAAGGAAACTTGGAGAAAGTTAAGAAATACTTTTCATTTGTAACTTTAATTTCATACTGAAATTTTAATTATTTGAGTTTATGACTATAATGATGAGAAAATATCTAAAGCAATTGTCATATTTATATTGTGTGTATGTGTGTGTGTGCGTGTGTATATTTTTTAAACAAAAATGATTCAAACAAAGATGGTCATTTGACAATGGACTACAAGAGATTTAAAGACAAAAGCTAGTGTGGTGGAGCCATATGTACAAATTGTTAATGTTCTTAATGACCATAGATTGATAAAGAGTGACATGTAAAATTACACTTCTTTAATAACCTTTATCACTGCTATACTAATCTGCTAATTCAAACCATGATTGCATAAAGAATTAAATTCTTTTCCTTTCATGATGAAAATTTTTGAAAAACTCCACAAGAAAACTATAAGCTTTTGAAAACGGAGCAAGGCTGTATATGAGGATATTAAAACATTTTTTGTAGTGGTGCTAAAAAAAGTAGGTATCTTTGATACAAGCAACAAATTTTGGGACATTAGAACTTGCTCATTTCTAATATCATCATTAATTCTATAATTTAGCATAAGCATTTGTTTTCTGGGAGGACTTGGAGGCTTAAGTTTTTGAAGACTGATGGTAAGGCAAGGAGGCCAAAAATATCTTCAGGTCTCTTAACCCATGATTTCAAACATCACAAAACTAATGAAAAGTTTTAATTGTGTTCTTCTAGACAGAAAACGAAATAAAAACTTAAAAAATATATACAGCAGCATGCAAAAGTCTATCAGCAGCTAAAATTTTCTAGTTTTTTTGCCATAACTTTTTGCCTTTTCACTGAAAATGAATAGAATTTTTAACAATTGCTCTTCTAAAGTGATTACATAATTTACTCAAAAAAATGAAAATTTGTTACGGAAGGAAAAAATTCAAATTTTATTAAAAACATAATCATGCAAAAATTTATAAACAGTTCAATGCCCTATTTAGAAAATTAAAATTTCAGTAAGAAAAAACATTTCATTAGTAAAACTGATTTTACTGGAGATAATATTTAACTTAAATTGAATTAAAAAAATAATGGGAAAGTCTAAGGAATTGTCAGAAAAGAAAAATTTAAAAATACATACTGTAGAGAAGATTCCTTATAAGCAAAGCTTTATGATCTGAGCTTTATGATCTGAGCTTTATGATCTGAGCTTTATGATCTGAGCTTTATAATCTGAGTTTATGATCTGAGCTTTATAATCTGAGCTTTATGTCTGAGCTTTATGATGTGGCTAAATAAACAATTAACATACTGGTTAAGAGATATAGAGACTGTAAGACACTCGAAAACAAGCATCACCTAGGAAGGTCAAAGATAACTACAGAACATCAAGACAGAATTTTGCTAAGACAATCAAAACAAGATCCCCACAGAAGTGCTTTCAAACTAAATGGTATTTTGAGCAAGAATTATAGTGTTAAGTGCAGCATAGATACTACAAAATGTCATTTGTATCAGTGTAATTTGTTTGGTCGTCAAGTCCAGATTTAAATCCAATAAAACATCTTTGGGAACATCTTGATTTACAATTGGAGGGCGAAAAACCAACCAATAATAAATGATTTATTCAAGATACTTTCAGATTATAGGGCAAATATCCCCAAAGATGTGCTTATCAACTTAGTTGACTATATGCCTCGTCGGTGTCAAGCAATATTAAAATCTAGAAGCTATTCAACAAAATACTGATGTGCTGTAACAAAAAAACGTGGAGGAATTAGAAATAATACCTCTTTTTTGAATTTTTTTCATTTGTTTATAAATATTTGTTTATTTTTTTTGCACGATTATGTTTTCAATAAAATTTGAATTTCTTCCTTACGTTACAAATTTTCATTTTTTTAAGTAAATTATACTATGTAATCACTTTAAAAGAATAATTGTTAAAAATTCCATTCATTTTCAGTGAAAAGATAAAAAGTTATGATGAAAAAACTATAAAATTTTAGCTGTTTATAAACTTTTGCATGCTACTGTATATACTTGTGCAACATTTTTTTGAAAAAAATAATGAAACTTATAAAAAATCTTTTTAAACAAAATTTTATCAAAAAGTAAATAATTTTTAACCTTAAAGGCCACAATCTCTGAAACGGTCCCTTTGGAGATTTCTCAGTATCTTTAGATTCTTGCTCACTGACAATTTCTTCAAGAAGCTGGCGACGTGTTCGTTCCTAATTTACATAAGGTTAAAAAAAAAACTTACAACCATTATTTATTTCGACATTCAACTTACAACCATTAGGTTGGCCAATTTCTTGTATAGAATTTTTTTGTAAATTGTTTTGCACACTCCATTATTTGATGATTTTTTGATGATATAAGATTACAGTAGCAATAATAGGGAAATCAAATAACAGAAATGAAATTGGTAAGAGAAAATAAAAAGAAATATAGCATCTTGTCAGGATATCATAATAGACAACCTACAACAATGCCTAACCAAAACTCAACTGTGAGATGATTACAGAGTTAACTAGACTTACATTAGTAACAAACAGAACAATTCTAATTGAATGTACAGAATTTTGTGGTCTCATGCTTACTAACCAGCCAGTTGGAAAATATAGAATGACCAAACATGAGATTGATGCATTGCAATAGATTTGCTTGTATGTTGAAAATATCTATGCTAACACATGTTTTGCAGCACCTATGACAACTGCTGCTCCTAACAAATCTGCTGATGCTGCTGGAAAAGATTGAAAAATTAAAAAGGTTGATATGAAAATTTCAGAGGTAGATTAAAAGAAAATGCTGCTCAACATGTGGTATCTCAGTGAAGACCTTGAAACAATGCCTCACCTGCCACTCACTTAAACTCTTTGTGTCATTTTTTTTGTCACAGTAATTCCTGACAGCTGCAATTAATACATAAACTGAACACTTTGAATTTAATGTTGCAAAAAACTATTTGAGCAATCAAGGTAGTAAACAACTCTGCAGAACAAACAGTTAGATTGGCCACTGATTTCAATTTTAGTTTTTACATTATTGAAATCAGTGGCTGAAAAAAAACTGTTTAAATGACATACAACACCAGCTTTTGTACTGCTTGTGACATACAACACCAGCTTTTGTATGGTTGTGGAGCATAGAGACAACAAGATACAAGCATCTATAACTCTAAGGCTCTTAGCAGATCAAGCATGAATGACTGAGTTTATACAACATTTTAATTTTTTTAGCACTTTTATTAGTTTTTCTTGATCAAGTTAATTTCTTAAACTTTGAATTATTAACAATTACTAATCTTATTTTAACTACTTAACTTTTCATCATTTAATTATACCACTTCTCATCATTTAATTGCAATAAAAATATTTCATCAAATGAGAGAGTGTGCAAAAGAAAATTTTTAAAATTTATATTTTAGGCCACCCTAACACTGTATTGTGATTGCAGGCAGCATGTTAAAAAAAATGAGAGCAAGCATGTAACAAATATGATAATTTAAACTTATGATACCTGCATATTAAAAAACTTAAGAGAGCGATAACTTGATCTTTCTCCATTGATAATTTTAGCAAACAACCAATCATGGAAAAATTCATTCTAAAAAAAATATAGTAATGATAAAAATCTGAAAATTTATTATTACAATCATCATAGTTATCAATATGATTATTCTTATTCTTACTCATTTTACTATTAAAACTATGGAGTTCTTATTTCGTTTCTCTTCCAATCAATCAGTCAAAAAGATGTTACATTAATTACTAGTAACATCCAAAGTCAATATTTATCTTCCTACTGATAACATAGAGGATCTATGATATTAAAAGAATACATTATCATAAATATAATTAAACCTTTTCAAACATCTGTGAGAAGGGAATAGGAGGTCCAAACGGAAGAACTGACTTGCGAGAAGCAACAGAAACCTAAAGTTTAATCATTCGCATCTACTTTACAAATAGAAATCAAAAAATTATTCATATAAAAGGAAAATATTCAAGTGTTTATACTTAAAAGTATAAGAATTGTGCTTTGAAGTTCACTAAGTTTACTGAAAAATATTTGCCTATCACTTTGAACTGTATCAGTTTGCAGATTAAATACATAACTGAGGAATGCTAATGCAGTATTATTGGTTGGTAAAAAGTTCCAAATTTTTTTTTTTTTTTACATTAAAACTGAAATACCAACAGTATAAGTATAAATATAAAAGTAAATGTTCTTTGAAATCCCAATAAAAATCAATGATGTAATGTGTCATAAAATCCTGATGAATATATTTAGCTAACATCTTAGCAAATAATGAGCTTTTAAATCACATTTAGCCTTTTTTTTTTTTTTTGCATTTTATTTTAATTGAATGAATACATTTGAGAAAGAAAAATTATAATTAAAAACTTCCTTTAATTAACATTGATTTATCAAATAAAAACTTAAATATTTTGAAAATCTGTCTCATTCTCTTTAAGATTTAAGCAGGTATGAACTGTCACTCCCCATTTATATATCTTAAGAATTGGAATTAAAATCACAAAACAACAACAACAAAAAAATCATAAAAAGAGCTGATTCACAATACAGGTACCTTGTAAAACAATTTTTCATTGATATAATGGGGTTGAACAGCAATAAATATATGTAAGAAGTTGGAGCGAACAGATGCTGGCTCAAATTTTGCACCAGGTTCAAGAAATACCAGGCACACAATGTCATTACCAACATGACGTTTCCTTTGAAGCTAAAAATTTAATTATTGAAAGACATCAATTTTTTTTTGCTAAACTTTAAGAAGGTATCATTTAACAAAAAATATTTCTATTATTGAAAAATTGAATTTATCGTTTTTTATTTACCTTTTGAAAAAAAAAAATTCTAAATACCTTTAAATCATCATGTTCATCCATTGGCAGCAACGTTGCAACATGAAACATTACTTTAAAGTTCTTCCATTCCTTGTATATTGAATATTCTCCAGTCAATGAATGTTTTATATCCAACCCACCGCTGTATCCTTTAAATCCCTTTAGTTTCACTTTATCTCCAAGAAAACCAAGAAACACATCAAATTCTTCACTGTGCTCAGTATTTGTAAAAAATTCTTCTTCAAATCGTTGGCCTTTTTTAACAAATATAAGACCAACTTTCAATTCATCTTTTAACATGACCTTAGATAAAAATACAAATCAAATGCAATAACAAAAGTATATTGCAGAAGGAGAGCTTTTGCAATATACCATTGTTATTGCATTTTGAGAAATTTTGCAAAAGTTACAAGTACCATTTTTAAAGTTACTTCTGAAATTTTTATATAAAATTTATAACTTATCTCTTTCAACAACGGACTTTCTAACTTTTAAGATGTTGGCTTAGTTATTTCAATATAGACCTGCAAGCCATAACAAAACCTGAATGGAAAATCTCCTTTAAAATTGTCATACAATTTGAAAGTTCAATTTACCAATGTATTAACACTAATCTACAACCACTAAAAGTAAATCTTAAAATCTACCTGACACCAATTGGTATCATAACAATTATTAGGAATATTGATACTAAATATTGATTGATAGTCCAGAAGATTCAAAGATGTTCAAACAAAATTTATTGGTTTTGCTGGACAATTTACCACTCCAAATAGTATAGAACCAACTTCCTCTCAGCTGATACAAGTTTTCTATCAAGTAAGTATTTTGCCTAAAATTGTCTGCAAACTGATAGGAATATAGGATATCTGGAGTACCTATTATCAAAAAATACTGTAACTTTTATACAAAAACATTGCCTAGAAATATATATAAACAGGGAATTGCATTGTAAGCCCATACATAATTTTTAAACCTTAGGTCAACCTAATGGTTTAGAAATTATTTATACATGGTCATACAATACAATCCCCTGTTTAAATATATTTCTTTATTTCAACTAATTCTTTATTTCAAGCAGATGCTTATGTACTAATGCTCATAAGCAGATTAATAGTGGGTTTAATGAAGGATTTTATTAGGAGGTTTACAAAACTTACTTTATAACTATAACATTACTTTTCATCTAAAGTAGCCTTAAACTTAACAATTGGAATTTTTAGTGTTTTATACAACAGGATGTTGAATCTATTTTTAGCTATCAAATCTGATTTGTCACTCCAGAGATCTCAAACTTAACTATTAGTTGTGCAGTTAAAATGATGTTTAGCAAGTTTGATTACTCTGTGAAAAAAAACAAACTGTTTTGATGAAAGCTCTGTGAAAAAAAACAAACTATTGTGATGAAAATTCTGTGAAAAAAAAAAAAAAAATGCTGTGATGAAAGAAAATCTTAAAACTTCTTTAATATCTAACATATTTCTTTTTGATTTTTCCATTGTGCAATTTGTTAAATGTCATAAACATTCATTAAGCACATCATAAATGTTTGTATGTTCCACTAAACCCAACAACAAAAATAAAAACAGCTAAAACTGAGATATAATTCCAAAATAACAAGAAAACAGTGAAAAAATTAAATGTTTACATTTTTTTGAAAGCTAATGCATAAATAGAGCATTTTTTAGTTGTTTTTTTTTTTTTTTAACACTTAATTTTCATTTTATACTCTCCAACATTTACTTCTAATAATTATAGAACTCTTTAAGGTTAAAAAATATATATATGTATATATAAAATTACTTTATCTAAACTTTTCAACTTTTCAGGAGACTCTGGATCAACCATGGCTTTAAAACTTGATGTCAACATTAGCTCTTTTCTGATGAGATCAAGCATAGGCTGTTCTGTATATTTATACATACAGAAGCAAGAAAGTGGGATTACACTCTCAATAATATGTGATGATGATCTCAAAAGCACTCTAAAGTTAAAGTTTAAATTTTACTCTGCAATATCATGCAATACACATACTGCAATATCATACAATACACGTACTGCAATATCATACAATATACATTACAAATATGAAATAAATATGAATGCGTATTAACTTAATGTTAATCAACATGAGGTTCTTGTCAAAATCTGGACTGTCATACATACATGCATTGCAGATTAAAATACAAATTGCAAGGCAATAGTTAAAAAATGGATTAATAATTATAATTTAAAAGAAAATGAAAAGTTCAAAAATGAAAAACAAATTAAGTTCAAAATCAAATGCACAGTTTGGATTTTGATGGAACACCTCCATAGCATATGCTAAATATTGAAATTTTAATTTATATGTATAAAAAAAAATTTGCCTAATAATATTACTGGAAGAATACTTAGAGATTGTGCAATTCCTTCAAAGTTTCATCATCAGTGATGGATTCAGGGGAATTGGGGTATATATCTGCCCCACCAGAATATCAAAAAAATTATGTGCTATAAAACTAACTTAAAGAAATTGTGCCACAAAACTTTTGTTGTGCAAAACTAAATCATTTTATTCATAAAAAGTCATTATCTGCTAAAAAAAAGGAAAAATTTTAGTTTCATTCAGCAAAAATGTTAATCGAACATTTATATATAATAATGACCTTACTTTTCATTATTATTTGGAACATTTACTTTAATCTAAGCATCAAAATAAAATTCCAATCCATTGTTCACATTAGCTGTTCATCATCTATAATGGTTGTTTTTTCCTTATGATAGATGGATTGTTAAAAATGTGTGACTTTATTTTATACTTTATAAGTAGTTTTTGAACTATCTAATAATAAATCATAAGTTAATGGCTGTGATGAGAAAATCACCAGTATAAGACCTAACTCCAATTCAATAAGTTACTTTTTTACATAACATATGGGTTATTGTCATGTAACTGAAAACTATTTTCATTTAATCAACACAACAAAATGAAGCAGACATTAAATCAGCCTACTGATTTGACAACTAGTTAACTGCTCATTTTATGTCATGAAATATACCACTGATTGGTGAGAAAATTCTAAGAAGCACTAGTAAATAAGAATTGAATAGTATTGACTGCAGCAATGATACTGACTAAAAGCAGCAATCTGATGATGATGATGATGATGATGATGATGATGATGATGATGATGATGATGATGATGATGATGATGATGATGATGATGATGATGATGATGATGATGATGATGATGACAACGACAACGATGATGATGATGAGTTTGCTAGCATATACTTTTTCTAGAATACATATAAATTTATTGGCTAGCAGATAATTAACTGGAAAAAAAAAGCATAATCTTGTAAATATTGTGTTAGAAAAGAGCAACTACAAAATATCCAACATAATAACTACTAGGTATCCGAAAACAAAAACCAATATTTAAAAATAGAAATCTGTAAACAAAGGTCAAGGCCTGATACTTTGATAATTTATTTTCCTGTTACTACATCAATTTACCATCATCTCTGATAGCTAAATGATCTATGAGAAAAAAGTTCACCAATTTAATTGTTAGCAGGGAAAATAACTCTAATCAATTACCATCAACAAGCATTTAAGATCTTTAGCTAAGCTGAAAATTGCACGAAGAATTTTTTTGTCAATATTTCACTGAACATTACAGAGTTTACAGTACCAAAGCTGGAGCCGCAGATAGAGAAAGGAAACTACTTTAATATTTCAAAACACAATATTCCTGACTTAACAAGAAATTTTACTGGTTGGAGTTTTACAATTTAAACTATAACTAAAAGTTGGATAATATAAAACTATGGTATAATTATAAGGTTAAAACAATTAATCTTTGTGCACAACCCCTAAATACTGTTTAATTTAGCTATTTTCAGTAATATACTTTTTGGTTATAATTGCAAATTTAGTTCCTATATTTACATACTTGTAAAAACTGTTTTAAAATATTGTTGATGATTTTTTATTTTTAAAAACTAAAAATAAAAAATACAATTTGTACCTGTAACAACTCTTCCCTGAAATAAATCCATGCTTCATACTTAGAATAATTGGACCAATATTTTCATCAACTAAATAATAGTTCGCGTGTATATCATCTGCAAAACAAAGTTCAAAAAGTTCTTCTTCAAAAAAATCAATTTGAAAATATCCTTCACTATGAATTGTACTCAATTTCCAATAAGGAATTTCAAAGTTAGTCCGATTGTAAGTTCTATAAAAACAATAGAATGGGCATTCTTCTAACACGCATTCTATCCAGTAGCCTTCATTAACAAGTAGCAGCTCACCACTGGTGCATTGGCACTTTAAATAGTCATTTTGAGCTTGTGACAAAAGAGTAATCTCTTTCCCTCTCCCATGCCCCTCTATTTTCATTAGTGCTATTTGCTTGAATATACCTAACTCCCGAAAAAAGTTCTCATGGACATTCGGTGATTCATGGTCATAGTGTAAACGACAGTAGAATTTTTTTCTTGATGACAGGAAATAGTTCTTTCCAAATAACAACTGTTTGCATGACGCACATTTTAGACAATGCTTATGACACAGATATGGTTTATACTTGGAATAAAAGTAAAAACTGAGCTTAACTTCTGTTATTTGCTCTTGACAGAAATGACAATTTAACTCCAAGTTATTGCTTATACTCATAACTAACAAAAATGCTACATAGTTGTATGTGTTCTATTGTTTACACTGTACACAGCTAAGAAGAAAGTTAAAATTTTATCAACTAAAACAACTTGTTACTTGCCATTCATAATATAAAGGATAATAAATTTTATCAGATAATTTGTTTTGTAAAAATAAACTTAAGTTAGGACAGAACTTACCTAAAAATTTTGCTCATGTGTGCATACGTGTGTGTGTGTGTGTGTGTGTGTGTGTGTGTGTGTGTGTGTGTGTGTGTGTGTGTGTGTGTGTGTGTGTGTGTGTGTGTGTGTGTGTGTGTGTGTGTGTGTGTGTGTGAATAAAAACCATTAAAATAAAGTACAAAGCTGCATATATATATATGTACATACTCATTGCAATAAATCTTGGTTGAATTCTAACCAACATAAGCATCGTATGATATTCTTAAATATTTTAGAGAATAATTTTTTTGTGAACAATTGTATACATAAATTTTTTTGATTGACTTATCAGGATTCTAAACTGCAAAACTTAACAACTAACCTACTAAAAACTTACATAAGTCTAAATAATTGCCGATCGATAAGCTTTTTTTTATTTCTAAATCTTTGTTTTTTATTTCCGGTGAAATATTGTGTTCCAATTTTTATTCAAAATTTTTTGTTTAAACACCGATGTTAAGAAAAAACTTTTCAGCTACTCATGAGGGAACGCAGCAGGTGGCAATTCATAATTAATTGTTAATTGGTGGGTTTAGGAGAAGAGAGAAATAGATGAGCGGAATAATACCCGCAGATCACCTGATGCTGCATAAACATAACGTTGCGCTTTTCAAAAATAGTTTCGACACCCGATGCTGAAACTTTTTTCAGTTAATATTTTGTTTTTACTGTTCCGGTAAACTTTTATTTTTTGTAACTTAGGAACAGTAACTCTCCGTAATATCATTGATCTCTATCACTACATCAATGATCTGTCCAAAACTCTCCGTCCATAATTCTCCGTCCATAACTCTCTTAATATCACAGAATTTTTAGCAAATTTATACTTCTCCCTAACTAAAACGTTTAAGCTTGAAATTCTTCATTAAAGTAGCTTCGTGGGAATTTTTTACTTGTGGCTGCGTCCTCAAATATAAAAAACAAGGCCATTTTCTCAATGTTTTAAAATAGTTTTAAATATAATTTGCCCCTACTTGGTATCGATCACTTTGCATGTATGTTGTTAAAAACGGTGCTTTATGTAGCAGATGAACAGGATTTAGTGATGTGAAGGTTTACTGCAGAATAATGAGTTTTCTTGAAGCAGTGCTCGGTACTCTAGATTAATATGATTGTTGTTTCTGTCCATTACTTCAAAGTATTTATCGGATAGAAAGAACTTATTCAGCTACAAATTTTTAAAAATACCTTTGAAGTTTTAGTCTGCTTAATTATTACATTTGGGGGTGGGGGTCTCTCCCAAATATACCTCTGCGAGTGAGTACCGCATAAACGTATTTCCCGAGAATATCATGCGTGTGCATCAGCTGTGAGGAGTACATATGCTGTGTTTTCCACTACACAAATCTAAAGTTTTGATATGTTCTATAAAACATATCAACTTTAAAAGCACCTTAAAATTTACATCAAAAAGTGAATTCATTTAGTTTTTTTTATCAATTCACAAGATTTTTACTCGTTTTCTACAATCTGTTGAATACCATCGAATTCGTCGTTATTTTAAAAAAAAAAAAGGCTTCTTGGGTTTCCTACAAAATTTAAAAATTGTTCGATTTTAACAATTTTAATTTTAATTTTTACAATTCAGTTTACAGATTTCAAAAACATTTAGCAAATGAGAACTTTTTGCTAAGCGGAAAAAGTATCTTACAGTGCATACCGAGTAAAAAATATTTATACAACAGCCGATGTAAAGTTTTTATAAATTTATTACCTTTTTGTATTTGTTTTTTTTTTTAATTTTTTATTTTGTTTTACTTCTATCCAGCTAAAATGCCAAAGCGAAAGGTGGGATGTTCAATGCTTGCCTACGTCACCCCGTTTAACGTCTTGGCGATAAATAGTCCATCAACCCGACGGATCTGCCTTAAGGCCCCTGGATTATCAAAAACGAACAAAAAACGAAGAAATCGACAAAAAAAAACAAACTCTCTGCCTGACTTTAGCAGCTATATGATCGAGCGAGTATCAACGGCCCACCACATTGATTCACCACATTGGATGCATCACTTTTTCGGATGAGCTTTATGGTACTACACTTGATCTTAGCCATTAGGCCGAGAAGCGATTTGATGATATATTAGTTGATATATTAATTGATATATTTGTTGTTGTTGTTTTTTTTTAATTGTATTACAATTGTTAAAGTTTTGTTTCTGTTGAACAATAGTTTGAGACAGGTGTACTTAGGGGGCGAAGAGATCCTCACCCACCGAAAAAAACTGTTTAGAAATCTTTTTTTGATAAATATAGTTTATTTTTTTTTACTAAATTTGTAAAAACGTGTTATAAACAAAAAAATAAATTCTTCCTGATTGCTAAACACTCCCTCATCCTACTTTTTTTTACCAATAAATAAATGCAAAGCCCTACAAAAGTAACGGAGATGAGATTTTAAAGCTCTATAAAAGTAACGGAGATGAGATTTCAAGCCAAATTTTTCTTTTTAAAAAGTGTATTCATCATTAGGCATTTTTTTTATCTTACATTGTTTTATTCTTAACTTATCTCTAGAAAGCATGCAAAACTTTTTATAATCTCCAGAAGAAAACTATCTTTGATAAGTAAGCTTTGATAAGTAAGCTCCAGAAGAAAACTATCTTTGATAAGTAAGCTTTTAGATTACTTTCCCAAAAATTAACCCTTGATATCTTTTAGGTCTCGAAGTTAGAAAATGGCTACAGCTTCTTCAAATTTAAACAAAAAATCGAAGATAAGGCGAAGCCTCGCATTTTTAACTTGAAACGTTGACAAAAACAGCTCCTTTAATTAAGTTTAAAAGAAAGCTATTTTAGTTCATGAAAATATTATTTTTGCTATTAAGTTTATTTAGTAAATATTTTCTTTCAAATACTTAAATGTTTTGTGCATTTATATTTATTCGTATAACTGACAGTTATGGTTTGATTGACCTGACTAACTTTTTTTTTCTCTCTTGTGTATGAGGCGTTATTTATAATTTAAAAGCGGCGTTCCGAATTAATCTATACACCATAAATTATTTAGTCTTAATAAATAAAAATTGTTTATATACAATCCTTACTATTTATACTGAGTGACTATCATCTTTAATTAAAACCTTTATTTCAAACGAAATTCTGCAGAATAAACAAAAATCGACTACCTATTTTTACTTTATTGATTATAATTGGTAGCGATAACGATATATTTGTCAAGCATTCATACTATATAAGGCACTCGCCAGTCTCCTTACTTAAATATAAAAACGATGAATAGGGGACTCTCCATTCATCTTTTAAATTAAGTGCCGCGATTTATAGAAATATGACGTTTCGGTATTGGTCATTTGACATATTATGGCTAATGGCTTAAGGTTTAACGTTTGACAATAATTTAAAGTCAAGAAGCCGCAATAAAGTAAAAATGTCAATATTTTTACTACTAAAAACGTATCTTGTATCTTTTATAAAACCATTTTTAACTGTAAAGTTAAATTAGCTATACATATTTCATAGTTTAATTCTCATAAAGTTATATGTGGTAGTAAAGATAAACACAGCTAATATATGTTCAGTAATATTATCCAGGTTATGTTATATTGTGATATCTGTCATATTAAAGGTAGATTAATATTATACCTAGTATAAGGATGTATGATGATTCAGATGATGAATGCTATTGTTAATATATTTGTTATTGTTACTTTTGTTGCTGTTATATATACTAAATATAGTTTATATAGTTTTTGTTTAATAATGTATTGTTGTTACATATTAAAAGCTAAAGATCAAAATTGTTAGTAAAAAAATAAAAAAATTTATTCTCTACATTTTATGCAGATATCCTTTACTGTTTTTAGTAATAGTTATTTTAGTTCATTACAAATTATAAAAAATCATTCTTTGCGAAAACTATACTATACACTTTTGAAAAATAAGTTTGTGTTACTCATATACCAGTACCTAAATATATATTCTATGCCTAACAAAAACACATCCTTTGCCTAATACATTTATTTCTTATATTCCTTATTTATGTTTGTATAATTTAAATACATTGTAGCAGTTTGTTTTGGCCACTGTTTTAGATATATAAATTTTTACATATGCAGTTTAAATAATGTTATACATAATTTTTTATAGTATATGTTTTTATATAGTATTTCAGATATACTTTAGATCATTCAGATATACTTTAGATCATACATGCATGCATTAGCAGTCAGAAAGATTTTTTCTTTGTAATATTTGCTCATGAAAATTGATAAAAAAATTTTATAGATAATTAATGTGAATTGTTGATTTTGATGTAATTTCTATTATTGGAGTTTTTACAATATTTAGGCATCGTTTACACTTTTTTGTTTAAATGATTTTCAAGCAATGCTTAAATCATATTTCATTAAAATGTACATTGGGAAGACCAAAAGAAAAACCACTACAAACAAGAACTTTTAGTTCAAAACTCTTAAGAGGGTTTTCTGAGCAACAAGTAACAATTTAGTTTGAACATTGCTAGGCAGGAGTTTGTAATGATTTTAAATGTAGACTGATAAAACAAATTAGAGGGAGACTTAATGTGACCAATAAAAGAGAAGAAAGGATCATCACAAAGCTTTCAAGAGACAATTCAAGTAAGCTAGCAATGGGTTTTGAGGGATTTATAAATGATTATGTAACTAACATTAAGTCTCATTGGATCATCTTGTGAGTATTCATGTTAAACTGTCATCATTTCTTACTAAAACTCAGTATGTGTTATGTTGCTGAAGTGTAAACAATATATATTTAACAAAAAACAATTTTTAGGAAGTGCTGTTATTTTGTTTAAGTGTGAAGAAAAATGCAGATGATGGACATTGATTGCTGTGTGAAATATATGGAGAACATGCTATATTATTTAAAACATGTGATTATTGGTTCCAGCCTTTTAACTGTGGCAATTTTACACCAGCAACAAAAAGCTCAAAAAGAGGCCATTAAAGTTTCAAAATAGTGAGTTTGAGGCATTATTGACTCAAGATTCATGTCTAACTCAAGAGAAGCTCGCTAAAACCTTGAGTGACTCAACAAGTCAAAGTTTAAAACTGTCTCAATGCCATGGGTATAGTGCAAAAACAAGAAAATTGGGTTCTATATCTCAAACCATAAAATGTTAAATGCTATTTTTTCATGTAAAAATTGTTCCAAAGGCAAAATGAAAAGGGTTTTTTCCATTGAACCAGGACATGAAAAGTGGATCCTCTGCGACAACCCATCCATGCATCAACTACAAAACCAAAATTCATTATTTATGGCAAAAATATAATGCTTTGTATCTGATGGGAATTAGTGATCTACTATGAGCTACTCCAGCCAAATGAAGCCATTAATAGGGAACATTACCAACAAATATACCAAAAGACATGACAGTGATTTTTTAGGATGAAAATGCTCAGTCATATTTCACAAATTTTTCAAGGACTCTTTGGAGGCACTTCAATAGGATGTCCAACCCCACCTTCAACCACTTGTTCTGGTTGATGACTCATGGCCTGGCAAAGCAGCACTTTGCTTCTTACAAAAAAGTCAAAAATTAAATTGATTCTTGGATCACTTCAAAAGACAAGAATTTTTTTTAACTAATTATCTGTATGCCTCCTGAAAAATGGGGAAATGTTGTAGCTAATACTGTTTGCCAATATCTCAGAATAAAGCTTTAAAGTTACAAAAAAAGCCTTAAAACTTATTTGTACCCCCAATGAAAACAGAAAAGCCTAAAATTATTTTCACACCAGATGCAGGCATATATGCTTATGTGGCTGCTCCTATTGAATATTTTACATCATTCAGAGTTTCAATAGTTAGGATTTCTATTATGTTTTGAAACATCTTCAACTAAAGCTGAAAACATCAGAATCATCTAGATTTTCAGAAGTTGTATATTTGCATGATGGGCTAAAAAATCTACAAAATATTTTAGAAAAACCTGCACAATAATGGTTCAACCTTCTTTCTTTAATCATATAAAGAATTAAACCTGAAGTATCTTTTACAAAAACTAAACTGTGAATCATATCTTTATCCCCTGAAATCAATGATTCAGTTTTGACATTATAAAAATCTAATTAACATGTAGCTTTTCAATCTGACTGGATTGATAAATCCAGTCAGAGTGAAAAGCTACATAGTTAATTAGTGCTCTAACACTTTCTTCTTAATTTTTGTTGTAGATTGTTGCAAAGTAGCTTAGTCTTTCTTTTACTTAGAGTATTTGAGATTTCCATTTTAGCTTCTAAAGAAAGTTTTTTAGATGATTGCACTGCTAGATTTTTATCCGATATACCAACAACAACAAGAAGGTTGTTTTTAAAAGTCTTTAGAGGAAACTTGTCTCTAGGTTTCATGTTGTCTCTTCTTTTTGCTCACTGTATACATTTCCATGATTTTCTACTAATTTAATCAGATTTTGAAAGGTAATGTACAAGTAATTGTTGAAAAGTTATGCATTAAATGACCATGAGTTTTTGTGCTGGACAATAATGCAAAGCATGAAGCCAAGTTAGTGAAGGAGAGAATCCTGTATAATGTCCTAAAACAGCTCTATTCACATATAGTCACCAAATATAAACCCAATTGAGGAATTTGGAAAAAACTTGAAGTAAAAGAAAACAAACTTTTGATTTGTCTTTTTTTTGTTGCTGTTGTTTTTTTTGTTTAAATAGCTGGCAGGAGTGTTGGCATAGCAAAAATTTTATTACTAAATATACTAATTTTCGTTATAAATATACTTTATATATGCACAATGTATTATTTCTGTCCGCTTTTTTGTAATAGAACAATTTTTACTGTATATAATATGATATAAAAGTATATCTAATACTAATGATGATGTTATTTTATAATTTATTCACTGTTAGTTTCAGGTTAACAAAATTTTATATTTTCAAATAATAATTGCCATGTTAATATACCTGTACAATGTCTTGTTTGTATACCTGTGCTTCTTCAGTTCATACATATTAGCTCAAGAAAATGGTAAGTTTTTTATAAAGTGATAATGACGATGTTGGTGGTGGTGGTGGTGGTGGTGGTGGTGGTGGTGGTGGTGGTGGTGGTGGTGGTGGTGGTGGTGGTGGTGGTGGTGGTGGTGGTGGTGGTGGTGGTGGTGGTGGTGGTGGTGGTGGTGGTGGTGGTGGTGGTGGTGGTGGTGGTGGTGGTGATGATGATGATGATGATGATGATGATGATGATGATGATGATGATGATGATGATGATGATGATGATGATGATGATGATGATGATGATGATGATGATGATGATGATGATGATGATGATGATGATGATGGTGATGGTGATGGTGATGGTGATGGTGATGGTGATGATGATGATGATGATGATGATGATGATGATGATGATGATGATGATGCAATGATGATGATTTTTCTTTTTAAAATATAATTTTTACTTAGATGATCCACGAAGTCCTTTAATTAGACAAAACCCAGCTTCTACAAATATATCAGCTGGTGAAACATTTCAATTAAATTGTTATAGCTATGGGACCTTACCTCTAACTATCCAATGGTATAAAGAAGATAAAATTATAGTAAAACCAGTGCTTACTGATACTGGTGCTCTAGTAGTTAAAAATGCACAGAGAAATGATGAAGGGTCATATAAATGCATTGTAGAAAATCAATATGGCAGAGCAGAAAGCCCTCCAGCTATTGTGAAACTTTTATGTGAGTTAGTTTTTATGTTTTAAAAATGTTTTTCCACAAATTTTTAAATGAATTATTTAAAAAATGTGTTTTAATAATATTAATTTTCAAACAAATTGTTTTTACACTTCATAAAAATATTTGTGTAAAAACAATTTGCTAAAAGTTTTTACAAGGTTATTGTATTAGTTTTTTTTATTTAAACTTTATATTAATATTTTGCAATAATTGATAAAATTATAACATCTTTTCATGCCTAAGTGAATTATAACATGTTTACATGCTATAGTTCAGTTGGCAGCATGTTTATTTACAAAGTTTCAAAATGTCTAACAGCTTAAGTATAAATTGAAGTTTGAATATTCACCCCACTCAAAAAACATAAAAACTAGGTCTTTTAGATAAACCGTAAAAGGTATGAAAACCAGGTCTTTAATCAAGTATAATAGAATTAATTAATTAAAGGAAATAAAGATAAATAAAATAGTTTTTACATTCTCTATCAAAGTCCTGTTGTATCCATTTAACATTAAAAAAAAGAAAAATAAACTTGTGCTTGGGGACCTCTAGCATATTCTTTAAAAAAAAAAAATACTTTTATTTGAAAATATTTTCAAAGTGATATTTCATTTTGATCTTCAATATTGCACCTAAACTTTATGGGTACTGCTCAGCTTCAGTCAAAAACATTATTTTCAAAGTTTCAATCATTTTAAAGAGATCTATCCTTTATAAAAGTTCCAACAATGTAATAAAAGGCCTTGGACAGATTAGAAAAGAAAGGTATGCAAATGGAAATCAAGCACCAATCTGATCATTAATATGTTTATTAGTGCTGAAAGAATTTTTCACTACAATCAATTTAAGCTAGGATTATTGTACAATTATAAAGATGTTAAGTACAAAAGCATTCAGATTTGATGTCATTTTCACATTGTTGAAAGCCATTTTGAATCACCTAATTACAATTTTACCACTTTTGAATAGCTGTATTAGAATTTGTAAGTGCAATAGTAAGGGTTTTATGGAGGAATTCAAAAATGATTTCAGAAAAGCAAGCTTTTTCAGCATTACATTAAATTAGTGTGGTTGCAAAAACAGACTTGACTTCTATTTGACATCTATTGTTATTTCTTGGTTTTTATGGCTTCTCCTGGTTTTTATGGGTTCCTTTATATTGATTGTATTTTATCATTAATTTTATTAGATCTTTTAAGCTTATGAAGGATTGTTAATACAATGTAGCATAAAGATCTAAAGCCAGATATTTTAAATAATTGCTGCAAGACTTACAATTCGTCTTTTGCTGTCTTCACCATTTTCTTCTGTATTCATGGTTTCATCAAAGATACATAAACTGTTTTTTTTTAACCTCTTTTGACAAAACTAGTTGTTTGTTTAGCAAAAAAATGGATTGGTAAAACATTTAATAAAATATCTGTGAAAGCATTGTTGTGAGCTGTTTTTCCATTAATCTGAAAATTTCCTGGGCACGCTTCAATAGAGATTTTAATAATTTTTATGTGTTTGTATCAATATGCTTAGACAATCAATCTCTTTTGCTGCATTACCAAGGTGTAAATGAGCTAAAAAATATTTTCTGAACAAATCATAGTAGCAAACTGGAGATGTGAAAGTTAAGAACTGTCCTAATATATTTTTACAAGTTAATTACATGTTATACCACAGTTTAATTTTTTCTTGTATTGAGTGAGGATTTATTGAATTAAGACTTTATTACATGATGTGAGCATAATTCTTGCAGATGCTGATTTGTTTTTGGTGATTGTAAAGATTTTTTGTTAAGATTAAGATTTACCTATACAACTGCATGCATAATCGAGGACAAATGTTTCATTTAGAGGTATATTTTTGAAAACTTTCATAAACAAATTTTGGCTTATATCCCAGAAATTGCTGAATCTAAGGGCTATTTTTTTTGTAAATGCAAGTGATGAAAAAACTTATTTCAACACTGTCAGTGTATTCTTATATTTCAACACTGCCATTGTAATCACCACTTATGTTCAGTTTTAAAATCATTAAGTTGTTAATTAAAAAAAAATTTGCTGAATCAGCTTTTTTATACTTGCAATATTTTACTCAAAGCAATCAACTCTACTCTACAACTGAGAAATAAATTTGAGAATACTTAATTAAAGCATTTTGTGTTTTGATTTTTCCATTAATAGTGAGTAATAAAAAAAGTTACTTAGAAATATTTTCAATTAAGAAGCAGCATTTGGTTTTCCATTGTTAACGATTAAAATACGAGTTTCTATTTGGCCTGTCAAAAAGAATTTGGAAAATTTAATCCGACTTCAACTGATTGCTGTTCAGGCAAAAAAATGAGTTCGATGCTCATTCCAGTACCTTCCTTAGTTTTGTTTGAATGCTTCTATTGCAATTTTATTTCTATGATTTCCCAGAAATATAACTGTGATAGAAGCTATAAAAGGCAAGAGAATACCACTTTTTCCATCAGTCAAAAATGAAGTTTAACAGCTATATTTGATGTTGCTTACTTTTTTCAGTTTATCGGAGGATATAATGCTAGAGAGGCAGTTCAAATGACAAAGAAAGCATGCTCTATTGCTTCTAAACACATCCATTATTTATGACTGGTTTGCAAAATTCATTGCTGAATATAAATGTGTGTCATCATGTGTTGATAATGACATGCTGATTCTGTGCTCATAGTAAATTCTCATTAGACTTCTGAGTTAGGAAGAAAACTCAGGTATTGATTAATTACTATTTCCAAACCTCCTGCATGAGACAGGAAAAGTTAGGCATCTGGATAGATGGGCTCCATACAAATTGTAGAAGAGAAATAAACCATTATTTGCGCATTATTGCAACTTTAACACAAGATTCTTCAAAAATGACCCCACTTGGGCAAGATTTGATGGACCAGATTTGGTGGTTCATCATGAGGTAATGAGAAGTGGGAAATAGTTCCTTCCAAGATTTACTGTGCTAAGCTCCAATTCAACTGTGAATTTCTGTTAAAACTTCTTCCAAATGAGTGAAGAAAATCTAACAGGTACTGTGGATCTGGAATGAAAATTTCTAATTTGCCATGCTTGCCAGACATCTCTTCAGCAGATCAATTATTTAAAGCCATGGAAAATTTCATAAAAAAAAAGGAATTTCATAATAATCACAAAATGAAGTAGGATATTAACAAATTTCTCAACTTCCATAACTGATAGTTATGGTAAAGAGGCATTGTTTTGTTAAAGGATTGATGACAGAAGGTCATTGATTGTGAAGATGATTATTTTGACTAATAAAACCTTTTTTAATCAAAAATGTGGTGTACTTTATCTATGAGTCATTTTCATCTGAATATTTTTGACCGAACTTATAGATAACATATTCTTCTTCTGTTTTTTAATTTTTTTTAATTTTTTTGTTTTTGTTTTTGTAATTTGTATTTTTATACCAAATCCTATTTCTTAAAATAATTCACAAAAAAAATGTAAAAAGGAATTATGATTTCATATCACTTGGTTCAAATGCTGTTTTAAAATAGTTAGGTTTACTTCCTATTTTTTTTGAAATTATGAAATTATAAAAATTTTAACTCTCTGTTTTCATAATGAAAAAATGTTCTCACTGTGTTTTTACATTTTATTGGTTGAGTTTTTTAAGCTTTTAAAATTGATTGTCTACCATGATATTTTAAAAATTATGCTTTTTTTTTTTTTATAGTTATTGATAAGAACTTCTTCCAGAATCCTGAGAATGCAACCAAATTACGTGAACAGGAACACACATTTAAATGTATAGCACCAGATGGCTTCCCTATTCCTTTTGTATCATGGCTACATAACGGAAAGCCACTTACAACAGATAATTGGAGTGTGAAAAATGATCGTTTTGTTTCTTTACTGAAACTTTCATATTTGACTTGGAAAAACCGTGGAGAGTATCAATGTAATGCAAGCAATATTGCAGGGTTTGCTTTGAGTGAAGTTGCAACATTAAATGTTAAAGGTATATCTATTCAATTCTGCATAAGCTACTTTAAGTATTTTATGTCTTTTTATTTAAAATAAGTTTCATCATTTTTAGATTTACTTTTTTATTATAAGTAAAAGCAATAGTAATGCTCTTTGATTAAAAAAAGGAGGTAGTTAAGTCAACTCAATGGTAGTGTGTGCTAACTTACAATACTCGTAGTGTGTGCTAACTTACAATACTCATAGTGTGTGCTAACTTACAATACTCGTAGCGTGTGCTAACTTACAATACTCGTAGCTTCACTGTCCAACACATCTAAGTTATAAGTTAGTATAATAAAAAATCTTAAAAGAATTTTTGCTAGAATTCAGCATATCAATTTTAACTAGCTTTTAAAATTTACCCCAAAATACTTATGCAATCTCAACAGTAAAGATTTTAAATACATTATTGTGCTAAGGTCTCAATAATTCCCCAAGTAGAAAAGGTGGTGGTACTTGTAATAAATAATCAAAAAACTTAAAGAAGAACAAGCAGTGAGCATTATTAATCTAACATCTACCTATCTATTTGAAACAAAGTATATACAAAAAAGTTAACATATTCCACAACTAGGGATTTTTTTCTAATATTGTTGAAGGAAAAATGATAACTTTTTAAATTGTTAAGGTTCATCAACTTTAATTTAAGTTCACAGGTTAACACACTACAGTCACTAATGGAAATGTTTCTTCTAAAATTTGTGTATTAACCTTATGATTACAATTTTAAGTTTTACAAAGTATTCTAAGTTTTAAGTAAAATACTCTTTATTTTATTTTCTAGTTCCAGCACCTGTTATAATATCCAAAAAAAATCTGACAGAAGTATATGAAGGGGCTGTTGCAATACTGTATTGTGAGGTGCAGTTCTATAACTTGAACCCTGATCGCATATGGTCCAAGAAAGATGGTATTCTACCAGAAAATGAGCGCTTGAAATATTCTAAAAATGGTCTTCTAGAAATTGCAAACACAAAACTTTCAGATAGTGGTGTTTATGAGTGTGTTGTTTCTAATGATGCAGGAGCTGATAAATTTACAAGTCAACTGAGAATATTCAGTAATAGTTTTACATATTAAATTTAAAATTTTGAATTACTCAGCTTTTGATTGAAATGTAACTAGTGTACTGAGCAAAATAGCTTTAACACAGTACTTGTATATGCAATATATATATAACAGTATTTGTGCATGCAATATTTTTCTTAGCAATATTTGGATATACAATATTCTTTTATTATACAAGGACATCCAGAAATTGAAGTTCCCCCATCAGAAACAAGCGTTGGGGTTGGATTTAAAGCAACATTTGACTGCAAAGTTGTTGGTGGTAAAAACCCAATCATTACATGGTACCATCTAGGAAAAGACTACAACTATGTCAACAGTGCTGGGTTTACTCCAGATAGAATATATGTTGACAGTGAATCTCGTCTGGTTATTTTAAATGCTAAGCTTTCAGATAAAGGAGAAGTTTATTGTTTTGCCAATGATGAAGAAATGAAGTGGTCAAGAAAGTCAGATTCTGTATTATTACTGGTTATTGGTATGTTCATACAGATGTCATAGTTCCATTTCAAATTGATCAGTTGGTAGTGACCTGAACCACTGCAGCATGGTCTTCTTAATTTCTTTTGCACACGTAAAATCATAAAAAATTGAAAGATCAATTGACAGCTTGTTGTATTGATCAGTCAAGCTGTTTATAGCCCTGATCTAAACTAACACAGCAAGTTGGTGTTTAAAGGTTTGAAGAAGTCTCTCTGAAAGCATGATTTTATGTGTGCAGAAAAAATTAAGGAGGAGTTTTTAATTGAACAGTACGCAATCTAATTTATGATTGTGGTTTAGATGATGTTGCAGAGGCACCTCCTGTTGTGACTGTCTTACCTGAGGTAATATCTGATGTGCGTGAAGGTGGAGCATTTTCTGTGACATGTACCACAACAGGAAAAGGTGATATAAAAGTGGCATGGTATCTAGCAAGCAAATCACTTTCAAACGGTCCAACAATATCAATAGTAGAAATTAAAAACGGAAAAAAGCTCTTTGTTAAGGATGCTACATTACATGATTCAGGGACATATAGGTAATAATAATTGTAAAAGGATTTTTATTTTATTTCTGACATTCTTTGTTTTTTAAAAAAAAATTTTCCTTCATTTTGATGCTAAAAATTTTTCAGGTGCATTGCTGAAGGTAAAGGAGGTTCTTCACAAGCTCAAACGCAAGTTACTATTTTAGGTCAGTCTAATAAATTTTAAGTCAGTAATTGATATACAATAAGGCGTGAAAATGTAAAATATATTTGATCTAAAATATGGATTCCTATATTTTAGATCAAATATATTTTACTTTTTCTAGTGGTGTTGGTAATGTAAAAATTCTATTGTGTTTTGAAGTATCTTCAATCATAATCAATCATAACTAAAATTAAAATGTAGTAAAAAAGCAGTTAGGACATTTTTTTTTTTATTTTTGGTTTGCTAATTTCTTATTTATTCAATTTGTTCAGACTTTGCATTGATAGTGATTGATTCTCTAAGTGTTTGATGATTGATTTGTAATATTTTATCAAATTTAATCTTTCAATTTTTGTAGCCTGTCCTTTGTTTATGCCTTTAAGACAATGCTCAATCTCCATATCATACTCTGAAAATAACATTTTGAAAAGATCACATAGTTTGCAATTATTATTTTAAAATAGCGTACGATCCAATATTTTGTGCCATACATTGTGTAAGGTTTGAATCATACAATACAAACAACGTTTTGCAGTATTTAGGTATCTTAAAACATTACAAAATATAAATAAATGTAAGTAAAAATGACTACTTAATGTAAGAATAATTTTCATTGTTATACACAAATCATATATCATATTAACTTTTAGCATAAATGTTTGTTTAATATGTATAATAGTTATGGTGTACAGAACTTTTTTAAAAAATTTTCATGGCAGCTTGTTATACACATCTTTTTTATTGCATTAGTAAGCAGTTAATGGACATAAAAAGTAGCGCTGCTCATTCTTTAAATGTGTATGCATATATATTTTCTACTGAACCTCAATGATAAATATTTAAAAAAGTTATGGTATAAAAAAGTCATGATATAAAATATTTGATTAAAAAAAAAAGCAATGGTATAGAACAATTACCGTCTGTCAATAAATTAGCAGAGTATAACAAATATTCATAAATAATGATAAGTAACAAATGCTTTTCAACTTTTAGAATCTGATAACAAGCTTCCAGCTCAAGTGGAGAATATCAAAGTCACTGATATACAAGCTACCTCTGTAAAGATTCTATGGGAAAAAGCTATTCCACATTCTCTTGCTCCAGTGACAACTTACGTTATCACAATAAAGGAGATACCAAGTAATGAAACAACTAAAACAACACATTTTGATATGAATTCTTTGGAAAGGGTCATTGGCAACCTTTTTCCAAACACTTATTATGAGTTTTCTGTTGCTGCAAAGAATAAAAATGGAGAAGGAATGGCTGGATTGTCACCTAAAATTAAAACATTGCCAAATGTAGAAAGTTAGCTATTATCATTTTGACAACTTTAGTTTTTTTTTTTTTTTTGTTTTTGTTTTTTTTTAACTATTAAAATACTTTGTTAGTTACTTTCTTGCTAACATAACTGTTTAAAAAAAAAAAGAATTTTTACACAAGAACATATTCAAAAAACCAATATACTTTATCATAATCAGTTTTTTTAAAATAGGTAAAAAAACACAAAAATGTTTTTAAAAGCATTATTTTTACATGCAGCACAAATAATTTCAATATTTTTTTTTACATGCCACACAAATAATTGATGGTCATAATTGTTTTTTTTTTTTTTTAGTCCCTTCTATTGATAAACTTGAGAATGTTGTGTTAAATGTGCATGTTGATAAAATAACAACAGAAGGTGTAGAGGTGAAATGGGATGTAGGTATTTTTATATTGATATTGAACTAAAAATGAATGTTTTTGTGCTGAATGGAATTGGATTTTAATTTTGGTTTTATTTTTGCAAGTAAGTCAATAAAAGTTTTGCAATTAAAAAATACATTGGAAATATGTTCAATTACATAAACTATTAGTGCATTTACAAAAATACTTATATTTTGCAATTACAAATAGGTTTTAGCATAAAGAGTTCTTGCAAACTTTATGTTCTGAGAGTGCAACAGTGATTCTGGGACTTTTTCTTACTACTAGACTTACAAAATTTACAAAATTATTTATAAAAGAAAAGTTTGAGATAAGTTCCTTGCTTAACTTAAGGTTTGATTACATTTTTTTCAATGAAAGCCTGTAGACATGGATAGGAGAACTGGCAATTACTGATGAGGTATTCCCTCATCAGTAATTGCCAGTTCTCCTGTCAATTGGTTTATTGCTCACAAAGATGCCAGGTGGGCACTGTCAACTTTTTTAAAAAAAAATCAATTATCTCTTCTGTTCCTGATGCAATCTACAATAAATATCCTTTTATTTAAGAAGATTTTTACCATTGATGAGCTATAGCTCTATAAACAACTCAAAGTTTTTTTGTTTCATTTTGTCAAAAGTTAACTGGCAACACTGAGAGTTTAACTGACAACACTGACACCTTAGTAAGAATTGTTAGAGTCATTCTCACTGTCTTTTTGTCAAAAGTTCAAACACTTTGGTAGTCAACTTCATCAAAACTTCAAACACTTTGGCAGTCAACTTCATCAGAACTTCAAACACTTTGGCAGTCTTTCTACTGGAATTCTTCTTGGCATCATTCTTAAGTTGTTCTGTGAGCAACAAACCAAACTTCTTGTCAACTATCTTGTTCTTAGTTCATCATTATCACTTTTTTTTTTTTTTTTTACTGTACTTTTAGACACAACAAACATCCTCAAATTTAACGATTTAGTTCTTTTTGCCTTCATTTTTGAAGTTTTCAAATCAAAACTGTTTTGACATGAAAAAAAGCAAGCATAAAAAAAAAACACAAAAAAATCAAATCTTTTTAAATCATGCAGTTTTTTAAAAGTCTGCAAATCGCTGCTGCCCCTTGTATATTTTGATAAAATAAGGTTGTTTTATATGCTAAATTATTTTTTAAAAAAAGTTCTTTTTCCTATTATCCATTTCTTTTTTTCTTGTTTTAACTTACTCTATTGATTTTTTTTTTTTCTTTTCTTTATGATGATGGATACTTGAAAATTAAAGTTGAAGATTTTTTTAAAATGATGTTTACTTGAAATTCTATTGTCTAATGTTTTTTAATTTAGTATGTAAACCCATCCCGAATTACCAGCTATATTCTTTATTACCGTCGAGTGGGGGATAGGCAGTTTAAAACTCTAATATTAAACATCAATACAAACAACTCTTATAAATTGGAATCTCTTTCCCCTGAAACACAATATGAATTGCAGGTTAAGGCTGCAAATGACAAGTATGAAAGTAAGCCAAGTCCTCTAGTTAGCTTTCACACATTACCTCAAGGTAAGCAAATTATTTGTGTAGGAATACTTTTTCACTGCTGCTTTTACACAGCTAATTTTACACAACTGCTTTTGGTTAAAATGATTCCTAAAATGTTTTATTTTTTATTACAATTTTTTTGTTGTTTGCTTGAGTTTTATGATATTGTATTTTATAATAAGTATTATTATTGTATTATATTGTATTTTTAAATTTCCAGAAAATAATTCAAAAACTTTATTTAGCTTTTATTCCAACTTCACTATCTGCAACATTACAGAAGACTTTTGATGATGAAGTCATGGTCAGATGGACGCCCCCCTCTAGTTATGAAGACCAAGTCAAGTATTATAAAGTAAATTGAATTATGTACTTTTTCTGCTGCAATTCAAATTTTGTTTCTCTTTTTCCAAGTCTTTAATTCATTTCACAATTATTCCTGTTTCTCAATTTTTTCTGTTGCTTAAGAAAATTCTTTGTTTGACACTCTTCAAAGTTTCCTTTTGTAAATAATTTTCATAAAATATGGCAATTTTCATAAATTATGTTTGAAACAACATAAGCGACATCATTTTTGTGAGTTTCAAGTTTTTGATGTATTTTATCATATCAAGATTATTTGTCTCAATGCAAGTGGTGTTCCTGCTTTTGCCAGTGCTGAGGTTGAACCAAAGGTAGTCAAACACCTTCTGTTTGGAATTGATGCTAATCAACCTTATCAAATAAGTGTTGAGGCATGGTTGAATTCTGGTTCTGTTATACGTAGCAAAAATCAAGTTGTTATTCTTCGTAAGTAAAGTACTTATTTTTTGACTTTTTGTAAGTAAAAGATTTTCAGTTGTTCAGTAATTTCAGCAATTTGTATTGAATATTAATATTATTACATATTTATATAATTGCATACTATGTGGGCTTGGTCGGGAAAGGCGTGCGATCACACTCTAATCTTGACCACGCATACAATATTTAGTTACGACAACTTGCCCACGGCTTCATATACTTTTTGAAATGTTCTCAAAACATCTTAAGAGCCGTGGCCAAGTTGTCGCAAATAAATATTTTATGCGTGGTCAAGATTAGAGTGCAACCGCACGCCTTTCCCGACCAAGCCTTACTATGTAATTATGAATATGAATAACAGATATAAATTTACTAGTGAAAGAATCAAATTAAGATAAACATGTTTTGTTTTTTTTAATGTTTAAATTACATTTAAGAAGTTTGTTTTCTTTTTTTTTCTGTTTTAAATCTTTTTAAATATTTTTTGTGTGTTGGTTTAGGTTTGTACAAGAATGGCGATTACATTGGTTCATCTGTAATTCCTCCAGAAGAAAAAGAACCAGAAAAAAACGATTTTTTAAAGTTAGTTCAGGAAACTTGGTTCATCGTTGCTGTTGCAGTTTTTGTTGGGTTAGTCATTATAATTATCATTATAATTGTTTGCTGCAGACGGAAAAAACGCAATCACAACTTTGATTCAAAGCATTATGAAAGCTCCAGAGGTAAATTTTTGTTTGTTTTATGTTGTTATTTTTTTTTTTTTTTATCTAGAATTTAAACAGAGTTATTATGAATGCCAGTTGCTTTTGTTTAGGTTTGCTACAGACCAGCCGTTCAACTGATTTTCCTAATACAAGTTTAAGTCGAGGGTGAGTTTTAAACTAACCTAACTGAGGAAGATGTCTTGTTTTAAAATCATAATCATTAGAATCTTTTTCTTTCTTTTTTTTTGACCTACAAAATTATTTAGCTTAAGGATATCTTCTAATGACTAAATGTTCCTCACTAGAGGTCCGTTACGTGATCCAAACTTCTCATGGAGTGAAAGCCGAAATAGTGATGTTTTTGCTAACCCTAACAAAGGAACCATATCTGGTTGCTGTAAATCCCAATCAGACAGTTTGGAAGAAGACTTTCCTAATCGTGTTCATATCAAACCTTCTCAACGTAAGTGGGTTTTTTCTCTCGAAATTGAACATAAAGCATCACAGTTTGTTTGTTTTTTCCAATTAGTTTTTTAGAAGGAAAAAAAAAAATTAAACTTCGAATTAATTTGTTAACAACATTGTTAATAATGTATATAACTAACAATTTTTTGTATATAGCGCGAGTACGTCATGAAAGTATTGAGTTGAGAGGTACTAAGTCTAGTAATCAAGATGTCAGTGTCGTCAAGGAAAGCAATATTGGTGTGGCTTTAAGAAATGGTAAATTTAGCGTTTCTTATCTTTTTAGATTATTTATGCGTTTAGTAAGTCTTTCACAAGAATTATCCTTTTTGTTTACTGATACTTGTATAGGTGCTTCTCTGTTAACAGGTTATATGGTTGACGCACCTTTGAATAATGAACGTCATTTACCACGAGACGATATAAATGATCGTTTCAATAGTGATGCAAATCAGTTACAACGTTACAAAGCTCCCCAATCTCCAGATATACCTGTTGTTTCGTCTAATTCCACCAATTTAACAAAAAAAGATTCGCGTTACCAAACTAATTCTTTTGAGCGTCGTCATGCTGAGATAGTGCGTACAGCTAATAAATCATTTCCCGACGCACAGCTTGTTAATGTTTTAGAAAATAATCCTCAAGCAACATGGAAGCGAGAAAAAGACTCTGTTGCAAAAACGAATGTTAAATCTCCTGGAGAAAATACTTTACGCCGAATGGGCAAAGCTCCATTTAAACCTTTACCTAAACTAGAAGTTTTAAATTGGGCAGATGGACTACCAGATCCTGCAAAAAATGACGGAAGTCAGCAATCTTCTCCTAAACAGTCTTCAACTGCCTCAATGTTCGGGGATAACACGGAGTTGCGACCAGAATCTCGAACATCCCATGGTGGTTCAAATGGGTCTTTGAATAAATATCCTTTCGAGAAGCGTCGTCGTCGAACATCTAATGCTTCATCTATGATGTCGTCAGAGTTGTATCAGTCGGAAATGGATCCATCTGCTTATAGTGATGTAGCGTCAGAGCGTAAATCAAAGAAAAAAATTGCTCCTCCACCAATTGATCTAGATGGACTAACAAGTGACATACTTTTACAATGGGCAGATAGTGTCACTAATTCTAGTCCTAGCAGTAGTGGTTCTTCCTCCCCAAGTCGATTAAGTGGCATCAGTAGTGAAGGTTCTTTTTATACAGATGCTGATTTTGCAAACGCAGTTGCTGCTGTTGCCGAGTGTAATGGTTTTAGTATGGATTACGATTATTCTCTGCCTGGTATGCCAAGCTCCCAACCTCCACTTTCTTCAACACGAAATACTAAGATGGATAAAATTGATCAAGTTTTAGCACAACGGTCCAAGTTAAGAAATAATAAGCGGCAGGAGTTTGTGCCTCAGATTTCTATGAGCAATTACCTGACCGGGTCGTCAAAAGGTCCGAATAGTGTACAAAGTTCTTCGGGAATTCCACTTTCAACGCGTGGTCGTAAAAATGTACGGTACGGCACAGGCTTTCAAGACGTTGATACTGCGTCAAATTCCTCCACACCTCTAACTGTTAGCAATCTAATGCATCACGATTCAAGTTTGGAGCGTTCAAAAAAACCATTAGTTGTTTCAAATCATGATACAAGTCTTGAGAGAACTAATCGCCGTCGACCAGAGCATGCAACTTCGCTTGAGCGAAGCATATATAAAACTCGAAACAAACAATCAGCTCCTGATCCTCCTCTTTCTTTGACCTCCGCTTTGGAGCGAAACGAATCAATTAACTCAAATTCAAAAGACTCCATAAGTTCATCAAATAAGCATGACAGTGAAGTGGAAAACAAACCAGGAACTGCTGAAAGATTAAGATCTAAAAGGTATTTGAACGGTCACAGTTCAAGCAACCAAAGTACTCCTAGTACTATAAGATCTACTGAAAATGAATTACAGAGTGAATGCTAATTACTCAATGGAAGGTTTGTTTTATAAACCTGCCGTATGAGAGGCATGGTCAGAAATTGAGCAACACAGAACGGTGTTGTTTTAGTTCCGGCTGAAGCTGACTTCGAGTGTTAGTAGTTGGAATGCATTGTTCAGCAAGCCGTTCCGTTGTGTTTGTTTTAAAGAGCGCAATTTCAGTTCTAAAAATGATATTGCATCGCAACAGACTGTTTATGAGTTTTATTTTTCGATGAATTTATCCTTTTTTAAAAGCTATTTTAAAATATATTTAAAGAAATCTGCCATCTCTTTTTTTTTTTGAGGATGTCATGCCAAAATATAAATAGAATAACTAAATAACAAAAATATTATCAAGAAGAAAATAAAACGTTCAAGGATGACAAGTTACAAAGTTTGCAAAGATTATATTTGTAATTAATTGATTTTTATATAGTCATATTTTTTTAATTTTTTTTTTTTTTTTTTTTTTTTTTTTTTTTTTTTTTGCTATAGCTTGCAATGATGAAATTTTCTTGAATGGATTTAGAAATCGCCAAGGGCATATAATTTTTATTTTTTATTTTTGTTCGAAAGAGCAGCATTGTCTCTCTAAACACGGCTTCTTGTTTTCCGTAAGGAAGTACATTTTTAATCTTAAGTTAGTCATCTTGAAACTAACTATTTTTATTGGAAAGAATGAGTTGTATTATGTTATTTAATAAAAGATATTGTAATTTTTCTGGAAACTTCCGTTATTTAAAATACTGATAATTTCATAATTTAAGCAACTTTTCTTTTTGTCGCCTTTGCCTGTATTTTTGTCGCCTTTGCCTACATTTTTTACCTTAAAAAGATTTAGTTCTAGTAATTATTTTCATCGGTATGAGAAAAAGAAGAAAACTTTTTAAGTTTTTATTGTTATTTATGATTTTTTCATGTTCTGTCCAAACGTCTATGTTTTTTTTTTTTCATCTGGCTACTGCTGTTTTTAAGAATTGTTTACAAAAAAAATCAGTTCGTAAAATTAAATCGAAGTCATTATTCACTCTTGAGCTACGTCTCAAATATTGAATTTGTCTAATTTGTTGCTCTTAGTTACGATTTCTATAGAAAATAAATTTGGGAGTTGAAAAAGGAAACACATGATTATACCAATTAGGAATATAACTTTGTTTTTTTTATTTGAAAAAATAAGCATCAGTGGCAGGAATAAGTTCTTTATCTTTCTCTCAAGATGAGATTAGTGATCGGGTTAGTGTCCTCAGCTTGTCAAAGTCTTCTGCTGAACTGTTAGCATCTAAACTAAAGGAAAAGCCCCATTTCTAATAGTGTTTGGTTTACATTCTACTGAAGCAGACATCAAATCTACCAACCTCTTTACAGAAAGTTGAAAAGTGAAAGGCTATTGACAGCAGTAAATGTCTACTGATATGTGCTCTGTTGCTTAATGACTACCAGTCTGCCACTGTGCCAAACGCACACTAAACTCATAAAAAGAAGTATGTAAAAATACCTTTTACAAAAAAAAAATGATTCGTGTGATTGATTTGTGCCGAATTGAACATGGTGTAATTTTTACTCAGACATGCAAAGCGCATGGACATCACTCAATGAGCAAAGTTAGCAAAAAGTTTTTCTTCATTTTTAGAAGGATACAGAAAAAATGATCCTGATGATGCCATTATCAAAAAAAAGGATGGTAGAGAAACTACAGGTGAAACCTGCATTTAAACCACAAAAAAGGAGTAAACGTGGGAATCGTCATTTTACTAAAAATTGCTCACGATGAGACTTATACCATTCGGCGTAACATTTTTAAAAAAGGTACCCTTTTGGATGCAATTAAAAAATATCAATAAAAGAAATATTTTACAGTTGGACAGCTATTCAAAAATCTGGAGTTTTTGCATAATGTTGCATAATGTTGACAATAAATGAGAGAAAATGAATTTCTTAAATTTTGTTTAAATCTTCTAGCTCAAGCTGATTTCAAAATCTGACATTTGGTTGTTCTTTGCTCTGTGATGAACCAATCAGCAATAAATCTTTTCTATTTGATATAATTAGGGATGCAATTATTTTAAAACAGTATATAAAATTTTTATCAAAAATTAAAAAATATTAGCCCCTTTCATTGAATGTGTGTGGGGAAAACTTGTTTATCAAGTCGCTAAAGATGTTTCAAATCCTGCAGAAAGACTTAGTTGTCAAAATTGCTACGCCCAAGTTGGATAAAGAATTCCACATCCCTGTACAAAGTTAGAAAGACAAAAGAATTTGACTGCCATTGTATAATCAACATCTTCAACAACGCAGGGAAAATTTCTGTCCAGTTTTATTAAAGATTTAAGCACAAATGACTCAGGGAATACCTTAGCTTTGAAAACCTTTGGCGCAAAGTAACTCACTGTCTCTGTCAGAAAGACTGAGGTTAAGAAATCTTTCTTTTTTTTTAGGTAAATTGAACAAATTTCAATTAAAACTTCATTTCAGGTAAAGTTTTGTTGCTTAAAAATATTTTTAAAAATAATTTTTTTTATTAGTTTAAAGCCAATTTTTGTCTCCATGCCTCTTAGTAACTTATCTTGAACAATAAAACTCCGGGGTACTTCCCTAAAATATGTGATTTCTCCCGAGGCCACCACTCAAAAAAGTTGTCTTTTAAATTTTTTGAATGAGGAAATGTTTTCTGATAATTATCAAAAAAAAAAAAATTTCTGGGGATGAGTTGCAAGGTCTAAGAGCATGTTCTTATGCACTGTGTAAAGTAACCAGTAAATCTGTTTGAACTTCCATAAGCATTTTTAAATATTACCAAGAAACAAGCTGTTCTTCTATTTTAAACATTAGTTGTTACAGACGTGTCACGCAGTTATAAATAAACCAATAAAATCTCGGCAATTACCAGCAGTAACACAGAATTTCAAGTCAGGGTCTATCATTGTGGTATTTTACAAGGTTGCAAGGTCTAAGAGAATGCCTATACACCCTGATCAGCATTTTTATAAAATTACTTGAGGCGGCCGGAATAATTCCGTACGAGGAGGGCAAGAAGGTCTGACGGCGGCAAGACCTGCACTGAATATATTCCGTCTACGTTGAGGCGGAAAAACAATATAAAAGCAGTACTGTTAAAAAGTAACCAATCTCTCTTACACTTTAAGACAAAATGCCTGAAATTTGCAGAATCATGAATGAGAAATGTACGTAAAAGACGCCAAAATCAATTTCAAAAGTTTTCCCGGCTGTAAGCTATTTAAAACTAACTATTAACGTAACGTTAATACGCTGAGTTTAAACCCATTTACACACTGAGATTAAACGCATCTATACGCTGAGATTAAATGCATTTACATTTAAAATGATGAGCACTTCTTTTGTTATATTTATTTAAGATAAGAAAATGCTGAATTTTGCTATTTAGTTGGTTCCGCTTTATCGGCACTATCATCCCGTTCGGTTTGAAAAGAAGATTTTCCATCTGAACTTTCGTCATTGTGATCTGCAGCCCATGATTGTCTTTCTCCTGAGGCAAACAATCCATAGAAAAATGCTCCAAAGAAAAACATGGCCGCAGATATGTAAAACACTCGATCCCAATGTTGTCGTCCCTAGCAACATACAAAAGCATTTTAAAAATTTTCCATCGTTTACAATATGTCAAAAAACAGTGGTTTTATTCTTCCATATAAAAATTAAGGTTGCCACGTATGTTCTTTCAAAACATGCCAAATTGTTTTGTTTTGTTTTTTTCACTCTACTAGTACGTTAAGTTCAAAAATAATTTTTACCAAACTTTACTAACTACCCTGTGGGTTCAAATTATATGCAACAACTCAATTTACAAATTTCTAAAAGTTAAAAATATTCCTCTCAGTTTGAGAAATGAGAAGGCAATCAAAAGATTAATCAAGATGAATCAAAGATTAGAAAGTGAATGATGAGAAGGTTCAGATTATACAAACATGGCATTTGACATGAACTACGAATTTCCCATAAATACTATAATTTATCACACCAATTGTCAACAACAAATTCAAAAAAAAATGTTAAAAAAAACAGCGGTAGCAAACAGAATCAAACTATCAATTAACCAAACAGTAACAATTGTTTCTGCAATAATAATAATAGCAGGTGGTTTAAACCTTGATAAGCTCGTATTGTGAAAGTTGTCAAAGATGTAGTTGAGCGCTGTGATGAGAGTAGCAAAGTCTTATATCTAATTTTGGATTTCGTCACTATCACCACGAGTGATGGCTGCTGCAATACATCAAAAGTTAAAGAAAGCATTATCAAGCTTTTGTCGAGAAATTAATGAAACAATAAATCAATATGCGATACTCGCCGTTAGTTAAAAGTTTCAGAAGATTTAATCTAAATTAAAAAGTGAGTGAAGCTCTAAGTTTAAAGTTTTAAAGAATGAAAAACTTTCTCTTCGGATTGGAGCAAGGACCAGGTTTAAGATTAAATTATGTTTTGTTGCGCTGAAAAGTATATTTTCATTCTTTCAATTACACTATTCAATTTGAATAACTAAGACTGACACTATTTGATGAACTAAGACTGACTCTATTTAGAGATAGAATATATAATTTAGAATTAAAATTTAAAAATTTGCTAAAATCTATTTTGGTTTCGATAATAAACTAGGTTTTAATCAAAACTCATTTTACAAAAAATGTATGAATGTTTTGAGTTGGTTCAACAATTTTCTTCATCTTGTTCCAATTTTTTTCAGAGCAAAAAGGTTTGGAATTAAACCAAATAAATCCGTATTTTTTAATTAAAAAAAAAAAAAGACATGTTTGGCTTTGTGACTAAATGTAAGGGAGTGAAATGACTGAATATTTTATCAAAAATTTTTACAAAATATTTTTAAACTTTAATATGATAATGGAATGAGTTTGCAATATTTTGAAAGAACATAGCTTGTGTTATAATGTAGTATTATGTAACATTAACGTATTAAGTTAATATTTTTTTAAATATGATAAGATATTATCCTTATATTAAAGGAATCAGTAGGCATTATTTCAAACTCTGCAATACAACCCTAAAGCGTACCGGCGTAGTTAAGTTTAAAAATTTCCATCAAATTTTTAAACTTTTAAAATGAAAATGATTAGTGAGTAAAATTTTTTGAGTCACTTTTGTCAAGAAAATTTTCATGATTCGTCAATTATTTGCTCAACTCACATTAATTAAACTTTTAACTGATAAGGAACATATTATTTATATTGATATAACTTACCCCTGAGCCTGCATCACCCAGATCTGTTATAACGCCTACTAAAATTGGACTTAAAATGTTAGGAACTGTTGCACAAGTGTTTGTTATACCAAACAATACACTAGCGTATCTAGGTGCGATATCTAAGTGGTTAATGCCGAACCCAGCCCAAGCTAATGTCTCTATACCGGCACCAACAATAATTACAATAACAGCTCCTTCAGGACTAAACATATACATAGAGATGAGGAAAGCTACTGCATTAGCAAGAAAACCTATGGAAAAGAGAAATTCTGGTTAATGCGCTTTTTAGACTTTTTTTTTTTTTTCCTTTCTCTGAAGATTGAAAAAAATATATTTATATTAATTTTTTTTAAAAAAAATATTTTATTGGCGACACTTTGTTTTCTACTTTGAAAAAATAACTAATAGTTATTAAGAAAAACTGATTTGAAAAAATCAATTACATCTTCATTCACATTAGAGCTTTATTATCAAAGTATAAAGCGGCTACAAAAACCTACCTATAACAGTAAAGCTCTTACGAGTTGTGGTCACCGAGAGATAGCAACGTTGACGTATGAAATCGGCAAACTGACCAGATAAAAATACGTTTACACCCATAACTAAGTATAGTGTTGCCGTATATTCTCCGGTCTATAAAAAAAAAACAGGAATTTAAAAAAGAAAGTTTTTTGTACTTTGTTTTTATTACAAAAGCTAACTTAGTGCGAATGTAATTGCTTTGATAAAGTAGAGGAGAAGGAAAAACTCGAAAGCATCGGCAAGGAAAAAACCTGGAAAAAAAAAACTATACCAACTCTGAGTTGGTATAGTTTTTTTTTAATTTTGCGTACATTTACCCCCGGGAATACGTTTGAGTAATTCTAGTGATGTATTTTACACTGATATTTTTTACTTTTGAAGAGGGGTGGGGTAAGGGTGGGTTAGAAAATTGGTTTTGTATTTATACGTGAGTAAAGTTCATATAATTCACTTTTTTCAATGTTTCTAATTTCGCAGTATTTGAAACCGAAGTTGACTTTATTTTGTTGATAAATAGAACTCTAGTCTAAAAAAGAATCAACACACATGAAAGACTTTTTTTCATTTGCAATAACAATACCAAAAATGGTTTCTTTTTTTGGTATTATAATTAGTGACGTTAATAGTTTCTCGTCAGATTGTTCGTGAGGATCAATCAAAACTTTGAACTTTAGAAATACACTTTAAAAACTCACTTCAAACAATCGTGTTTTCTAGTGATATCATACCCAGCCATCACGTGTGGCACACCAAACGTGATGGCTGGGCTAACAGCAAACTTTAGGAATATATATATTTTACCTATTTGTAAAATTAAAACTTTAATGATATTTAATAAAAAATCCAGCTACAAAATAGTCGGCCAACCTTTGAAATTCTAAAGTTCATTGCTTCACTAAGAAATTTAGGTAGTCCAGTTTGCATAGTTCCAAAGCCCCATCCTTCGCATGTGTGCGCAACAAGAATTGCTAAAAATGGCATCGAAGTGATTATTTTTCTCCAAGGTAGAGAGCCTTTTAACTGAAAAAAAGCGTATTTAACTTCATCTTTAAAAAACCTTCACAGAAACAAGTATAGTTATTAAAGAGATTTTAAAGGAAGTGGCAGTAAAAATTGATATGAAATTTTACATGGAAATTATTTTCAAAGTAGCCTCATCAATAACATGTCCTTTAAATAACAATATTCATAAAAAAATTTTTAAATATTTTTAATATAAAAAATATCTTTTTTAAAAAAAGTGGAAAAGTGCAAAAAAAGTTTCATTCAAATAAAAAATTATTTTGTTCTATCTCCAAGTTTAAACGTTGGGACAAAATTTTTGATTTTTTCTAAAAGTAAAATTATTTAAAGTTTTAGCTTTTATTTTTAAAGAAATAATAACTTATGCTTTAAATAATTTATGTTTAAGCAAATTATATAGAAAAAAATTTATAAAGTAATGCGTATTTTAAAAGTTATTATTACTAACTAAAATTAATAACTCATTTTCTCCAAACTTTTAAAATTGGAGATAGAACAAAATAATTCTAACCTCGCGATTTGTAAATTCACATTTTTAAAATAAAAAAGCATGCTCGTCTGTAGCAAACTTACTAATTGTGAAGTCTGATCTTCTTCTAAACTTTTTAAAATCATGCTTTTTTCTTCACTAGATATATGATTGTCCTCTTCAGGAGAATCACTGATCATGATCATCCACACCGCTACCCACATAAGAGCAAGTAAACCTGAAAAGTTCTGTAAAAACTAAAATTTGGTAAAGTTCAGAACGTTAGTTCAGTTCCAAAAAGAAATACAAAAAAAGGGTGTTTCAAAAAGAAAAAAGAAAAAAAATTTAATAATACTTCGAAAAAGTCATTTTTAACTTTAGAATATTATTGTTAAAAAAAGATTAATATAATTTACCAAATAAATAAAACACCCACGCCCACCCGCAAAGTTCGCATAAGTATCCTGCAATTAGAGTACCTGCAACTGATCCAGCATAAGAACCTGTCCAAAAGGAATTAATACCCCATAAGCAATAACTGAAAATAATAAAATGAATAGTGAAAATGAATAATGAAAAATAGAAACAATTCTAGTTTTTAATACCTGAATGTGGTATTGTAACAAGCTTTGCTCTTTCGATTGGGGGTGCCCATCTGCTCCAAAGAGCGTACATGGCAGGGTAAATGCATCCCTAAACAAACAGAGATACTGTTTACATTTTAAAAATTTAAACAGATATGCGAGCATTAACAAACACCAAAGGCATACCTCACATAAACCTTCTGTTAGTCGTAGCAAAAATAACCATATCCAATGAGCTCTGGAAGCCATAGGTGTCATTAACGTTAAAATTGCACTAAGTAAAATGGCTACTCCAAACAAGTTTTTCCCCCCGAACTTTGCTGCTATGTAACCTCCAGGTATCTGCGTTAATAGATAACCGTAATAAAAAGCTGATAGTATGTGACCTAGAATAAAAAACCCACAGCATAAAAAAGTTTTTGTCAAAAATGAATTTAATCACCCTCTTCTCCAAAATTTGTCCAAAATGTTTACCTTGAAGTTGAGTACTCCAATTGAATTCAGGTGCTACCTGAGAAAAATAAGCTAATATACATATCGAAATATTTTATTTTATGTTTGTATAAAAATCGAGCTGATTCTCGATAGTTGTTCCTGATAAAAATAATATTTTTCAAAATACTTGTAAATCCTCATACCCAGTACTCTGTCCCATTAAACATCACTCGAGTATGGTTATTTGTCATAGCAACCAATGCTACACTTAAATCTACACGTAAACAATAAACATTGAAAAACCCAAAGAAACTTAATATGGCCAGAACATATCTTTTCGACATACAACCACATTGGCCCACTTGGGTACGAAGGTCTCGTTCTTCGATTGATTGTTCAAATGGTAGGCTTGTGGTTGTATCGAAACTCGTCTGCAATTTTACTCGAGCAGTGTTCGTTTTCCCTTTCAAATGCAGTATTTCACTTTCTGTAGTGTCACAACTTTTAAGGGGAGTGAGAGTAAGGTTAGTGCAACTGTGAGTGGAAGTGCACGTTGGGTTTAATTTAAGATTTTGATCTTTGCAAGTTTTTTCAATTTTTTCATATTTTTTAATATTTTCTGGATTGTAAACAGGACTCGGATGAGATTTCCGTCTATCTAATGGCAAATTTTCTTTACTTATTTTTTTGTTTGATTTACTTATTCCTTCTTGAGATGGCGAGGTTAATTTTTCCTCTGAAACAACTCCTTCTATAATAGTATCTCCTTCGGTATTACATGCTTGTAAGTGCGTCTCACCGTTCGTAAACGATACTTGATTAACACAACGGCGATGTATCATTTTAAAACTAAACTTTACCAAAATAAAGACAAAAAACTGACATAGCTGTCATAAGCCAACAATTTTGTTACTTAAAAATATTTTACAAATATATATTAGAGTTTTAACTCAAGATATCTACAAAAAACACTCCGGTTGAGCATAGACCGATTCAACTGTTTGTTTGCAACATGTTTGGTGTTTAACTTTTGCAGATAGATTCTTCTGCCAAATTCTCAATGTGAGTGGAAAGGCGGGGTTAAGCGAAATTATATTGAAAAATACTTTTCCAGCTTTATCTTATTTATAAAAAGCTACAGTTTTTCTGAAAAAGATTTCGCTACGGGCATCAACATGCCAGTTTTAGAAATGATAAAGAGCTAAAATAGATAACTTGAAACTCCTTTTACGAAAAAGTATTTTTGAAGAAAAAAAGATCGAGGAAAGATAAGACGCCATGCAAAGCTTCCAAATTATTTAAAAAACTTTATGACGATAAAAAACGTTATGCAAATTTTAAAAAGATGCCCGAAAAAAGTCTTATTTGCAACGCCGTAAATAAAATAAAAGTGAAATTTGATAGTTGATATTTTATAGAATAAAACAACTCGAGTTCCCCTTCTTCAAACACTGGATTGATAACCCTGACTAATTAATAATTTATTTCAATAATAAATCTTGTTACAATATTACTGAAACAATTGCAGCTTAATTGTGAATTGGTTTTTCTTCAGCACTTATGACTTTTTATCTTTTTATCTTTACAACTTTTTGTCTTTTCCAAAAGAGTCCACTAATTTCGAAGCATATACTTCTTCATATCCCCCCCCCCCCTATGAGTCCTCAGGTCTATTTTGCTTGGCATTAGGTTTTTTTTCGCATTAATAAGATTTTGAAGATGCTCAATGTGAAATATGGTCTGGGGGACTGGGGAAAAGGATAGGACATTCCAACATACATTTTATTTTTCCTGAAGAATTCTTTGGTTTAATTTTGCATTGTTTTGAGGCATCGTTCTATTAAAAAAAAAAAGGCCTACCAAGTCCCAGATCTCGAGCTTTGCTTCCAATTTCGTGTTTAATTCCCCTGGCTGATTCCAGCTAAAAAATGATAACTTAACGCTCGATAAATTTAGCACAATAAATAACCATTTAAAATGGTTTTAGAATTTAAAACGATTGCATTATATCTCTTTAAATAAATTCTGTTAAGTTCAGTCTAATAATCCTTTTAATTCAACAAATTTTTCCTAATTTTTCTCATACCGAGCAGTTCCTGTCCTAAATTTTGAAAAGCTGAAAAATGGCTTTTTAGTGATGCTCTATATAAGAAATCATAATTAAGTATAAACTTTATTTATAAGCAATTTAGTTGTAGTTATTTAAAATTTTGTAAGCAATAACTTTTGACGAATACTTTATTAATTAATGATGTTGAACTTGATGGATGATCCGCCATATTGAAAAACCTTTTCGGAAACAAAGTTGATAATTGTTTGAAAAACTAGCTGCATTTACCAGCATCAAAATGTAGCTCATGCTTAAAAACGTCACGCTAAACGTGTGGATTGTTTTTGAATAGATTTACTAATGTTAGCGATAAACAAGGAGAACGATTTCAACAAAAATCGTAAAAGAGAAATATTTAAGTTTACTTATTTCTCTTTCATAACTAAGCCTTTAAATAATCTTCTTTTATACTGCGATTTTCGCGATATATTTATGAAATAGTAAACATGAAAATTCATTTTGAGAAGTGGATAAACAAATACCACTGATAAAGGAAAGCATTTCCTGCTCTTTTTTTTTGTAGCTTATAGAGCTTTAGTTACGGTGCTTTAGTTAGAACATCAATACTGTGAGGAATATTTTTTTGTTATGGTTATTCATGTGTGTGGGTTATGTGCGTATAGGGGTGTGGGTCTTAATGATGGAGCACGGAGGTTGGAGTTGAGGCTAAGGGTCCGGGTGCTGTTTGGTTAGGATAAAGCAAAGATTAGTGGTTTATGGTTAGCAGTTGTTCCTCAGTGGATTCTAACTTTAATGGTCCTCAAAATAAGGTTCTTCATAATGTGTTATGGGAATTAGCACTCTTCATTTATTATTCTAAATGTCAATATATTGCAAATAATATATATTTTCTTACTCCCAAGTTCTGTAAATTGCCAAGTTATCTTTATTGAGGTCAACTTATTTTTTATTTGCTTGACAGTATAAATGTGTCTGCTTTTGTTCCCTTTTTTGTGATGCTTTTTTGTAATTGCTGTGTTACTTATTTTTCATCCTTACAATTTTAAGGTGTCCTAAACTAAAAGGAAACTTCATATTAACTTTAGGAAACTATGCTATGACTAGCTTGCAGAAAATAAGCTTCTTTAGCGTCAAGGACTCAGCTGTGCAGGATTTTCTGGTGCTTGAGCAGTGTTCAATGAACACTGCTCAACCACCAGTGAAAAATTGTCACAATCAAGCATGACGCAATGATCTGTGACTTGACGAAGTGTTTTGTGTGTCATAATTTTATTTACTTTAATCATGTAATATTATGAGCTTTGTTCATAGGTCTTCCATCCTTTTCTTTAAGCCAATAAAATCGCCCAATTCTTTGAGAACTTGGTGAGAGCGCGTTCTAGTTTTTAAAAACAGATGTTCCATTCAACGTCTCTTTTTAAAATTCAATTTTCTAAAACAATTTTTTATCCGTGTCCTCTGATGTTGCTATAAAAAGATAAGAGTAATGAGACAATTTTAGCCACTATATCTTATTATAGCGATAAAAATAACCCAAAATTCATAGTAAATATTTATTCGTATTAAAGTGTAACAAAACCAATAAATTTGACAACTGGGATACGAAACGAAATTAACATTTTGCTATAACTTGTAAAACAATATTGTTCCTTCCTTGAAGATAATAAAATTAAAATAAATTCCATGTGACTTTCATTAACAAAGCCAAAAAGAATTTTTTAAAAATTACTGTCGCTACACAACAATTAAATTTGAAAAAAAAAAAAATTACTTAAAACTATCAATTAAAAAATTATTTTAGAAAATGAGTGCACATTATGCAAATATTTTATGGATTAAAACAATCATTCTCATATAAATAGAGATACGTTGGTTTTACGTACTTAACTAGATTTAAAAACCTTTATTTACAATATATATAAGCAACATTTGAGGTAAACAGCGAATCATATAAATATATCTACAGTTGTTTAACTTGCGGAAGTAATATTAATTAAAGTATCAAGTACGAACAATTTTCAGTTGCTTTCAACTTATATCATTAAGCTGTACCCGACAACTATAGATTTGGTCCTTATACTGTACAACCTCTGATGAAGACGTTTATGACAAGTGTTGTCTTGAACAAGATAAGTTATTTGGTAGATTACTTTTTTACATTTGTGTTTGTCTGCCTCGTTTTTCAGTGATGCTTGACTAATCACCCTGGGTATTCTTCGTTCATCAATATCCATGATACTGTCAGTTGGACAAGCAGATGTTTTTCCTTGAAACATACTTGCACTAAAAATATTGTATAGGCTGTACTCAAACATTTCGTGTTTGCTTTCGACCCTTTCAATAGGATCAACAATAATAAAATGGTTCTTTAAAATTTGAATTAATCTCTCTGGATTTTTATACTTTGTCTTGTTGCAAGGGGTAAAGGTGACTCCGATCTGAGATAGAGCTAGCTAGTAAAAGAAAAATAAAGAAGCTTATTGCTCTCATTGCTATTTGTATCGATTATAAAGGGCAAAAAGAATAATGGTCGAAGTATTTGTGGTGTCAATGATTTGTCTTAGGTTATAGGAACCCTAAGTGCTATTTTGTATTAACTAAATATTTATTTAGTATTACCCGTTTTACCTGTTTCATTAGAATAAAAAGCTGAATAAAATAAGCATTCAACATCAAATCCATTTTTTTTTTTTTATCAATCATGCGTTTGATGGCTCGAAGCTTTATTCTTAACTTTTTTTATTGCAGATGCCACGAACTCAAAGATTTTTTTTGAAGTGGCTGTACAAAGTGTTGTTTCTTTTAAAGTAAAGATTGTGATTACAGGTAATTTTTAAGTTAATTTCTCAGGAAATTTTACAAAAATTAAATCTTGATCGTCTTTTAAATGGGAATTTCTCGACGTTTTATTTTCTCAAAACTTTTATAAAAATCAAACTTTTATCGCCTTTCTTCATATCCATCTACAAAATATAGAACATAGCAGAATTCTCATATTTTACATTCTAATCCATTACATATCACCGATAACCAACGTATTTAACAACTTTTTTCAGTTTCGGACAGAATTATGCATCGAAACTTACTTTGGCTTAAGGAATGCGAGCAATGCATTGATGGTAAAACATGCATTATTTTTTTTTTGGTTAGTCGATTACATTTTTAACTTTTTATGATTCTTGACAACTCGGAATGAAAAGTCAGTCGTCATTCTTAGTAAACGCCTGTTAATATACTTGGATCTTACCGGATAAACATTCCCAGATGCAAATTGTATACACATAAACCTTTATGAGAGAACCTTATTTAGAAAATTATGTCAAATAAGGGTGATGCAAATCTTATTGATTTCCACTTCACTGCTGTAATTTTATGGGATAATTTTTTTTTTTTTTTTTTTTTGCAATCTTAGGAATACAAGGCATACTAAAAAGTTAGGAAATCGATGAAAAAAAGTAAAAAGGAATATCGATGACATATAACGTAGGTCAAATCTTTTCCTTTTGTAGCAAGTTTCTTTGTTTTACTTAGTTTAGACTCTTTTCTTGACTTATTTGTTTCGACACATTCTATTTTTCATCGAGTTTATCAAAAATTACCTCTCACTCATGATCGCAAGTTATTATTCAACTTACTCTTACTCACGATCGAAAGTTATTGCTCAATTACCTTTCACTCATGGTCGCAAACTATTGCTAAACTAAAAGTCAATCAACGTTAAAGTTTCACTTAAACACTCTGAACTTTTCTTTTACCATAAATCAAGTCAATTTATCATTAAATTATAAAAAACTGTTACTATTATTTTTTTTTTTTTTGTAACTATAATAGTTAGTCAACTATATGAATATTTATCTATATCTATCTTTACAAATTTTTTCATCATTTTTAGCAGTATTAACTTTTCGTGATATGGCTACAATACCCAAAAGTTCTAAATGTAGAAAACCCAGAATTTACAGCATCCTTGGTAGCTTCACATTGCTGGCTCAAAAGTGCAACATCCATAGAATTGCTGACTTAAGTGACGAGTAAATAACTTGTATTTTATCTAACAACTTTGGTTTTAAAAAAAAAAAAACTTCCTATTTCTTCAATATTTGTAATCTTATAGTACTAGCTCTTGGTTTTTGCTTTTTAACCCATGTTGAAACTTTTAACCCATGTTGAAACTTTTTAACATGGTTCAGAGGAAAACTATGATCATCTTTGGTGTGTTAACGGTTTAGATAAAACAAACAGATGCACCTAAGATTTCATAAAATCACTAAATAATTAGTGGTTGGAATACCCATTTATCCCCTTTCCTAGATATTAGCATTTGCAAACCGTAAAAAACATTTCGTTTCAATGTTTTAAAGAATGACCAGAAAACAACTTTGAGCTTTAAATCGTTATTTATATGGAGTAGTAATACACTCTGTTGCATTATTTATTAATTCAACGAACTATTTTGTAATGGCTTTTTGTTATAAAGGATGCGTTTTCTCGCAACTACTTCTTGTTCTTAACGTTTTTAAAACGTCACTCATATGGAGTAGTAATACACTCTTTCCAGAACTCAAAAAATCCAGATTTCGAAATCAGATTAGAAAAAAACAAGCTTTAATTTTTTTATTAATTTATGGTTGTAAACATGTGGAAATTTAACATGGCTGTAAAACTTATATAGTTTACTGCATCTTTACAAGAATTTGTGAGGTGTCATTAGTAATCTCAAAAAATCTTTAAGATTTTGAACATTATTTTTAAGATCTAAGATTTTGACTATTGAATTTAACTCTCTATGTTTGCACACCGGACCCCGATGTACAAACATAGAGGATTACGGTGGTGACAAATTGGTGCATGCACAATCGCATGTACTAAGTGCACCAAGTTGTTTTATTTTTTTAAAAACAATTTGCGCACACTTGCATGCACACTCGCACGCCTTATGTCATATCACTGCTGCTCATCCTATATCTCCCCCCCCTTTCACCCCCTCCCCCAACAAGAGTTCATTGTGTAGGCACTTGTGCACACAAAAGTAAATCATTTTTTCTTAACCATGAGACGACTGCATCAATAATGATCAATACCGCGACATCAACCGTCCTAGTTGAAACGGTGCGTGTGACTGAGATCTGAAGCTCATTACTAGAGTTTCTAAAATTCATCTCTCCAATGTGGTATGTGTTTATTGGAGACAGCTCGACAGTCGACGATAAGGTGTTGTTGACTACCAGCGTACCAATCCTTAGCAGTAAATATTAGAAAACAACCAGTTTTACTGAGTATTTGATTCTCATCATCAAATACTTCAATTTTACTCCCGTATAGCACTCGGTATGCCTCCTCGAAAAATTGCCTGGGAAACATACCTTGTGAATAAATTTTTAAGGAACACAATCTAAATATTATCAACATTGGTTGAATTGAAGACAGCAAGTATTTTTTCTGTTTTTCTTTTGAACTTTACTGGGCTGGGAAAAATAATGAGTACATACTTTAACGATCGTTTGTTTAATACGAAGACCCAACTTGTCTGAGTAACACTACGGTTCACACGGTGGTAGACCATCCGTTCGAAGGGCAAGGCCAATTTTTAAGTGGCTTTTAATGTTATGCTATATCAAGCAAGTTCGCGAGAGCGCACTATCTTAAACTGCAGGGTAATATTATTGTTTATATTATGATTGTTAATATTATCATTAAACAAATAAAATTTGGTGTCGCGATGGTGTTTATTCTAATGATAACCTGAGGCCATTCAGTGAAAAAAAATCTCCTATTCAAGCAGATTACCAAACAAGCTAGAATGAATAGGTCTTTGCCAGGGTAAGAGCTTGAAGTCTAGAGGTATGCAGAATTAGGATGGATTTTTACCAAACACGAGGGAGAGTACGACATTCAGTCAAATGGTAGACCCAGCGCTTGCACCACTACGGAGCAGAGTTAGATTTCCCGGCTCAGTCTGCTTGTCACAGCCTTGTTGGAGCCTAGTGGTAATAGCCCTTTTCACTATTGTTAGGTAAATATCTTAAACCTCCTAATGCTTACCATAGGAAGAAAAGCTCTTAACCTATAGCTCCTTAAATGTGTATGCTCTGCTTCTCTATGAACACCACGCCGGACGTTGTTATCAAATCTAGTGTTAACGTTAGTCCTGCAAGTGAGTGATGATTGTACAAAAGCTACACAATGCCTGGAACCATAACGTGGTCTATGAACTATAATATAAGAAGTAATAATGATTGAAACAGTTATGCTAACAAAAATAACGGTCAAAATCTTATGGCTTTCAAACATAAAAGCCCTTGCGTATAATATGCGTAAAGCTTTTGGGATGATAGAAAAAATACCGTGGGGAATTCAAACGTGAGATTGGAGACCCTAAATGAGCTTAAAGGTTAAGATCCCAAATTTTGATCAATCTCATTTTGAAATTGAGGCGAATGAATTTAAAAATAAATTTCAGCCCAGAAAGACAGCAGCAAAAAGGATTTCGACCGTTGCATTGGTGGTTGATAAAACAAATATCTTTACCAAATTCATTGCACCCTAATAGCTAGTGGCATTAGCATTGTCACGGGAGATAGTCTTGCAACTGGTGTGGCTTTAATGTGGTGTTGTTTCCTGGACCCTTAGGCAAATACCAAAGTGATACGCCTTGTATGCAAATTAATAACATATGCTTTATACGTGCACCGCTGAGACGGCTGTCTTGCTCCAGGAGGGAGTGTCGCAAGCTCTTTTCAATGGTGAATTCTCAGCAAACGAACTTAAAGTACTAGAACACATTTATCATAATTTCTTAAGTCTTGTCAACTCAGAGGTGCAAAAAGCAACAGTTGATAGTTTTGATGGTCAAGAGAGTCTCGAACTCGTGTACCCATAGTACTTTAACAATCATTAACGCTTTAATAAGATAGAATTACTACCAAAGGAGGCTTTCTATTGTCAGCTGTATGGAACACATTTTGGTGCAAATGCCTGGTAATTAACATAACATATACTTAAGGGCTAATGTCCTAACACTTGCTGATATGTTATGCTCATGAAAAATTCAGGAACACATAAATGCAGCACTATGACTTTGATCTGCGCCCTACTTTTAATTGCCTGGCATGCCCTGGGATGCGCTTTTAAAAAAAATTAAAATTGATCTTGAACTCTTAACGGACATTGACGAGCACTTGTTCATGGAAAAAGGTCAACGTGACGGAATATAAATAGTATCAAAAAGATTTGCTACTGCCGACAACCACACAGTATGACAGCTCAAAACCTAATAAATTGATCATGTATCTAGATGCCAATAATCCATGGTTTATGAACCAGTTGCTACCAGTGAGAGGCTTCCAGTGGGCTAGTCCTGAGCTTACCAACTAGCAACGTGTTGGCTACTCCTGACAATGGGGAATTCGGATCATTGTAGGGATTGATGTTGAGTAGCCCGGGAACTTACACGAAGCTCATAGTGACTACCCATTGGTTGTAGGCTGAGCCATTGATTAGTGACAATCAACATATATTGCTAAATAAACTAGAAATGTAAATTAAATGAATGAAGTTGGTTCCGAATATATGCAAAAAATTGCAATGCAAAAAAGAGCGATATGCAGTAAAATATTGAAATCTTAAACTGTACTACGAGCTGAATACGCATGTCATAAAAGTTCATTGAACGGTAAATGTATGGCGACAAAACCTGTTTGCTTTAACCAACACCAATAGGCTGTTGTTTCAGGTTGATACAAGGCGTGCAAAAGTGCATCTGAGTATGCACACATGTTTTTTTTAAAATGCAACGATATTTTGATTTACAAATTGATACCAGGTCCCGATGCTTGTATGAGTGTAAAAAGTAATCGCTACCTAAAACACTATTAAAATTGTAGAAAACTCTGGTCTTACCAAGATGGTTGAAATTGGTGAATAGTTTGAAATACTCATAATGGTTCCTTCGAGCCCACCACTGTTGTATTTCTAATTTTCTCACCTGTAAGAAACCTTTTTTTTTTTTATAGCCCCTGCATTTTTACATGTGAAAACTGTAGTCAATACATTTGTTAACTACAAATACTCTTAGTTGGTAATAGTAGTAAAATGGAGGCATGTATTCATATCTCCTTTGCATCACTAGCCTAGCCCTCATTTTACTACTACTCAAGATAGATTGCAGCCAATGGTCCCCCTAAATTTGTGAAGGGGGACCCTAGGCTGCTTAATCATGTTAAAATAAAGATAAAATTTTTAGCCCTTTTTCAATGAAAAAATCAATATTGAGAAGAGCATCAGATTCAATTCAATGTTGATTAATTCTGATGCTTTTCTCAACATTGATTTTGATAAAGAGTTTTTAAGAAAATGAAGCTTGAAAACGTCACGATTGTTCAAACTTTGAAATTGTAAAAAAGTAATACAGAAAAAGATATATATAATACAGAAAGTATGACCATAGTATGCAAAAAAACCATAGTAAGCAAAAAGGATTTTAGGTTTCATGAAAAGAAATCCCAAAATTTTTATAGGATTAACTCGTGCATGGCTAGACAAGATATAAACAGCCTTTTAAAAAATCCGAGAACTCTCTTTTTTTGAAAGTAATAGTTTTTAAATCAATGAAAGTACAATAGCATTTCTGAGCTTTAATTTTCCTGTTTACAAGAAATTAATGCCAATTAATAAAGTTTAAAAAAGATAAATTACTATTTCTTGTGAATTAGATTTTGAATAAATTGATCTAATTTAAAAAAATCTAATTAACAGCAAATATTTCTTCTTTGCTTTCTAAAGAAAACATTAAGACGAAGAAAAAAAGTGATCACACAAAAAAAGATCACCCAAAAAAAGCAAAGTGATATGCTCATGCTGCCTTCTGAAATAACAAAAAGCCGTACCTGTCTCATTATGTCTGGAAGTACTGCTTCAAAAGTCATTGCAGAGCATTAATCTATTATGATTTATTATCCTTTTAGTTTGAAGAAGAGAAATAAACACTCTTCTTTCAAATTCTATATAAATGTTTCTATGACAACAGTAAATTTAACAATAGAGAAATAAATAAACTTAAACCAGTTTATAAATAATATCTTTCAAATGTATTCAAATGTCAAACTCCAATAAGGTTTTTAAAAAACAAACACTATGTGGACTACTGAAAAATTTTATATCAAATACTTTTTTTTCTAAGGTAATTCAATTAAAAATTATCTACAAGAAGTTCAACAACTGGTCAAAAAGTATTTCAGAAGAATGGTGGTTGGACAGTTATATGGAACATAAGTTGGCCAACGAATCTTGATAAACAAAAAGATTGGAAGAGAACGTTGTGAAGAAGTATTTTGAGGTGAACAAGGATGTTTTTTTTTTAAGAACCTTACAGAGATTTTTCTTTGCTTAATGGAGTATAGGGAGCAAGTTCCAAAGGATACTCGTGTAAGAATTGGCAGAATGAGGAGGAAAATGTAGACAGGTTGGATACTATTACATAATACTATTACATTTTTTTCATGGTTTTTTTTTTTTTTTTTCATTAAAACACTAAAATATTTGATAAAGCGGTTTTTGGTGCCTTTGGAATTAATTTGAACCAAATTTATTTTAGCATTTCCAGTCATTCTCCATCTCTTATAGAGAGCTGCAAGAATATTTTTCTGAGACAATAATTAATGACGTAAAAGTAAAATCTTAATGCAATCAACCTGTTAATGATAATAAGAACTGTGAGAAGGGAAAAAGAGAAAATTTGTAAACATCATCTTTAAGTTTTTACCCGACTCAACCATATAATATTCGAAAGAAAAGAGCGAGTCAGCCAAAACACTGAGGCGGACACACATGTTCAATTACATGAAAAATGAATAAGTCCCACCATTAATGTTTAAAACTGTTTTCGCAAACACGGTTAGAAACACAATGATATGAGTTTAATTAATAAAATTCCCGAATGTTCTGTAGCCATTCTGAGACAAAGATTAATTAAAAGAAAACTAGTAAAACCTGTTTTAAAGTACCCTGACTCAGGAGTTGAAACAAAAGTACTAAACGAACTTGAAGAAAAAAAAAATCCATTGTCTGTACAATAGTTAAAAAAAAAAAAACATCTGCAGACAGATAGAAAAAGGAGCGATTGAGAAAATCTTACAGACTTTTTGGAGAGATTTTTTTGGAGATTTTTTTAGACAGAGTTTTTAAGGTTGTATTAAGAAAGAGTTTTTGAATAAGAGAATTTTATGAGAAGAATTTATGGAGATTTTAAAGAGAATCTTTATAAAAAGAGTTGGTTACAAAAAATATTTCAGTGTCTTTAAATGTGTTATTATCTGTATTAATGTTTTGTTATTTGTATAAGTTAATATTAAGAGAATATATATCGATGAGAATTAGTTGAGAATATTTATTTAAAAAAATAGGTAAGAGAAAAAAAACCAAAGGTAAATATTGTTATTTTTGTATGTATTTCGATTAAGGCAATATTATTATTATTATTACTTTATGCGTTGAGAATTGTTGTTGAAATGTCTCACGCTCCTACCATGCCCCTATCACACCTGCACAACACACTGAAAGTCCTACCTTACTTTATCACATTCTTTATCTGTACTACTCTCATACTCACATCGCTTTTGTCACACTATTTGCGACACTACCATTACACTCTATTCCCGCGCCATTACCATTACACTCTATTCCCGCGCCATTACACTTAAAGAAGCAACGGCACCCGACAAAAAATAAATAATAAAATTATAAAAAACGTCCTCACAGAAAAACACATAAAACCCCGTCCTCACACTGAATCACAGAAAATAAAAAGAAACTCCGCCTTCACAATGAGTAAATGCAATTACATAGGTGTGGAGTTAGATAGAAGATGTAAGATACACACTACTTTCAAAAAATATTTATAGTGCATTCATCTTTTATTCAACAACTGTATTACATAAAAAAAAGTATTTCATTGGTGTTCAAAGAATACAATTTTCAGCATTCAGCACAAAAAATACAATTTTCTCCCATTTTTAAAAGTTCTCCCTTTTTTTTTAAAAAAAAAATTTTCCGCCATTTTTCTCAAAAAGAGCTACTTACCAGATTTTTCTAAGAGTTGCTTCTAACCAAGTCAAGCACGAATAATTTCCATAAAAATTCTGGGGTATCTTTTTATGAAGCCTCTTTTTTTTTTCAACCTATGATAGCGGTATAGTAAACAGTGGCGTAGCCAAAATAAGATAGGAGAATATCTGACATGGAGTGTTAGTAATAGAAACTTAAGAAAATTTTATACTTCATCTAAGCTTGCTCCAAATTTACTACACCTATAATGAAATATAAGATTTTTGAAAAAAAAATTTATTCTTTACAACACCACTGAAGATCCTAACTGCCGTCAATTAACTTCTGCTCTTCTCTGCGGGGACTAAGCGTAAGTTAATTTTATAAAATTAAAATTATCAAAAAATTATTAGAACTTAGTTTTTATAACAATAGTTTGGAGGTATAAGAAAGTTGATGGAAGGCTCATGTTTTGATAAGTTGCCTCCTTATTTTGGTTGTAGGCTGGAAACGAGGTAGGGTCAAACCAACTCCATTGCCGTGTTTTTTGAGATTTGTTTACACCCTCAGTAAATTATCATCAAGTATTGCTGCGTTGACTGACCAGAGTCCGTTGCAAATGTCTGGAAAAGAAATTTTTGAACTTGAAGATGGTCCTATATCTTGCTTCTCTTTTAATAAAGATAGATCGAGTAAGTTGAAATAGTTTCGAAAACTATTTTTAGTTCAACATTAGTTGAAGTAAACTACCTATCAAAACTATTTTAATTAGCATTATTTGTACCTTTACAAAACTATAAAAGATTGAAGGGTGTATTGGTTATGTATTGTATAAATATCATAAAGTTAATCATCAGAAAAGTAATAGTTATTGAAATTTATTAATTGTAAGTTTTACAGGTTTTACATTTAAAATAACCAATATATCAAACAATTATAGATAAAACTTTTTGTCTTTACAGCCTTAAAGAACTTTGATTTTATTACTTCTTGTATTATTTACTGAAAAACTGCCATTTAGCAAACTTAAATTGATAATTTAAAGAAATGCTTTATGAATATATTCTTTAGGATTAGCATTTTCAACTAATGACCATCAAGTTTACATATGCAAAAGAGTGGGTAGTACATGGGAAAAAGAGGCTACTTTGACAGAAGTTAGTTGTTTTTTTTAACATATGTGTGTGTGTATTTGTCATAAGTTTGTTAAAAAATTATGCATTACTGTTTATGTTTTATCCCAACTGCAATCACTGTGATATGTAGTTACATATTTTTTTTCCAGCATCACCAAAATGTAACCAGCATTGATTGGGCTCCTAACAGCAATCGAATTGTTACATGTAGCGCTGACAGAAATGGGTTTGTTTGGGTTGAGGAAGCAGGAAAATGGAGTCCAACTCTAGTAATTCTTAGAATAAACCGTGCTGCAACCCACGTTAGATGGTCACCAAATGGTATATAAATCATTTTTAAAACAATGTTTGTGATAAATTTATTTTATAAACAACTCTAAAATTTGTTGAAACAAGTTTGATAAACGAGTGAATCTTTATTTTAGAGGATAAGTTTGCTGTTGCCAGTGGGGCACGGTTGGTATCTGTGTGCTATTTTGAAAAAGAGAATCACTGGTAGACATTTTACTTTAAATATATTTTGTAACAATTTTGGCGATTGCATAGACTTTAATGGAGGCTGATTTTTGCATATGAGCTTTTATATGGTATTTTTATAATATTAACTATTCCCTAATTGTATAAAAACAAAACAAAAAAAGCCATCCAACATTAAGATAATATTGATAATAAATAAAATATTCTATGATTTTGACATATTTTAACATATCAAAGTTTTTTAAGATATTACCTTAATATTGGACAGTGTTTGATTGGTGATCAGTTATTTTGAGTCCTGATGTCAGAATTATCACCTTGTAAAATAGTTATTAAAAGGTTATTGTAAAGTCAATATCACTTTAAGTGACTGTTTTGAGTTAAGACAAATGATATTTGCTTTTTTTTATTCAGGTGGGTTAGTAAGCACATAAAAAAGCCAATTCGCTCAACAGTTCTTTCTGTTGATTGGCACCCAAACAATGTTCTATTGTGTACAAGTTCTACAGATTTTAAAGCTCGTGTGTTCTCAGCATATATCAAAGAGATAGAGCCAAAACCTGAAACTACTAATTGGGGAAAGAAGATGCCTTTTGGTGCTTTAATGGCTGAATTTAACAATGGATATGGCAAGTGCAGCAGCTATTTGAGTTTACAAAAGATATATAAATTTTTTGATAATACTTTTAGTTTTAATTGTAAAATGATATTCCATTTTTACAGCTGTTTGCAAGATTTAATGTTTCCACAAAATATATGTATACAAATGCTCTTTAAATATATACAATAAAATGCATACAAGAATAAATGTAAAAAATATATATAATTTAAATATAAATGTAAAAAAATATACAATATATAAATATATACAAGAATATACTTGCATACACAAAAATATAAAGTGTGTATACTTGCATACACAAAAAAATGTTATGTGTAATTATATATAATTATGTATAGTTATAAGCAATGTATAAAAATTTTGCTCATTGAAAGTTTAAAGTATTTCTTATGTTCTTTTAGTTTGTGACCAAAAAACTTTTAAAGGTTTCCCTTTTTTATTGTTTCACTTAAAGGAGGTTGGGTTCATGATGTTGCTTTTTCACCATCTGGCGCAAAAATAGCTTGGGTTAGCCATGACTCTACTGTGTCTGTTGTTCAAGGTGGAGATAATGCAGTTGTTGCCAAAATCTGCACAAGCTATTTGCCATTCCTATCTTTAGTTTGGGTGTCAGAAAACACATTGATTGCAGCAGGTTTTTACTTCTATTTTCATGAAATGCTTTAAGAAATAGTTTTAGTTTTTTTTATTTTTGCTAATGTTCATAATTTATAATTCATAATTGATTTGCATATCTTTATTTAAAATAGTTTTTGAACAGTATGTGTTTATTTAAAGGACATGATTTTGTGCCCATGGTTTTCAGTCACGATAGCAACAATACAGTTAAATTTGTTGCAAAGCTTGATCAACCCTTAAAAAGTAATGGCGATGAAGAAACAATCAGTGCAATGGATAAATTCCGTAATCTTGACAAAAAGAATACAGGAAAGCGAGATGAAACATCACTCACAGCACATATCAATACTATCAAGTAAATACTCTTTTTGCTTTTTTTTTTTTTTTTTTTACCTATTTTTACCATCACCTTTCTAAATTGTTGTTTATTCATATTAAGCCAATTGTCTGTGTATTCTGGAACCAAAGAGAGTGTTTCAAAGGTTGCCTCAGGTGGTTTGGATGGGAGAGTTGTAATATGGGACATTAAGGTAACAAATTTCTAAAGTACAATTGCATCAACTAAATTTACATATAAGTTTAGTTTTAATTTGATTTTTAAATCAAATTTTTATTATTTAGACTTTGGAAAAATCTATTTCGGAATTAAAGATTGAATAATGGTCTCAAAAAACTGATTTTAATGAAGAGAAGATTTGATATTTGTATTCTTTCATTGTTTTTAAAAAGAATTAAATGAATTTTTCATATATTGTTTTTTGTTTTTTTTGTTGTTTTTTTTTTGTTTTTTTTTTTTGTTCAATTGAAAAGAACTCTGTTAAATGTGTCATGGTTTTTTAATATCATAAATAAAATTTCAAAATAAACTATTGTGCATACAATATTAGTGTATTGGTTGTTATTGTTTTTAATAGTATCATTTTAAATCCCTCTCATCCGTTTTTACTAAATTATAAAAAATAGTTGCTGTACAAGATTCAGTGTCCAAAAGCATTAGCTGTTATATTTTTTTTCATATTGAAGTATTTATGTTTTAGTTCCATACATAATTATAAATATAGATTTGCTTGAAAGATTTCATTAATGAATACTTTTCATTTGGAGAGCTGGAGATGCCCAAATTTGTATGGAATATATTAAACGTATGCTTGGTATGGTTACAAGTAAGCCCTTCAAAATTCAAAACAGCAATGGGGAAGGGAGAGTAGGCATCACTGCTTCCAGTTTAAAAGACCTGCGAGAAAAAGGACAGCTCAAGTTAAACTTGAAAAAAGTATTCAAAATTGTTCTGGAGAATGATGGTACTGAAGTAAATGACGAAAAGTATTTCAGAAGCTTACCTAGTCAAACAGTGTTAGTCTTCTTGTCAAATGAAGAAGAAGAATGGGATGGCGGTTAGTTCTTTGGTATCACTTTCTTATTTTTTAGGAGTTTTAACATGAAAATAGAACTTCTTTGTAAAACAATTACAAAATAAATATTTTGTTATTTGTCTTATCCTTTTGTTTTAGTCATTGCTTATTTGAAGTTAGCTAGTGAAAAACTTGTCAATTATATCAGTCCTCGACAAGAAACTGTTAAAAGAATCAACAATTTGTTATGTAACCCTCTCTCACCAGAGCTGAATATTTTGATAGAGTACATCAACACTCTTCAATCAAATATTGATGCAGAAGCAAAGGATGAAGACCCAGAATGGTTTGAAGGACTAGCTCCATCTATTCAATCAAAGAGTAGGGCCATGAAAGAATTTATGAAAGGAAGGATTCGTGGATATTTATGGAAGACTAAAGAGTTTGTTGAAAAATCAGTAAGTATCAATTTCAGTTATATAAGGCTTACTTGCAACTATAGAAAACCTTTCATTCAAACTTTATATGTAATGTCTTGAAGATTTTATATATAAGATATTTGTTCTTCAAGATCTTGTATATAAGATCTAGAAGTACACAAGATATCTCATATACTCTTGATTTGATTACCATTCTTTGCTTTTGTTTTTCATTCATCTTATTTGCTTACTCATTCTGTTAACTAAAGGAAGCAAAAAAAAAGTTTTTTTTTTATCTAAGAAATATCTTTCGCAAGTTTGTTGCTACATTTTTTTTGAGAATAGTTTTAAGTATTTTGAAAATATTTTTTTAAGCAAAGAGAAAATATATTTCTACATACCATCTGTGTTTAATTAATGAATTTGCGATAGTAATTTTAACTTTTTTCTTAAACTATGCAGTGTTAGATTATTAATAGTATCTTTTACTATTATTTATAGTATATCTTTTGCAATTTATTAATCTTACAAACAGTTTGTTGTAAGTTTTAAAAATAAAAAAGATTAAATGTTTGCATGACTGACATATACCTTCTAAGTATTTAAAAAAGAAACTTTTCTCTCAGAAACTTCCTAGAAAATGTCAAAAAGAAAGCGAGCTTATTTTATCAGACTTTAAAAATCAGCTCAGCATAGATGATTATTTCTCTCATTATTTCGATCGAACTGCGCAAGAAGATCGTCGCCTTTGTGATAGTCGAGGTTGGTTTAGCTGTCAAGGTGCTTTCAATAAAGAAACATGTAGTATGCGACATACTATTAATCCGTATTCATCAAAGGATAGTCGTGTGCTTTTCAGCACGTGGAATTTAGACCATAGGTAAGTGATATCTTTGCAGATTTTATTTGGAATCTTTACAATCTCTACTACTTTTAATCTTAGTACTAAATAATCTAAATTTAATGGTAACTACTGTTTAACTGCATTTCAGTACACTTTATTATCGATAAATTTGTTGCGATGTTTTTAGAGTGGATAAATCCCGCGAAATACTTCCTCAATTAATAAAGGCAATCAAAGATTGCCCTCGAGGTAAGCAAGTTAATTGCAACTATTTTTATAGACTTTTGTTCACAACAGATAACTTAAAACTTGTTGATATAAGATGCCATGCGAAAGAAAAGCATTCAAATCAGTTGGTGGATATAGAAAAAGTTTACATTTAGCATATTCAATACATCTAACATTTTAAATATTTTAATGCATCTATTATTTATAAAAAAATTTATATAGAAAAAAGAAACTAGGACCGGTGTAAAATTAGTTTTAGGCAGTTTTTATTTGTGATATCTTCGTTTTCTTTATTTAAATATTGCTGTTACTTTTTTTAACATGATTTCTTTTTTCTTTTTTCTTTTTTTTCTTTTTTTCTTTTTTCTTTTAACATGCTAACATTTTTACAAACTGGCATTTTATTAATTAGATCCTAACAATTTATAGTCGTTCTCTTTTATGTTTATTTAGCTGCGATTTTTTTTTTAACTGCTTTTAAACTTCTCATATTATATTTGTAAATTTTCGTAGCATTTTGAAAAAAGTTTTTATGACATGAAGATTTACATCTTAATACAGTTTTTAATTGAAGAAGAAAATAAAACGTTTTTCGTATTTTAACATTATTTCATGTCTTAGAGTTTTTACAAGAATTAGTCTGTTTTGTGATTTGCCACTAATTAACATTTTTACCCTTTTAACATTGACACATTGTCAAACGTCGAAATGAGTGTTATGAATTAATGCAAATGGTATTTGAAACTTGAAAAAGATATTTTTTAAAACAACTGAATTTTTTTTTTTTTTTAATCAACCAATCAAATTTAATGTCATCTCTAAATCTGATCATTTCATTGGTTGCTAAATTAAACTCTTTATGACTGTTATTTATAACTTAGGCAACATAAAAGTAGTTTCTTGTTAGACATTTACACTGTTTATTTTGCGTTGGTGAAAACATTGTACTTTGGGACATTTTTTAGTGACTTACTCTAGTGGATATGTTGAAAATTAAACGTGTTGATATTACTCCATCTTTCTATATGGATTCATTTTTGTTTTTTGTTTTTTTGTTTTTTCGAGTTTTCTATTATTATTGGGACATGGAACTTAAAAAAAGTCTTTGGGATAGTGAGATTTTATCTTAACCAATATGTGATTACATTAGGACAGTAATTTTGTCGTACTTTGGAATAATAAAACAATCAGGTATTTCGTCCAATATGAAATTGTGTTCGGGTTGGGCGAGTTTTTGACATTCTTAGAGGACTTTAAGTTCAGGTCGAAAATCAGAACGAGACAATGTTTCTTAGTTTAGCCTGCGTTCATATTACGTCCATGTTAGATTTTTTCTCTTCGGTATTTGATCTAATTTTTATTTGTTTCTAATATACATTCACCTGCATTTCCGCACTATAACCATTTATGGCTCACCATAAATTTAAAACTCCAGACAAGACAGAGTTTAGATATGTAAAAAAAATTGTATAATAGGAGTGTAAAATACTTTTTTTTACTTTCGCGACAACTCTTTATAATTTGCAAAGTTATTGTACTGCGAATAACGTTATCCTACTAATTACTTCGAATTCAAGAACTCAGTTTAAACTTTTTTTTAAACTAAAATCTCGTCCAACATTATAAAGTTCTTAATAACAAAAAAGAAAAGATTAACTGTATAATAAGAATTAGTTTTATTAATACATACACAAAGTCAATTTCTCAAAAATTAACCTTTTAAATCGTCACTTACGTTAATAAGCTAATGGGGATGTGACGGAAGTTTGGCAGTAGTACCTACAAGCAAAGATTTGAGAACTCCGATGCTAATGATGAGTTTCTGTTTGTATTTGCATTTGTCCCATTGAGATGATTGTGTGATTGAGTGATGATTGTCATAATATTACTTGGCAAAATCCCCGGCCATCATCAACACATTATGGCCAACCAATTAAATTCATCTTTTCAAAAGAAACACACGAGTTTACTGAAATAGAAACTAACAAAGTTTTGAAAGAAATATCTGAACTTCTTTCAACACTGTATACTGTTGGTGAACTTAAATTTATTGTGAAACACAATCTGTTACTTACGATGACCGACGGAAAAGTATGCAATGCTTTAACTGACACGCGTTCAACACAAAAATGTTACATCTGCGGTGCTATTCCAAAAATGATGAATAGTGAATTTAAAGACATGGTTGATAAAAAAAGAAAATTACAGTTTTGGTTTGTCTACCTCGCATGCTTGCATCTGTACCTTTGAATGCTTGCTACACATTAGCTACTGCTTGGACATAAAAAAGTGGCAAGCTAGAAGCGAAACAACGTTCGGAAGAAATCAAACGAAAGTTTAAAAAACAAATGGAACTTATTGTAGACAAACCAAAACCTCGTTATAGCAATACAAATGATGGCAACAGAGATTACAGGATAGCGTTCTTAGTAAAAAATTTAGTTTTCTACTAAGAACGCTATCTTCTGGCCATGAAATTGATTGCGATAAATTTGAAAAACTTTGTTTTGAATATAGAACTTTATATTTAGATTTGTATTCGCGGCATTACGTGCCTGTTACAGTGCACGAAATTTTAATACATAATTTTGAAGTTATAAAGTCGTGTATTCTTCTAATAGGTCAGCTCTCGGAAGAATCTCAAGAAGCACGAAATAAAGATTGCTGAAGATTTCAAGAGTATCATACCAAGAAAAAGTCACGTATTTCTACAAATGTAGATTTGCTGAATATGCTCTTAATATCATCTGACCTTATTATCAACTCACTTAGAAAACTGCCAGCAAAAAGAAGCAAAAAATTGTGAGAGGTTTTGAATTCGATTATCCCGCTTCCAAAAAAAGCAAATTGTAATTTGTCCAATGAATCATATGTTTCAATTGATGAATCATCTGAAGATTTAAGTGTTGAGTGTTCGGAGGAGTCAAATGATGAGTTTTCTGATAACTGAATATAACTTTTGTTGTATAATTTTATGTATCCTTGTTTTTTAAATATATTTTTTATTTCGTAATTTATTTTTTATTATAACAGTTGTCGCTGCAATGAGGAAGAGGGGGTTGTGACCGTGGGGGTTAGCCCCATCCCTCCCCCCCCAAAAAGAGACTTAAGATATTAAAACCTAGGTAATTGTTCAATAAAACAGCAAAGTATTATTTATTTTAACCATTCATGACTAGAACAATAAAATTGGTAAAGAAAATGTTTTTGTCCAGCTAACTTGATCAAACAAAACAATTCTTACCTCGCGAATTGTAGCAAACCCAAAGCGAATTAATTGGCAAAGGAATTCGATCCGCAAAAAAAAAAAAAAAACCTGTGAAAATTCTTAATATTTAAATCAAAATAATATATTTTATATATATATATATATATATTAGGGCGTCCCAGCCGCCCCACAAAACTCAAAATTTGGTCGTGGAAAGCTGTTCAAGTTTTTGGTAAGGCGTTTGGGCCTAAAAACAACAGCTATTAATTTTTTTCTGCAATCTGATCACATATGAGTTAGCACAAGCGACATAAAGTTTGATACTGTGAAAAATATACATTTTTCGTAATAATATCTTGTAAATGTTTATTTTATCTTTGTTTATTATTGTTATTTAACTAACTTTGATTATTTTTCAGATTACTAATGATTAATATATAATATAAATGTATCATAATGGAAACTAGACATAATGATTGATATATAAAAATGATATTAGGGACCACTCCTGGTATCAACGACAAGGAAATCAAGGGTTATAAACTACCAACAAAGAAGCAAGTAATTCTTTGCCTGCTTGCAAACCTTAAGGGTTTAAACTTTAATGATGCATTATCTCTTACAATTGATAATGTCCTAAAGCATTATTTGAAGTCAAATATCCCTCCATTAAGTGGAAGAAACAACATTGGAAAGATAATTAAAGAAGAATATAATGAATTTATGAAGTTAATGAAATACGATGAATATCGAAGACATTTGGATAACCCAGGAATCAAGAAATTTATGTCAACATTAGATGCTACCATGAAATTTTATAAGAAATCTGTTCTCCAAGATATGGAACTTCAAAAACGACATAAAACAACAAAGGAAAAAGAATCCGTTGATGCAGACATTGCTTTCCTGCAAAGCATGATAACTGATAGGAAAGCATCTTATTCAGGAATTGACAAAGCCCGTTCAAAAGTTGTTGAGAAAAGGCAGAAAAGAACCTATGATAAAGCTTTTCCCAAAAGAGACCATTCAATAATGTTTAAAGAAACTGATGAGTTTGAGTTAACCAGTAGTTCTTGTGATGAATCGGTTGGGGGGACTGCTGGACCCAGCTCGGCCTGCTCTGAAATTGAACGGCGGCACAAAAGGCAAATAAAATCTGATGAACACATATTTGTCCCACATGATATTCTCAAGAATTCAAATGTTATTGCCTGGAGTGTGAGGAATAACATATTGTAAAAAAAGATTTTTTTATTGATTAAATAGACTTGCTTTAATCTGGCTTTATTAACTGGTGGAAGTTGTAAGTAGTGGCTCTTGCCACTATTTACAACTTCCACCAAATTTTTACTATCCTGAACTTCCTAGAGCAACTGAAAAGGAACAAGAAAGCTTAACAAATTGCTTCCATCAATTCCTAGCATTAAATTTCACTCGAGGGGATTATCAAGAACTTATTGAACTCAGCCTGTTATTAGTTACAAAAGGATCCGAACCTCAGAAGTTTAGCATGAAGCACCCTGGAGCTTTGCACAAAGCAAGATGGATGGCAAAACTTCTGTACACTATAAAAATAGTATTATTGTCCGGAAAGATAATTGAGCAGTTTCCCAATTCAGAAGTTGCAACCAAAAATCAAATCAAGAAATAAGAACGTTTCTGTGTGTTTGCAGTAAGTGTCTACGTGCAATGGTGGATTAATTGCCCTCTTGCAACTGATGCCCCAGTCAACGATTTGATTTTAGTCAAGAAACTGAAACAGTTTGCATACCATGATTCTATAATTGCTGGCAAGGGAATAAAAGCTCTTAGCAGACATAGTTGGTATATGAATGAAGAGCTTGTTCCATTGGCTCTTTTCTCACAAATGATATCTGACAAAGACAAAGAGAGTATGAGACTCCGGCTACTCCAATTTGAAAGTGCTGGAAGTACTACAGATCGTGTTGGAGCATCCTTCGGAAAGCCTAAATTTAAACCAATTTCAGAGGAGATTAAGTCACTGAGTGATTTGATTGGCCCTTGATCAATGAGGTTTTTCCATATTGTGAATGCTCCCTATGAGTTTTTTCAAACACCAGCCAATGAATGGACAAAACTGGACGACTTTCTTGAACTGAAGACAATTGTTCAAAGTCTTCAAGTAGTCAACGAAGCTGCTGAAAGAGGAGTAAAGCTATGATAAAGAGTAAAACTATGATAAAGAGGAGTAAAGTCATGATTTCTTGGGTGTAACAATGGACGAAGAAAGGTTTCAAGATGTACTCCAAGTAGTGGAAAGTTCGCGAAAAAAAGATCCAGATCAGCGGAAACTATCATCTTGTTCTCAAGAGAAGTCGCAGTTCCTAGCACTGGATGATGACTGATGATTAAATAGATAAATGAGGTTTTGATTTTTATAATAAACAATGAACATTGTACATCATATTACATCATTCAATGGAAAATATTGCGTTTTTCATCCTTTAATTTGTATTTTAGTCTAAAAAGATGAAAATTCAATAATATAACGTAATCTTCAATTTGATTGTGCTGGCTAAATTTTTTGAAAATCATAAAAACACATATATTTCCGGTGTATATATGATGAAACACAGTTGCAAAATTTTGAACAGCGACTTTGCAAAAAGTTGGGGCGGCTGGGACGCCCTAATATATATATATGCATATATATATATATATATATATATATATATATATATATATATATATATATATATATATATATATATATATATATATATATATATATATATATATATATATATATATATATATAATAACCGTACTAGATGTAAGTGAAGAATAGTAGGCTTGTTGATTTATTGAACGAATTGTTGTAAGTTAAGATTTCCAAATAGGTCTGAATGAAAATAATAATAAAAAAACCACTATTTCTATGACGTGCTATAATAAAAATGTAATTTTTTTGGACCGCATCATTGATTTGTGAAGCGAACGTAACGCGATTGATATAATTCGTTAAGCGAATTAAAGTTAAATTGATTCGTAAATATTTTTCGGATTAATAATCCGAACATCAAATAGAATCCGCAAAATAAAAATTCGCTAGAAGTTTATAAATTGATTTTCGGATTATGATTTATAAAATATTTAACGATCGGGACTGTTTTAATCCACAAAAATATGTAACTGACTTTTTGCGGATTTTACTAACCAAACGGCAGGTGCCTAGTCAAGTCCACTGATCTCAAAATACAACTGGATAGCGTATTCAATTGCCTTTTTCAAAAAAAAATTGAAGCCAAAATTGGCCTCCCAAGATGGCGGCGATCGGACTTCCTAGCGATGATCGATGTACATTTTATAAGGCTTTTTACAGAAATATTAAAGAAAATAAATAGAGTTTTGAAAGAAAAACTAGACTATGAAACAAAGTTTTAATGACTTTAAAGAAATGAAATGATTTCTAAAAAAATCAGACAATTAAAGTAATTATTTTGATACTAAGGTACAAAATATTCAATACTTTCGATTAAATATTTACTTTACGATTAAATAATATTTATGCATAATCTATGTACCTTTTAGTTCTTAGTTACCCAATGCAGTGTGCAAGAAGGTTGATAACATGACTGTATGGTAAGCGGCAGTGGTGTCTATTTACAATTTTGACAAATTTTATATTTTCAATTTTTGTAGCAAGATACCAGATATGTACATGCTGCATGAACTATTAGCTGAGGCTGTGAGTACACACAACTCAGGGGTTCCTTTTAGGATTATTTAATAAATATATGTAATTAATGGATATAGTATTTAATAAAAATATTAAGTACAAAATGTTATTTTTTAATATATATTATTTTACTTATATATTATTCTTTGTAATATTTCAGCTCTCAATAATTGAGTCAATTGTTTTTAACTTATTATTCAAAACAAATCATTAAGGGAATGTTTTGATAACATATGTTTTGTATGTTATCAAACATTATCAACATTATGTATCTTATCAAAAAACTTATGCTATGTAAATTTACAATAAACCATCTGCATTAAATGTTGGAATGCATTAGTACTTTCTTATCATAACAAACCAGTTTTTTAAAATTCAAAGACAGAGGAGGTTTAATTAAACCAACCAAAAGTGTTGCTATCATATGCGAAGAAACTGAAAGATGTTTCCATAGGTTGCTTGCCTCAATAAATGGCAACCTTCCAAATGAAATAAGAATTCAAAATGCCATTTCTAGTGCTGTTTTGAGATCAGTTGATTACTCAAAAATATTTAATGAACAAACTTCTCATATGTTTGACTCAGCTATAACTGATAACCATTTATTTGCACTGATTAAACTTATTTCAGAAAACTATGCAAAAATATATCTTTATCACCTGGGTAAAAAACAAACTGCCAAAATAACTGGAAAAAAGCTTAGGAAGCAATTAACAAAACTTATCCTATTCAAAAACCAATCAAAAATATTTTTATGATATGATATGATATATATATAATAACTCTAGAAGGAACCTCTGAGTTGTGTGAAATCACAGCGCTCAGTTAATAGTTCATGCAGCATTTATAATTTTTTAGTGCCTATCTGATGAACTAATGCCTAGAAAACATTTTATCTTAAAAATAAAATCAGCTGCCTACCATGCTGTTGTGTTATTAACCTTCTAGCACACAGCATTGGGTAGTTAAGAACTAAAAGGTACATAAATTATATAACAAATGCTAACTATTTGAAACTTGAGATTTCTGCACAAGCAAACAAATACTTTTTCTTTACTTTTATTAAACAAACCAAATTTAAGCAAATTAAAATTAAAATTTGTACTTAGTTTTACTGAGAATTTTTATTTTATCATATTTATTCTAAAAAACGAAAAACAGATAGTTAATGTAGAGCAACTTATTGTAAGAATATGTTTTGTTAAATAAAAAAATATTTATATTTGAAATTTATGTAAATATGTAATATTCCGTTATTTTTATGAAAAAAATCTTATGTTAAACAAAAAAACTAGATTTTTATTAGAAATTAATATATTTGTCAATATTTGAACTCAAGATATAAAACTTGATTATCATCAGTTTCTTAATTTTCATATCACCATTCCTTAATTCCGCCGCCATCTTGGGAGGCCAAAACTGGCTTCAAAAAATTATTTCGTATACGCTATCCAGTTATATTTTGAGATCAGTGAGTCAAGTCCAATGATATATTAAGAATAACTAGATGTCTAACTGCCGTAAATCGGTATAAGAAAAAGTGAAGCAAAAATCGGCCATTATGGGGGGCAAAATCTTTACGCTATTTATCAAAACAAAACAAATACGAAGCTTTTGATTTGTTAAATTTGCCCTCCATAATGGCCGATTTTTGCTTCAAAAAATACGCGAAAGTTAGACATCTAGTTATTTTTAATATATCATTGGTCAAGTCCCATTTTCGAAAAAATAAACATGTTTTGATGGTAAAAACACACGATTTTTGATTTAGAATAGGCCGACATGCGATAGGCGTCGGGTAATTATCCAGTAAAGTACTAATCGATGGCTCCGCGCAAAATCGGACTATCTGCAATCTCCGCGGAAAACAAATTTGGCATATCTGCAATCTCCGCCAAAAACAAAATTGGCATATCTGCAATCTCCGCGTAAAACAAAATTGGACTATCTGCATTTTTGCCAGATACATTTTTGGACTATCTGCGTTTTTCGGGTGCATAAATTTTTGGTGGTGTTTCTTTAAATATTTGAAGTTTTTTATAAAATTCTACAATTTTTTAAATAGCGATTATTTAAACATTAATAGCGACAAAACCTTGATCATAACTTGCTTAAGTTTGTGAGTAATCAAGTAGTTTTAGTTAAGATAAATATGTTAAAAATAACTTATGTTATTGTTAATAATAATATAGCATATGTAACAAAACATTGTTATGTTACATACTAATTGCTAAATTCATCATACATACTTTGTCAATTTTATTTAGCCTTGTTGTTGTGACTAATAAGTTTAGATCAAATTAAATTCTTGTTATGTTATGTTACAATGTTGCTAAGTGGTCTTTATACACAAGATCTGCATATAAATATATACAGGATGTCTGCGAAATCAGGGAAATGCCAGGGAATTCGGATATCTTCAAAATAATCAGGGGATTATCAGAGAAATTAGGTTAAATTTTAGAAAAATCAGGAAAGATGAGTCTTTATCAAACTTATATAACTTAAATAAGTTGTATATAGTTCACGTAATCTAAAAGTTTATTTGGCAGATAGTTTTATGAACTTCTCTTGATATATTTAATGTGGGTTGTATTATTGTTTATATTTTTGCAGTTGAAGAGCATTTTTCTAAACGAGAAATAGGTAAATATCAGGGAAAAGCTAGGGAAATCCAACTTATAATATTGGCAGACACCCTGTGTATATATATATATATATATATATATATATATATATATATAAAAACTATGTTAGTGTATTCTATAAATAGAGTGCTCAATGGTCTTAAAGAGCAGAGCAGTAATAATTTTTTCTTCCACAACTTGTTTCACCATCAATAAGTAATCAGGAAGGTTAACAAATTAATCATTAGTTAACATGTTATATATTAACCTTATATATTTATAAACTTATCTTTCACCATCACTAGGTTCATCAGACTTCCTGATGAACCTACTGATGGTAAAACAAGCTGTCAAAGAAAAAATTAGATAAGTATTTTTGCTAATTTATATATATATATATATATATATATATATATATATATATATATATATATATATATATATATATATATATATATATATATATATACACATATCACAATAATTTTGTGTATATATAAATATATGTATGTATATATATATACTATATGTGTATATATAAATATATATGTATGTATATATATATGTATATTTATATATATATATACATACATACATTTATATATACATATATATATATATATATATATATATATATATATATATATATATATATATATATATATATATATATATATATATATATATATATATATATATATATGTATACATATATTTATATATACACGTACACACACACACACACACACACACACACACACACACACACACACACACACACACACACACACACACACACACACACACACACACACACAGATATATATAAATATATATATATTGTAACCTTGATCGTAACTAACAAAATTATTGTTATTAAGCTATTTTTGTTCATTAAGCAATCAAACTATGTGGAGTTTTCTTTGTTGTCTACTTAAAACCATTCTTTTTTGGAGATGCCACTTAACTGAACACAAACTAGTTAAAAACTCATGCCTGAGTATTAAACATTATGGTTTCCAACTTTTCTTAAACTTGGTTTATCAATAATTAGGATCAAAATCTAACTGAACCTAAGGTTCAGTTGGATTTGAGCTCTAAACCATTAAACATTGGTTTAATCAGATGTCACCTCAACTGCAGTGATGATCAAACAATTTTGGTCCAATTATATTTGATAATTTTTACATATCCAAGACTTTAGGATGTAATGATATATAAAAAAGAGTTGTAATTTTTTTACTATGATAGTAATAACTATGATACAATCAAAAATAGCTGTATTTTTTCTATAAAAGAATAATTACAAAATAACAAAAAACTGCTGTTTTAAATAAACATATCCTTAACTTGCACATTGATCTGAATATCAGGCTTTTATTACTTTTACAGTATACCCAATATAATAAATTATCACATTTGTAATAGACAATATTAATTACTTGAATTTAAATTATAGTCACATTTAGGTAACTTTTAACTTTAGAAATTATAATTTAACATACAAACACAACTTATCTAAAAACATCTATAATTTTGTAGTCCTAACATATTTTTAAGATCTAACATATTTTGTTTGACGATAGCAATTATACACTTGAATTAATTAATTTTGTAAGCTAAACAAACCAACTTGTTATTTTCACATTTAACCAAAACATGACTGACTGCTATATGCTATATAGTATACCTATATAGTATAGATAACACAGTAACACAACTTTTTTTTTTTCTGTTGAAAATAGACAAACTTGAAAAATACCAAACAATGTTTCGAATAAGCCTCGTAAAACTGTAAAACGTTTTCTTAATCCAGCAGCATTTTAATTTCAAATTAAATTTGAATACATAAAATTGGTTTTGCGATCAGCTACACTTTGATCAATTCATGATGTGTATACGCTTACTAAGTTCAGACTTGAGATTAAAGTAGATGCAGACTGTTCTTATTTTAGCCGCTAAAATGATGTTCTAAAAATATTGTAAATTTTTCATTTGCATTAACATACCATATGTCATATAACTATTTAAAATAATTACTTCTAAACAAAATCAAATGTGGCAAGTGAAACTTTGTGTTAAAACTTAAACAGATTTATATCTCAGGAATAGATGGAAAATAATGCAATTACTGTCTTCTTATTAACAACTTATTTCATGAGATCTGCCATTTGTAGTGAAATCACATTTTGACAAGGCGCATAATTTCATGCAATAAAAACTTTGAACGCCCGGAGAATGCAGATAGTTCAAAAATAAAGCTGGCGGAAAATGCAGATAGTCCAATTTTGTTTTACGCGGAGATTGCAGATGTGCCAATTTTGTTTTTGGCGGAGATTGCAGATAGTCCAATTTTGCGCGAAGCCATCGTAATATAAACTCAGTCATACCATTACTTTAAATACTGTAATAACCTATTGAGGTTGAGACAAAAATAAATAAAACACATCTCTTTTACGTTATCGATTATTGTTCACACATTTTTACAACAAAACAAAAATTAAAAAAAAAAAAAAAGAATTAGTATAATTTCATATAATTCTTTAAGCTTTTTACACACTCTTCACATTAATATTTACTGTTTGAGTTATATTTTTGAAAATGCTTTAGATTATTTTATTTTAGACTGTTATAGAAAACTTAAAAAACAAACACACCTAATTTTGTGCACCGTGTAATTAAAATGTAATTTTTACAGAAGCATTCCATCATATTGAGGAGATACGAATCTTGTGTACTATTAAATATTTAGGATCAAAATTACCTAGTTTAGTATCCTGTAAGTAAAATAAAAAGTTTTACAAAATAACTTTTGAATAGAAAATTTAAAGGATAAACACGTTTGTTATAAATAATAATATATGATATCTTTTACATATGCATATATGTTTATATTAAGCATCCATAATTTAAGTACTTTGAGATTTGCATAGCAAACAATGATACCTGTAGTATTACAGCAAAAGTAGTAATAAACAATAAGTACATACAATCACATTAAGTTAAAAGTTTATGACTTTTTTTGTTTTGTTTTGTATGTATAATCACTTTTTGCTTTGAAAATATATTGCTAAATGCTGATGGAAATTTTATGGTAGGTAGTCAGTACCACTTGTTGATTTTAACTGTGTTCTCGATTTTATTTGGTAGTATTTCACAATTCTTAAAAATTTTTTTAATTGTACAGATCATAATTTAAATAGGTTTAAACCAATATTTAAACTATAAATTGTCAAATAAAGGAAACATGCAGAAACTTGTAAGCTTTAGGTTTACCTCAGCGGTACAAAAAAAAAATATAAAAGGAAGTGCTGTATTAATAAAAAAAAGTGCAGAGTGACCTTTTGTGTTACAAGGAAAAGATAAAACATCAGATTACTTTCAAAAGGCAATTAGAAAAAAAGAGCTTTTTAATTGGAAAAATAGTTGCTTGAAAGTTAAAAAATCAGCAAAATTAAGTTTATGGACTCCATGGTTAGACATTTTCATGCTGTTAGTGCCAATTTCAACTGAACTACGAATTGGTATATTTTAATTTATTATTGATGATATATAGTCAAAAAATGTTAACATCTTTTTTTTCTTTGCTGTAGTATAATAGCTGCATAATTGGAATTTCTGTAAAATATTTTTAAAGCATTTAAAATGCTTTTAAAACATGGTGAATGTCACAACAAAAATACTGAAAACAGAAATTTCATCAATATCTAAAAGTAAGTTTCAATTTTAAAGAGAAAAAAATTATAGAAAAAGAGGTGGTCTTACCTTTTTGAGTGCTAGTGTGTATATATACATATATGTAATTACAAAATAACAAAAGTTATGGTGCTATAAGTTCTTAAGTAAAAAATGTCACCTTGTTTCCTATGTTAAGTTTGGAATGAAGAAACTTGTTTTATGCATATAAAATCCTTTCTCTTTATTTTGTTCAACAAGTTGTCATGTGTGTATGTATATATGTATGTATGTATATATGTATGTATGTATGTATGTATGTATGTATGTATGTATGTATGTATGTATGTATGTATGTATGTATGTATGTATGTATGCATGTATGTATGTATGTATGCATGTATGCATGTATGCATGTATGCATATATATATATATATATATATATATATATATATATATATATATATATATATATATATATAATATATATATATATATATATATAGAGAGAGAGAGAGAGAGAGAAAGAGAGAACAAAGTTTTTTATTATTATTTTCTTAATAGATGGTTAGATCAGAATCAAGTGAAAGGGGTAAAAAAAGCAAGAAAAAAGTTTTGAAAAATCGTTCACGATCACGTAGCACTTCTAGTGGAAGAAATAGAAGAAGTCGTCGTTCTCGATCAAAAGAACGAAAAAAATATCGCTCTCATTCTTGTGATCGCTCACGATCACATAGTAATTCAAGTGAAAGAACCAGAAGAAGTCGTCGTTCTCAGTCAAAAGAAAGAAAACAATATCGGTCTCATTCTCGTGATAAACGCAGATCTCGTTCTCGTGATCGAAGAAGTTCATCGTCTTCAAAAGAGAGAGCCTATAAGAGAGACAGAAAAAATCTTGATAGTACTTCAAGGCGGTATTCCAGTGATGACTCCTCTTCAACATTAAAAAATTGTACACCTGAAAGTGCAATAAGTTTAAAAGAAAAAATTAAAGTATTAACTGACCGAAATGAGCGAAAGAGTGAACAGATTATACCTACATTTGAACAGATAATGAAAATCGAAAATGAGAGTTTTGTTCAAGAGACATTTTCTTCCACCAACAGTCAAATCCCACAGCAAATGACAAAGAAAAAAAAGAAAAAGAAGCAGAAAAATCAAGTTCCTTTGGTCCAAAATGTGGAACAGCCTAAACTACCAACTATTTCACATGAAAATGCTATATTTGGAAGCACTATTGAGACGATGCATGTGGGAAGATTTAGTTCAAGAACAATAGGGGATAAAAAAGAAACTTTTAAAAATTTTGAAAGTGATGATTTAATATTTGGAGCAATCTTCTCTGAAAAATCTGAGGTAAGAATGAAAAGGTGGATTGAAAAGCTGAGTTTATTAAGAAAAACTCTCTCTGAAAGTGAGACAATCAATTGAGAGTTTGAGTATAATCTTATGATGTCTTAATCTCCCCAGTAAAATTAGTCTCCCTAATATGATTACTTAGGTAGTGCAATTGAAAGAATTAAATTGTTTTTTTTTGGGGCGAAAATCAATTGGCTGTTTATCCATAGTCTCTGATATCCTGGATAATACAATTTTATTTTTCATGTATTTATATGAAATATATTTTTGAAAAATATATTATTGATAGCATATTACTTTTTGTACTTATGCATACAATACTTATTTAAAAACAAAGTTTTTAAGAATTATAGATGGATAAAGAGTACCCAATATATATATTTTTGTTTGTACTTATTTTTGTTTATTATAACTTTATATCAAGTACTCTTAGTATGTTCAGTTTTTAAAAAGTTTTTTTTTTTCTAAAAATATGTTTGTTGTTTTCTAAAGTAACAATTTTATGAATAACAAGTAACTTGCTATAGCTTCTTTTATTTTATTGGTTATGGACAGTGTTTTGTGTTCATGTTTTATGCTTGTAAGTCTTACAGATGTTATGCAATCCATAAAAAGTATCTCTGATATTATCTTTTTAAGAACTGAAAAAGAAACATATTTATATATAAAAGATGTCAGACTTCATTATCTGTTAAAAAACATGTGTAGGAAGCAATATTATTAGCTTAATGACTCAGATTTTTTTCTTTTTGGTGAGAGAAGTTTTTGTTACTTGAAAAGATTTTGTCACTTGAAAAGATTTTGTCACATTCAATTTTATAAATTTTGGATTCTTTTATGTTGATTTAGTTGTGGCGTTATGTTCTTTAACAATTAAGTTGTTAAACTTTGATGTCTTTAATAAAATGCATACTGGTTTTTTGTATATACTTGTTATTAAAAATATTTGTTGCAGGTTTTAGGGGCATTAAAGAGTGTAGAGGATGACATTCCAAACTCTGGAAGATAATGCATTTTCAAAATCTTCATTGAATCAAATTAAGGATATTCATCAAAATCCAACAAATAAAGACATGCAAAGTTTGTTTATGTGTGTGTTTGTGTTTGTGTACGTCTAAGCATGCTTAAATATGAGTGATGTTTGTAATCATTTGAAAAAAACTTTTATTGTTTGCTTCACCCTTACTTTTTCTAACAATTTGTTTTAATTTTTTAAAATTTAGATAATGCAGGAATCACAAGTATTTGTGGCTTAAGTAACTTAGGGAACACATGCTTCATAAATGCTTCTTTGCAGTGTCTTTTTGCTACTCAGCCTCTGAAGAAAATTTTCATCCAGACAGATTTTAAAGTAAATGTTGGCTCACCCATGGTAAAGTTTTTAAAGAAAAGTTTTTAAGTAATTTTTAAAGTAAAGTAATATTTTAAACTGAAACTCTGAATTCAAAGGATTAATAATTTAAAACTAATATTTCATAATTATTCATATAATTAAATAATTAAGTATTATTATAAGTAATTATGTAAATATCAACGAAAATATTCTAAATTTACATTTGATTTTCATTTTTTCAATAATATCAATATATTGCTTCATCAATAACTATCACGTCAAAAAATTGACTTTGTCTATTTATAAAAATGTTTAGTTTGTTCATTTAAAAAACACTAAAGAAACTAAAATAGGTTTTATAGTTTAAAAGTTAAATCTATTGGAAGTAAACAAAGTTTGTTAGTAAGCAATCTTATTTAATTTATTTCAAACTAGAGCAATTGTTACAGCATAGTTTGTTTATATATATATATATATATATATATATATATATATATATATATATATATATATATATATATATATATATATATATATATATATATATATATATATATATATATATATATATATATCAATAAAAATAATCAGTTAAAAAAATAAATAATAAAAATAAAAAGTTAATAATTTAGTTAAGTTATTACAATCATGTAAAAACCAAGTAAAATAATTTGCAACAGAATTTTTTTTGTTATGTTTGATAAGTTATTCTTTAACTGTGCATTTTTCTGTTATTTTTATCAATTTAGTTAAGTTTTATGTACAATCTTTATTTTTTGACATCACAGTTCAATGCAGACACTATTAAATTTATTTTATCATTATCAAATGTGCTTTTGATAGTCAAAAACGAACATGATTTTAATATTCTTTACACGGCTGTATAAAGTCTGAAAAGTTCAATATGAAAAAAAAAAAAAAAAGATTTAGGATTTCATCAACCACGCACATTTCTATAATTTCTATTTTAACTGACAACTTACATTTTTTTATTGCCTCTTCATGTTTTTTCCAAGTAAAATAAAATGTCTTTAGTTTGCATTTTGATTTTAGCTAGAGTTTATGGAACAGTTGCAAGATATTTTTGTTAAGGTTGAGAGTGGGAAATATTTAATCTTGCACTTAAACTTACTTCATCAAGTTATTTCTAAATTGCATCCTTTGTTTGGTGACTTAAAACAGGTAAGAATATTTTTTTCTATTTATGCTATCAGGGATAAATTTTAAAAATAGGCTTTATAAAGACAGTAAACAACCTAGCTACCAAATTATATTGTTTATTGTATTTATGAAGCTTATTTTAATTTTATATTTAAATTGATAAAAACGCTTAAAAAGTATAACTCTCAAATTAGATATTTTTTTACAGTTGCAGTGCTAAAGTTTATTATAGGAGGTTGTAAGTGACAATAATCAACACTTAACAACAATATATAAAATATTTGTATAAAATTGATAAATGATTGTTAAATACTTCCTAAAAACTTTTACATAAGAATTTTTGAGGTTTTGACAAAATAAATTGTGTAAAATTCATCTTTTTAAAGTATGTAAATTACTTCATACTTGCAGAAAAAATGAGTTGTATGTGTCAGACCTTACAGCAAAATTATTTAAGGGCTGTGGACCACAGTAATTAGGAGAAAATATGAAATCCATTATTTAGTTCTGTAGCAATTGATGTTTGGCAGTTATAAGCTAAGAAGAAAAAGGTTTTAATCCCTGTAGCAAATCATGATGCTGCATTTTGGAATTCAAATCATACACCAATTGGTCTTTCCAGGCTCAATAGTCTGGAGTGACATGTGGACTGCATACAACATCTTACTAGTGTCTACATATTTACATTTTAAACAACAATCTTTAATAATCTGCAATTTAAAAAAAGGGTTGTGCAAATGTGTTTAGTGCCAAATAAAGTAATATAATGGATTTTTATCTAATGTTAGTTTTTTTAGTTGTGTTTTAAACAAGTGATTTGTGTGTGCTTTTATTTTACAGCATGATTCTCAAGAGTTTTTATCTTTTGTACTGAATTCTATTCATGATGCACTAAATCAAAGAAGTCCAAACAAGATTTCAAAAGATGACACGTCTGAAGGTAAGAGTCCATCAAATACTGACTGGATTACTAATGGTGTTGCAAAGCGTCTTAAAATGGATTTGCTTAAATTCCCTTCAGAGACTGAACTGGAATTAAGTAGTGAAAATATGCAAACTGGTGAGGAACTTGCATGGAGGTAATGATTGCTCCATATTTTTACTCAAAAATTAAATAAAAAGTTGAATTCAAAAATCTTATATTCTTTGTACTGAGAAATTTCCATTTGGATCTTTGAAGTTTTTAGTTTTGATAAGATAAAAGCACTGAAACTTAATCTTGTCTTGCACAATAATTTTTAGCAATTACTTAATTAACAACCAATCAGTCATCTCAAACACTATGCAAGGGCAGTTTCAGAGTACCGTAAGTGTTTCAACTATTTGTTCATAGACAAAAATATAAGATGATTTGAGTTTGTGAAATGAAAGTAGCAAATGCAACAATCCTGATATTATTTTTTAATTGATAATGTAGAACAGTTTAAAGTTTTTTTTTAAACATATTTAACTTTTATATTATGTAAATGATAAGTAAATGTAATTACCACTGTAATGCATGTTAAAGATTATGAAAGTAAAAATATTCTGTACTTATGCTTGTTTTTTATGATACAAAAACTGTTGTTAGCCCAACCCCACCCCCCATCCCCCTCCCAACTCCCTCCACTCTGTGAGAAATGTATAAAATGATATTAATTATAATTTAATTTTGGATTACTATTTTTAAAGTTTTAAAGTTTGTTATATGAAAAATATGATTAAATGTAGGTTAATTAAGTTCCTATTTAGTAAAGGACCATATACTTTTGATTTTTTTTTTTTTTTTTGCTTTACATTGTTTTATTTCTCTTGAAAGATTTGTTACTTAGGTTTCTTGTGAGAAGTGTCGTTTTGTATCTTATACTTATGAGCCATTTATGTTTCTCTCTTTACCAATTCCTTATGCTATGGAAAGAGAAATAGGTAAATATAAACAATCATATGTTAGGTATTTTAGTTTGCATTTTCTTTTCTCAACACTGCAAAATTAGGATTTTAGACTAAATAAGTCACTCATACATACAGTGCAAATATTTATGAGTGGTTAAAATCTGGATGACTTGCATCATTTTGTTTATTTGGATTTTAATTTTAAGCATTGAATAAAAAGATTTTTGTAGTGATAGCAAGCATGTAAATAAAAAATTGTTGTAGTTAAAAAATAGCAAAACATAGAAGTAAAAGATTGTTGCAGTAATACCAAGCATAGGATAAATTCTAAAGTCATTTTAACTTAGCAAAGTTAAGCTGGATTTGATTTTGTTTTTTTTTTGTATCCAAAATGGAAAAGTTTACAAACTTAAAATAAATTTATTGTGCAAAATATGTAATGGATATTTTCTTTTTAACAAATGTACTTTTACAAAAAAAAGTAAGAAAATTACATATTTTTGATAATTACTTTAACCATAAAAAAAAGGTTAAGTAAATAAAGAAATAATTGTATAATCAAATAATATACAGTGGTTAAAAAAAAAATAAAATTTGTAAAATGTGTAAAATTGTAAAATTCCAATCATCCTTCCAAAAAACCATAAAAATCCATAAAAATGCAAAATATTACATGACAAAATAAAAACAGCTTTATATTTTGTCAAGTAAAAGCCTATTCAAGGATAACTTTTTGTGAACTTACAGAAGGATTTAATAAAAAACCTTAAAAGTGTGTTTCTTCAAATGCAAATGTAAGATTCATATTTCTAAGGAGTATGATTGGTGTATTTGCAGTCATTAGAAATCCATTTAAAAAGCAAGCTTATTGGAAAAAGTTTTAAATTTGAATAGTCTATCAATTGATTCAGTAAGCTTGCAATTTATTGGTGAGAGCATTGGTATTTGGGGGTGCTTTAATTTTGATTGAATAAATTTGTACAATATCTGTTATTAAATCAGCCAACATACACTAACATAGATGGTAAAGAACTGCATGCTTCCATCAGCAGAAATGCTAGTTGATCAAAAACAAATGGTGGCAGTTTTTATTTTACTCCATAGATATTTGCAATGTAATAAAATGCTTTGATATTTTGATGTAGCATTTATCTAAGAATTTACTTTCTTAAAATAGAAATAATTAAATTTACACTATTTAAAATAAAAAGTTAAATTTACAATATTAAAAATTACAATATCAAAAATTACAATATCAAAAATTACAATATTAGAAGTTACAATATTTAAAGCAAGCTGTAAAAAAAAATTTTAATGAATTTTTTTTTTTTTTTTTTTTCTTTTATCAAAATAATGTTAAACAATTAAAATTGCTTTGTTTTATCAAAAAAAAAAAAAGAAAGAAAGAAAAAAAATATTTAAACCAGTTTAATAAAGCCGAAAAAAATTTTTTATGAATTAAGTTTTCAACAATAGCAGAACGGTTTGTTTAAGATGATAATATTCATAGTATATTTAATCTGATAAAAACTGGTTTTATCTCAAAGTTTTCATACTGATAGTTGCTCTTTTAATTCAATAGTATTAACCTGGGTACCTTCAGCTGAAATCCATTCATTACAAGGGATGTCTTCCATAAAAAGGTAACTTTGCAAAAAAAATTTCTCAAAAAATTTATAAGTCTCCTTTTTATTAATGGTTTTAAAAATATCTATCTGTTGCTGATTGCAAAATTAAAAATGTTATATTCATTTTAAAATATATTTTCCAAATTGTCCTACCAAAGACTTATGCTGTTCTTGTCATGAGGCCCATTTCCTTTTAAAATTAAACAATCTTATGATAGTCATCAGTAATGCTAATTATTCTTCTTAATCTTCCCATGGTAAATCAGAAGCTGTAGAAAGTTCAAGATCACAATAGTAACCATAGCTACTGCTTACTGTTTGTTTTTAAGAAAAGAACTTTAATGAATATTTTTGAAATTTTTAAATTATGAACTTTAATTAATTTTCTTTTGTTTAATTTTTTTTTTTTTTTTTTTGTTGTTTTTTTAAAATAATAATTATGAACTTTTTTATATTATGTTCTATGTAAATTTTATTTTAAAAAAATGTCTTAAAACAACTTTTTGTTTATAAATAATTTGACTATTTTAAATTAAAAGTTTAAATTTTAAAAGCTTTTTTGTCAAAAGATTTGATTGGAGAATCTTCTTTCTAGGTATTTAGTGGTTATAAATAAAGATGGTTGTTTAAAAGATGTCAAAGATAAGTTCCTAAAAATGCTAATGACTGATGATTCTTCCATAGTTGGTAGCAATGTTGTCCTTGCTCAAGTAGCAAATGGTGGTAATGTTAATATAATGGTGAGTTAAAATTGATTTTCTTGATAAGTTTGAAGTTTTTTTTAAATTTTAATATTTATTAACCATTTAAAAAATATTTAGGATGAGCGCACACTGTTATCCTATATAAATGATAACAAGGATTTGTATGCTATTGAAGTGGTTAAACCATCTGGGTATGTAAACCGTTTAGAATGTGAAAATTCGGAAAATGTTCTAGAGTATAGTTCTAATGAGAAGCAAGAAGTTGAATTGTCATGGCATACATGCAGTATTTGTTTAGAAGAAGTGTTTGATAAGGATCTTCATATTCACCCAATATGTGGTGGAATGATGTGTGTGGATTGTCTTGAAGCAACCATTCAATTTAATCACCAAGAGAACTTTGCTTGTCCAGTACTTACTTGTTTTTTTTTGTTTATTTTTGTTTTTTGTTTTTTTTTTCTCTTTCTTTCTTTCTTTCCTTCTTTCTTCCAAAAATTGTTCAACAAAGAAAAGAAAGCAAACAATAAAAATTTGAAAAAGTTTTAAAGCTAAATTTTTATTATTGCTGTAGTTTGTTTTTGTTTTCTTTGCTATTTTTTAAAAATATTGTTTAGTACAGTTGCAGTCATAAAGATTGGTTTAGTTTATAACTTTTTCATTGTTACTTTGAAATTTGCTCAGAAATTGGTACAATAATTTTATCACAGGTTACCAATATTGAGCAGAAATAAATCTTCATTAGTTTTGATTGGTTCAACAAATTTGATTGAATCTTTTTTTTTAATAAAGTGCTGAGCTCAAAAATTGGTAAAGCTGAATTAGAATTTTGATTGACATTTGTTGACACATTTAGTCTGCAAGATGTTTTCAGTACAAAATGATCTGTGTGAAAAAAATTAACATCAATCTTCACATGGGGGCTTGCAAAAGTCGAATGTCTTATGCAAAAAATGCCATAAGCTTACAATACAGCTGTACAAAGAAATTGGTCAAATATAAAAGTTGCATAATTCAAGACAATTAAACTTATTTGAAAGCAGATTTTGCACTTATGTCAGTAAAAGAATTTTACTCAAATGTGTCAAGTCTTTTGACTTGTTTAGAGTTAGGTTTTTGAGTAAATATTTAAGCTTATGATAAATTTCCTAAGAACTATCTCATCTAGTAAGCAGTTCATGTGGCCATCAAAACCCAGTGTACCTCATAGCCAGAACCTCAAATAACCAAGAATAAATCAGAAAAGAGGCTTCATGACTTTATCTTAGCTTGATCTTGTGTCAGTCCATTACTCAAAAGATGTAAAAAACCTGTGAAATTTTCTGGACAGCAATATTTGTTATTGTTTTTTTCCTACATGATTCTCCAAAAATGGATTTTGGAGAGTTGTGTAGAAAAATACAAAAAAACGATCTACACGATTCGCCAAAATGATCTTTTAAAGGAAGTTTGTTCCTTAAACTATGTAGCAAAATGATACATAGTTTAAGTTACTACCTTTCTCAAAAATATCATTTTCTATAATCAAAATCACATGTTTCAAAGCAAAAAGTACTTTAAAAATAGGTGTTCATACACTGCTGCTGTATTTAGTACAAAATTATTTATTACTTTTTTATTAATCTTGAACAAGTAATTTTTACAATAGATATGCAGTCAACAAATTGCATCAAATGAATACCAGCGATTTATGGAACCAAGTTCTGTAGAAGTTAAAAATAGGTATTTAATTCTATCATTTTAAATTTTTTTTCCAAATTTTTTTAGTTGTGAAAGTTTTATAAGGCCATGTTACTCTCTGGTAAATTTGGCCTCTTTTTTTTAAATATATTTTAGCTAATGTTTTAAAAAGGGAATATTACTTTCTTCGATTTTTTTGTTGATTAAAACTTAAAACTCTTGTTCTGAATTTTCAAAATTAACTTATGCAATTTTCAAATAAATGTCTGGCTTGTGCAATGCATGGAAAATCTAAACTAAGCACTATCATATTTTTAACATTTTCTATAAATCAAAAAATTAAATTTAAAGGGTGATTTTATTTTAATGCTTATTTATATTATCTCCAGCAACAGAAATTACAATGATATTTAACAAGTATTTTACTAAGTTTGCAGTATTTGTAATTTGACTGTTGTAAATGGGTCTTTTAAATAAACAAAAAGTTCATTTTGAAAATATGGAGTTTTTTTCATATAAATTTTACATCATAAAACTAATAACAAAAAAAATAAATAGAAAATAATTTACTCTTGCTTGTGAAATGCTTAGAATTCCTATAGAAAAACTTTTGTACAAACTCTGTGAAAAAATGTTATCATTTTCCATAAAATATTGATAAGAATATTTTCTTCTGCTAACGATCTGAAACAATTCTTGCTTTTTTTAAATTTAGCATTTTTGCTAACTTCAGTATTGTTTCGAATATGAGTTTTCTGAAATTTTTTTTTTTCAAAAAATTACACCATATGGTGTAATTTTTGATTCTCAAGAAAAATATGTAATTTAAGCAATCAATTTCAGCAAGTTTTCCTTTAATTTTTAACCATTTTGAATTTGTATTAGATTGTCCATACAGATCCTTTTCCACATATCAGGATTTCTCATCCGTTTTTGAGTTCTCTTTGCTTTTCCATCGCTGAAAAAATAAAACATCAACTTGATTTAAATTGTCAAATTTACAAAAAAATAGTAATAATTGAGTAATGTTTGCTTTTATTACATTAAAAATTTTTATACTTAATATATTTTATACTTAAGAGTTGTGCATTTTTTTACTATATAAAAAGCACAAATTAAAAAGACACAAGCAGGAATTTGGAGAGGGACAAGCACAAGTTAAGAGGGACAAGCACAAATTAAGAGAGACAACCAGATATAAACTTAGTTCAACTAATTTTGAAACCATTTATGGCCCATATTAATTAAATATAATTGATAAAATATTAATCAAATATAATTGATAAAAATTTATTAAATACAAATCAATAAAATGCTTGAGTAATAAAAATTATTTTATTACTCAAGCAATTTATTTTATTCAAAACTAAAATTTTATTTATGATTTACAGATAAATGTTTCTGACAATTGTTTTATAACAAATAAACAAAGTAGTCATAATTGTCAAAATTACATTATTGAATTAAAAGACAAGGCATTTTGTGCAGTTTCTTTGTTTTAAATTAAATTTTAGAGATTAAACATTGCTCATTCTTTTCCCACTTTATTTGAAAGGGCGTTTTGGAGTTATAACAAATAAACATAATAAAGCAATTTCTAAAAGAGGAGATAGAACAAAGTGAGTTCTAATATGAAACATATTTGACACATTAATACATAAATCAAAAATACAAATATAAAGATTTTGATGCTATAATGATTGCTTTAAGGTTATCTTGATTTTTTACAAAATTGGAGTTAGAACAAACAAGTCTTCCGATTGCAATGTATAAAAAAAAACTAATAAAATACAAAAAAAGAAAATAAATATACAAGAGAAATAAAAATACAAGAGAAAACTTTTGATCAATTACTTCATTAGTTTACTTGATACTTTTTTGTTAAATCAGTTTTATCAAGTGCATATAAAAAAAACATACCATAAAATGTTATAGAAAAAACAATTGCTTATTCGCTTTTTTTTCTTAATTAGTATTATCTTTTATAAATAGCTTGCATAAAATTGCTGATGTTGGTAACAATTTTATCAACTAATGCTAGTTTCATTATCTAACGTCACAGTTAAACAAATTCTTTTAGATTTTTAGAAGATCTGAAAATTAAGATACATATAAATAGGTTAAAAAGCAACAAATTGTTATAACATGTGAAGGATGGCACCAGGATTAGCAACAGAGAAATGGCAATTAGATTATAAAATTTTGAGCAATTAGATTATTGATTGCATCAGAAATACTCAAACATTTAAATTGACAGGTGGCATCCAATAGTCATCCAGCATTCAGAAGGATAAAAATCTGCAGAACATGACAACAGTCTTATATTTTTATAAGCTTAAATTAGTGTAAGGAGAGAATTGGTTTTTGTTTAGAAAAATAATAGCAAATAATTTTCAGTGATGAGTAACTTTGTAGCTTTAAAGTATAAAATAGGAAAAAAAAATTTTCCTGTTCTATACTTTAAAGCTACAAAAAAGATTTAAATCTAAAAAGTCTAATTGATTGCTTTGTTGTACCAAGGCTGCAAGATGGCACTGGGAGTATTGGTATTTAGGGATGATTTAATTTTAACGGATTAGGTTTCTATAATATCTAGGACTGAATCAACCAGCACATCTAAATAGATGTATTAGAAAGCTGTATGGTTTCATCAGCAGACATGCTGATTGGTTGAAATGAAGTGGCATTGTATTATTGTAATAAATAACATTTTAAAATACAGTTATATTTTTTGGTATGACACTCTGATACAAGATTTTGTCTTTAATAATTTTTCTTAAAAATAAAAAAAGTTGAATTGCTTCTTTTTTTGAAACTATTGTATATCGTTTAATGTAATCTGCTTTATTATAATCTTATTTAATTGTAGTAATTCAGTTTGTAAAAAAAAAAGAAACATATTTCCAATAGCATCTTGATATTGCATCTCTGCCAATATTCACTAGGAATCCTATCCTTGCTAGTTACAAGTATCTCTACTTATTTACATTTTAATCATCTATCGTGCTTGTTTTTAATCATGATTTGCAGTCAGAACATTACAATATATTCATAACTTTATGGCAAAATTACAATAGTCAAAATAATTGTTAAGGATAGCTATATGTTATGCTAATAGCAATCCACTATAAAACAGTTTAAATCTGAACCAAGTAAAAAGAAATGACTAAGTTAAAACAGTATGATTCTGTTAGTTGATGTTTTCTCTCTCTGTGTAATGAGCTTGTGGAACTATTTTTTTAATTTTTTAACTCAAATTTGTTATAGAAAAGTTTTGGTGCCAGTTTTATTTCGTCGAAACTCAGAAAAAGTAAACAAGGTAATTCTTTACTACTTTTGTTGTTGTTGTTGTTGTTGTTGTTGTTGTTATTATTATTATTATTATTATTATTATTATTATTATTATTATTATTATTATTATTATTATTATTATTATTATTATTATTATTATTGTATTTATTATTATTATTACTTATTATAAGTATTGCTATTAGTATTATTAAATAGTATCATCATCATTACATCATCATCATCATCATCATCATCATCATCATCATCATCATCATCATCATCATCATCATCATCATCATCATCATCATTTATTGTTACTTATTATTTAGTATTAAATGTATAGGAAGAAAAAAAATTGTTTTTATTCAAAATATAGTTAATAGCGTATTTATCTATTTTGTTACTTTTTGGGTGGCTTTAGAATATAACAGTAGTTTAATACATTAGTTTAACTTTTAGTTTGAATTGTTTGGGCACCCAACAGTTTTTAGTTTGTTTGCACAGACTGATTCAAGTGTTATTAGGAGCCTGGTGCAATGTGCTGTTCTCTCATTGAGTTGCTCATTTAACTTTGATATTGTGGTCACAGATGCTGCAGTAAAATATTTTTTATTAACTGTATTGCTTTACAACACTGGAGAAAAACTTTAAATTTATTTTTTGTTGAGTTAAAATTAGTTGATTACAAAATACACTCAGTTTTCTTTATAACTTACCCTCTGAAATCTTTTCTTTATAACCTCTGAAATCTTTTCTTTATAACCTCTGAAATCTTTTCTTTATAACCCTCTGAAATCTTTTCTTTATAACCCTCTGAAATCAATATTTTTTTTCTGAAAGTAACAGGACAGGTCAGCTTTTAATGTCTCATCTATTTTTATCAATCATGCCTCTGAAATATAAAAAGTTATGTGAGGTCAAACGTTAGTCAAAATCGAGTATCCTAACAAAAATTGGGTTCCCCAGTGTCATTTCTTCTTGATAATAATTTAATTGAATTTTTAGTAATTTTTATCTATTTTGCTAATAATTCTAATCTTTTGATAAATTTCTTCAACTTCTAATAATAAATTTTTTTTTAATGTTAAAAAAATTAATTTTAAGTTTACAAAAGTTTTTGAACTTACACAGATCTCTTATAGGGTGTTTGGTGTGGGTTGTGTAACCTTAGGAGTTCATGCACTGGTTGTTTAATTGGGGATACTGTTGTGAATTTAAAACCTGGATACTGCATAACTATACACTTTAATCATAGAGATGTAGATCAGGTCTGCTAACATGTTTTGTTAATGTTGAAGAAATTGTCTGCTTATTATGCTGAAGAAACTGTCTGCTTCAGGTTTTTTTTATAATCTGAGAAAAAAACCTGTCCTTTTGTTGTTGTAGATAGTGCAAATGCACCAATCAATGAATTGTCGTCGCAATATGAGTTATGTCACATTGGATGAATGTATAGCCAAGTTTGCAGAAATGTACAGATACAAAATGCTTTCTCTCTTTTTTTTTTTTTAATTTCTTTTTGAAAAATGTTTATAATTCTTATTTCATTTTAGTGAATATTTGTGTTGTGAATCCTCATGGTATTGTCCAAAGTGCAAGTGCAATCAATCTGCAACAAAAACAATGAATGTCTCTAGATGGCCAGATATACTTATTGTACATCTAAAGAGGTATTTACTTAAAATCTGAAAGAGTTAAATGAATCCTTCTGTTTGGATAAAATAAAAATGTATAATATTGATTGAAGTTACTAAACATCTTTCGAAACTTCTATCATGCTTTACTTTGTAGTTACACTTTGCTATTTTTTTTTATTATTGCCTATTGTTAATCATTATTCTATTTCTTATTGGTTTGCTGTTTTTTTTTAAAGATTTTATTATAAAGGTGGTAAAGGATGCAAGATTGAATCGATTATAGACTTTCCTTTTACTAAACTTTTGCCTGATATCTTGAGCAGCGAGAAAAATGGGAAGAAAATGGGTACTCCTGAATATGAACTTTATGCATCTATATGTCATTCAGGAAGTATGTAATTTCTAAATCTAAATGTCTGTGATTTGAATTATTCAAAGCTAACAAAAAAGAATGTTGATATATCATAAGAAACATGCACTAAAAGAGTAAATGACTACATATTTAATTACAGCATTAAATGGTGGTCATTACACATCTTTTGTGAAACTAGCAGAGAAATGGTATTATTTCAATGATGACATCTACACTCCTGTATGATATGTTTTTAATTTGGTCACTAACTCCTGTATGATATGTTTTTAAAATTTAATTTGGTCATTAACTTTCAGTTATATTATAAAAAAAACTTTTTATTTACTTTTACTTTTATATTTCCAGCTGCAACCCACTGAAAGTAATAAAGATGGTGTTTATGTGTTGTTCTACAACAAAATAGGTTTTTTTACGGTTTTTTTATAATCGTTATTTTTTGAAGTTACAGTTTACCTTTGTTTTGTTTCAAAGTTGTTAACAAACATTTTGTCAAACATTTGTTGATAAAATGGTTGTGTGAGTTCATCCTTGTTGCAAGTTTCTTTTTTTTTTTTTTTTTTTTTTTTTTGTTACATTTTTTATTGATTTTTTTTTTGTTTCTGCTATTGTTAAGGTTTAAATTGGTAAAAATGGAAGAAGACTAAAAGAGCTTGTATTCCTTTCATCAACTTAGTAATGATTGATGTCAAATTCAATAAATACAGAATCAAGATGGCTGAATAGTTTAATTCCAGTTGTTAAAAATTAATAATTAAATAAATGCTTACCTTTTAAAAATATAATTATTTTTTATTGGTATTATTTTGTAGAGAAGATAAAGTTTTTTTCCTTTTTATTTCATTTGATTTTTGCCACACCTAAAGTGCTGGAAAAAATTGGTTTTATTTTTTGATACAAATAAGAAGAAAGCAATTGAAAATTAGTTCTAAATTTCAACTATTTTGATATTTTGCACTTTAAATTGGTATTTTATAAATATACATACATAAACACAGACAGACAGACAGACAGACAGACAGACAGACAGACAGACAGACAGACAGACAGACAGACAACCATGCATGCATACATACATACATACATACATACATACATACATACATACATACATACATACATACATACATACATACATACATACATACATACATACATACATACATACATACATACATACATACAGACAGACAGACAACCATGCATGCATGCATACATACATACATACATACATACATACATACATACATACATACATACATACATACATACATACATACATACATACATACATACATACATACATACATACATGTCAGAATATAATTTAATTGTTAAAAGTCATTTTTGAGTGAACTAAGTATTTAGATGCTTATATTGTAACTTAGATGAATTATAGAAAGCATTTTTTTCTGGAAACTTTTATTTGGAGAAAGACTTACAGAAAAAAAATAAATAATTTTTTTTTTTTTTGTAAATTGCTTTATAAAATAATTTTTGAAAAAAAGGATCAAAAAAAACAAAACTACAAAAAATATTTGTAGAAAAAAAACGTTATTTTCATATTTATGCTATGTAGACTATTTTTATAAAATAGTTAACAAATAAAGTTTTTATCTATTTTTACAACATATATTTCAATATTTAGTTGCTCCTTCTTTTGCTTTAATTACTTCTGCCAGGCTTTTGATTGGCTTATTGGCATTCCAATAGACAATCGATTTGATTACTGTTATTATTAGACCATGATTTAACAATTGCTTTTTTTAAATTGTCTTTTTTTGTTAGTGATATCACCTGTATTTTTATCTAATAAAGTCCATAAATGCTCTATTGGGTTTAAATCAGGGCTTTGTGCCAGCCATTCTAACACATTTATGTAAGTTTCATAAAAAAAGGTTTAAGCTTTTTTAGCTGTGTGTTTATTGTTCCGTTGAAACACATAATTGTTTCCTAATCTAAGTTTTTTAGCTGAAGATTTTAAATTTTGGTCCAATATACAAGTTAGCAGTCATGTTTTCATCAATAAATTCAAATTTACCAACACCATACCATGTAATACAACCCCAAACCATCACATTTCCAACACCATGTTTAACTGTTGTTCTCATGTAACTCAAATGAAAAGCTTCTTTCCTTTTATTTCTCCAAACTCTTTGTGCTCCATCTGATTTTTTTAAGTTAAACTTGGATTCATCAGACCAAAGAACTTTCTTTCAGAAAAATAGTGATATTAAATAACATTTTTTTTTTTCAAAATTCAGTTGTTTCTTTTTCTAATTTTTTGTTAAAAATGATTTCTTATAAGCTACATCTTTGCTAAACTCTGCTTTGTGAATACAATTTCTAGTTAATGTTGGTGAAATTGTGGTTCCTGTGAGGTTTTTCATATTATTGGCATATTTTTTTTTGCACTTTAAAAGCAGTTTTTTTTTTAAGTTCTTAATATTTCTCTAACAATGAATCAAATATTTCTTTACAAAGGCTCCTACTGTTGTAAAAGGAATATTTCTAACTTCTTATACTTTTCTTTAAGGTTTTAAAAACACCTGTCCAAGAAGTTTATTATAACAAGATTGTTATAATAAACTATAAAAAAAAATTGAGGTCGTTTTAAACCATTATACATGTTCAAAACTAATTCTAGCAGAATTAGTTTTGAATAAAACTTTGTACAATTAAATTCTCTTTTGACTGTATGTACATACGTACATATATATATATATATATATATATATATATATATATATATATATATATATATATATATATAGAATAAAATGTCTATGTCATAACATGTCTATGGACAAGTTACCTAGATTACGCTTTCCCAGAAAAGCTGCACCTTCCTTAAAAACTTCTGAAGCTTCATGGGATCATTACATGGAGTAAGTTATTGTAATTTTAATAAGCTTGTTTTTAAGATTTATTTGTTATGATAATGCTTGTTTGTAATCTTTTTTTATTGATAATCTTCAGCTGTTGGTGTCCACGGGTTTCATCTGTATTTAACCTACTATTGTCTGCAAGAATAACAGCTTCATTTATTTCTACAATATCAGATTGTGATGAGACATTTAATTATTGGGAGCCAGTATGGTTTTTTTTATTTGTTAAACAAAAGTTTTACTTTCTTTGTGATTATCTGTAAAATAATTTTTACCATCTACAAAAATCCATCTGCTTTGGTGCTTTTAAATATCAATAATAAAAAAGTGCTGTGATATCTGCAAAAAAATATGTTGTGGGTAATAAATTTGAAAACAGAATAATTTTTACTAAGATTTAATAGTTTTTTTTAGACACATTACTTAATTTATGGAACAGGACTCCAGACTTGGGAGTATTCCCCTGATTATGCACTTCGATCATATGCTTATTTACTCCTTCATGTTTTTCCAGCTCAGTTAGTTCGTCAGTTTTTTGGCGCAAATAAAGTAAGTTAAAATTTAAGTTTTTTTAAATTTTAGATTTGACAGCTGTAATGATAGTAAAAAATATTTTTTGGGATTTTTTTTTTTTTTCTTTAGATAACTGTTTTTTACTATGTCAGATTTTTTCTTGGTGTTTTGTGTGCAGCTTGTGAAGCATACTTTTTCAGGTGTGCAAAAAAAAGTTGATTTTTGAGTAATGTTTGTTCATTCTTTGTTGATTAGATGTAATGTAAAGATTGTAATTACTCTTTTCTATAAGCTCGCTTTCTCGACATTTTGGAAATCATGTTGCAAGGCTGTATTTTATCATCACTGTTTTCAATGTCGGGATGTTTATTTCAGCTACAGGTAAATTTAAATCTCACTTTCTAATGCGTTTTTAGCTTTTTTAAACAAAAAAAAAAAGTAATAAAAAAAAATTTTAGAGTAAAAATTTCTTTTACTTTCTTAACAAAACAGGTGTATTTCTCAGAATTTATTTTTGTGATCATTTTACATTTATCTACATTTAGATTTTTTGATTCATTTACCATTTTAATCATAATTTATTACTTTTTAATTGTTGGTTGCATTTTTGTCATTGTACTATTGACTTATAATTTATTTTTATTGTTTTATAAGTAATTCTAGTTTGTTTTTTTTAGCTTACCTGCCAAGCTCATTTGCAATGTATACAGTTTTAATTGCATATGGTGGTTGGCTGAATAGAAATTTCCCAGTGAGTGATTTAAGAAGTGTCTACATTTTGTTATTTTCTGATTATTTTTATTTGTCTAATCATTTTTTTAAATTTGAAAATGTCCTCAAAAGGTTTCATGCTAATATTTTTGCTCATTCAAATAATTTTTTTTTTATTTCTTTTAAATTTTTACAATAGATAGCAATATTCGGTGTTGCCCTTGGAGCATTAGTAGGATGGCCATTTGTAGCTTTATTGGGGTAAGACAAAATATTTTAGTATTTTATTAATATCTGATTTTGTTGACAAATTTTTACCCTCAATGATAAATTTTTTAAAGTTTCCTTGTTAAGTATTGTTATTGCTTTTAGTATACCAATTGCATTTGATATAGTCTTTTGCCAACAACGCCTTTTTCAGTTTTTAAAATGGTCAACAATTATATTTGTAGCCATTATGGTTAGTATATAATGAATTTCTTTTAAATTAACTTTTAATGATTTTATCTTTTTTTTTTTTTTTTTTTTGATACTTATTTTATTCATTTTAAAAGTTAAAATAAATAAAAAAAACAGTTTATAATATAAGTTTTTCTATAATATGAGAGATGTCTAAAAGAATATTGTATCATTTAAATAAATAAACTTATTTTAGATTCCTTTAGTGGCAATTGATACACATTTTTATGGCAAGCAAGTTATAACTCCATTAAATATTATTCTCTATAATGTGTTTAGTGATGCAGGACCAAATTTGTATGGTACATTTTTATACTTATTTTTATAGAAAGTAAGTTTATATGGCTAATTTCTCAAACCAACATCTTACATGTGTTTCCCAACAACCTAATATTTAATTAATTTTTGAGTTTACCAAATTTTTAATTTGTTTTTTTATTCTTAAGTACGGATTTTTCTTTTAACATTTTTTAAAAATAACAATGAGAAACTGATAAAATATTGTTTTGTTTTTGTTTTTTTATTTGTCTGTTTAGGTGAGGAATCATGGACTTTTTACTTTATCAATTGCTTCTTGAATTTTAATATTCTACTCCCTGTTGCTGTTGTTTCATTGCCATTCTGTGTGAGTTTCTTTTTTTGTGTGTGTTCTTTGATTTGATTATTTTAATGAAAACATTTTCTCTATGTAATTTTTTTTTTTTTTTTTTGATGGTTTGTTCTATCTTTTCTTTTTTTTCTTTTTAATTAGTTGGTGGTTGAACGAGTCACAAAAACACCAAAAGGTCTGAATAATATTTTTATAAGTTCATTATATTTTTACAAATAGGTGCAATTTTGAATTGAAAAAAAAAACAGTTCAACAACAAATTCATCTTAAAAACTTTCTGTTATATTCAGCTTAAATATAGAGTTTGTTTCACAATAATGCTTCTATGATGGCACAATAATGTTTAATGTTTAAATATACAATTTGTCAAATGCAGAGAGAACATGAAGTGTACTTCATTAAAACATATCCACAGTCAATCTTCAGTCAAGAAAAACAGTTTTAATTTTTCTGTTGAAGATAGATAAGGAAGGTTTATAAATTGTTCTGAACAACAATTATGTTGATACAGCAATTAAGAATGATCATTCTTTTAAAAAACAAAATCCAGTTTTCAGTCAAAACTGATGAACTGCCCTGAATTTTCTTCACAATCAAAGATACGAAGAGACGAAAAGCACAGTAAAAAGAGCAAGGAAGAAGCGACAAAAACAGTGGTACAATAAGATAACGGCACTTACCACTCAAATCCATTTTTTCACAGTCTCATCTTTTCTTGTAATTGGCTTTTAGCAAGTTGTATTTTAAAACCTTCAGAAAATACACAAAATATTTTTTAAAATAAGTTTACTGATAACTGAGTGAATCTTGTCTCTAAGTGTGTTTATGTAATTATGACTTTAGCTTTTAAAATATTCTCTTTTAAGTTTCATTTTAAAAGCATTAATAATTATCATTTTCTCAACAAAGATATTTTTTGAATTTCCACTTTTATTTTGTTTATGGTTTGCTAAAACTGAAAACATGAAAAGTTCTTCTTTTTTTTTTTTTTTTTTTTTTTTTGAACTTCAAGTTAAAAGAGAACAGAATAAGAAAAATGCTCCACACAAAACTCCTTGTAAAACACATTTAACAAATTTGAGATGAGCTTATGGAACAAGGAAATAATGCTTTTTTGAATACCAATTATTAGAAAAGTGTAATGATCATATCAAAGATTGCTGTTTTTTCTTTGAATGTTTTAAAGTCTGTCATCAACTAGCAGATCATTTGCTCACTGTGATTAACAGCATTCTTTTTTATTAGCTTTGAATAATTTAAATCACAGACATTTAGATTTATAAATTACATATTTCCTGATGTGTTTGTAAAGGTTCTAAATTCAATTATAAATACCTTATGGGTACTTTTTCTGTAAGTCAGTGTAATGCTTTAAAAATGTAATTAATGTATTTTTATCTGTGTGATACATGTTATTATTTCTTATTAAAAATTGATTTCAGAAATTCTACTGTTTGTTTATTTGCAACTTTTTTTTTACTAGATGTATTTTTGCTACCTACTTGGTTGGTATTATCGCCTATATATCTTTGGGCTTTGGTGTTTTTCACACGTCCACATAAAGTATTTTTTTTGTGTGTGCTTGTTTCATATTTGATTTTATTGTTACAATTTGTCTATATGCTATTTTATTTTAAGTTTTTTTGCTTGGATGAATTTTTTTGTTTCTTTTTTTAACAGGAAGAGAGATTTTTGTTTCCCATTTACCCTCTAATTATTGTCAGTGTGTGTGTAGCATTATCCAAATTTCAGGTAAAAAAATAAACACTTTATTTTCACTCATAATCCTTGATTAAAGTTTTGAAAAACTAAATTCTTTTTTGCTGTAAATTGTTTCAAATAAATCCCATATCAGTAATAGCTTTTACAATCATGTTTGAAGTGCTTTAATGTTGCTTGACAATTTATTTTTTAGATGCTATGAAACAAATAGAACTTTAAGAGAGTAAACAATGTTTGAAGTGCTTGACTTGATTTTTAATGAAATTTAATCGAAATTAAGTTATGTTATTAACCATAACTTAATTTCGATTACAGGGACAGGGGTTTGCCTTCCTAAGATAACGATTGAATAAGATAAGCAATAAAATTGTTTTTCAGTAAACAGTTTATGCTGTTGTTTCATTAGTGCTTTAACAACTGTTTTACAGATTGTAAATTTTCTCATTACTATGTGTTTCAAAATCAGGTATTCCTTATATGTGTTCTTTTACTTTATAGGAGTTTTATCACACAATATTTACAAAAAATAAAAAGCAGCATTATGCTAGTTCTTCAAACTGGCTTGTTGGCACTGTAATTGTCATTTTTGGACTATTATCAGTGTCTAGAGTAGTTGCCCTTTTTGTAGGTAAGTTTTAAAAATTTTTTTGCAAATTAGTTTTGTAATAGTGATGATGATGTTTATAAGAAAATATTTTTAATTGTTTGTTAGCAATTTTTAGCAATATGCAATAATTTTTGTGGTTTTTTAATATTTTTAAGCTTACAGGGCACCATTAGACCTTTATCCTGAACTTCACAACCTTGTAAATCCCTTTGATCCCAGTGTAAAGCCATTGGTTCGAGAAGATCAGAAGATTAATGTCTGCGTAGGAAGAGAGTGGTACAGATATCCAAGCAGCTTTTTTTTACCTCACAAGTAAGAGTTTGACATGTGGAAAAATAATATGCTCAGGGAACACAGCTATAAAGAGAGAATGCAGTCTCTTTTTCAGCTTCGATTCATAAAATGTGTTAGAAAGATCAATTTTCTTAAATTTTCTCTGTTTTTTAGCTGGAAATATCTCTTTTTAAAGTCAGAATTTAAGGGGCAGTTGCCTCAACCATTTGCTGCAGGTCTTGACGGGACAAAAAAGGTGCCTACCAATATGAATGATAAAAATGTTGAGGAGCCTTCAAGATATGTATGTTTTTTTTTTTAACGTTTGAATTAGTTTGAATCTTTCATGTCAGTCATACATATTTGCTCTATAACTGTACAATATGGCACATCATTTAGTTGCTATTTTATTTTGCTTATGGCCTCTTTATAGACAAACATTGAAGAATGCGATTTCCTGATAGACATAGATTTACAAACCGACAGTGAACACGAGTTGAATTACTCTCTGATGACAAAGCAATGGCAGGTTTTACACACTAAAAAATTTCTCTATGCTCCTAAGTATGTATTAATCTTTTTTATGGTTTTTGTGTTTTGCAGATATTATTTATATCTGTTGATATTAATAAAACTTGTAAAACACAATTTGTTAGTTGACCCAGCAAACGAGCAACCTTCGTAACAAGGTTGCTTATTTGACTTTTGTTCTTATATAGATCATCTTCGTTCTTCCGAGCCTTTTACATTCCTTTTCTGTCTTCGAAATACACAACGTATATAGATTACAACCTACTAAAAGCGAAACGTCAACGAAAGTCACCTAAGAGACAAATAAACGAAGATGTGAACGCTGAAGTTTGAATTAGTGTTTAATGTTTTGTTTTTTTAAAATAAATTTAGAAATAATAAATATCTAAAATATTTACCTTCTTTTTTTTTCTTTTTCTTTTTCTTTAACTCTGCGAATTGCTTCTAAATATACGGTTGATGCATAATTATTGGGGCTTTTTTGGCCTTTTTTTTTTTTTTTTTGAAAAAATTGGTGTTTTGTGTGCTTTCTTTAAAATAATTTTACCATTGGCGCTACATCGACTACCTGTGGCTGACACATCAAAAAAACACTATAAATCACCTCAAAAATATCTCAAAACAAAAGAAATAATTTATTTCGAACCATTATATTAAGTTATACCTAAAAACGTGAAAAAAATTTTTGGGCATTATATGAAAATCCTATTGGCTATCAATGTGTTAATAAATATATAACATATATTCGCCATATTATGCTATTAACGTGTTAATAAATATATAACATATATTCGCCATGTTATGGTGTATCACTTTTAGAAAGGTTGTAAGGCGGCGGAGTCATTTCGTGATCTCAACTTTTGGTAAGGGAATAATCAGCAAAAATCAAGTTGAAAGATTAGGTTCAAAACGGGAGACACTAAACTTACAGATGAAGAAGGATGAAGACGACAATTGGATTTCGACGACTAGACCTTTCTAGTGGTCGTGGAAGAGAAAGAAAGCCTGAGGATACGAACGTTAGCCCACGACTTCAACGTTATCCAATCCACAAATGTCGTTGTCTCCAAAAGCTTTTCCCGAGCTTTTGGAATTGGCTTGGTTTGTTCCCCACGAACTTTCTGATAACAACAATGAAGAATGTCTCCGCATTTTTACTAATTTGTAGTAACGAAATGAGTAAGCTCTTTAACTGAAGAATCTCGTTATGGGTGATGAATCATTGTTGCTCCTCAAAAGCATGTAAAGAAAGAAAGTTTTTATGTCGCCGGGTGTTTCTCCAAAAGGAATACCAAAGATACCTACTGTAAGAAGGCTGTGGTGTGTATAGTGGGACAGAGGCAAATTATACACTGGGAGATTATTTCAAACGGCGTTTGTTATAGGTGGAATGACAACAACAAACGTCAACATTGGCGGATTACGAACAAAAAAGGCTACAGTTTAACATTAACAGTAGTTTCTATTAAACACTATATAATCGGTCTCGAGTCTCGATTTCTCGTCTGGTATCGGTGCGATACCATTCAGTATGGGTATCGAAATCACGCGATACTGGTATCGAAAGTATCGTTAATGTTGGTATCGTTTGGTCTCGATGCGATATTTTACAGTATCGATTTCGAAATCACGCGATACTGGTATCGAAAGTATCGGTTATGTTGGTATCTTTTGGTCTCGGTGCGATGCGGTATCGATATCGATACTAGTATAAAAAGTTATCGGTTATGTTGGTATTGTTTGGTACCGATAGTATCATTTGGTATTGCAACTCGGGTCATCATGAGAACTTCCATGTTATTTTTATAAACAATTTGTAATTTGAAATAGTAAATTCGTATAATTAACGAGATATATATACGGCTCATTTATTATAATAAAAAAAAGTTCTCCAAGCTGGTTGTATGACATCATGTTTACCATTTAATTTCTCATCTGGTATCTTTGTTTTAATTTAAATAATTGTGTGGTACCACTTCTGTATTTTAATTTCTCATCTGTTATCCTTATTACAATTTTTTCTACCGTGATTAAAAGGAAAGAAAAGATTTTTTCAACATTTATTTCTATATTAATTTTTTACAAATTATTAAATTATGTTAAACAGTGTGTAAGGGCGGACAAAAAGGTAAGAGAGGGGGATGGTATTCGGGGTAACTACCCCCTTCCCCTACCTAAGAAACGTCAAACTTTAAAATATTATTGATAAAATTAAAAAAATAAGAAAAAATAAAAAAAATTTATATAACTATTCAATATATTTAACATTACTAACTATCTTATAACCTTTCTGAAATCATTCTAAATATCAAATGAAACAGTTGTTTTATTTTGAAAAAACGCAAACCTTTCTTTTTTATATTTTTTTTAGTCCGACTACCCCCCTAGAACATTGACCCGGATCAGCCCCCGCAATGTGTTATTTTCCATGTCGTTATTCCTACTCTATCGAATTTTTATTCCATTCAAGAGAAAATTTTCCGTGCGGATATAATCTCCAAGGGAATAGTTTTGCAATCATTAAAGAGTGTTTTTCATATAATAGTTCATTAAAGAGTGTTTTTCATATAATTCTCCAAAGTATCATTACTTTCTCTTCTGGTATCATTACTTTAATTAAACCTCTCGTGGTATAGTAATTCTCGCTTTTTTCTGTGTTCAACATTCAACAACTAAACTTTAGTTTTAAACAATTAAACATAAGTATACTTTAGTTATTAAAGAAAACTGATCTTCACTCGTTATGCCTTTTACAACATCTTTAACCTGGGATTATTTCAAGAAAAATATAGGTTTTATAGAAAAAATATAGGTAATTGCCGGCAATGTCGGGAAATAATTCTAAAATTAATTACCGGCCGAATTTGTTTTATTGTTACATATAATAACTTAACTAAAGAAGAAGTTTCTTTTACGTGCAGTGATCACAAACTCAACATTGCACTTCAAAGAACAGTTGAGGGTACCCCGGAACTGAAAGACGCTTTTCTTAAAGGCAGCTGACTTACTACCAGGCTTCATTAATCGACAGCCTTCAGTGCTTCGTTGAAAGATGCTTGTTCTAGGTTAGATGTGAGTTATCTCTAAATACCCTCCACAGTAACCACGAGATGGAACAGCCATAACGATATTCTGCACGTCATGCTTCGACTGAAGATTCCACTCATATACTTACGCGATACAGATGGTGATGATTGGAAGAAAACCGTACCTACAGATGAGCAGTTCCTACTTTTTGAAGCTATTGTTCCAGTGCTTAAATCTGTTAAAGAATTATCAGTGTTTTTATCTTCTGACACAGAAATGACATGTCGCTGTGGAAAGTAACAGCACTCATCAACTTCATCGAGAAAGAAAAAAATAATTATGTTAGTCATGGAAACAACAAGTTAGTAGAAAAATTCTTGAAGGACTTATTATCAGAACTAAATAAGAGATTCCCAGACAAAGGCCGTAAATTACCGGCCTTTGCACTAGGACATTACCTTCATCCATTTTTTCGTGGACATCTTCTTTATGTTGACGATGAAAGTATTCAAAAACTGGTTGAAAACCATCCCACAACCAAAGAACACTTTGAGAATTCTTCATTGTCTGTCTCAAGCTCTAGTAATAACAATGGTAGTAAAGATTCCGTTGCTGATAATGCACAAGGTTGGGAGGAAAATGAGTACAATATTATTTTAGCAAAGTATAAGGAAGATACTAATTCACATCATATACACGAAAACCCTCCTATTAAACTTGAAATGGAAAAATACCAAAAAACAATAAGATCCAAAAATGCAGGAAAAACTGACACCTTAGCATGGTGGAAGCAGCATGTAGCGGAACTTCCTATTCTTTCGGGTGTTGCAAGATCTTGGTTGGCAACTCCACCAACCTCTGCATCATCTGAAAGAGCATTTTCTGCTTCTGGCCTTGTCATCACTGATCGTAGATACAATCTCGATAGTGACAAGGCAGATAAGCTTGTATTTATAATGCAGAACTATTCCGCTCTTGAAAATTACATTAAAAAATGGCCCATCGAACAAGAAAATGAAAGTGATATAGGACATGAATCAGACTTATCTTTGCCAATATTAAGAGAAGAAAATCCTAAAATACCAACGAAAGTACGGCAAAGGAAAAAACAAGGAATGGACGATAGCCAAAGTATTGTAGATTATTAAAAAACATTAACTAAATCTCTAAAAAGCAATTTTACTTGTATTTTTTCAATAAAAAATTCAATAAATCACATTTTAATTTTTTGTTTTTTTGTTTTATTGAGAGTCTCGATTCGAGACCATGCGATACTATACGATTCTTTTTATTATCGGTATCGTTTGGTATCGAAACGATACTGATAGTATCGACATTGGAACATAAGCGATACCACACGATACGAGACCTTCCTTCTCGGTATCGAGTGGTATCGAACCGATACTGATAGTATCAACATTAGTATATAAGCGATACCACGCGATACAAGACCATTCTTCTCGTTATCGACTTATACAATACCGATTATCTAGTGTCTAGTTTCTATCGGGCTCAGCTTGACCGCTGCAATCGAGGCGAAATTCTTGCACACTGCAATCGAGGTGAAACGACCACTAAAAAAATATATATCGTCTTCCACCATGGCAATGTCCAACCTCATGTTGAACGTCGCTATATATAGGGAAAAGGCGGTTCCAGGACATTGACCCCTTCCCATACTTAAGGATGCATAAAAAATGGTGAACACTTCATATCATGACAAAACCAATACTTAAGAGTCGTCTTTAAAAATCAAGAAGAAGTATAAAAATAATCATTTCTATACCAGTTCTTCAAGATGCCTGTTCTTCTTTATTGCCTTGTTTTGTAATGTCCGATGGCCAAGGTGTGAATTCCGTCTTCTAAGATGTGCCTTTTGTCGTCGTTAGCGCTGAGTGCGACTTTGTTAATTTCTTCAGTGTAGACATCGTGATGACGTGATCGGAAGACGTTCATGGTGGTGAGTTTTTCTTGTTTATCCTTCAAGCAGTCGTAGTAGTCTTAATGAGTGAGGTGATTTTTAACAATACACTTCTTAACACCTTTGCATTTTTTATGTTCTTGATCATCTATTTCTTCAGGGATGTAGTAAGAGTAGAGTTTGGGTCGAAGACCGACAAACTGCGTGATTTGCTTTCCACCGGTTTCATCTTTGAACTTGCCAATGATCTTTTTATTCAAGCCCACTTTGAATCCAGCGTTTTGAATGGCAGGATGGTCTTTAGGAAAGTCGCTCGTGTCAAATTTTTCAAGTACATCGTCAGCAATGTCTTCGTAAAAATCATCTGTTTTGATTTCGTAAATGAGCGAGTCAGTGTCGGTCATGAGTAGTTTTGCACGATGGTCGTATTTAGGCTTGATGTAGTCATAGTGGTGTTCAAACATGAGAGTTTTGCTCAAATCGAGGATGCTCATTCCTAAATAAACGGGTTTGTCGTAAGTGACTTGTGTTTTCTTCATATGAATTGCGATGAGTTTTTCATCAAAAATGGTGTACCGATTATATCGAGGGAGTTTGGACAGTTTTAATGCTTCTTTTTTTGTGGTGACTAGTTTAATATCGACATGCTTTAGAATATTCGCCATTGTTTTTCCAAAGACAGAGTTGTTCATGAGTTTAAAGAATTCTTTTTCAAAGTCGTTTTTAGCGACTTTTCTTTTATTGGTGTTGAGGTCAATGTATTGTTTCATGAAGGGTTCTTCTTCAAAGGTGATTCCTCGATGAATTTTGGTGATGACTAAACCCAATCGTTCATAGAGTTTTAGGTTTTCGTGATGAACGACGTATTTATCCTTGTTGTTTAAATTGGGAACGAGCTTGGCTACTTTTCCAATAATCATTTTTTCAGGAGCCAAAGGATAGTCATTGTGTTCATCGTGAAGGTGTGTAGGGTAGTCTAAATCAACTTCGAGAATACAAGGCATGGATTTCCAATTGGAGAGTTCATCCTCAGCCATCCATCTGAATCCTCTAACGGGAAGAGGTTTGCTCATGGCCCACCCATAAAGGTTATTAGCGTCTAAGTACTGAATGAATTTGGATGGTTGTGAAGGATCATAGTTTTTCATGTATTTGTTATTGGCAGTTCCATATCGGTTTGAGATCATGCATATTCCACCGCGTATTCCTTTTTGGATCATGTTGAGCATGTCATTATCGGTTAACAAATCCAATTTAATTTTAGTTTCCTTTAACATGGCGTCCCAAGCCAAACCAGGAGAGGTGTAATACCAAAGAGGGTCTAGACCGTAATTTTCTATGCAAGTGTCTCTGAAATTTTCAAAGACATCAGCTAAAATGAGCACGTCTGAGATGTTGTACAGCTCGTGATAATCTTTAAACGTTTTGCATCCAAATACGTTCCAAACGCTTTGCGCATGCGCGTAGTCTTCATCGCTGATGTGTTTATCGTCTAGTTTAGAGTAAAAGGCTTCTTTGGGTGGCAATTGTGTTTCAGAGAATCTTTTAATGGAGTCCACCCATTCGTAAGGGTAAACACCTTTTCTTAATAGCAAATCTCGTTTTGCTCCGCTGTGGAATGAATTTAAGTTTTTGCACATGATGTCTCCTTTTTTAGATTTTCTATGAGCGCAATCTTCACAATTGTCTTTACATTTGCATTTTTTACCTTTCTTAACCATACAGTCCTTTTTGCATGTTTTTGGATCTAATTTTGAGCACTCCTCACACAAATCTTTAACAAGGTTGTCAGTTAAATCTTTTAAAGGGCTTGACATGAACCTGTAGCTGTCAACGAACCGTAAATCTCTATGCACTATTTCTGGTTTACCTTTCTTATCAATAGAATCTCTCACTTTGATGCTTTTTGTGAAGCTGATATATTTTTCTTCATTGTTGGGTATACAAGTGATCTTTCCACCTAATCTCTTGATGAACAAATGGCTGTCATAGCCAGACAAGTTATGAAAGACAACGGGAATAAATTTTGGAATTTTATAATCCAAGTTGCATTTGTTATGAGCAGCACCACGGTACTTTCCAGTCAAATGGCAGTGATCCCATACTTTATCACAGTTAAGATCTTTTTTGCAAATGTGACATTGGGTAGCAGCCTCAAAATTCTTTTCATCCTCATCAGTCTCTATTCTCTTATTTTTCCATTGGTTTTGTCGTGAATAACTATCGTCACAAATCTTTATAAAGTTAGCTTCAAGCATGGTAACAAATTTTTGAGCCACGTCGTCATCATCACTTTCTGCTGTATACGTTTCAAGCTTTCCCTTGTAAATGGTTTCGTCATAGCATTTGATATAATAGACGATGGAGCTTGGAACATGTTTTTGACATTTTTTGGTGTACGACTCTTTAGAATTCGGTGTGCAAGTGTTAAGAGGTTTGATGAAACTTTCAAAGTCTGTGTATACAACGTATGGAACTCTCATACTATTGTTGTAGTTTTTAAACTCAAGGGTCGACCCTTCTTTTGGAAGATCGATTCTCATAGGCGCGTTATGATAGCAGTATTCTCGATGAATTTGGAGCTTTTCTTCTTGGTCATAGCCGTGCATGCACCTTCTGCAAAAATATTGTTTGTGTTGATTCTTTGATGCTGAAGAACGAGCAAACCGACTGAAATTTTTAATGAGGCAATAATGGCTGTTTTCTTCGTTTGAAATATACAACAAATCAACACAGTGCTTTCGATCATGAAATTCGGATATTTGCATAGGTTGAGGTTTATTCATTTCGTAGTGAAAGACGTTCACGCTGATGTCAGGATTATTTTTCTCAAACTTTTCGACTTGAGTCACCTTTAAAGGAAACTCCATTCCTTCCCAATGAAGCTCTTCTGATTTTAGAATCAAGTCATCATCAATTCGTTCGTTATGCGTATTTTTCATGTTAAGCGCTCTGGTGATGCACAACTTGAAACATTGATCGTCATCGTTTTTCATGTTGATGATGGCATTTTTGTTTTTCAACTTGGTAGGTAGCTCCATGTAGGAAGAACCCTTGAAAGGTTCATAATCGATAAATCTGATATCCATTCTTAAAATCTTCGACAAGACGCAATTGGATCCCATCTTGTTGTAATTAGCGCTTCGCTCCAAAATTTTTTCTTCCATTTGACTCACGACCGTTCTTACATCTGTACCCTCCAATATAATTTTCAAGTTGGATGAAAAGTGAGCCATCTGAGTTGTCTCTTCACCTGTTAAGATGCTTACGCGAGTCATTTCACAGATTAAAACAATTCTTACCTTTGTGTTTCTTTCTCCTTCCATGGTTTGAATGGCAGACTCTCTCACCAAGTCTAAAAAAGGAACAATGTCTTGGTATCGAGAAGAAGGTGTGTAAGAAAATAGTCTAGCAGCACGCTCCGCTGAATGTTCAGTTAACTTGAATTTTATTTTATAACGTTTTGACGTGATAGGTTTATACACTGTTTTTAATACAAGTGATTTGATAGACTTTATCTTTTCATCGATTTGTTTCACTGATTCGCTTACATTCTTCTTGACTACTTCAGGAACGTAGGGTTCTATCCATTCTTTAATATCATTAAACTTAGTTGCAACATATGACGTCACACTTTTTGCAACTGCCGTCAGACTTGAAAACAGTCCAGGTCTTGGTGGAATGACTGGTTTTGGTGTCATGACAGGTGATGAATCAACAACTGGTGTGTCAAGGATGTGCCTTTGCAAATGAATTGGCTTAGGAGCAATAGGAGGTCTTGATGGAATGATCGCTGGTTTTGGAGCAATAGGAGGTTTTATCACTGCAGAAGGTTTGACAACAAACTGCACTTTTGCCGGCTTTATTGAAACTTTTGTCGGCTTTACAGAAACTTTTACAGGTGGTTGAACAAACCTAATCACGGTAGCATTAACAGGCAAAGGTCTTGCCTCAGTTGTCCGTCTACGAGGAGCAGGGTCATACCCAATGACAGGTCTTACAACTTCAATGAGCTCGGCTTTTTTCATTTTATAGATACCTTTGATATCACCACGACCTTTAGCCATCTCTCTTAATTCTTTCACAGTCATTTTTGAATAGTTTCGATCTTTTCGATCATTAACAGTTTTACTTTCCATTTTTATTACGGAAAGATTTTTATTTAAGCCGCTTTCAATTTTTCGCTCTTTGGCGACAGTTTTAGCTTTTTGCTTTTTAGCATCAGTTTTATCACCCATTTTATTAATGGAAAGAAAATTTTTTTCGATGCTTTCAAGTTTTCGCTCTTTGGCAATTATTTTTTTTGAAGAATGGAGACTCATTTTATCTCTGCCGTGATTTTCTTTAAGTCAAATCAATTTTTTTAAATCTTGGCACACTTTCAGCATAATTTCTTCTTCGAAAAGTTTTTACCGTTTTTTAATTCTTTTCGCGGGAGAATTAAAAACTTATGAAACAAGATAATTGGCAAAAATTTCGCTTATTGAGTCGTATACACGTGCTTGACCCATTTCATCAAATCTAATCGTATACTTTCTTCCCCACTCGTCATGTGCAGTAAATTCGCATCCAGCCGCATGAATTTCTTTTTCTTCATCAAACAGATGCGCACGACCCATGGTATCAAATTCAATCACATACTTCCTCTCCATCTTTTTATTTATGCCAAGAATTTTATTTAAGTCAATTTTTTAACATGTTAAAAGTTAAAAAATCAATTTTGCTGCTTTTTACGTTTCTCAAGCTTTTCAGAATTTAAAAATTCAATCTTGATTCCATTATCCACCTTTCCATCTCGACGCTCTAAATATCTCCATCCACGTCCAGTTCCTGCCATCGCTTTGTAAAGAGACTTGTATTCAGTCACCTCACCCGTTTCAATGTTGGTTATTCTCACAGTGATGGGCTTTTTCTTAACAAAACGAAGCCATTCCCATTTTGGATCGGTTGGTTTCTTTTCCTTTATTTCACGTATTTTCTTTTCTTTTGCTCTTTCTAAAATCTCATCTTTACTGATCAAATTATTTTCAACCGCAAGCATCATCAACGTTATTAAATCGTTTGCTGTTTTACTAACACCGTTTTCATTCAGCAAATTTTTCAAATACGATGTTGTATATCTCATTTTATTATACCAAGATTTTTTTTTAAGTCAATTCAATTTTTCCTGAAAAGACATCCTAATAAACAGCAGTCATGTTGGTTCCGTCTGAAACAAATTTAAGCAATTTATCAGAGATCACCACTGCAAAAATAACGGTATTTGCAATAGTTGAAGTTCGAAATTTAAGGTTTACCACTAATTCAGCTGTTTCCGACGTCATTCTTTCTTTTTGCTTGCTGATATCCACAAAGAACAACGAATATAATTTTATATATTCAAGCAAGCTTAACCCAGATTGACAAACAAGTTCATTTGTGCCGTAATATTTATCATCAAAAGAGAACGCATCTGAATAAGCCATAACCACTCTCTTTTCTCCAAAATTCAAGTCGTAATTGTAATTTGGATACTTTATTCCGTTAACAGTCACGTAAAAATTGCTAACATCACAATGGTCGAATAGTGACGGATTAACAGTTTGGCTGGAATTTCTGTTTGTCTGAAGTCCGAACAAGATAAATCTTGGAATGCTTTTGTCAGTGACTCTTCCAAGCGACCAGGTAAATTCTGTTTGACCGGCTGGAATAAGCTGTCTTTCACATTTGTTTGATTTATAAGCCACTTGAATGGGAATTTTTTGAGCCATTAAATTCATGAATTCAGTCTTTTTCGAAATATCTAATTCAACGCGAGGCATATAAAGTCTGAATTTTTTAAGGTTGATCATCCTGCACTAACGCTCTCCGCTCTATAAATCGCATCATCACATTCTTTCTTTGTAAAGGTGATGGTATGCCTAAACCCATAAACAACTTTGTCATAGGTTTCGCAAAATCCAAAAATGTGCTTCAACGGAATTTTAAACGAAAAAGCTCCAACGGATGTAGTGTCTGCAAACAAGTGGTCTCGTCTAACATTGAATCCTGAATTTCCAACAAGATTTGACGTATCCATATACCACATCTGTTTTAATCCATCAGCAAACTGAAATCCATAAGGATATTTCATCAATCCAAGTATGGTGGTGGCTGGACCTGGATACATCACTCGTTCCACTTGCTCTCCCGACAAGTCATAAGTCACATCATTAAACAAATACAACAAAGCGTTGTTCACCAGTGCAATGTTGTCTTTAGCATCGTAAAAGGTTCCATCGCTCTTTTTCAACACTCCTTCAATAAGAATGTAAGCCTCTGATGGTACTGTTTGAATCGATTGGCAGTCAATCTCAAAAGTAATTGTGCCTGAAGAATTTAAATCGAGATTGGTTGGAAGATACTCAAAAAAATCAACTTTTTCAATACCAATATCATACTCTGGGTTCTCAGTAACTCTTAATCGCTCAGTACTTATCATTTTTTATATAATAAAAAGTTATTTAATTCATTTCAATGTCTCTCATTGCAAGACATTGCAAGTTTATAACAAGTCATCGCAACAGAATGCTATCTTCATACTATTTTCATGCCCTGCCCTATTTTCACCAGGTCTTGAATTCGAATCGCGTTCTTTTTAGACATTTTCTTACTTTGAATAGATGAACCAGTCTTTAATTTCTCAATGGTCTTTTTACCTTTGTCAATAGCCACATCTCTAGCAGTGGAAATGGCTGAAAGGGCTAACTCTGTCCCAGCAGATTTTGCAGCTGTAATCGCTTCTTGTCCAATTTTGCTTGTTGCAGCATTTTTAAGCAAATTCACTGTTGCTTTTGTAACACTTGACGCAGCTGCTCTTTTTATGAAATTTTTAATCATGTCTACAATACCACCTCCACCAACAACGTTCTTTTTCATATATCTTCTTTTGTTCACAATGAGCTTTTTTTTTTAAATAAAACAATTTTTTTAAATAATTTTATCAATAGTCCTCATTAACGATTTATATTCCTCTTTATTAATCTCTCCTTGTCTCAACAGCTCATCGCAAATAGCAACAGCCATATTTCTTGACTCTTTATTCCCAGCATGCCATGCAGCAATACTCAATTCAAGCTTTTCTACCAACGCATTAGGATCTCCTGGAAGAATAATGACACCACGACCTTTTTTACCTTTTTCAATACGCATCATTTTTTCCCAAATAGGAGCAATAAGTTGCTGATACTTTGGTCTTCTTGATGATTTTGGTTTATGCGGTTGCGAATCAGATCTTATAGCATCACTATCTATTAAAATTTTTTCATAATTTTGCAAATCTTCATCGGTATAGCTCTTTGGTATTGTTAATTCAGTCATCAGCTCCCAAAGACCTTTTGTTCCTTCATACCTTTCATCACCAACAATGATATCATTTACATCCACTTTCACCTCCATTTTTCCAATGTACATTTTATCTCCAACTTTGTTCACTTCGAAAGGCCTTTTCTTTTTTTGATCGACTGACAGGCTTTTGATCATTTTTTCATTGCTTTCAATCAGAGGCTTGTTCAAATCAGCTTGAAAATTCGCATCATAAATATTTTCATTCAAACTATCCTGATATATTCTTTTTCTTCTGTCATTAATTTCTTTCACAATTTCATCCCTTTTATTTGGGTCTTGTATTTTAAAGAAAAACATCTTTTTAAAATACGTGGAAAAAAAACATAAATTGGTTTTACGACTACGTTGATCCTTTCTTAAAAAGGTTATTGAACGTTTGAATCGCATCTTCTCTTCCTTTTTGAATCAAGTTTTCTTTAGTAACTTCATCTATTCCCTTTTTTGTTTTAGTTCTTATTTCCTCTGTTAAAGATTTAAACTTTTGAAGCTCGTTTAAAATCAATTCATACTCTGAATCGCTTATTTTTCCGTCTATCAACGCTTTGGAAATGTTTTCGCTGATCGTGTTTAATTTAGACTCGGCCAACACTTTGATCTTTTCATGTTTTTCCGCTTTCAATGCCAGTTTTTTGTTAACCTGTCCTCCTACAATGGATAAAAACCCCATTCCAATAGCTACACCTTCACACGCAATTGCTGCAGGACTAGCAATAATGGTTGACAAAAGCCCAATTCCAGTCACACCTAAAGCAATGCATAAGGCTTGCATCGTATTATCCACATTAGAAATGATTCTGAAAGCGCGATGGTACTTTTTGCTTAGATGAACTCGCTTTGCTTTTTCACTCTCTATCTCTTTTTGTATCTCGCCTATTTTTTGAAGACGGTAAACATGTCCTCCTTCATCTGCAGGAGCTGTTGGAAGAACTGGATAAAGTTTATCATTCAATATTTCCATTTTTTATTAATAAAAAATTATTTTAAATCAATGTAATTAATCTTACAAAGTTTTTCTCCTTTTTTAACAATCACATCCTGTTTGTTGTTACTATTCACATCCATAATAACATCATCTACAGACTCTGAAATAATAACTTCGTTTTTTCTATAATTCAATTGATCAGTAATTTTATTCATTAATGTTATCACTGCAACACCTTTCTCCAAATTCAACCCAATGGATAAAGCTATCATTGTATGTGAGAGAGCAGCAAATTTAATGTCTTTCTGAGCAAAAATCTCATATTGTTCGTTAACGTTGAAATAAGGTGGATGATCTAACGTTTTCGTAGATACAATAATATTGTTTGGTCTTCTTTCCTCCAACTCTCTAACCCTCTCTTCCAAAATTTTTAATTGCAAATCCAAACTGTGGACTTCTGCTGAGGCAACATTTCTAAAAAACTTGTGAGGAGCATGCATTTTACATATCAAAAATAAATTTTTAGATCATTTTTGCAAACTTAACAATTCATTATTATCCACCCATGAGTTGAACGAGTCTGGATATCCCAGCCATTTGACTAACGACTTGCTCTTGGTTTTGCGAATAATTTTTTCAATTCTGAATACGTCTTGTTGCGTCTTTTGCATCTCCTGCTCGTAAAAAGTGCCTTGAATTTCTTCACCGTTGACGTCAGCGATTTTATACGTGGGTGGATTCGTATGCTGAACTTTTGACACTGTAAAAACCTCCTCAGTCCATCTCGACGTATAGCCCTTTTCAAAATGAGGCTTCTTTTTTACGATCTTCACTTGATCACCTATGGAAAATTTTGGTTTTGCTGGTAATGTTTGATCCTTTCCATACAGATTCCACCATACCCTACCTTTATTCTTTTCATCGCTAGCTTCAACTGGTGTCATTTTGATAGAAGAGTGCTTTGTGTTGTTGTAATTTTTCACCATCTCATCCAATACGTCAATATATTTATTGGTATTGTTGGCTGAAAAATATTTAAACATTCTCTCTTTCATCGTTCTGTTCCATCGCTCGACAACACAACTTTTTTCCTCGTTTTCAGTGGAGTATAATTGCACACCCAACGCTCTCACGTGCTTGTTGTAAAACTCTTTTCCTTTATCTACCCACAATTTGACGCATTTTCTTTCACCAAAAATCTTTTTCAACGATTCTGCCACTTCAAGACCCGTTTTGCTTTTTAACGGAACGATCCATCCATACTTTGAAAACACGTCAATCACCATGAGCAAGTATTTTACGCCCTTGTTGAATTTTGAAAACGATCGCATGTCCACCAAATCTGCGGCCCATATTTCATCAATGTCGTTTACAATCACCCTTCTTCTTTTAAAATGATGAATCACCGGTTTATGAAGCTCCTCTGCAAGCTGATCCGTCCATTTCAAATCACTCACACCAAATCCAAATTTAGCTTTGGCTTTGATGATGGGAGCGATAAGTTTTCTTTCGTTCATTTCTTTTTGAGTGGGATTGGGAATCGAATTCATTTCTTCAAGCATCATTTGATCAGCCAAATTTCTGCTTTGAACGTCGTTTAAATATTTATATGCCAAATCATGGTGATACGCTGCATTGTCCACTCTGTCTACCGGTTTGCTCCAATCTTGATACATGTCCGTGGAAGTGAGTCTTTTGTCTAAATTGGTTCCAGGTCCTGCAAAATTCATCCCTGGAATGTGCATTTCTCCTGGAAACTTTGCCCATGGAAGTTTTATTTTGTTTGAGAGCTTGTTGATCGATTCCACCAAGTCTCCTCCATTGACCGCATGCGAAGATGATCCTTTGGGCGTATGCGAAGAAACAAACTTGCATTCTGTTATCCCACAAGAGTTGCAAGTCCCTTTCAACATAGGTCTGTTGTTTTTTGTGATCTCGTTTTTCAAGTGAATGGTTTCAGTCTCTCTTCTACACTTAACGCAGTACATTTTAACATATATAAAAACTTTTTAAATATAAAAAATGGAAGTGATGAAATTGTCGTGTAAAATTGGGAAAACCAAAAGAAACAACAGCAAGCTTTTACCGAGAAGCATTCGAGGAATCATCGTTGGAAAGTCTGGATATGGAAAAACAACGTTGCTGCTCAATCTACTTCTCAGACCGGGATGGCTAGATTACAACCGATTGTATGTCTTTGGAAAATCCCTTTTTCAACCTGAATACAAAATACTCAAAAGATAATTCGAAAATAAACTTCCTAAAAAGGATATTGTTGATTTGTTAACGGATGATGTACAAGACGAAATGGAAAAATTGAATTTAAACCCTGAAGATATTATTAACAACCTTTCAAAAAAATATTCCGACAATGATGATATGGAGTGTCAATTTTTTGAAACAGCGGACGATGTGCCTGAACCTGAATCCTTAGACTCGACCAAAAACAATTTGATGATCTTTGACGATTTGCAATTAACTAATCAAAACAAGTGCGAAAAATATTACATCCGAGGAAGACACTCTAACGTCGACTGCTTTTACCTCGCTCAAAACTATTTCGAGATTCCAAGACATACCATCAGAGAAAATGCTAACTTTATTTGTCTCTTTAAACAAGACCAAAAAAGTGTTAATCACATTTATCAAGACCACGTTTCGTGCGATATGAAAATAGAAGATTTTAAAGCCTTTTGCAATCATTGCTGGAATGAACCTCACGGATTTGCCGTTATTGATCTCTCTTCTAAAAAGAACGAGGGAAAGTACCGAAGCGGGTTTGACAATTTTTTATTTTCTAAAACAATTTAAAAAATAATTCTTATTTAAAAAAAAGACAGGTATAATAATCGATGTAGATGGAAAATCAAGTGTTATCACCACTGATTTTTTGGATAAAATCGTTTTTGACGAAGGAAAAAGTTATGAAATGGCTTTTCTCGGTCTTGAGACTTACAACAGCATTCCAAATGTAAACAGTAAAAACAATTCTTTCAAATACAGCATGAACAATGGAGCTAATTGGGAGAACATTATCATTCCATCAGGAAGCTATGACATTAAAGACATCAATGAGTATTTGCAAAAGTCTATTTTAAACACAATAAAAACAGCTCAACGTGGAAGTTATATTATTGCAAATAAAATTAATTACTCACCAAGCAACCTTCATATTGGAATCAATCTTAATACTTTAAAATCAACCATTAAACTTGGTTTGAATTATTTGATTGACTTTAACGTGGAGAATAGCATCTCTTCAGTTTTAGGGTTTACTAAAAGAAAATTGAATTCCAATTCCGAATACGAGTCGGATCATATCGTTAGAATTTCAAGCATTAACACTATCAGAATCGTTAACAACGTTATCGGATCATCCTATATTAATGGAACCCAATTAAATTGCATTTACTCCTTTTATCCAAATGTTAGTCCAGGCTATAAAATCATCGAGAGACCAATGCATTTGATTTATCTTCCTGTTAAACTGTTTGAAATTTCAACAATGGTTACTCGCATCATTGATCAGAATGGAGATTTGGTTGATTTTCGTGGAGAGGATATTACAGTACGATATCATATTCGAGAAGTGAAATAAATAATTTTTAATACATAAAAAAATGAGCAATTATCAAAATATCAAAATTAACATCTCGCAGAGCCAATCTGATAAAATTAAAAAAGCCATTCAAGACAAAACCGATACTAGCATTAAGCTTTCTCATCAAGACTTGAACGGTAAACATGTTCTCGCTATCACTAATGTGCAATTGAACAAAATTAAAAAAGCGTATGAAACTGGTAAAGGAGTCACACTCAAACTGAGCAAAAAACAATTATCATACAACTCAACCATTGAAGGTGGATTTATCGGAGCTCTTTTACCGTTATTAGGTATGATAGGCAGCACTCTTGCCACAAAAGTAGTTCCAGCTCTAGCTACTGGATTGCTAGCAGGTGTAGGTTCTTCTGCTGGTTCTGCTATGGTTGATAAAATTGCTGGAAGAGGTGTCGTTTATTTGAAAAAGAATGGAAATGGAATGAAGATAAAAACTTTAGGTGGAGATGGATTGTTTATTACCCCATGGACTAAAAATGTTCACGGTGATGGACTCTTCATTAAAACTGGAAAAGGTTATAAATATGCCGGTTCTGGTTTATTACTCGGTCCTAACTCACCCTTCTCAAGCATTCCTTTTTTAGTTGCTATTCTATGAAAATCGCTTGTTAAAAAATTCGGATAAACTTTTTAAGAAATTAAAAAAATGATCGACTTTCAATGGATTGACGTAGAAGGAATTGTTTTACCTAATAAAGCTTTGACTAACTTTCAGTTGATAAAGGCTGCTAAACAGTTAAAATTAAAAAACTTTCAAGGTGTGTTTGTTAGGGATGAGTTACCAAAAAAGACAAGAAAAAAAGAATGTGGAATTGTCAACACAGGAGATTCTAGTACAGATGGATTTCATTGGGTCTGTTGGTATAAAGACGGAGACAAAAAATACAGCTTTGACTCTTATGCTCAGCCTCCTCTTGTTGAATTGACTAAATACTTGAAAAGCCCAGTCTTTTACAACAGCGAAAGGGTGCAATTTGGTAACACTTCTTATTGTGGTCACTTGTGTCTTTATGTTTTAAAAAAATTGAATGAAGGACTCGACTTTCAAAGCGTTGTCAACACACTTTGGTGAAATTTTTAAAGAATAAAGTTTTTTAAAAATAACATCACTCATCAAGATTATTACGACTGCTTAATGAACAAGAAAGAAAAACTCACCACTGAAGAAATTAACAAAGTCGCACTCAGCGCTAACGACGACAAAAGGCACATCTTAGAAGACGGAATTCACACCTTGGCCATCGGACATTACAAAACAAGGCAATAAAGAAGAACAGGCATCTTGAAGAACTGGAATAGAAATGATTATTTTTATACTTCTTCTTGATTTTTAAAGACGACTCTTAAGTATTGGTTTTGTCATGATATGAAGTGTTCACCATTTTTTATGCATCCTTAAGTATGGGAAGGGGTCAATGTCCTGGAACCGCCTTTTCCCTATATATGTCGCTTCGTCAAATTAATCTCCAATAAAGAATGAGAGCTGCTGCCATATTCATCGTCATCAAATTAAAGCATCACATCAATCGCTCGTTGAAAAACTGGCAAATGAACAAAATTAATGTCGGTTCGGATGACTTAGTAACTGGTGTTAAAGCGTGGATTGCATCTAATAAATGTGACTTTTTTGCCCATGGGATTGACCATCTGCCAAGTAAATGGGAAGCAGTTTAAAAAGTGGAAGAGTTGACTACGCTCCGAATCATTAAACCATCTATTTGTTAAAAACTTTTATTTTATTTTATTTTTTTAATAACTTTTGTTGAAAAAATTCCGCAATAACCATGGCATCAACCCTATGTAAAGACTTTTTATCTCGAAAATTTTTATGTGATAAAATCAAGACTACTGATCAAGTCATCTTTTCAATTAAACAGTTTAGTGTACGATTGCTAAAATATTGTGCAGCTTAGTCTAAACTGGGGTTCTGGGGAACAATTACTTTAAATACGGTACTTTTTCCAAACCATCAACCCTACTTAGTAATACAATGCAAATGAAGTAAGGCGATAACACTCATTAAAAATGCATTTATGCCATAAATGAAAAATCTAGAATCTAATTCAAAAGTTGTGATTGTTATGTATCTAATTTTTGTCATTACATTGTAAAGTCAATAATGATTTTAATCAGTTATTTTTTCTACTGTAAAAAAAAGCACTTTCGACTTATTGTGTTAAAAAACAATAAGTCGAAAATGGTTTTTTTATAGTAAGTTTCATTTTCGACTTATTGTGTTTAAACACAATAAATCGAAAGTGCTTTTTTTACAGTAGAAAAAATAACTGATTATTATTATTATTATTATTATTATTATTATTATTATTATTATTATTATTTTTATTATTATTATCATTATTATTATTATTATTATTATTACTATTATTATTATTATTATTATTATTATTATTATTATTATTATTATTATTATTATTATTATTATTATTATTATTATTATTATTATTATCATTATTATTATTATTATTATTATTATTATTATTATTACTATTATTATTATTATTATTATTATTGTTATTATTATTATTATTATTATTATTATTATTATTATTATTATTATTATTATTATAATTATTATTATTATTATTATTATAATTATTATTATTATTATTATTATTATTATTATTATTATTATTATTATTATTATTATTATTATTATTATTATTATTATTATCATTATTATTATTATTATTATTATTATTATTATTATTATTATTACTATTATTATTATTATTATTATTATTATTATTATAATTATAATTATTATTATTATTATTATTATAATTATTATTATTATTATTATTATTATTATTATTATTATTATTATTATTATTATTATTATTATTATTATTATTATTATTATTATTATTATTATTATTATTATTACTATTATTATTACTAATACTATTACTATTATTATTTTTATCATATTTATTACTTTTATTATTTTCATTAACATTTTTATTATTTTTACTATTATTATTATTTTTATTATTATTACTATTAACTTTTTGTTATTATTATAATTTCATTATTATTATTTATTAATAGTATAATTTCTTACTACAACATTTTTCCTACTTTACGACGCTGTTCATATTCTAATTACTACAACGAATATTCAAACATTTCAAAGTAATAGCCTCTAATGGCATTCGAATTCAACAGCACGATTACCCCTACCCAACAATATTATGCTTAGTTCTTTTTGTTTGCGTCATGTGTTTATGCAATATTTAACAAACTATAATACAAAACTATTATAAGAGCCTGCAAACCTGTATAATTCTTTAAAACTCGATTCACACCTAATCATATAGGTTAAGTGTGATACTTATCATCCGTGACTAATTATGTATGTATGGTATTGCATACATGGATATAAGTGTTAAGATAGAATTCGAACTCATCCTTTATAAATTTCACAAATTTCTATCGTCATAAGAAAATTTCTCACCGCTCGTTATACTAGGTGAAACTTTTAAAAAACTTAAATTTATAAAAAGTGGGAGACAAACGCCTCCCGGCTTCTGCTATTTTGACGGTCACGTCAAAGCTTATTTTTATCCGAAGATTTTCTAATCTGAGCTTCTCAAATTATTACTTGATTCTGTTGAGAATTCAATTTTTAAAAATTTTCTTATTAATAAAATTTAAGATTCGAATAAGTTTTGATTTCAAGATTACGGTTATTTTCTGACTTGTCTTTATTCAAATTGAAATATTAGGTGCTCGCTCAACTTAATATCCGATTCGGAATTTTTCTACGGACGAAAAAAAAATTATTAAATAGAATAAGCTCTGAGTCGGAGGGACAATAGTTTAATGTTCATATTTCCAAACGGAATGTTTGCACATACCTCAAAAAATCTTAAGTGAAAACAATGAAGTTCTATTGTTGTTCATTTTGTTATTAAAAAATCGGTGCTAAATCTTTGATTTAAATAATTAGTGTTTACGTAATCCAATATATGATGTAACTTGCTAAATGCACAAAAGTGTGTATACTGACTAAAAAAGTTAAATTGTGTTAAAATGGAAGAGGTGGCTTATTCAAGCGAAGTCTTATTGGATTTGTCCTGCACTAACTTGAGAAATTTTGACATAAATAGCCTGCCTCTAAGACAAGAGTTTAATTTTAAATATATTAGAAAACTTGTGCTTCATGGTAATTCAATAACAGTATTGCCTTCCTCTATTTCACAATTTTGTAATCTTAAAGAATTAGATGCTTCTTCGAATGAAATAACATGGATATCAGGGGAGATATTTCATTTAAAGCAATTAAGTTTACTTGAACTACGAAATAATCGACTTCAAATTCTTCCGAAAGAATTTGAAAATTGCTTATCTTTAAGAGTATTGAATCTTGGGGGTAACTTATTCACAGACATTCCTCCTCAAGTATTTTATCTTAAAAAGCTTCAAAAACTATATCTTGGAGGAAATAAAATAGCTGTTGTACCACCTCAAATTGAAAGATTGAAAAGGTCAGATATTTTAATTTAGATGTTTCATTAATTTTGTTTTGCTATAAATATTTCTATATTTAGAAGACATAAGAACAATTGGAAATTTTGTTTTTTCTTTATTAGAAGATTCACTTTTAAAATTTCTACATACAGTATTGCTCAAAAGTAATCAAACAATAAATACTTATTTTTGCTCCCATTGTTATGTTTATTTATTACTAATCTAAATAAAATTAAGTTCTGTCTTCTACTTATCGATTACCTTTTTAACTAATTAGTGAGGTAAAATCTTGTTAATAAAGTTTTTTATAAAGCTATTTTAATCTTTACACCTCAAAAAGAATGCTGCTCAGCAAAAAAATGTTAAAAACATTAATAATGGCCTTAAAATGATAGCTTAAAGGTAGTAATTTTTAAATTAGCAAAAGTTGTAAGCTTCAACTTTTATTTGATATTGTTTGAAATAATTGGTTGCAAATCAAATAATTTTAAGATCCACATTTGTTTATAACATGAGCAATGCCTTTTGTACCAAACATAGCAGAATTACTTGGACAGTCATAAAATATAGTTTGGAATACAGTAATCCATTATGAAGAGTTGACAATTAATAAAAATCAACATCTTTCAAGTTGTCCAATGTTTTCTTATGCAATTGTTTTTGCAATGGACAAAAAATTGTCAAGATTGTTTTGACTTTCTTTCTACAAATTCAGAATTAATGAATGTGGGTTTACTGCTAGCACAACACTAATAAGACATTGAAATATTTTATAGCTCTAGATTGAAAGGCTGTTACAAAATAGTCTACACTTTCTAAGAAACAAAAAAAACATTAGCAATCAAACCAAATCATGTAGTATTAAAAAGTAGCATAATGTGATTTTTAGTGAGAAAATGAATATTGAAGTACATAATCTCAAAACTGAGTTGTTAGAATGAAGTTGTCAGATGAAAAATTCACATCATGTTGTGTTGCTCAAAGAACCAAGGAGTGAACTGTGTAACTGAACAATGAACAAGCATTGATTATGGTTATTACAACAAAAAGATGACATTTTTCCTAAATCATTCAAAGGTTTTATAAAAATATAATAAATCAAAAGTTTAAAAAAAAAATAAAAACTAGAAATCTTTACCTCTCATATTTAACAATTACTTATGTAAAGTTATACTCAAGTTACAACAAATTAAAATTAAATCAAAAAATGCTCTGGCTGTTTGATGACTTTTGAGAAATATTATATGTAATAAAAGTTCTGATTGGATGACATCATGCATCATCTCTATAGATTGGCTAACAGCCTACTTAACTCAATTTAGCTAGGTATTATTTTAAATTTAAGCTAAATAATTTTATATACCTTTTTAAGATTCATTTTTATATGGATTAATTTTAGGTTTTTTTTTTTTTTTTTTTAAATAAAATTTATGGCTATTCAAAAATTAATTCACAAAATATTTAAAAGTTTTTAAGGTTATGTTCCTTTTTTGTGTTACCACATTAATCATTGTATTTTTGTAAACAAAATTTTAGCTTGGAAGTTCTTTATCTTGGAGGTAATATCTTAAAAACTGTAAGTCCAAGTCTGGGGAAGTTAACGCATTTAAAGCAATTGGTATTATGTGACAACCAATTAGAATCTATACCGCAAGAATTTGGTCATTTGAAAAGTCTTGAATCTTTAAGTTTGCATCACAATCTGTTAAAAACACTACCAATGGGTATTTTATCTCTTGTGAATTTACAGGAATTGACTTTGAGAGACAATCCATTAGTTAATACTTTTGTTAAAAAGCTTGAGTTTAATCCCCCCACTTTACTTGAAATCTGCGGAAGATATATTAAAAAAGCTAATATACCGTACACACAACGTGACTTGCCACGTATCTTGTGCACATATTTGAATTCTGCTCAATGTTGTGTTAATCCAAAATGTGACGGTGTTTATTTTGACTCTCGTATTAAATCTGTTAAGTTTGTAGACTTTTGTGGAAAATATTGTTTGCCTCTTGAACAATATCTATGCTCACCTTGTGATAAAGATGACAGCCAGTTTGAAGTTGTTGATTCCTACAGAATGCAAAAAGTTCTTCTGCCACAAAATGTAGTGGATTCAGACTGAAATATCTACATAAAATGATCGTATTATGCATATAAACTAATAAATCATGTTAACGTAGTTTTGTTTTTTGTTGTTTTTTTTTTCAAGTTTGTTTTATCAATTACTTTATAAGTCTTTGAAGGTGTTAGCATGTAGAAAGTATTAAACTTACTTTTCCATACAAAGTTTTTCAATCCTTAGTCTTCTAAAATGTTATCATCAGTATTTTTTGTTTTATTTTAACAAAACATTTTTAGTTTTTTTGGTTTTACAAATTTAAATTATAATTAAAAATTTTGGTGCTGAAAAAGATTTTTTCTGACAAAATTTTATGCAGACTTTTCCAAAATCTCCCTCACGCAATGTTATAATTCAAACAAAAACGAGATTCAGGATAGAAAGAAAATGGAAACAAACCATGTTGTGTAAGAATTCCTTAAGTTGCTTCAAAGGTTGACTACTTTTTATGATATACTTGTACCATGGTTTTCACACAAATATTACATGTTGCTTTCATATAAACTTTTTTTAATTTTTTTTTTTTTTTTTTTTATATTGGTTTATTTGTTGTTAATTTATTGTAAAAAAAGTATAAACATGTTGATTGCAGTATTTAGAGATCATATAAACAAGCGATTTCGAAAGTCTAAAAAGAGGGATATGTTGTCATGCTGTCAAACTTCTCTGATTCGCATGCTGAAAATATAATTTCTAACTAAAATGCTATTGATTTTTTATCTTGGACTTTACAAACTTATATTATATGGAAATATAAGTTTTTTAAGTTTTATAAGCTTATATAGAAAGCTTTGCATGCTTCCGTTTCTTTAAAAGAACAAATTTTTTTAAAAAAAAAAAACTCAAAAGTGGTGACTTTGCACAACAACATGAGAAAATGATTTCTTTTTTTTGGAATATTTTAAAGTGGTATTTTAACTTTTATTGTTTACATTCTTTTGAAATACATATGTAATATGTATTTAATAATAATGATGAGTTATTATGTTCTTTAGGTATGATTCGTGTATGTGCATTAAACTAAAAGTAAAAATAAAAATCAATAAAATATGCTATATATCACATACATACTGCTAGGATAATTTTATAAGTTATGATTTTATATGTTAATGCTAAGCTAATCATCCCAAGAAGATATAGTCAAGAACATTTACAAGATACAGATATAGTTTAAAGAACATTCATCTGTTCATATCATACTATGGGGTGACTAGACAGATTTAAAACAGAAAAAAAAAAAATCGTTTAAAATTACTTTTACTAAGTTGACTATTGCCATAACACCATAAGGTATACGTGAATCGATTCGTAAGGAGTTTCGATTACTAATTGCTTAAGTATTCAATAAAAACGATAAAAACTGTAGACTTACCCCAAACTGCTGTATATAGAAGTTCTCATCTAAAATTCCCTAAAATTATGGTAAGCAGCTTTTTATATGGAAAAAAAAAAAAGCGATATTGAGCTTTTGATCGACTTCACTATTAAAATGATCGAGTTAAACATCAAAAGGATGATTATTAAAGTGATCGAGTCCGTTGGTAAACGTTCAAATCTAATAAAAACAAATGCTCCTAAAAATTTTTTTGTCTCGCGTACGTAGATAGCTTGATAAAATGTAATTAAGAAAATTTAACCCTTAGTTGCATAATACTTTTAAACAGAATGCGTTTAACATTTGGTTTCATTAAAAATTGACCTATATATTCGTTTATAACCCGCACGTATTTTTTTCAAAAAAAAAATCTTCAAAAGCTTGGGATTCGGGATATACAAGGGGCAATAATTAAAAATTAACTTTTACTCGGTCATGCGTAACATGTTAACATGAAAAATATTAAATAAAAAATAACATGTAAATTGTCAGCCGCTATTTTTTTTTGGGAAAACCATAAATACCAACGAAACAGTGTTTACTGGTCCCGAAACACCTAAGGTTGGGATACAAGAAGGTGTCCATAGCAACAACTCAGGCTGTTTATGAGTTCAATATATGCTTTTCATAATTTTCTTTCCGTCATAGGATGTGGCATTTATTCTATGATACTAACTTTAGTGTTTAATTGAGAAAAGAGGAGAGTGCTGCGATTAAGTTCTACAGGTCGTTCAAGAAAAAAAGACTCGTCTCTTTTTTTGTAGACGTCTTGCGGCACTAAAACATCACATAGATATACAGGATAGAGAAGGAAGGACTTTGCTCATTATTCGTGTAAATAAGTTTTTTTATTAACAAAAATTGAATTTACAAATTTCATTGAGTTTTAATGGATTTCATTAAATTTATGGCCACAAGTTTTTTTCATAAAGTACTTCTTAAAATTTGTTTGGTTTTAGCTGTACAATGATTTTGTTTAATTTTCTTTTAGCAACTAATTTCCACTGTGGGATGATTCGATTGCATTTTTTATTTCTTGTAGTATATATAGGTAACCATAGAAATAAGTCGCCACACCAGTCAACGCAAGATAACCAACTGCTGCAAATTTACGAAACATGAGAAATTTATTGTTAAAATATAGACGATATTTAATTTTGAATTATCAAGTGCACAGCATTCTTGGATATGTTAGGTTGTTTCTCGTGTTTATTAGAATATTACAAATAACAGGTTATTGGCAAAAGTGATTTTGAAATTGACTTTGGTTTAGTTTATGACTGTGTTGAGCAAAATATTTGACTCATTGAGAATTTTTAGTATAGATATAAGAGGAAGGAGTGCTAGTGGCCGGCTCAAGAGCAAAAATTTGATGAATCTCATGACTCAAAATGAAGACTTTCAAAGAGCTGATCTATTTCATTTATATTGCGTCAAAAATATTTTTATTTAAGTCTTTTCTATTGTTATTTTTGTTTGTATGCACAATACAAAATAATGTTTTGTTGATGCTTCATTGTCGTCCGCAAATTTACGATTAAAAAACTATTCCTTTAAGAATCATTTTAAAGAAATGTAATGAAGAAGAAAATAATAATTATTATAACAAAAGTATTTATCTTGTAACAAATAGGGTTTTTGTCTTAAAATTTTGATTTTAGTGGATTTCATTTTTTTAAACTTTTTATATAAATACAAGTTATTTACAATCAAAATAAGTTGGAACCACCAATTTGGCCGAGGCGCAAAAGTCAGTCCCCCGGTGTCAATATATAAAACTTATGTCTTCATAACGTTGCTAATTTCGTGAAAACTAAAAAATCATTATGTTAAGAAAGCATTATATATATATATATATATATATATATATATATATATATATATATATATATATATATATATATATATATATATATATATATATATATATATATATATAAACATAGATTTATGTATATTCATAGTTTAAACCTTTATAAGATTGTTTTCTAAAATAAATTAATGATTTTCTCGAACATAAAAGAAAAAAAAAAAAAAAGTCAGAGTACTTAATGTGAAGAGATGGCAATGATGATATGGTAAGATCTTAGTAAATAAAAGATGAATGAAATGTTTGGCAATTGTTATATGTAAGATTTTTAGATAGAAAGCCCAGATTAATTAAATTAATGCAAAGCCTGAATGAGTCTTAAGGGTTTGGTATATCGCACCTTCGAACGAAATAAAGGCAACTTTTCCTCAATATTAGAAATAAAAAGTAAAAAAAAGAAATCTTACGATCCACTCTTATATACAAACGCATTTGTTTTATACCATCAACCCCCTGTGGCTTTGCTACGCCATTACATAAATATAAAAACCACATCTCAAAAACTAAAGGTTATTAAAAAAAAAAATTGCTCAATTCAAAAATTTAAAGAACCTTTACATAACTTACCTTATCTTATACAAATGTAACTAGTTTTAAAAATTTTTTTTTCAGAAATATTTTGAAGAATCAGGAAATATTGACCTTTCTATTTTTCGGGACATTTGCAAGATGTTACTAAAAATTAACAACTTGTATTTTATAACTTTATAAAATGCAAGTTGTAAATATGTTGTTATAAACATCATTGAATAAAAAAAAAATCCTTTCAAGCTTTGTGTGGAAAGCTTGAATGGGTTTATCATGCAAAGGAATGTCACAACGTACGCAAATTCTGGTCGTTTATTTTCCACAAACTGCACATCATTGTGTATCAATAGGCTTTTATAAAATAATTATTTCTATCATATCTCACTTCTACCCATACTCTTCCATCAACAATTTTTGATTTTTGTAAGATAAATTATTGCACCTGATAAATATCCAAGAACTATTTTATGTTTTACATCAAGAACCAAAATTTCTTCTGTGAGATGTAATATCCGAAACAGTTCCATGTATTTAAAATTGGTACGTCCATAAAATCAATAGAGACCACTACCGCTTTTTTGACACAATCCTAATCTTAAATAAACTTATCTATTTATCCAGTAAATCAACACCTCCACTTACTTTTATTATATTCAGAAAACAAACGAGGCATGGGTACAGAAATATTCTATCGGTTTTTTTTTTCTAAAAATCTTTTATTCTATTTTTTACATCACTGCAGTCGCCATTGCGACAACATTACTGTCCTTCCAACGGACAATTAAAACTTTTCCATCTTTTGTCAAATACTTTTCTCCTATTTTTCCTCTTTCTTCCTTTTTTCCATTTGGTTAATTGAAAATTGTTGTAATCGAAATAAAAATTTTTAAATTAACCTCCCAAAAAAAGGACGGTCAACTTAAACTCTCAACGAAGACATTGACGATCTAAAAGCGATAGAAATTCCGTCTTATATAAAGCTGTCGTTATTTCTTAGATAGTAATGTTTATTTTTTGAGCTGAAATGTAAACATTGACCTTTCGTAAACCATTCGTAAGCAATAATATAAAAATATCAACTTTTTGCCCGCTGTTGATGACCTTGCTTCATTTTTAGTCTGCCTTAGCTTCTCCTGTGTTGAATATAATTCAATTGCAATGGTAGGTTTTATTTTGATATTTAAAGTTGGTAGGTAATATGTAGTAAGTAGGTATATCTTATTTTATCATTTCTTATGTTAAGCACAGACACGGCAATAATTATAGCAATAATTTATAATAGTATGAAACTTACATACATACATACATACATACATACATACATACATACATACATACATACATACATACATACATACATACATACATACATACATACATACATACATACATACATACATACATACATACATACATACATACATACATACATACATACATACATACATACATACATACATACATACATACATACATACATACATACATACATACATACATACATACATACATACATACATACATACATACATACATACATACATACATACATACATACATACATACATACATACATACATACATACATACATACATACATACATACATACATACATACATACATACATACATACATACATACATACATACATACATACATACATACATACATACATACATACATACATACATACATACATACATACATACATACATACATACATACATACATACATACATACATACATACATACATACATACATACATACATACATACATACATACATACATACATACATACATACATACATACATACATACATACATACATACACACATATATACATATGACTTTATGATGTTGAAATTCTATTGTTTATAACTTCTATGTATAATCTAGTCTGCTTCTGGTCTTTTGATGGGAATTGATAAGGTTCCAGATCAATGTGGTTATTTTGTTATAAATCGTGAAGGTGCTGTTTTGTCAGTAGGTGTAATTATTTATAATGGTGTAATTAAAAATTTATATATTGGAATAGTGTTCGTTTTTTTAACTAAAAGCATTATTGACACTCTTACTATTTCATTCCTTTGAACACTTGTAATATTAGTATAATCTTTTCACATTAAAGTTGTTAAAGTTATAATCATCTTTGATAATAGCTGAGAGAGGAAATTGACTAAGTTTCGTATTTGAAAAGCTAGCTTTACTAAAGTGAAATGTTAACTAACTTATGCTATATAAATTAGTTTATTTTTAAAATGATGTATAAAATTTTTTTTTTTTTCTTAAAGTAATGGAGATTATTTGATTTTTTAAAAATAATGGACAGGCAATCTTTACTCCACTAGAGGAAAGTGAGAAAGGTTGATACTGTATTTTTCCACATACATCATTTTAAGCTATGATAATGACTATTTAGTCAGGTGGTGATCTTGAAAATGATGAAGAAACAGCTAGTCAAATCACAGAGATAGTTCAATCAGCATCAAAAATACCTTTATCAAAAAATGAAGACGAAATATTTCAAAGAATCTCTTGTAATTATGATTTAAGTTAACATTTTCATTTTTTTTTTTTTTTTCAATTCGCTGCTTTCAATTTATAACAGAGTTTGCTGCTTTATTATGAGAATGTATTTCTTAATAAATTTTGTTTATAAATTGTTATCCTTAATACTAAATATTTTTTTAAGCTATTCTCTTCAATTATTTATTATTAGTTCTTTTGTTTTCATTTCAGTAATTTACAGTGACTTTGTGCTGTTAATAACTGTGAGCAACTCGCGAATATTTGTAGTGAAGAGACCAATGAGTACAAGACAGCTTATAGAAAGTGATTAGAAGTTGAATTTGTTTGAGTGAATCTTAATTTTTTCTTTTTTAACTTTGTGCATGTGCTGCATATTTGATTGATTAAACAGACAATGTCTGTAATTGTACAGTGCTAATAATGTCCAAAAGTTAGGAACAATCCATTTCAAAAGAAGAGTTTGTCATATTATGGTCATTCTAAATTGTGTTTTTAGTACTTCTTTCATAAAAAAAATAAAAAATTTGTACAGAAAAGTGTTTTTTTTTTCTTCATCCAGTTACGCTCCAGCAACAAAAGTGAACTGTGACCCCGTCCCTCAAATTCATACCCCTCCCTCAGCTTCTCTGCACAAATCTGGGCTATTTTAAGCAATTTTTTAATTGTTAGCAAAATGGGTGCACTAATCAGTGCTCTGCTAATATAAGGGAAATAGGATTGTTGAGAAGAGCCATTAAGCATCAATGCATTTTAATGCTTAAGAAAATATTTATTAAATATTTATAATAAATATTTATTAATATTCAACTATTGATATTCAACTAAAAGTTGAATATTGATTATATTAAAAAGACTACGTTTCACTATAACTTCTAATTATTCCATAATTAGCTAGTTTGTCAGAGCAGTGTTCTTAATTTGAAGATTTTTTTAAAAAATAACCTGAGGAGATTTTTTTGAGATTTTCAAAGAGAATGAAGAGATATTTGAGCTGAGAATAGTTCTATTGAATACTTTTGGCCATGAGTTCCAAAAGAATGTTCTCTAAAAATGACATTTGATTGCTCACTACTATCTATTAATAAAAATGTTAAAAGAAAATACTTGAGTTAATTATTTTAGAATTTTTATTAAGCATTATAAAAGACAAGAAAGTCCAGTAGTAAGTGTTATTATATTAAGTTTTGAAGAAAAATAGGGCGCCACTTAGATAATCCCGAGGCTAAAAGGCTAAAACGTTGTGTAAAACGCTAATATGCAATAGGCATCAAAAGAAGTGATTCGCTTAATAATAAAAATATTAGAGGCTAATATGAAAAAACGTCACTCAAATGACGTCACTCGTATTACCTAAAAACAATTAAAAAAACACTTAGCTCCACTAGATTTTCAAAAAGGTTCATCCCCAAATCAAAGCAAGGTATCGCATAGATTAAAATTGTAATATTACTACCTCTTAGCAATATTATTAATACTGCCGCATTTTAGAAATCGTAGCCATGGTAAACTTTTGACTTTATATAACGTAGCAGGCTGTGGAACTTTGTAGGTAGTTCTAGACATGTGTAAAATGATGTAGAACACTCTAGATATGTGTAGATTGTTCTTGAACTACTGACCTATGTAAGCGATTTCTGCACTAATTTTTGTTGTTGTTGTCGAATAACTAATTGATAAGGTTAAGAAAGTGATATAGAGACAGAGATAAGCTTTTAATTGGGACTGACAAATTAATTAAGCGGATATTATTTGGTGATTATTAAATACTGTTACTGGATTTATGCATCTGCGATACTGAAGTAGGCAAAAATATATGCATTGCATAATTTACATAAATTACATATAGTATTGAAAGCAACCAGTTTGTATTTATTTACTTTTGATTTTTATCTTTAGAACTAATATAACATTATAGATAAATGTCGCACAAGAAAAGTTTTAGCACAGTGGAGAAGATCAAGAACATTTAGGCCAAAAATCTGATGAAATTTCAGCAGCGCATAAAAGAAGGGGCGCTATGCCTTCACAAGAATTTTCACTCGAAGAAAAATGTAGAATACCACTCAAAAAGCAAGTAGTTGGGCGATACTTTTTATAACGATAACGATAACTTTAGTTTAACGATAACTTCAGTCTAACGATAGTTTCTTGGAGCTGAAATCAAAGGACGAAAGGAAAGAACAGAGAACATTTCCGAAGAAGTTCAAAGTTTATGGAAGAATAAATTAAATTTTCCTCATGTATCCGATCAAGTAATACAAGCTAAAATTTTATGCGTGTTAAAAACTTACGATGAATGTGTTAAACGAGGAAAATATGACGCATTAGACGAACTGTTTGATATCACTAAAACTAACGGAGTATGGTTGTCAGCTGAAGATAAACAACTCTATTATCTACAAGTAGAAAGTCGAGGAAAAGTTGGTTATACCACCTGTAAAGAAGCAGGCAAGAAAGAAATTCATCCTTCAAAAAAAAACACCATTGAGTGCCAACAAGAGTATCAACAAGAAAGGCTTGGCAGCTTTTCTTGTTGATACTCTTGTTAGCACTCGATGGTGATAACATTGGAATGTTAACACCCAGTCAACCCGGAGTTTATAAGTCAGTATTTAAGGAAGCTTCTAAACTGAAGAAAGAAATGATGAAAAACTTAAATACTGAATAGTGGTCTCTACATTTTGAACGAAAGCGCCTTAATGAAAACAAATATCAGGTTGTAGCATTGAAAAACGAAAGAATGGAAGTGAAATTAGCTGCACTGTGCTTAAAAGATGGAAAGGCAGAAACTATTTCTGATGGAATTTCTTGAGGAATATAATTAGCGGAGTGCTGTGAAGATTGTGGCTGGCACAACTAGTGTTAACACTGGGAAAAAGAATGGTGTTGTTTTAAGACTTAAACGAATACTTTCAGCCAAGGGGTTTGATAAATCATTGTTTATTTCTTGCCAGCATCGAGTGCTTGATAGAATTTTGAGTGTGGTAGCGGATGAGGAAACTGGAGGAATCACCAAGTCTCCAAACATGAAGTATCCTTTTGTACCTTAGTTGACGAACAGTTATGAGGAATTGCAAGCAAAATTTGTGAATGGAATAGAAGTGATTGTCGTTAAGTCAGGCTGGAGAGATGACATGAAATTCTTGCATCATCTAACAGTTGTGTTCAAATTCTATGAAGAAAAAAGAAATTTTCCACTTCTTAACTTTTATAAAATTCCTAATTTTAGTAATGGACATTGGAATTCAAGAGCTGTCTTTGCCGTTCTTGCTTTTGTTCTCATACCCTTGGCCGCCGAGAGGCGGTGGTGGTGGACGGGGGAGATTCGCGGGGCCCCGTGTGTGTACAAATAATTTTTTTTCATGTCTTATTTTTTCATCACTTATTAAATCTTATTTATCGCTTCCAAAAAATCTTAAAGACTTCCAAAAAAACTTAAAAAGTATGAGTTTTTAACAATATATACTTCTTATTCTTTCTATTTTTCTTTTGTAAAATTAAATTTCAAATTTTTTCAAACGAACTTCAATTGAAAATAAAATTCGAGTTTTTTCAATCGATGTCATTAACTTTTCTTTTGTTAATTTTCTTTTTAAAACGTTAGCAGTTGTAAAGATTGGATGACTTGATTTCTCATTTATGCTGCATTTTTAAATTTTTGTTTTAGACACCAAACTGGCGTTGTTTTTTGTAAGCGTATATTTTTAATAAAAATTTTAGTTTACAATTTGTAAATAAAACTTTATGTGTTGAATTAAAACTTTTAATAAATATTACAATTAAGTTAAATACAAAATATTATTATTCAAATATTAGTATAATTAAAAAACGTTATTATTCGTAAACTTTAATTTGCATTATATATTTACAAATTCTGTATAAATAGATGATAAAAGAGCTACGTTTTAATTTCTGAAATACGGAATATGAGTTCGATAAACGAAAAATGCGACAAAAAAGAGATGAAGAAAATTCTAGAGGTATGAGAACACTAGAAAACTTGGGGTTTACAATTTCTTCAAAAACACCGAACAATTACTATTGCGATAATGGAAAAATTAATTTGGACCCATTAAGTGTAAGAAATGAAACGGAATTTATTGTAATTTCTGCGCTCGAAGTGCAGTCTGATACTTCGGCACTTTCTTCGTATACCGACTGCGCCAACATCGATATTGGAGTGGTAAAAGTAAACGTAACACCAAAAGACTTAGAAGATGCCATTCTAAGAGGTCCAGAACCACACCTAACAACATTTCCTGTAGATAAACACGCTAGTCAGTTCTTTACGTATTTATCAAGCTTTAGTTTAAAAAGTAAAGAAATAGCTCCTAGTGAATGGTTAGTTTGGAGCAAAATGCTAAAAATGCTCTGTTTTATTTTCTTTGTCGTTTATTTTATAAATTTCGTGAGCAAAGATCAATTTTTGCTACAGGATATAGTTGGCAGGCTATTAGATGGTACAAAAAATTATATGATAGAGCACCTGACCATGAAAAATCTAGCAATCATAAATTTTGTTATATCCAGTGGCGAAATTTAGAAAAAAATATTAATAAACATACCACAATTGATTGCCTTATAGTAAAACAAATACAAAATGAGACACAGAAATGGAAATATTTATTAAAATGATTATTATTTATACACGCTCAGCAAGAAACAAAATACGCTGTAATTTTGTTTCTTGCTGAAAAATTACGCTGTAATTTTACGCTGTAACAAAATTACGCTGTAATTTTGTTACAGCTGTAATTTTGTTTCTTGCTGAGTGTGGATTGACCTTTAGGGGTGTTACTCATGGATTGGAGATTCAATTGATTGGAAAATGGAAGTTTTTTAGGGTTATTAGAACTATTAAGTCATTACGATCCGATTTTAGAAGAACATTTTAAAAACGTAAAGCAGGCACATTACGAAAAATAGATATTGCAAGTATATTATTTATTGGCAGATATTCAAAATAAAGTCATATCATGCTGTGATGATTACTTGAGAACTTGTATTTTAAAGGAAAGAGAAACTGTGAGATATTATTCTCTTATTATAAACGCAACACCCAGTTCTGCGCATATAGAACAAATTAGATTCATTTTATGCTACGTTACTATTAAGTCCAACAAATTCGAAATTATGGAAAGATTTCATGCATTTGTTGATTGCAAAAAGTAGAGTGTAGAAGATATTGCTAATTTAATTCTTGAAACGTTTCAAAGGTATAATATTTCTATAAGTGACTGTCGCGCACAAGGATACGATAACGGCTCTAACATGAGTGGATCATATAGGGGCACAAGCTAGCTTTTTGCAAATTAATCCATTGGCAATAATTTCAATATTTTTTTTTCCAATTTGTCAAGTCTTCTTGTTGAATTAAATACAATGAAAGATAGTTGGGATACTATTTTAAATGAATGTAGATTGTTGGGCACATCTTTACAGATAAATATAGAATTTTCAGGAAAAAAATATACTATAAGGAAAAAAAAACAGTACACAAGTCAAAAAGGACGCCGACAGAAGAATTTAGAGTTGATATTTTTACAAAATATGTTTTCATGAATAGCATCATTGGAAATATGACAAGAAGATTTAATGCAGCAAAAGAAATAGATTCTTCATTCAATGCTTATTATGGTTGTTCTGTGACTTAAATGATCAAGAAATACAAAATAAGTCTGAAAAGTTGCAAAAAATGTATGAAAATGATATCGATGATCATCTTAGAGATGAAATGCTAAATTTAAAATCAATTTATGATGCCGATATACAAAATATTTTTCTTTCGCCCGTTAAATTATTAAATGAAATTAAAAAAGACAAACAAACTGAATGTTCTGTTTCCAAACATGAAAATTGCAACAAGGCTATTATACACAGTTCCAGTGACAGTTGCCCAAGCAGAAAAATCTTTTAGTGTGTTGAAAAGAATAAAAAACGAATTATGATCAACAATGACACAAAATAGTTTAAATGACTTAGGACTTTTATCTATTGAAGTCGAAATGGCTATGAAAAATAATTTTGAAGAAATTATTGATTTGTTTGCGAGTCTTTCGACTCGCAAAGCTCTATTATGAAACAGTGTTTAACATTATTTTTTTATGCACTTTTTCCTAACTTTAACTTTTAAAAGGTTTAAATAGTTTTGATTTTAAAAAGATTTACTAAATTTCATTTTTAATTTTCAATGGCCAGAGCACGCGATCCTGGGTGTATGATTGATCATAATGAGGGACCGTTAAGAAAACTTCCCCAGGGCCCGATGGCGGCTATGCTCATACCTAAATTAAGGCCAACATTACAGAAAATCTGCAGATTTATTTTGTGTGACTGGGAAAAGTATTGGTTTGCTGATCAATTTTATAACAAGGTCGACCACAGTAACGTGTCACAAATACGGAAACCTTACAAAAAGGAGTTACAGGTATTGGACAATAACTGGAAACAGAAGCCATCAGCACTGAAGACACAAGAAGAAACCAGTGCGCAGGAACGTGCAATAAAAGTGATGCAGGAACTGTATTTAGTATGCAGAGAAAAAGACAAATTGCCATCTAGATTCATTTTAGGTAATAGACAGTGATGTACTGATGTATATTAATCATAAATATAGACAATACGAAGTATATGCTATGCTATAGTAGCTATAATAGTGACTAGACTTGACATAAATATTAAAAAATGTACATTGTTATGTTAATATAAGTAGTTTGTAAATCATGTTGTTTTTTTTCTTTTTTTTTCGGAATAAGATCTTTAGAAACATTTATCCGAGATTTTTATAGAGTCGGGGATTTGCCCTGGGCCTCATACTATCAGGTGGCCCACCAATTTGAGCGGATACTTAAAAAAATTTTCTTTTTTTTTTTAGGCTTTTATGTAATTACTATGTTTTTTTTTTTTACATAGATTAATTTGTTAAACTTTTTTGAAAATGGAATAATTTTTTAAAAGTTTTTATTACTTTATGAAATTTCCTTCGGAACCTAATCAGAACTAGGGACTTTCGAGTTCGAGTTTGAAACTTGATAAATTTTAAAAAATCGAATAAACTTGTATTATTTGACTGTCAAATATTTGAAATATTTGAACTCGCAAAACTTGAAGAAAAAATTTAATTGGTGGTCTAAAAACTCGATTAGTTTGACTTTTCAAGTTTATGACATTATTTGATATTTGTTTTAATCATATTTTGATCGAGTTTTTCAATTTTATCAATTTTTTTTCTGTTCTCTTGTTAAAAAATTTAGTTTTCCTTCTTTTAATTCTTAACTACGCAAAAAATAATTAAATTCACAGCTGCAATTTTTTTTTTCCAAACAATTCACTGCAAAAGTTGGCTAGTGTAACAAAATCCTTAAAGTAAGAAACTCTCAACAAAAATTACAAGCAGTTTTAGAACTGTTCAAGTTCAAATCTAATAATTAATAAAATTTACCATAAAATTTTTGAGTTTTGTCAAATTTGTCCCATATTTTTAGAAAATAAGTAATTTAAAAAATGGATTCAAACAATGACAGTTCACTGGAGCTGTTCTTTAAAATAAAGTACAGCTCCAGTGAACCGTCATTGTAATTACAAACAGTTAGTATTTTTTTAAATTTGTTTTTTGAACAAAGACGTTTTTTATTATTTTAATTTACTATTACACAATTAACTTTTTAAATCGTCATGCTATAAATACGGTGTCAACAATTTGTTAACATCGCATTTACAGCATGACGATTCAGTATTGGATTGATTTTCTCAAATATTCTCAAATATTCTCAAATAAGTATTGTGTTTGTTAAATAACTTTGTTAAAATAAAAAAAACTTGATAAACTTGATAAATTTTTGTAACTCGATCGAAATGTTTGAAGTGAAAATTTCACTTGAAAAACTTAAACTCAAATTATTTGAAAAAATTTGACTGTTTCATGAGGTTTGAATTATTTTGTGAAATCTCCCATTTTAAAAATTGGGAGAAAATGAGTTATTAATTTTAGTAACTAATGATTACTTTTAAATTTCGATTTAGTTTTTAAATTTTTTAAAAATAATTTGTCTAAACATAAATCATTTAAAGCATAAGCTATTAAAACTCAAACCCGCTAAACTTGACGAACTCGAATGTGCTTAATCAGAACCTAATCCCCGCTTAAAGCATGAACGACATGATTTTCCCCGCTAAAATCATGATGTACTGATTGTTCATGTTTTTAGCGAAAAAAATGATCTTTTTATTCTTGAATTTTTAATTATTGTAGTCAAAGTCAAATTTGTGATCTCATTCTTAACTTAAAATATTAACAAACCTCGCGCTCTGCATTCTTTAATTTCACTGTCACAATACGTCACGCATTGATTGTCGGTAATTTGCTTTTATAGCTTGATTATCAAATTCAAATATTTATAGGTGTGGAATTCTTCAATGTCACACTTAAAAATAATTAAAATTTCTAGTTGTCATTGCCAAATCTCATGCTGTTAAAATGGAAACTTCATTTTTGAAAATCATTGATAGAACCTGGCTTAATTAAATTGTTGGGAAAACATTGTTTTCCAAAGATTCAGCCAGAATTTGATTCGCGTGTAAGCAGCACATTCGCAAGTTTCATGATGTTTACTTCTCTTTGGATTCATAGATTTTAAACTAAGCATCGGTATTTATTTCATTAAAATTCGAACCGAGCCAATATCTCGATTAGGAGTAAAAAAGACGATGTTATTAGGGACAAATTATTTAACAAATCAAGTTTTTACTGCCCTCTGTCTTGAAGACAATTTCTGATAGAAAAAGGACAATTTAAGATTATACAAAAGATAAAACACTTTAAAATAGAAGAGCAATATAGCTCTTGTTAAGTGATAGAAAATTTAAAGTTTTTTCTCTTATTAAACTTAACCAGGTTTAATCAGCTATAGACTGTATCTACCTTAATGCAATGGTGTATATAAAACACATTATATTTAGTATGGATAAATAGAAATACAGCAAATATGAATTATTTTATATCACTCTGCAATTTAATAACTAAAATCTACTAAAATTTACAATGTTAAGCAAAAACTTTTTAAAATGTAAACTATTTTACTAAATTTAATTTCGCTACGGGAATTTCATTTGTAAATGAAAAGGAAATTAACTTGCAAATTTTTAAGAGATATGTTTACAATTTCAACGTTAAATTTACAAACATCAAAAAATTATCATTAACATGTTGCACAATAACTTCCTGCATTCTTTTTCTTTCACACTTTCAAAAACAATGTAAAAAAAAAAAATTTTTTTTCCACGTTAATGAAAAAATTTGTAAAATTTAAAAAACGAAAAAATAAAGTGAAACACGCTCTTATTTTGACTTTTCTTCTGACGATAAGTTTTTAAAACATGCAGTAATTTGAAGAACGGAATTTTCCTCTAATTAGATTTAAATTTTTTCTTAATGACGTGGGTAACATTACCACAAGCACTTAATAGATGTTCAACTCGATGCATAGGTCATTAGAAATTATAGAAAGTCTAGAGTTAGCTTGGCAAGCAGTTGAAATTTCTCAGATGATATCAAACGCTAACTAGGTACATCCCTTTACTAGTGTCAGTTGTGCGTTGCATAATTTGAATCATTAAGCCATCATTAACTGATTCCACGTAAAGCCGAATTCTTAGGCATGTTTCACAGCATTTAAACAAAACAGTATAAATGGCGATATAAACTACAGGCCTAACCGCTGTGCATCCGTAAGTTTGGCTGGAGGCAGATAAATATTCGGAAAAATTAAGCCAATTAAAAACAAAATATGACAGAACAATAAAAAGATTACAAACATAGATTACATAGAATAATATTATTCTATGTAATCTATGTTTGTAGTCTATTATGTAACTTTTCTTTAAAAGAAAAATATACATTTTTAGAAAAATTTTTAAAGTGTAAAAATTGATCATGAAAATTTTTTGATCTTACACAGACAACTTTTAAACCTGTAAAGCAGGTTCTTTGTTGGATCTTGGTGGTGTAAACAATAAGCCCCTACATATCGAAACTGACGACACGATAATATTTCAATACGATATTATCATAAATGTTTTAATTATGATAAGTTATGTAACTATATTTAAGATATATTATTTCGATACGCAGGAGTTTTGTAAACAAGCAAAAAAATTTTTAAGAAATATGTTTGTAACTTCAGCACGTTAAATTTATAAATTTCAGAAATTATTAAAAAAAAACATATTGCACAATAACTTCCTGCATTCTTTTTCTTTCACAATTTCAAAAACAATGTTAAAAAAAACAACAACAAAAAAGACTGCACACAGCAATATTAAGGTGCTTTTGTAATCCTAAGGTACAATTGTATAATCTCCATACATCTGATAATAAAATGTGGTGTCATTAAACAATTGATTTTCACTGATACCATCTTTTATTGTCACACCCTGCAATATAAAACAGAGACACTTTTATGCTAAAAGACAGAGATTACTCAAGGTCAGACAAATGATTATTGATATTGGTAGATCCTCTGCGATTGATTGATTTGACAATATTAAGGTGGTACACCCCCATTCTAAAAAATTTCCTTAAAATAATCAATACAAAATTAAAACTACAATACACAAGTTAAAACAAGTGTGTTGATTTTTTTTTTAAATAAGAAATCTCGATTGCTCAACTTTTGCCTCACTTATTCCATACGAATTGCCAAAATATGGGTGTAATTTAAAACAAGATATCTCCAGTTCTAAATATCTTTTAACTCTGAAATTTTCACACTATGTTCCTAAAAGGTACGAAGAGGTTATGAACCAAAATCATGCATTAAAGATGCATAGAACATTTTAAAAATAATTTTCTATATATTTAAGAAAATTTTTAACAAAAAAAGCAAGAAAAAAAGATTTTAAACATACTTATACATCATATTTACTTGTAGTTTTGGTTCATTACCTAAGTCAATTTATAACAAAAACACCCTGAAAATTTCAAGTCAGCATATTGTCCCAAACTGAAAATATTGCGTTTTAAAATTTAGGTATTTGGTAAAAATGACATTTTGAGAAAAACACAAAAAACAAAATAAAAGTTCGTTATATTAGGAAAAGAAGCACGAGCCCAATTAAAAACCTCCACTATTATATTGTGGGTCCTTTTCCAGTTCTTTTTCAATATCTATGTAACCTTTTTTGATGGCTCTAAGCTGTTTTCTCCTTATTTTACCTTTAGCACTTGATTTGTGATTCATTTTTTTAATTCGGTTGCAGTCTAATTTACGAAGTCCTTCCTGCATAAATATACTTGGTTCGATACCTCCAGCACTAATTACTTTTTCAACTGCTGTGATTCAATAATTAAATCCTATAATAGCTGAGTTCATACTAATCATAAGAACTTTTTTCCCAATAAAAAAATCTTTAGGACATCTCTTCCATATTAAGGAATTCAGACTTTCATTGTTATTTTGAGTTTGTCCGTGCAAACATTTTGATAATAATGTTTCATTTGTCAAATCTGTAAATATCGGCATAAGTACTGCTTTAATTGCTAATGGTAAGCTTAATTTAGTTTTGTATGTTGTTTCACCTGTTACTTTATTACTCTGCCACAAACACCAACTAGTTCTAGTTCGTGGGCAAAATTTGTGTCTCTCTGACTCTTCACTTATGTCACTGTTGTGAAATAAAACAGTCCAAGCACCTTTTTTCATTGCATATAGGTTATTCACATTTTGACGGATAGCCATACCAAAATAATTTTGAAGCGTATTTATGGCTTTATCTGTCAGTCGACCTTTTCCATCTATTTTTTTCGATCTGAAAGAGACTGACCTTTAAGTGTCACTCTAAGGTTACGCGCACGATTTCCAAGTCTCTTTTGGTAATGTCCAACACAATGAAGTCTGTTTATTTCAAAACCTGGATATGGATTACTTGCAACAACATCATTATATGCTGAGCTGCCACCGTCTCCAATATATCCTTCATATCTCAAACCATGCATTTCAATTAACCGTTGAAAAATGGAAACAGCACCAGAAGCTTCCTTGGATCCTGATGATTTATTGTGGTTAGCTTCACAAACATGATTTATTTTCCAATTTTGATAACCTGGTGTTGACTTTTTTTTGTTCCAATAACTACAAGCTTTGCAGAACTTAGTTAACAAAATTGAATCAAGACATTTTCCATTCTCTCTTGATATTGCAGTGACAATACCATTTAAAGATTGATGGCCTCTCTTTTGCCAGGTACCATCAACAGAAACCTGGCACAAAATAAACAAGCTGCAGTAAAAAAGAGTTATTGATGTTTATAAGCTTGAGCAAGTCTACATTTTTTGTTTTAAAATGCGTTGCTATGGCGTTGCTACGGACTTCTCAATTTACTATGGCCACAAAACACATAATTGTACACACTTCCTTATTTATTTATTAAAAAAAAAAATTAATAATATTGTTCTATGAAAAATTTTGAATTTAAAAAACCAATTTTCAAAAAATTGATTTTTTCTAAAAAATTTCAAAATTAATGGGGATGTACCACCTTAACGATATAAAATACTAAAAAAAAAAGCATTCAGCTTACAGACTGGTATCGTCTATAAATAAGTTGGTCCACCTCTTAAAAATTTAACCATAACTAAAACAGCGTTTTCTAACCATTCTAAATTATTACCTACTTTGCCAAACAAAGAACAATAATGGTAAAGGAGAATTTACCTAAACTTCATTTACCATATTACTCTATCTGCTATGCAATTTGATTCTCCTCAATGTTTGAAAATATGCTGCTATAATGTCCATATCTATAACTTTCCTTGATGCAATTTTTACAAATATTTTTACACTAAATAGCTTATAGCCATCACACAGAAGATTGTATTAACCTCAAGGTGTAAGACTAGACAATGTAATACACTCTAATTTATGTATGTATGTATGTATGTATGTATGTATGTATGTATGTATGTATGTATGTATGTATGTATGTATGTATGTATGTATGTAGGTAGGTAGGTAGGTAGGTAGGTAGGTACGTATGTATAAATCGGTTCTAACAGAAAAAATTCCAAATTTATTCCTTATTATCTTAATCGTTCATACTGAACTTCTTGAATAACTAAATTTAGACAAAAAAATCGGAAGTCGATTGTTATAAAAGTCTGGAAATGGGAATTTCGATTGATTAAATTCAAAACGCGTTTTGATATAAAAAAAACCCGCAATTATATAAAAATTTTCTTTTTGGTAGGACAATCACTTATTTCCGGAGTTAAACCGGTTTTTGTTATAAGCCGAAAAAAACGAAACGCTGATGTTTATTATAAACCCTTTAAAATCCATTTCAAGTATTTTTATTTCGACTTATATAAAATCTTCGCCTTTAAGCCTTCAAACTTTATAACCCTTTTTTACCACTCACCATATCTTAGGATTAAATAAAATTTTTTCCATTAGCAAAAGTCCATTATTTGCACAGTGTTTTGCAAAACTGAACCACGCTTTTTTTTTTGCATCTCGTTAAAGATGTATTTGAAATTTCAAAATCTGTAGGATTTCAAATTTTATAACATACTCTTTTGACCTTTAGAATAATCAGTTATTTAGCTTTCATCCGGTCTATTATTGTAAAATGGAGAGCTCATGAAAAGCAATACAATGGCATTAGGTATTTTTTAAAAAAAAAATTTGTGGTCTGGTTATGCATAACACCGTCCATTTTTGGTAAATCAAGTCTTTTTTACTAGCATCACCATTTTTGTAAATATTTATGGTAACCACATGGTAACTCTTGAACATTCATAGAATAAACTTAATCCCATAGTCCTGTAAGAAAGTTATTTTAAATAAAAACTAACAACTTGAACGAAGAAATGAAATGTAGTAAAGAAACAGGTTAATTCTGAGAACTCGCTATTTCTGTTATCATCTTATATTTACTTATGAAGCTACAACTGTAAAACTTTTCTTTATTTTTGCTTACAAAAATACTATACAAGATATCTATAATGTATCCATATAATGTATCTAGTAATACATTTCATTTTTTATGAAGATTATAAAAACAATTTCTGGTATTATTTAAACACATACATAAATCACTTTTTTACAATAAACTTACCACATACCACCTTAGCATAAATACTATTTGTTCTTTTTGTTTCTAAAATCAGGCTAATGACCAGTACTATTAAACTGAGCATTAAAAATTGATAAATACATGTAGCAACACATAATTTTAATGCTTCTTCGATGTTATATGACTTTCTATTCATTTTAACTATGTTCATGTAACAAAAGGAAAAAAACAAACAAACAAAAAAAAACAACAGAAACATCAACTTTTTGTGTGCATATTTTCAATGTAAAGGTGATAAAACATGAAAAATGTAGAAAAACATGATGAAAAAAACATGAAAAAAAAAAAAAAAAAAAATATATGAAGAAAAAATATTTTGGTGTTATATCATCTAACTCATAATATTTAAGATTAAAAAAAAGCATAAATATATATATTTTTAAAGGCACTTATTGTTCAGATTAACCATATGGTTACCACCTACTTTAGAATTATTTTCTTATATACTTAACTATAGCATCCCAGAATCATTTCTCAAGAGACCTACAAAACTTGATAATAAAAATACAATAAAATTTATTTGAGAGAATTGTGTAAAATATGTTTAATCAGTTACAATTAGAGCCACCATTTAACCCTTTAACACTTTTAAGTTCTATCAACACATAAGCTTAACTAAATAGAAGTAGCAATATGGCACTGTTTTGGATTTTTAAAAAAATGACATTTTAAGAAACAAAAGAAAGTAGACTGAATAACAAAGTAAACAAGTCATTATTTATTGGGAAAATTGTGGTTACCATATGGTTACTGAAAGTGGTAAAGTAACCCTTTAAGCATAAACTTGTTTATGCTTAAATAAACTGTATAAATAGATATTTCAAATTTCATTCAAAACTAAATATCTTGTGAAGAATCTTTATAGAAGTTGTTGTAACTAGAAATCCTTAAAGATTCTATTTTACAAGATCTAAAAAGATCCTTCTAAATTTAAACCTTAAATTTCATTACACAGTAAAATATCATTATGGGATTTTATACAAACTATCACTAAGTGAGATCTAAGGAACTGAATTATTTTTGTAAAATAATTGCTTGCTAATAAATATTGGTAAAATATTTCTCATTTATAAAAGATTTTGTCAGATTAACAGGTTGTTCAAAGGCAAATATTAAAATTTCTTTCCAAGAATATTAAAACAATCATAATATGCTACTCACCAAAAGAGGCTTATAGTTCTGCTAAATACTCATTAAGTAGTTCATATTTACTTGAGTTAACAGCACTCCAAATGTATCTTTTTGATATAAACTTTTTTAAGATATTTTTTCATCATTTTTATTTGGTTTGTACAACTCAAGTTGAAGTAATTGTTGCAACCAATAACCTAATTTAAGCAACTAACCACAACTTGTTTAATCCTAACCAAATTTCATGCTAAAAGATATATGAAGTATTTTATATACTATCTAGCTCATTCAAGCATTATGTAAATCAGCACTTGACCTTACTTATTTACTGCCTTCAAATGACAAATACTTTCTTACTGCTGCAATACATCCCAGATATTTTATTAATCCTTCAAAACGAAGTTTTTTCTTTAAATATACAAAGGTAGTTGCATATTTTCCAGCATTCCAGTTTCTCAAGTTATTATTCACAACCGAAATATTATAAAATGTTATACCACTTGGGTTGCATTTTAGCCAAAATTTTGAACATTAGAATATTTGAAGTGAATTCTTCGGCAAGATTAACAAACATCAAACTTTATTACATGGATTTCGTCATTCCAACAAAAATAAATTTTTTATCTATAAAATTTGTTGAGTTTAATCACTAGTTATTGCTGATGCAAATCTTCAAATAATGTGGTACTTAGGCACATAACCAGAAAACAATTTCAATTTAGGTACACAACCAAAAAAAACATATATACAATTAAGCTTTTAATCTTTTCCAAAAAAAATCTATAGCTAAACACTTTCAAGATTAGAAACCTGAATAGATGCAATTCTTCACAGATTAACAAGAAATGATGGTTATTGCAATCTTGGAGCTTTGATTTCCCGCTTGTAAAAATGCTGACATAGCTCTGTATGTGCCGTAGTTTAGTTTACTACCATTATGGAATTGTGCACCAAACCCAGACTTCTAAAAACCGAAATTCTTTTCTTTCGAGAAGTCTCATGCTAACATGTCCGAAGAATATTACCAAAGGTATAACCTCCTACCCAACACATAAGACTAATTTTATAGTTAGATATTAAACAACGTCCTTAAGCCTAAATATTTAAAAAAAAAATCATATCATAAGCATCTCTGTCAGTTATGATTTTGTTTAAAAAAATGTACTAAGGCTAGCTAATACACCTTGATTTTTACCTGAAATAATGCATACAATATATATATATATATATATATATATATATATATATATATATATATATATATATATATATATATATATATATATATATATATATATATATATATATACACACACATGTATGTATATGTATATACTACTATATATATTTATGTGTACATATGTATATATCTATTCATTTATTTATTTGATGGATCTGAAGGACCTCAGATGTTTCAAATATTATAACTGATTGTATAATAGATTTCCTAATATCATTTTTTGTTTTTAGTCATCAACCAGATTATGATGAGAGCAAGGTGCTCATAACAGAAGGAGATGGCACCATCATTAAATCAACATGGACTGAGGTCATTGATAACTTCGATGACATGAACTTACAAGAAAACCTCCTTAGGGGTATTTTTGCTTATGGTTTTGAAAAACCTTCAGCCATTCAACAAAGAGCAATTATGCCTGCTATTAAAGGTAATGCTGAATACATTAGTTTAGTTTTTTTACAAAACTAGATGAGTGTAAGGAGTAGATGTAATGTTATTACTTTTCATTGGTTTTTAAATTATGTTGTTAAGCAAAGTTGTAAAGCTAATAACAGAGATTTAAAATGATAAAACCAATTTAACTATTTTTTACACATAAGCATTTGTAAATATTTCATTAAATCATTAAAAGTTTGATAAAAAGTGATAAATGTTAATCAATTAAAAAAGTTAATCAATTAAAAAAGTTATTCAATTAAAAAAGTTAATCAATTAAAAAAGTTATTCAATTAAAAAAGTTAATCAATTAAAAAAGTTAATTAAAAAAGTTAGTTAAAAAAGTTCATATTTTTTACAAGGTTTGACTTTTATCATGTTTTAAATATTAGTACTAATCATTAATATATCAAATATTCAGGTTATGATGTGATTGCACAAGCTCAATCTGGTACTGGTAAAACCGCCACTTTCTCGATTGCCATTCTTCAAAAGTTGGATCTAAGCAATCTTAATGTTCAAGCTCTTGTACTTGCTCCTACTCGTGAGTTAGCTCAGCAGGTATTTTTTTAAATTCTTTTTTGAGGTTTATTTTTTTTTTGGAGCTTACTAGTAAGTTTTTGTATATTTTTTGGGTTTAAAATCTCTAGATTCAAAAAGTAATATTGGCTCTTGGAGATTATCAAAAAGTTAAAGTGCATGGTTGCATTGGTGGTACAGCTGTACGCCAGGACTTAGATATTTTAAATGCTGGTGTTCATGTTGTTGTTGGTACTCCAGGGCGTGTGTTTGACATGATTAGCCGAGGAGCTCTGAATACTGATAGCATGAAAATGTTCATTCTGGATGAAGCTGATGAGATGTTATCTCGCGGTTTTAAGGATCAGATTTATGATGTTTTTAGGAGGCTTCCTTCGTCTATTCAGGTATTACTTATTCCTTCTCAAATAAGCATATCTATAGAAATATATTGTTTCTATTATTCCTATTGATATTAATTATTGTTATCAGGTTATACTCTTGTCAGCAACCATGCCTGATGATGTGCTAGAGGTTACAAAAAGGTTTATGAGAGATCCTATAAATATTCTGGTCAAAAAAGAGGAATTGACCCTTGAGGGTATCAAGCAATTTTTCATTAATGTTGAAAAAGAGGTATTTTTTATTTTATTTTTAGAAAAAACAGTTTAGTCTTAGTGGAGTTAACTTCAGATGAGGTGATACAAGTTTTTATCCAATTTTATTTAAACTTATTTAGGAATGGAAATTAGAAACACTGACTGATTTGTATGATACAATGACCATTACACAAGCTGTTATTTTCTTAAATACAAGAAGGAAGGTAGATTGGCTAAAAGAAAAGCTTAATGAAAAGCTATTCACTGTTTCTTCAATGCATGGTGATATGGATCAAAGTGAACGTGACCTTATTATGAAGGAGTTTCGTTCAGGATCTAGTCGTGTATTGATAACCACTGATCTTTTAGTGAGTTTTTATACTTCAAAAAGCTTTTTCAACTGCTAAAAAGTCAAGATCTTCATAAATATACAAGGATTTCTGAACACTATATTTAAAACAATCTGTAGATTAAAACTTTTAGATTTTTTTCCTAAAATGAAAGTTTTTATTTTCTGTTTTATAGGCTCGTGGTATTGATGTTCAGCAAGTCTCATTGGTTATCAATTATGATTTGCCCACCAATAGGGAAAATTATATTCACAGGTACTTAGTGGTTTTCATAGTTTGTTTATTTTATAAGAATTTTAAAATAGTTAATTGTTATATATATATTTTTTAGAATTGGCCGAGGTGGTCGTTTTGGTAGGAAGGGTGTAGCTATTAACTTTGTCAGTCAAGAAGATGTCCGTGTCTTAAAGGATATCGAAACTTTTTACAACACTAAAATTGAAGAAATGCCAATGAATGTTGCTGATCTAATTTAATATTGGCAATAGTGTCTGAATAATCGAGTAAAAAGTTTAAATAGTGAAGAAGGAATATTGTTGATTATTCAGGCTAAACGTCAAGGTTATTTTAGGCTGGTAATACTGGTGTGGTCTTAGATTGCTTAATTAATAATAAAACTAAAAAATATAAGTGTTAAAACACTTTTAACCGGCTTTGTCGATATATAATATGTATATGAAAAATTATTTTGTGTTTTTATTTTGTTTTGACTTTTTTATATTTATAATATCTGAGCGTAGGTTCAATAAGAAAAAATTGCAGCAAAGCCTTCTCTTATACGTTTCATTTTTTATTCTGCTAACAACCACTCAGTCTTTTGTAGGTACATTAAATTTTTAACAAATATAAATTCAATATATACACTTAAAGTATATTTCTTTTTTCTCATGTTCAATGAAAGACAAAACGAAGTTTTTAAAACGTCCCGCAGTGTATGAATTTGTTGGTTCCAAATTAGCTGATAATGAGTATTTATCAAGGTACTGTTATCTCTAATGCAGATTGCAGTTATGGTTCTAGAAAACATTTCTTATCACACCTGTCTCAGAGACTTAATCACCTATGAAGTAGAGTTTATTTAAAACCAACTTCTAGGAGGCTTAAATGTACCAACTACGTCACTCTAGGCAAGGGCGTTTAAAGTGGCTGCAACATTTTACTTATTAAGTATCGGGACGGTTCTTCATAAAGGTTACAAATTCTCGCAAGATTGAACTTCAGGCATTGTACTTTGTGTATATTTATCAAATAACTGAAATTAGACGGCGCCATTCATTTTTTCTTTTTCTTTCCAGTTTTTTTTTATATTGAATTTCAATGTTGCGCTCATGATGGGATGTCTTGCACAAGTAGCCACAATCGTTACACAGTTGAAGAAATAAAGATATATTAGAACGCTATGCAAATTATTTTATTTTCTTAAAAATATTGGCCTTACATATATGAATGACTCAACTAAATGTCAAGATCTAATGCTCAGTACAGTAAAAAGTTATGATTTTGTGATTGGTGTTGTATTTAACATGGTCATTGAAAATATCTTTAAATGGCGTTAATTTCACTTTATCAACCCCATGAATCCACATAAATCCTAACACTATTTTTGGGTTTAAAACAATTTGACTAGTTAATATAGTTCTAACTTCTTAAAAGACAGTTATCCTCCTGTAAGAGTGCAATAAATCCAAAAAAATGATTATTATTAATAAAAATAAATGACACAATCATGCTAAAAATTCCTATGAAACTCTTTTAAAGCAGATTTTTTGTTGTTGTTGCATTTATTTATGTTAACTGGTTTCTTTTAAATCCGTTCCTTTTTCAGAGATTGTCATTTTTCTTTTTTTGGTTTCTTTAAGCATTTCGTAGAACTAAGGCTTTCCTAAAACTAGATGATGTGTAAAGTGTGATATAGATATGACGGAAGGGTGGATCGGGGGCCCTCGTACTTTGTTATTATGGATTAAAGGAATTTTTGCTTTTTGTATATTTTAACCAGTTATAAAAAAAACTGATGAAGCATCTGAGCCTGTCTCCATATTATTATATTAACTTTGATCTCATTTTTAGTACATAAATGGAGTTAATGATAGATTTGCAACGATAATACATTTAAGCAAACATGTTCTATTTTGCTACAATGTTTTGTTTCAAAAATCATAAAAAACTTGGTTTAAATATAACTTTTACTAATTACAATGTTTGCCCTATAAAAGTTTAAGCACACTGTTTTTTAAGCGTTTCTTACTATTCCAAACAACCCTTACAAGTTGAAAAATCATAAACTCGATTTTAAGGAGCTAGAATAGGAGCTTATCTAAAGGAGCGTTTAAAATGATAAAATAACAATAGTGTTTCATAATAAAAACAGCTGATTAAGCAACGAGTACGCTTCATAAAAGGATACCAGTAAAATATTCAACAAAACGATCGGCTTCTAAATTTTTAAAGATAGACTTAGAGTTTTTGAAAAAACCTTTACCGTAAAGCATTAGATCTATGCTGACTTAAATTTTTCTAGCGTCTGGTTGCTTATTGGAGCGGCAAATGTTCTACCGACAATATATTCTGCAAATCAGTAAAGGAAGAGAGAGAACTAAAAATGCTGCATTCCCACGCAATTTTAATAAAACTAGAGAAAATTTTAAACAAAACAAAGAATTGAAGTTAAAATAACAACTTTTTTTTCAAAACATAAAATAGACTTTTAGATTATTATTTATAAATAAACGAAATGAACCAAAAAACAACTTTCATTTACAGAAGATACTTATTTCCACAGACTTGTGATTTAACAATCGCTCAGCAATCTTTTCCATTAGATAGCTACATTAGATCCAAGATGACTTGAAATAACTTTTCCACCCTTCCGTGACAATGCATAGATCTCTTCTTTTAAAAGATCGATTTCACGAGCCTGCAATTGAGCGAGTTGAACTAACCTGCTGCGCTCTTTTGTCTCTGCTTTCCCGTTCTCTCGAAACACAGCACCCTAAATACAATGTATAAAGAAAATTTAAAACGGCGACCAGATTAACGATTAATGAGTAATAAAAAGTCATAAATTCAAGGAAAAATCACGTGACAACTTGACAATGAGCACAATAACACATGTAAAACAGTCACAAAGAGTTAGTATTGTCAAAGGACAAATAACTTGTAAGTATACAGTTTAGTACTAGCAATAAAGTAAATGAGAATACTCCTAGTAATGTCTTAAGTCTTTAAGAATGATCTACAAAAGTATCTCAGGAACAAACATACGTGAGTTAACAACGAATACTGATAACAGATCTTTCGCTTAGATTACAAAACCAGGAAGGAAGTTTTTTAAAATAGTAGAGTGATTTCATTTTTTGAAATCAAGTATACAAATATAGCTAAAAAATTTTTCTGTGACATTCAAAAATTGAGTCTTGAAACCGTTGAATATGTTAAAGCACTCGATCACAATTTGAAATCAGTCGTTAAAAACTGAATGTTACATTCCATGGATCGGAATTCAGAATTAAGTGCACTCCATGCATTGAATTCAGAATTCCAATGCCTTCCACGCATTGGAATTCAGATTTAGGTTCGGCCATTTGCATTTACTGAGCTTAATGACAGATGAATGAAAAGTCCAAAAAATCTTAAGTTAGCAATAGAAAAAAAAAAGATTAGAAAACTGAGACTTGCATGATCTCGTCTTAAAATACCTAATTACCTCTAACGAGTGTAGAAACTGGATGTAATTTTTCAACCACAGGTTGCCTTAGTACCAAAGCTCAATTTAAAGCTGTTAAGTTTTCACACTATAAATTCTCAATCTTAAATTACTTTATTGCATCTCCGAATACTCTTTACGCAGATAAATAGTGTATATATATGTAAATAAGAGTAAATGTTTTACATCAAATTGGATTGATCATTTTGATTTATTTAATAAACATTACAATGCACATGTAAAAAATTATTTACATAAAAATTTTAGCTGTTGAGCAAGTTTTTCAAATCCCGAGGATTCTCAAATTTTAATCCGGAAATCGAAAGAAAAAAAAAAAAAAAATTTCTTTTGGATTCCTTAATCAACTCTAAAAAAAAGTTAAATGTTTAAAATAAAACTCACAAATCTTTTTTGCTTTGAGTCAAGCTGCTGCTCCAACGTTCGCTGCTGTAGAAGAAAATTTGTATAAGTATCGACAAGTTTCGTGTTCTCTCGAATGACTTTTGTTAATTCAATTTGGTAGCTTTCGATATGTTTCTGTTAAAATAAAAATGATCTAATTTTGTCCACAAAAAAAACAAAACAAACATAACTTTTAATGAAACGAAAAAAAACCATTTTGTATAAAACTGAACAATCAAAGAAATCTCTTGTGAGCTTATAACCTACATTCCACTCGGAGATCTCTTTGAAATATTGTAACTTCTGTTCCTTTAATTTTTCTTTTAATTCTTCCGCAACCCTATTAACAGATACTAACTCTAACTTCGACAAGTCCACTAAGCGACCAAACTTCAACATTTGTATTTGTCGTACTTTATCTTCAAAATTTTGAATCTAAAGATTGTTACTATTGCGTGTGAGAATATTTAAACCAAAAAAAAACCGTAAAAAAGTTTATCTTCTAGTAACACTTTTATATGAAATAATACCTTATTTTGCAAATCCTTCTTCTCTCTGATCATCTGCGCATGCTGTTTCTTTCTTTCTCTGTTAGACAAAAAAAAGTTTTTAAAAATCTACATAATGAAAAGTTTTTTTTTCTCGAAGAAGAACCAATAGAAAAGCAATAAAAAAGCAAAAAGATTCATCCAAGGTTTTGTTAAATGGTAAACATCTTTTAAAAGCAACTAAGAATATTTAAAAGCAACAAAATTTTCCTATGTCTAAAATTTAAAACGTTTTAAATTTTAAAGGGGCATCTTCAGAAAATACAGAAAATCAAAAAACTCACTTAAACATCTGCTTTTCCTTAATTTTCTCTTTGTCTAGTTCTTTAATACGAACTTGTAACTTGTCTAAATTTTCTTGTTCAAATACTAAACATTGTGAAAGATCACGAGGTAACTTTTTATTGATGATGTACTGGATTTGGTCAAGCTTAAGAGTAACCACGACATCTAATTCGTTTAACTTTTGTTGTTTTTCACGCTGAGAAATAAATATTTTTAAAAATACATTTAACACCAAACATTTAATAAGTTTCTTAAAAATTTTTGCAATATTTCTTGTCGATGTTTATGGCATTACTTTGTTTTTTATGAAGGCTGTGGTTTAACTTACATAGTATGAATAAATACATCAAGCTCATAAATCAAATTGCTATCGAAATATTGGTTTAATAAAAATTATTCTACTAGAAAACTACCTGAAAACTTTCGAGATCAGTCCCAGCACTGTTAAGAGCTGCCTCTATCATTTTCTCCTTTTTAGTTAAAGATTCAAAATCTCTCTTCATCACATCAAAATTTTTTCTGGTTTCCACTAATATCTCCTCTAAATTCATTTTTCTTTCACGGAGTTCACAGACTTGATCAAAAATTACCTAAGCAATAAAATTCAAAAGAGATCAATTAAAACAGTAGCTTCTTTTATTTTCACATTTTTATAGTATTAAATTTTTTGTATAGTGAATGTAATAATGGTAATGTGATTACCATTATTACATTCACTATACAAAAAACTCTCCTTTATAATAATCAAATTACCTGGTCACAACCTTGTGGGCAAATGCTATAATCCACCTCTTCATCGCTTTCTTCCTCTTCTTCCTCATCATAATCATCATCTGTATCATCATCAGTATCCTCATTATCGCTGTTTTCATTAGAAGATTTTACTTCAACATTTTTCTCTATAAAAAAAAAACATATTTTTTCTCTTTAAAAAAGTGTTGCTTTAAACATATAAAGAAGATTTATGTAAAAGATTAAATATAACAAATACACAAAGCAAAAAAAATGATCTCTTCACAATCAACAAACATGCAAAACCTTAAGAGTGATGTTTCTTGCATTTAGTTAAAAAAACGAGTAAACTAAAAATAACTGCTGCAAAAACCTGTACTGTTGTGCTTCTTAATTCGTTTAACTTTTTTCTTAAAAACTTTGGTAAGAAAGTTTTCAAATTTGTTGTTATCTCCCAAAACTTTTGTAAAGGAGAGAAAAATAGCTTTCTCTTTTTCTTGTAATTTTTCTAATTCATCAGATTTAAGTTGTAACAAAGCAGCACTTTCTTCAACCTAAAATTATTTGAAATACATATTTACTTTAATCATTTACACTGCATGTAATCAATAGAATTTATCTATTTATATCCCCTAAGTTTAAAACAAAGATTTTTTCTATAACTTTAACAAAAGTTTATACAAAAATTAAACTAAACCTTTTCTTCTATTTCTTCTTTTTTTTGAAGTTTGCTGTTCACTTTTTCAGCAAGTTCAATTTCTCTCTTCTCAAAGTCTTTTAGAAGCATCAGTTCTTGAAACAATGTTATTTGTCTAAGAAAAATTTTTATTTCTAGTATATAACAATAACAAAAACAATAAAAATGATGCAAAGTAAAGATTAAGTTTTACTGAAGTTATTTCTCAAAATCAAAAAATTTTATGCTTTTAAATCTAAATGGGTTTAATTGGTTTAAAAGATTAGAGATGTCTTTGTTGCAATTGTTGAGAGCATTTTTAATAAAAGAATATAGATTTAGGTTCATGATAAACTAATTCAATCATTAAAAAAGAATGTAACTTAAATATAACAACTTTGAAATATTAAAGTACTTTAATAAGAAAAAACCTCAATTCTGCATTTTTCATCTTCACATCAAGAAAGATTTTAGTTTTTTGCAGTTCAAGCAACTCATTGTCAAATGAAGTTAACTTCTCATCAATTTCTTTTAAAAGTTTTTCTCTTTTGTATGACAAACTAAATCCATTCAATTTTTTTTAAAATTTATTTGAATTAAAAAATGATTAAAAAGAAAAATAATAAATATAAATATATTAAAAAACAAATCATAAATAACTTTCATAGTGATTTAAAGGCTACAATTGGCATAAACTCATAATGTTAACAGTTATCAGAAAATATACACGCAATATTTCAAATGTAAAAGCACCATATTCTTTCTTCTTTCTCAATTGCAATTTGTAGGGGTAAGCGATTTTCTTCAGAATCATCACACTGCAAATTTAAGTCAGACTCACTATGTAAAAAAGATGCTGTATGATCTGACAAAAAACTTGATTTTGCTGTTGTTTTAGAATTACTCAAACTTGCATTAAGGCTGTGGTTCTAAAAAAGTTTGCATACCGAACTCACATTTCAACGTTCACAAAAAAAAATTACTATAAAAACTAAAATTATAATAGTGAAATGTAATTAAACACAAAATCAAAATTAAAATTTAAAACATAAAAACTTACCAACTATATACTATTTTGAAAATGAATCTTTGTCTAATAAATCCCATTGCAACAAAAGACAAATTTGTACCTATTTATTTGCTATTTTACAAAACATCTTTTGTATATTTTTCATAAAAAACTAACCTCATTCAATATCAAGCTTGCAGTGTTGTTTGATGGTAAGTTAGATTCATTAATTAAAATATTGTCAATCCCAAGAGTCTCTTTAGAAAAGTTAACCAGCATTTCCCTTGTATAGCTATATTTTCTGTAAACAGATGTTGATTAGCAATTATTTGTTTCATATTAAAGTTTCTTAGTAATTATTAAAAAAATTTTAAACAAATTTTTTGGAATTGTAAAAAACCATGAAGAAGTTCATATTGTCCAAGATAAATATATACTTGAATCAAAAATCTTCTTTAATATCACTTACTTCTCTGGTAACTCCTCATCTTTCAATGCTGGAACATCAGGCGACAACGACGAATCCATAAGTTTTGCTTTTGTCTTCTCTAAATCTCTTGTTAAATCTTTTATCTATCAAGAAAAAAAAGTACTTCAAATTGTGATTTGTTGAAATTCTATTTTGTAAAATTTTTTAAAGTTAAATCACATACATTTTAAAACATGTTTTTTTTATTAAATTTTAGCCATTGAAACAAATAGTATTTGCTGAAAAATCAAAAAGTGCTGACAAATACTAATTAATTGGTATTGAAATTAGGGATCGAAAAAAATTACTTCTTCATAGATACACAATTTCTTGTCTCTCAGATCAACCACTTGATCATTAAATGATTTCTTGATGTCATGTATCTACTCATTAAATATATTGAAATAAATTCTTTTAGATAATTGTAATTGTTCAAAAATTTCTTAAAATTAAAATCAATATAAATAACCTTTTGCTGTAGATCAAGCAGCTGAGCTCTTTTTTTTTCAGCATTAACTCTCTGATGCTCAGGCACAACATAATCATCTGATGTTTTTAACTTAAAATCTCCAATAGTTTGCTCAGCAATCCTAATATTCTGTAAATCATCTGGATCCTCGTAAGTTTCATCTGGTTTGTTTCTGTAGAACTCCTCCCACTGTGAGGAAACAGCAACAATAAAAAATGAAATTCATAACTTCTATCTTATCAAATTACAAAATTCAACAATAATTTACTTTTTAAAAACAAATCTAATTTACCGCTTTTTGTCTATTTAACCTTTTTTGTTTTCTCTCTTCAGCTTTTTCAATTATCTTTGCAATTTTTCCATCCAGCTTTTGTTGTGTTGGCTTTTCAAGTATAACTGAGAGATCATCACTTTTTTTTTCTTTTTCTAATTGAGTTGCTTTGATTGGTCCACGGAAACCAACTGAGATCTTACGGTTGTTTTGAGCTAAAATATTTTAAAATTATCATAAGCTTTTATATCATAGAAGTAGTCATCAAAATTTAAATCAGTAAAAATTCAAACCAAATCCAAAATCATCAAATTTAACTAAAAAAAAAAAGTGGAAACCTACCAATGCTTTCTTTAAGATTCATACAACGCTGATTTTCAGCTGCAAGAGAATAAAAGTCATCTTCAAGTTTATTAATACGAAATGAGCATACTGACCATCCAGAGCGAAATGCATGGAGTACAATCAATTCATACTCTACCTTACTCTTATACCTAAAAGAAAAAAACTTACAATATGTGAATACATTACAAAAAAAAAAACTTCTAAAACCTATAATTATTCTCTATTTTGTATTAAAAGATCAATTACCAAACTTGCTGATATTAATTTTCTAAGGAACAGTACTATTTGTTGAAACATAGAAGTTATTTGAATACAAATCCAATCAAATAAAATTATACAATATTTTAAAAAAAAAAAAATACTTTTTTTGAAGTTTATGCAACCCTATGCTGTGTTTTTCAGTCTCCCATGCCATTTCTTTTTTTAGTATTTCAATCTAAATATAATAATTCTTAGGTGTACTTTTAAGTTAAATGTAATAGTTCTTAGATATAACTTGCAGCTAAATACAAATTAAAATAAAAGATCAAATTTGAAGATCAAATGATAAATTGGTAAACTTTGATTGCATTTATTTTATTGGTAGTAATTATAACTTTTATAAATTTTTTTATTTTAGCAATTATAACTTTTAAAATTTAACATTTTATTTAAGGAACTGATGGTTTCTTTTAATTGATTTTACTTTTAAATTCTTCTGTAACCAAAATATTATCAATTCATAGTGGATCGATGTTCTACATATCTTTCTATGCTAAAGCAACCTTTTTTTGGATGGTTATTAGCATATGTAGATTTAACTTAGAAACTATTAATGTGATTTATAAATTGTTTTAAAAACGGAATGTCTTTAGAAAAGAACTTTTTATATAAGTATATATAAAATTATCTTTTTTTTTTGTAGAAGATGGAAAAACCCTTTTTTGTTACACTCAAATTCTTTTGTTTGAAAGCTGAGTTTAATTGTACATGAGCTAACTTTATAGTAAAGCAATTTCCATAGATTTAATTCATCTACAATTTCAATGTTCATCTGTTCAAAATGCAAAAGAAAAGAATGCCGATAGAAAAATGAAATAAATAATGCCTTAGAAAATATAGAGCAAAAATTGATTTCATAGAATGCAGAAAAATATTTAAATATCACGTACTATGAAGTAAGAGAATGTAACAGTATTGCATTTTTAAATGTCCAAATTTCATAACAAAAAACTCTGTTACCTTAGCATCCGTTTCTATTGTCTCATCAGCATACATTTGTGGATCAATAATAAACTCCTTTAAATATATGGGGAAAAAAAGGACAAAATAGAGTTTTGAAAATTACAAAGGAATGGAAAATTTGCAGCTAAAATTATAAAGAAAAACATAATACAAAAAAAACCACATCCACACAGTTACCTCAGAGCTTAGCTGTAAAAAAGTAGGAAGTTCTTCATTTCTCAACTTCAGGTTTTTGAATTGTTGCCTTAAGTTAGAAACTGTATTCCTTACACTTTCTTTCTTTTTATATGCAAGCTGCATCAATTTGTCATACTCAGCTTTTTGTTTTTCTACTTCAATACTGGAAAGATAAAAAAGTTGTGAAGAATTAAATTTTTAAATTACAATTACAACAATTTATAATAACAAACATTCATCAACTTTTAACCTGTAGTGATTTGGATCCTTGATATCATCAACTTGTTTGAGAACCCTAAGTTCTGAATTTAAAGCCCAGTCTAACGTTTTATCAAAATTTGAAAATGACTGTATTTTTGATATCTCATGAAATTTAAAGACAAAAAGGTTGCCGTCTTCTCCTGCAGACATTACATACTGACCATCAAAACTTATACCGATACTAGAAATAACTCCACATTGATTATCATGGATATTCATTGACCAATAAGTGGAAGCCATACTTTCAACTGAATTCAAATGCAACTTCTGTGCTCTTAAAGAACCATCCTCAAGACCCATAATTATGTAACTCCAATCAACACTAAAATTACTGAATCATAAACAAATAAAGTGCTTTAACTTATGCAGTTGTTTTGCAAAGCTCTTTAAACTTGTAAGGTATTATCATTTCATATCATATTTTTATAATATTTTTGTAAATGTTCATTTTTTTACTTACCTAACTATTGAAGATGTAACAGAAACATAATCATTTATGTCAAGCAATTTGATTGCTCGAACAGAATCAAAAATTTTGGAAGTCTTTGAAAATGTGCAGATGTAAAGAAAACCAGAGTCCCATTTATCCTGAAAAACACAATGTTTAAGTAACATTAACTAAAGCAAAATATTTACAGATAACAGGAAAACAGGCCACTACTGAATTTTTACAAATAGGACATTATGGTTCAAATTTTCCCAAATCGTAGTACTTAGTAATTAATTTAATGCAGTCTTAAAAATAGGTTTATAAGGTCAATAGACCTTAAAAATGCTTTTGAGTGATACTTAAAAACTCAATGCATTTCTTTTGATTAACATGTTGAAATGTAATGTATAATCAAATAACAAGACAGTTACAAGTATGAACAAAAAAAAAAAAGAAATTTTACCAGACTTAATACAAAATGTTTGTAGTCAGATTCATAAAAGCATTTCAATAAATTTCCTTGGGGATGCTTCTCTTGAATACTTTTATCTTCAAGCTCTTTTTCTAAAGTATTTTTATTTTCAACTTCTTCAACATCTTCAAGGCCTATTTCATCATCCTTGTTTTTTGAAACTTCTTTTTCAACATGATCTTTTTTTCTTTTGGATTCTATCTCTAACTTCTATAAAAAAAAAAAAAAAAAAAAAAAAAAAGCAAACCATTGACAGTTGCAAAGTTTAATTCAAGAGTAAAAAAATTAAATTAAGTAAGAACATCAATAAAATGTTTCTAATAACAAACACACACACAGATATATATATATATATATATATATATATATATATATATATATATATATATATATATATATATATATATATATATATTAGGGTGATCCAAAAATGACCAAAAAATTTTTTTTTTTACTTTTTGCTATTCCTAAGGTCTAAATGTGTTCATTTATGAAAGGAAACATTGTACCAAAAAAATCAGCCAAATCGGTTAATATTTAGAGGTCGCGCTGGGGCGATCTTTATACCCCTCTAAAATTGGAATTTTCAAAAGTTCAGTAAAATATTGACCTTCGTTTTCTGTGCACATTTCGGTTATTTACCGTTCGATTTTAATAAAATAAAAACGAAAATAAAGCTCTTATTACGCATAATAATTTTTGTTAAAAAACATTTCCTTTTTAAATGCATATTAAAGCGGCAAAATAAATTGCAAACTAAGCCAAATTTCATTATATTTTATTATATTGGTTTATTATATGGTTTAGTTCAGTTCGAGACTTTATCGAGAGTTTTGTGATTCCTGAAATAAAATTACAATAGTTTATCTATTTTGCTTGACTAATAATATTAATTACAGTATTTTAAGAAAGTGATATAATTGCGAGTTTCAACGAAACTAATTTTTTTTGGAAATATAGGTGACAACAAAATATATTTTCATTCATACACTGTATTAAAGAAAATTTAAAATGGCTGCAGTCGCAAAGTCAACACGCAGTTCTACAGCAAAATGGTTAATTGGTCAACCAATATCAATGCTTTCCCATCTTAAGCTTCCAACGATTTTGGAAGTATTAAAATGTTTTTTCTTCCACCATGAGGTGAAAGGATTGAGTATACATGAAAGTTCGGTAACAGTTATCAAATCAACTTGTGAAATTTGGGAAAAAGCTAAAATTCCTACAATTCGAAAGGATAATGCAGTTACAAGGCTTGAAAAATTTCATAAAGAATATACGGATCTATTAAAAGACAGAAATAAGAAATCAGCTGTTGCTAGAAGCAAAGTAACAGACTTTGAAAAGAGAATTATGAAACTTTTTGATATTGCGCCAACTAATGTTTTTGATTTAATAAAAATTGCTGAAGATCGCGATTTCCTCATAGATCAACGAGATGATAGGAACTTGGTCTTGGGTTCCATTGATAAAGATGATGCAGAGAAAGAAGAAAATAAAGTTTGCAGGGAGATAAGTTTGGATAAACGTTTGCAAAAAGAAGCGTTAAGGAAACAACGCTCTGAAGAAGTAGTTGTTCTTGAGAATTCAACTTCGCCTTCAAGTTCTGCTAGTAACGATCATGATGATATCGTAGTTTTGAAAGGAAAAGATGATGTTGCAGAAAGCTCCAGTCTGAAAAGGAAGCGTTCTTTAAAAAAAAATTATTACCCCTGAAGTTGTCGCTTCCTTAGATAGAGGAAAAGTAAGCAATCGTGTGGCAATGCGAACTATAGCAGCTACAATGCAAAGTTTAGGAGCTCCCATTGAAGAGTTCTCTATATCTGTTACTACTTTTCATAGGGCAAGAACTGATTATCGTGAAACTTATTACAATCAAACGAAAGAAAATTTCAAACCGGATGTACCTCTCGTAGTTCATTGAGATGGAAAAACCATGGCAGACATCGATGGAAGTGGAAATGTTGAGCGTTTGTCAGTTTAAGTAACAGGACGTGGTGTTGAAAAACTTCTGGGAGTGCCAAAACTTCCTGATTCAAAAGGAGAAGCCATTGCTACTGCAGTTGTAGCCTCCCTCCATGAATGGGACGCTTCGAATCTTATTAATAATTTCTGTGGCATGTTGTTTGATACCACAGCTAGCAATACAGGATCTGAGAAAGGTGCTTGTAATTTACTTGAAGAAAAATTAGGAAAAGAATTATTGAATTTAGCTTGTCGTCATCACATTACTGAAATTGTTGCAGGATCTGTGTTTAAAATTTATTTTCCAACAACGTCCGGACCAGATGTTGCTATTTTCAAATGATTTAAACAAGCCTGGAAGAATATCAAGAAAGATGATTTTAGCCCAACAGTGCAAGATGAAGAAGCTGAAAGATATCTTTCAAACGTCTCGATTGAAAAAAAATCGTCTATAATTAATTTCTTTAAAAAATGTTTGCAAGACTCACAACCACGAGATGATTATAAAGAACTTCTTGAATTATGTCTAATATTTTTAGGAGAGCAACCTCCTAGTGGAATAAGATTTAAAGCACCTGGAGCCTTCCATCATGCTCGGTGGATGGCAAAACTTATTTATTCAATTAAAATATGGTTATTTAGAGATCAGTTTAAAATGGTGCAACATGAATTAAACGCAGTAAGAGATATTAGCATGTTTGCTGTGTTAATATATGTTCGACAGTGGTTTACTGCACCACTCAGTGCCTCGGCCCCATTTAATGATTTAGATTTTCTAAAAAATATTGAGGAATATCGTGAAATGAATGAAAATATAGCGACCACTGCAACCAAGGCAATGAAGCGGCATCTATGATATTTAAGTGAAGAACTTATATTTTTAACCTTTTTTAGTGATGATGTAGAGATTGAAGTTAAAAGAAAAATGATAACTGCCCTTCAGCGTCAATGCGTAGACAATAATAGGCCATCAAAGAAATTAGCAGATATTACAAATGTAATGAGTAAATCCCTTGAGGACTTTGTAACGTGTAAATCATTTTCATTTTTTAATTTCTTAAATATTGACATTTCCTTTCTTGAAGAAGATCCTTCAAACTGGAAAAACAATGAGTCGTATGCCGACTCTAAAGAAGTAGTGAAGTCTCTTAAAGTTGTTAATGATTGCGCCGAAAGAGGGGTGAAGTTAGTACAAGACTTTAATGCTGTCTTAACAAAAGATGAAGAGCAGCAAAAGTATGTGCTAAATTTAGTTGCAGAAAACAGGGCTGTCTTACCAGATGCAAAAAAATCAACATTGAGTGCTAAACAAACCAGGCGACAATGAGCAGCTGTTGTTGTTTACTGTTGTTTAATAAAAATTATTATGTGTAATAAGAGCTTTATTTTTGTTTTTATTTTATTAAAATCGAACGATAAATAACCGAAATGTGTACAGAAAACAAAGGTCAATATTTTACTGAACTTTTGAAAATTCCAATTTTAGAGGGGTATAAAGATCGCCCCAGCGCGACCTCTAAATATTAACCGATTTGGCTGATTTTTTTGGTACAATGTTTTCTTTCATAAATGAACACATTTAGACCTTAGGAATAACAAAAAGTAAAAAAAGTTTTTTTGGATCACCCTAATAAATATATATACATACATACATACATACATACATACATACATACATACATACATACATACATACATACATACATACATACATACATACATACATACATACATACATACATACATACATACATACATAATCATACATCTGTGTGTGGTTTCACTTCTAAGTACTAAAAAAGCTGATAGGATTGTTTTCAGTTTTTGAAAAGGTTCTAAGATGGCATTATGCCTCAGTTCTGGCACTTTGCTTATGTATATGTGATTGTATACTCATTCACTGAATCTATAATAAAGATAGAAAATTGTACAAAAAACCTACCAGTACATCAGCTTTCACACTTTCAAAATGAAATTCATTGAGTAGCATATTTTTCAATGGAATTTCATAACTTTTTGTTATATCATTTTTCTTGTCTGGTTGTGCCAACTCTAAAACTGTACCATTGCGACAGGAAACAAGAAGTTTATTGCCATGCTTTTTTAAAAAATACAAACAAAAAGTAAAAAAATATATATTAAAATTGATAATAATGAAACTTTAAAATAAATAGTTTTTATAAACCAATATTACAAATAACTTCCAACCTCAAATCAAAGGAAATAATAGAATATTTATTTAAAAAAATAATAAGTTACCAAGATGGTTGACCACTGTAAGGATGTAACACAATCACAAACATTCACAAAACCAATTTTCTGTAAACTTAATTCAACGCTGAAGAAGAAGATAGTTTTTTCTTCACTCTGGATTAAAATTGAAATAGTAAAAACAACTTTTTCTTTGTTTTTGTATGTAAACAAAGAAAAGATGATTTAAAATAGTGGTAGTCTTATTCATATGGTTTTTATATCAAACTACACATAAGTTTTGCATGCACACCCTAAATTGGATCTTCTCAGAAATTTCAATTGGGGATTTCATTGTACATCATGGTAACAAAGTTTAGACAAAAACTAAACATTAGATTGATTTAATCCAATTTAACTCATTAGGCTGATTCCCTTAAAAATAAAGTTTTTGCTTTAACACCATTTAAAATTTTTATTTATACCATCAACTGCTCCCTTACTATGTGAGTTTGTAAAGAAAATTCAACATAAAACTGGTCACAGATACATAAAATTCAACTTATTGAAAGGCTATCACTTGATATTTAACTAAAATACAAAATAAAAATGTCAGTATTGATGGAAAGTTATAAAGTATAAGGCTGTAAAATTATACATGACCATCTACTCATGTCTCATTCATAATTAGGTGGTCTTTAATAAAGTATATGTAATTTTAACCAAACACTATGATTAAACCATTGAATAACAAATTCAAAAGTTAACAAAATCTACAAACTAATTTATAAGGTCCATAATAATCAGGGAAAGGGGGCAAGGCCCTAGTTATTTAGTAGTAGTTAAGCCAATCTAAAAAATGACAAACAAAGTCTAATTGGTAAACCAAGTAAATGTAATTGAAGCAGTAAGCTAAATATTCCTCATTTGAAAAAACTTATAATAACAAGTGTTCCATAAGAAAATGTGTTTTTTTTACAGAACCAAATAAATACAATCTCTTTACACAATATCTTAAATATATTTTGGAATTTTAATTGGATAAAGAACAAAGAAATGTGCAATATTGTACATTGAACTGATGTTAGAAGCAGTAGTATGTATTTTTAGCAAATAGACTGATTACATGATTTAATGTTTTTGACCATTCATTCAGATATTCTATAATGTACTTAAACAGCATGTAAACTGTCAAGAGGCTGAAGCTGATGACTACAATATGGAGAGATTGTCAAAGAATTAGGTAATTTAGATGTGCAATTTTTAAAATAACTTGTGATGGAAAACTTATTAAAAACTGATGTCCTAGCTAAAGATGTGCTTCAGGTTTTCTAACAGTAAATGTGTTAACTTTGTTTAAGAATTTTTTTAGGCAATTTCTTGAAGCAATTTTATTTTATTTTCATATTTCTGGAAGAATTGTTAGTTTCAAAGTATATTGATATAGTAAGTTCTTAACTTTGAATAATGTAAGACCATAAAACATTTTGCACAAGTTTTTAAATAGGTTGCCAACATATTTTCTTGGGAGATTTAAAATAGATATTCTTAAACTTCTAATAATTTGTCAATATATAAATTCCATTTCTGGTGATTTCTTTACTTCATTCACAAGAGATATTTATTTAGATTATACGCCATGAAGGTTTAGTGGAAGGCTAAGTTCATGGAACAAACTTAGCAAAAAAAAAAAATTATAAATTTAAATACTAATTTTCTAATGACAAAAAATATTTACAACTGCAGTTTAGCCTAATTAGATAAGAGCTTGATATACCAGTAGTTCATTCATCAAATAACAGGCTCATTGGAGGAACTCACCCAGTTTAAAAAAAAAAACACTCTTAAAAGTTCACTTAACTCCAAATCTAACCAGAAGTCTAAACCCAAATGCAAATCTTAACTTTAACACTATGCTTTTTTTTTTCCCTGGGAGATTATTTCATGACAGCAAAATATATAAGGGTTTTGTATGCTAAAACCTTTGAATCTTTAGTTACTAAACACAAACTAATTAATTATGACCTACGAGTAATTGATAATATATCAACTCTTAATGGACAACATGATAATTTACATTTAACATAATAGACTTTATCATAAAAGTTGTATGTATTTATGTTATAAATAATATTAAATTGGCATACAATTTATATTTATAAAATCAGAATAGAAATGTATGCCAGCTTTTACATGTATTTAATATTGAAAATTAATTGTAGGCCTATAAAAGTTAGTCAACCCTCACTAAATTAAGGTTTAGATCAAAATGCCAACTAGAAATTGACTTTTCTCTTCTGCCTAAAGAGAAATGGGATGTAATTCAGGAGTACTGATGATATTTGATAATACTTTGTAATTTCACTGAAAGTATGTTCTAGAAGGAGAACTGAGAAAAAGGGGTAAAAAAGTAGAACTGTACATATGAACCATTTTTGAAGCACCCTGATAAAGTGGAAATAAATAATACATTTCTAATTCCTGTTCATGAAAAAACTGAAAAAATAGCAATGCTTTTTTCTCCTAATTTGTTTATGGTAAAGGTTAGGGAAGAGATAATTAGGATGAATGGTTAGAAGTTTTGAAGATTTTTATTGTAGAAGATATTTAAATGTTAACAATAATAGTTTTGACAAGTGTAATATTTTTCAAATAACTTTTGCTATAATTACATTTATATTTTATTTTTAGGTTGATTTGAGGGGGGGGGGGGGGTACAAAAATTATGTTAGAAGATTTAAGACAGACTAATAAGAGATGCTTGTATCTTCCAAAATGTTAAAGTTTTTTTAAGAACTAACATTTTAAAACCAGTTATACTAAATATAAACCTTAACTTGTTCTCGAAAACATATCTTCTACCAAAATTCTTTTGCTAATGAAACTTTGTTATATTAATCCTCGATACCTTCTATCAACACTTAAGCCATTTGATATGTAATGCTACTTTTTAAGTAATTTTTAAACAAATTTGATTTAATTTAAACCTCATATCATGATAATAAATGGTCCCAATTTAATATACCTGGAGGATCCAGGTATATTAAATTGGGACCATAGTTTTTAATTTAATTTTAACCTCATATCATGATAATAAATGGTCCCAATTTAATATACCTTGAGGATCCAACTTTTGGGTTGTGGCAGCTACAACTCTACACAGAATAATTCTCCATTTTGTCTATGTGACTAGTAATTTAAATTAAATTGACAGCTGAAATAACAAAATTAGGGAGTAATTTTATTTTATGAGTTTGTTTTATTGATTTAAATTTTTTTGCACTACAAATTTTTTCATGTAAAACAATATTAAAAAAACAACAACAAACAAACCCCGGTAGCCAAAAAAACTCCTTGGTTATCAATAGCTATGCAAGTTACTTTTTTGGAGTGTGGCTTGATGGCTTGCTTTAAGTGAAATAAGTAATCACAAGATTTTTGGTATTTATTTTGTTTTTTTATCACAGTTAACCAACGAACCACACCATCATTAAAACCCACAAGAAAAGATAAGGAGTCAGGATCAGCCTAAAAAAATTAAATAGCTTCATCAAAAAAATAAACACTAAAAAGTCAATAATAAAACTGATAGTGTTTGATTAACTAAACTTAGGTTAATTTTCCATACAGATTGAGGTATCCACAATGTAGAACAACCAGCAGCATTAAATTTCTGTTCACACAACGATTGCTTAGACACATAGTCATGCAACCGCACAGTACCTAGAAAATGGGTATAACAATTGGAACTATTGCTACTTAGTATTTAGATTTGTAATAGAATATATAAAGTCTCATCTTTTTAAATTTTATCTGACAGTAATACAGAGAAAGAAGTGGGTTATTACCATCATCACCAGTTGTTATAACTAAGTGTGCAAAAGGACACATTGATATTGCATTGATTTTACCAGCATGATAAGAAAATAATTTTATAGGAGCTTGACTCTAAAATGATTTTTATGATACTTTAACTTCTAAACATTCAAAGATGTAAATACTTATAAAAATTGTTGTACAATTAACATATAATTGATTTAATTATTATAACACATTCTAATAATAGAACAAACTCTTTACAATGTGAGAGAAGGACAGATCAAGTTGCCATATTCCACCACATGCATCCTAAAATATTTTCAAAAAAAAATTTAATATTTTTTTATAAATGTGACACAAATTCCGTGTGAGAAAGTATCAGAAAGACAAATGTTTCCTTCACACTGTGATGATGTTGAACATTATTATGTAATTAATAATTCTTCTTATTGTATACATAAAAAGCTAAAAAGTCCTGTTTCTTTACCTACAATTTTATTTACTTAAAATTGTTTTGTAGCATTACAGCAATTGACAAAACCCTATGACGTACATGATTCAAAACACCTTCAAATACATTATCCAGTAGTCAAGAATACAAACATTGGTTTAGAACTTTTAAATACTTCCTAGGCGTATTACCCCAAGAAGATGTCAAAAAACATTTTAACTAACTTTCTTCCTCCTCATATTTTTTAATGTATCAGTGAATGTAACATGTATGATCTGCCAGTAGAAAGATTGAGTAACCTCTACATTAAAGCACCAATTAGCTCAATATTCTTTAGCAATATGTAAACAAAAATAAGGTGAATCATTTAATGATTATATTCAAGCACTTAAACTACTTGCCAAGGATTGCAACAGCTACCTCAAAATAGAAACATCAGTTTACTTGTATGCCATTTGGTGTGAAAAATGAAGTAGCACAGTTCCAAAGAACAATTGACAAATTTGTTGCTAAAGAGAAATTAAAAGATACTTTTGCTCATCTTGATAATTTGACAATCTGTGGTAATGACACAACATGACTACAACCTCAACCACTTCCTTTTAGCTGCTAAAATGAACAACTTAATTTACAATAATAAAAAATGTTTTTTCTCTACAAAATCTTTAAACCTTCTTGGTTACAAAGTTATTCATCAATAAATCAAGTCAGACATTGATTGACTTCACTCATTCTGAGAACTACCTGACGAGAAAATCCCTGAAACAAATATTGGGCCTAATTTCTTATTATTCATGCTGGATCCCTCATTTCTCTAAGAAAGTTGATTAACCAATCAAAATTTAAAAATTTCCTTTAGATTCTTCATGTATTATGACGCACTTTTTACTCTCAAGAAAGTCAGTTTGGTCAAGTGTTCTGTTAATGAGAATGAACCATTGAATTAGAAACTGAGGCATCTGATACAGCAATTGCCAGGGTACTTAATCAAAATGGTAGACCAGTTGCTTTTTATTCACTTATTACTATTTTTTAAACATCTGTAATTGAAAAAATACATGTGCTATTATTAAATCTGTCTGACATTGGTGCCTCTGCAAACAGAATTTTTCTTTTCTCATAACAATTTCTTAGACTTTCCCATTTTTTTTTAAACTAAACTTAAGTTAAATATTATCTCCAATAGATTAATTTTAATATCGATATGTTTTTCGAAATGAAATTTTGATTTTTTTATGGGGGACGGAACTGTTTATAAACGTTTGCATAGTTATGTTTTCAATAAAATATGAATTTCTTCCTTCCATTAAAAATTTCATTCGTTTTTAGTGAAAAAACAAAAAGTTATGATGAAAAAACTTGAAAAATTTAGCTGTATATAAACTTTCGCAACTGTAAATGAGAGGGATCAGCCAGCTCAAGATTGTACCATGCTGAAAAAAAAGTTCTTTGAGTGATCAATTGATTTCCTCCAAACTTATGGGGTTAACATTTTTCTTTGTTACTTATTGTTACTTACAAGTAATTAGCTCATATTATTTCATATTTATTTTAGTAAATATGAAATAATATGAGCTAATGATGATAAAAAAAATAACATGAGATAATCAAATTTTTTTTAAACTTTATTACCTCATTTTATTTATGCTCATAATTTTTCTGAAACATACTTGTGCAAACCAAACATTTGATCCTTCTTCATCAGCTGATTTCACCATCCACACCAACTGTGAATCATTTCCAACCTGCAAAAAATAAAAACTTAATAAACTTCTTTAAAGTCGAATTAAACAATAAAAAAAAATATTCTAAACTTTTCTTTCAAATTCATAATATATATATTATAAATATATATACTTTAATAATATTATATAATAATAACATAATATATATACTTTATAAATATTCTTGCTTTTTTTTTCTTTTCCCACCTGATAACAGTAGAAATCTTATAAAAAAAAAAGCTAGATTTTTCTTTCTAATGATTTTGTCCATTTATTATATAATCAGTTTACATCAACATCACAAAAAGTCATTTAAAGCTGAGAGAACATGGAGATCATGAATGTAATACAACACATCTATATGAATCAGCAGGTTTTATTAAGCATTTTATTTTTTTTCATCAAAATAATTTTAAATTGTTTAAAAAAATCTTTCTCTCAAAGTAGTCAAGTATTTTGTACCTTGAAATTGACTGCAATTTAAGGCAGAACATTTTTAGCTTGTTATGCAGATTGAATATATGAATTTTAGTTTATTTTATTTCTTTTTACATTATTAGTCATACAATGAGTTTAGTTAACAAAATAAAGGTGCTAACAATTGGTAAAGAAATATTTTACAAACATTTTGAGGGAGAAATTCCTGTAACAAGAAGCTGAATTCAAAAAAACTATAAACATATGAAAATAATATTTAAACCTTTGTAAACCTTAATTTAAGCTAGAATTATTTAAATTACCTTGAGTTCAGACATTGGCTCTAATTCAAAAATTCTATTTTCTTCTTTTGAATCAGCAGTGTCAATGCTCTCTATATCCCAAACCTATTTTTATTATTCTTTAGTTAGTAAGCATTAATTTTATTATCTACAACAAAACTATTGCAAAAATTGAAAATGCAAAAACTTATTATGTTCTTTGTTTCCACTATCCTTGAAATGTTTTTAAAACAAAAATTTTCTACCTTTACATAGCCATCTAATCCAATTGTGATTAACTCGCCTTCATCCAGAAAAAATTGCTCAATGTTTCCTTGATGACATGATTTTTTCCCTTTGCGCCCTATTTCCACTTTGATTAAACCACCATCCCACAAAAACATGTTTCCCCATTCTGATCCAGATAAAACTTTTCCACCAGGTAACTCAATAAACCCTGGTTTTCATTTTAAAATTGTAAAAAATGTGGAAAATTTATAATAATATTAATTGATTAGAATTATATGAAATGAGACCTACTTTAAAACATCACTGTTTCTGTTTTAGACTTAATCAAAAACTATATTTTCTACTAAAACCACATACAAATAAACCTTTTATACCTGAAATATCAGAGATTTCAGTGATTCCAAACTTTCCCAAATCACCCTGGAGTTTTAAACCAGTAAATGTGTTCGCCATAGTCCAAAATCTATAACAGATTTTATTAAAATAAATTGTAAAACATGACTAAGTATGTATGTGTGTTTGATTTTGATTTTATAGATAGATTTCAAATTTTTTGTTTAAAACATTTCATTGAACTCATAGTCACTTGAAATGGTGAAATATATATTTCCTTGAGATGTCTGCTAGAACAGCAAATCAATTATTACTGCATGGAACAATAACAATTCCTCAAGTATAAATAAGGATCTTTTTTATACTGTAGACACTCCTTATAACAACTAAAAGTTAATCCAACTTTTACTGAGGTACAAAAGTATCAAAGTGATTGTGATATATATATCACAATCACTGTAATTGAATAACTTTACTATATTTATTGTAACTTTAAAATAATCACTTAATATGGCCAACACCACTAGTACAAAGGCGACCTTCATCTTCAAGAGAGAATGCCACTCTAAATATATCTTGAGCAAAAGCCTTTGATCGAAGGATAATACTTTCCTAAAAAAAAAATTAAAACTTCATTCATCGGAAACCATTTTAAATCTCTGAAATGCAACAAAATTTTGTAAGAAAAATCTAATAAAATGAATAGTGGTGCTTTTTTAAAGTCATTTTACACTGGCAAGTTAAAACTTTTCTAAAACTATTAACATCCATACTCCTACAACAAATTTATTACTTACTAACTATAGTTATTATTCAAATAAAAGTTTTTTTCAATACCTTATTTCAAAAACAACTTTTGTCTAAACAATAAATACAGTTAATTCTAATATATATCAACAAATACATGTATCATAATCAAAGCTTTAAATCCAATATATTTTTTTCTTTATAAAGTTTCAAAAAGAAAGCTAACATGAAATAAATCATCCAAAAACAACAAGAAAAGAAAATGCTTTTCAGCTGCTTTAGCAAATCATTGTTCTTACATATTTAAACATAATTTTGATTGAAGTTTTACATAATTTAAGTTGACAACTATTTAACAAGTAAGTTTCTGTGCAATTTTTGATCTTTCATGAGAAGAAACTAAAAATTCTTTTTTTTTTTCATTTGTTGTTTACCAACTATTTAAGGGTTCGTTTCAGAAATATTTTCAGAAAGGTTAATTTCTTTCTCAACTGATTTTCATTCCAAGATGATAAAAGCATTAAAGGAGTCTGCGCCTTCAATTCCAACTGCTAAAAGACTAAATGATTTAACATGATTGTTTATACAACCATTTACAAACATTTATAAACAACACTAATTACATAATTTTTCATTAACTGAATGTAAAACTTTACAAAAGTGTTTTGACAATGTCAAATTTCAATGAACTTTTGTGAAACAGCACTTTCTTTTGTCAATTTCTTTCTCATCCAACTTAATGATTAAATTTGTATAAAAACTTCTGCTTAAGTATCTCATTCACTTATCTAATTCCAAGAGTAAGTGATGGAGGGATATCAACAACTCCTCTAATAATAGCTCTAGCAATACAGCATCATTGTTGTCAATTTTTCTTAGTAGTTCAAACTCATCCATGAATTATTAGCAACTATTCATTTGTTAATTATATTAACAAATCATTTTACTAGGCATATTTACTGAACAATTTTATAACAAACTTAGTTTATTTCAAATCCGGTGTTTCGCTTAGAAACAGGATCATTAAATTATAAAAGAACATACAAAATGTTAATTAAATCAGTAGTTAAATATATTTGATGACTTTATGATTTATCAAATCAATTTTTTTTTTTTTTGAAAAAAAAAAAAAAAAAAAAGCTAATATATCTGATATAACATTCAATAATATTTAATGAGTCTACTTTTAAGATTAAAATAAATATATGAAAAAGCATGTAAGAAATAAAATACCTCTTTCCAATCCCATACTGTTAACATGTAATCAGGAGCACTTCCAACTGATGCCAACATTTTCCCACTTGCTGAGAAATCAAGGTTTGAGTATGCTTTAAGAGTACCTCCACGTAACATTTTGTGTATTTCCAAAGAGGGATATTTATAAACGAAAATTGATGGATGAATTCCTTTTTCTGCGACAGCAAAATACTCTCTGGTAGGATGTACCTGTAAAATGATCACTGCACAATTATTAACTATTAAAGTTAATAATTGTGAACTTTTGATCTAAGTTATTTTAACTTAGATCAAAAGTTCAAATGTTAAGTAATTTGAACAATAATGAATTGTTAAAAAAGTAAAATAATTTAAACACTTTTATAGCACCGATTCCACCACCACCAACACTGTGGAGTTGTTTCTGTTCATAATTTTTCAAGTCGAGTATTTGGCACACATTTCCAGTGGCAAACATGATGTGTTTTGAAGAAAGTACTTCCAAGTTAGGACATTTTTTGCATTCATATCCAAATGAATGACTGTAGTTTGATGCATAAGTTAAGAAAGCTAATTTCACAACTTCCAATGTACAAAAAAATTCAAAAATTAAGTAACTATTTTAGGAAAAACATCAACTTTATGCCTTAAAAAAACGATCAGTTTTCATCTTTTGCAAAGGAAAAACCAGCTATCGATTGTACTATTTAGAAATACAAAATAAAATAAAATCAATTTTCACTATTGTGCTGGTTGATATTTACTCAAGCTTTGATAATTCAAAGACAATTTTTTTTTAAACGTTCCATTAGCATTTTTCCCAAAACCATTGATGTTTTCAAAACCATTGATGTTTTCAAAACCATTGATATTTTCAAAATAATGTTGTTTCTTGTATTCAATATTCTTGTTCTAAATTAAAATATTTCTTAAACTAAATATTATTGGTAAAGTCGAAATACTTCTACGTTTAATATTATTGGTACAATGCAAAAGTTTATTATTGCAATATTATGTTTTATTGTATTAACTATATGTTAATATGCAATACCTTACTAGTAATTTTAATATTTGCTTTTTTTTTAACTTTAATTTTTAATTGAAAAAAACACTAACTGGAAAGATACTATAAAAAAAGCAGATCAGTTGGCTCTTGCTTGGATTCTAAGGAGGTGGCTTTGTCAACAGTCTTGAAGTCATTTTCTTCATAAGGCACTAAAAAAATAACTTTTGGGTTAATTTCTAGAAAAATTCACATAAAAGATACTTTTCCAAAAACACACTTTAAATATTTACTGGGTTATAGTAACAAAGATGGCAATCTTTACTAAAAGCCTATTCATTGTGTACCTTAAAGTCATAATTGAGGTTAATTCTACTTTTTTCCAGGTACAGACAACTTTAGCAACTACATCATATTTAATCCATACTTTGAATATAAATATGATCATTATTAAGTATTTTCAGTTTATTTAGGATAAATATTTGAGAAAAAAATATTTAAAATTTGGACTTTATATTTAAAAGCATGGAATGATATTTTCATTTATCATAAATAAAAAGAAATATACAACATTATCATCTAAAGCGATTAGAGTAGCTTCAAGACTTTTAACTTATGTTTATTATCAGATCTTGGTGACACACTGGCACAATAATCATTCAAAATTACATTTGGCTTGTGCATTGCAATATTTCTGATTAATCTCAAAAAAGTAAAACTCAGATGCTAATAGAAATATCTCACTCAAGGATTTATAACAAACTTTAAACTTTGTTAAATGGAACAAGATAAAACAGAAATATACCCATTGACAGGCATTGTCTGGTGAAATTCTTAGAATGCAAAAATCTACAGACTTTAGCTAGTCATCAAACATTTCATAATAAAGTATTGCTTGTTCTAATAATAGGTTTTTTTTATGTTTCTGCATATATAATCAGCAATATATAGCAGAGTAGTTTTGCAGTACAAGAAATTGATGATTCTTGTCTTTCCAAATTATAAAAAAATTTCACTACCTGCCTCACATTAGAGAGGTGCAAAAAAAACACATTTATGATCTGATAGTTATTATCTCTGAGTATTAACCAAAGCATCAATGTCAATATTCACTGGTAGCAATAATCATTTATATTTTATCCAAACCTTTATTAAAAATTTGCTTGAAATTAATGAAGAATGTACCGCCAGAACTTTGCTTTATTTTCTCAAAACTCTTTTTTAAATGGTAGCTTGTGAGGATTCTAAGAAATCAGCAGTTGCTACTAATAAATGTCTACAAAGTTCAATAACAGCTATGATAAATTGATTTTGCAGTATCATTAGACAATAATTTTAAAAATGAATAAGTTAACAAGCCATGATATGTAAAAAGTGTATGGTATTTTGAAAATTATGTTCAAAGAAAAGAGACAAATTAGAAAGTAAAAAACAAAAGCATTAAGACAGTATAACAAGCAAATTTATTTTTATCTAGCAGATTTCAAATAAATATTTTAAATGTACAAAGGACTTAAAAGAGCCTTGAATTTAAGGAGCTTTTTTTGTCTCAAAAGCTCTTTCATCTTCCTATCATCTTTCTAATTTCATTAAGTCTTAAAATGCTTTCTATAATAATAAGACTTAGTCATACACCACAGTTGTGCAATTTATAAGCTTTCAGTAGACTTCCATGGTTACAACCTTTTTTAGTTAATTTTAAAAATATCCAATATATTTCTTCAGATGCTTTTTAGATTTGCTTATGGTGATGACTCATTTTCAGTCAAGTAAAAGAAAAAAATGTAATGCTTTACAAAAAAAAAGACACAAAAACAGTCCTTAGAGAATTTAACTTGATCTATGTTACTTTGACAGCTTAAAAACTGTTAAAGATATTGTCACATCAAATACATACAATTTTTTTTTATCAAATTCTGCTACTACTAAAGAGCAAAAACTGTTCGTTTGCATATGGTTGAATTGGTAAAAAGTTTAAAATAATATTCCAGAATTGTTTACACAGTAACTAAAAACATAAAATCATAGAAAACTATAGATTGAATTTAAACTAAAAAGAATTTAACATGAATTTGAATCAGTTTTTCATAAGAAATCTATTTTTGATAGTTTAAAACCTTTAAGTTAAAAAGATCTTAGGTTATTAGCAAAACATATTTATTCTTGACTTTTTGCACTGCTTTCGCTTAACAATTATGATGTTATTTATACTTTAGGAAATTTTTCAACATTTAGTTTTAGCACTTTTCCCTTAGTTCATTTATAATTGAAACCTAAATATCACTGGGTAAAAGAGAATTACAGCTTTGTAGTTGAAATAAGGTCCAGGGTTTTTACTGCAATAACCTTCAGTGTTCATTACATCCAGTTGTACTATGCTACAATATCAGTAATTTATTGACTCAGTTTGTTTTACATTATCTCTGAAGATATTAAGCATGATGTTGATGTTATCCATCAGGTACAAATGTTATAATAAATTTTATAAAAACTGAAATACCCCTTGGTATTTAAAAAATATATATTATTTTTCAGAGAAAAAAAATTAAAACCTATGCTTGTTATAAAATCACAATGGATTATTTTTGCAATCAGTCATGGTAAATCCTTATGATGGTATTGGAGACACCTTAAAAAGAGCAACATCAAAAACAAGCCTTAAGAGACCAGATTTATGCAAATTTTAGACCTTTGCAAATATTTAAATTTTGTATATTGCATTTTAAAGATTTAAAGAAAAAATGCAAGAAGTTAGGAACATTTTAGCAAACAGGTATGATAAGTTGTGTACAATCACAATTCTGTAATAAATACATTATATCTAGGAATCATATTCAAGCCATCATAACTATAGGCACTGTTGCAGCCTATTAATATATAGTTAAAGTAAAAGAATTCATTTTAATAACAAAAAGTTTGAATGATGTTTGGTGTTTGAATAAATTTTAAAGTAATGTTTAAATATTCTTATATCTAAATATATTTTTTTCAAATGTGAATTTTTTTAAATAGTTCCCAAATTTATTCTAGCTTTAGTTAAAAAGTGTTAATAATAAAGGTCAAATAAATTTTCTACCATCTACTTAAGTTACTTAAGAGAAAAAGTTTACAAAATCTTTTAAATTGTTAAATCAGTTTAAATCGAGTATCCTATTTTCTTCAAGATAAATTTCATTGAATTCTTCAACTGTACAAAATTTCAACAGTATTAAAAAAGCATAGCTAAAAAATTTTGTAAAAGTTGATTTGGAATCATTCCAGTAAAAATAATTACACTATTAAATAAAAGCAAAAACTTATTCAACCAAACTGACTTTTAAGAATGGTCAGTTAGCGGAGATGGTAGTTTTAAAGCAAAAATCATATTTTCATTATTTTAAAACTTTCTGCATTATTTTTTTTCACATACTCCTGAAAACATTTGAACACCCATACCACCCTAATTCAATAAAATATTAGGGGTTATAGGATCTTGACACCATCTTTAGTAACTTTTAAACTTTAATACATGTATTTATGTTTGGAAGGAGCTATACCATTATAGCATCGTTATAATATTAATTTTTTACAAGGTTTTAACAAAACCACTATTCTGAATATAGCAAATATCAAAAAAAAAAAAAAAAAAAAAAAAAACCAAATCAAATTGGCACCATGTGAAAAGTATTTTTTTTTTCCAGCTTTTTTAGCCTAAAATGAAAAAACCTAGTATTTTTCCGGCTTTTCCATACATTTTCTCCAGCTTTTCCAGCCTCTATGACAAGCTGGAAAAATGTTTCTACTTCTTTTCTTTATTTATGCAGTAACGAAATTCAAAAATTACCAATTTTTTACCATATAAGTTACAAAAAATTAAAAAATTAGTAAGTGTTTAATCTTTTAAATAAGCAATAACATAACAGCCTGAAAAAAGTATAAAAATAATGATACAAGACTTGTCAAACTTTTAAAAACCTGTAAAAAACTGCAACAATAAATGACTTCTTCCTTTACCTGACTCAAAATCAGATTCACCTTTCATTACAAATTATTCAATTGTATCAACTTCTTTCTTTTTGTAAATCATCTAAAACAACATTTCTTACACATTTTAAATATAAAACAGAGTAAAACAGGGTTATATGTCAAAATCAAATGCAGTAATTTATGTATGCAGCTGCTGTTTTGTAGATAACATATTTTTGTCACAGCTTTTTTGTATAAAACCTTAAATTATGTATGTATGTATGTATGTATGTATGTATGTATGTATGTATGTATGTATGTATGTATGTATGTATGTATGTATGTATGTATGTATGTATGTATGTATGTATGTATGTATGTATGTATGTATGTATGTATGTATGTATGTATGTATGTATGTATGTATGTATGTATGTATGTATGTATGTATGTATGTATGTATGTATGTATGTATGTATGTATGTATGTATGTATGTATGTATGTATGTATGTATGTATGTATGTATGTATGTATGTATGTATGTATGTGTGTGTGTATGTATGTATGTATTCGAAAGAAAAGATTAGATAGCAAAGAGCAGTAATAGGCAGTCAAAAGTAATTTGTTTATACTTCCGGAGTCGTATCGTGTCTTAGCTACAAAAAATTGTATATACCTTTGTCGGTTCCGTGACTATCGTAATGAAATTCCCTAATTAAATTAATTTACCTAAGGGAATTTAATCAGGTTGGTGAATAGATTTTAAAATAACAATGGAAGGGGAAAATGGAATCACAACAAACAAAATAAATACAAAACAAATACTTCGTTGCAAAGTTGAAAATTTCAAAAAGCAGAAAATTAAATAATTATTATTTATATTGGGTTTGTCTGTTCAACCGCTTCAAATAAGTAAAAATAAACGGCTATAAATGATCTTAAAGAGATTACAATCTAAAAATATTATCAAAAAAATATTTTGAGATTGAAGTGTTTGCTAAATGAAAAAAAAATATGGAGCAAGTTTTTTGGATGACCATTAGAATTTACTTGTAAATTATTATTATTATTATTATTATTATTATTATTATTATTATTATTATTATTATTATTATTATTATTATTATTATTATTATTATTATTATTATTATTATTATTATTATTATTATTATTATTATTATTATTATTATTATTATTATTATTATTATTATTATTATTATTATTATTATTATTATTATTATTATTATTATTATTATTATTATTATTATTATTATTATTATTATTATTATTATCATTATTATTATTATTATTATTATTATTATTATTATTACTATTATCATTATTATTATTATTATTATCATTATTTACTTATTTATTTATTTATTTATTTAACATTATTATCATAGCAGCCTTTTCTAAGCAAGGCAAGTTGAAGCCATTTTTACAGCAAAACAATCCTGTAGACAGCGAGGTGATGTTTTGCATTAGGTTTTAGGAAAAAGGTTCTTTTTTTCATTCATAAACATCATCCAATTTTTTGATTTCATAAAATTGAAGTCCCTAATAATCACATTTTTTCTAATTTAAAGTTTTCAGATTTTTGAAGTAAAACATAAGAATTTTAGAAGTGTTTAAGAATAAAATATTATTTCTGAGTATTCGATTAATTCAATTTTTACTTGTATAATAATTTTATCTCTTTAAATTCCACAATACTAAAATCTTATTTGTTAACCTTTTATTCCTTAAATATCAATCCTCTTGATATTCTTAAATATTAATCCTCTCGATATTCTATCAATGAAGAGAACGATAAAGTTTCAGAACCTCCAAACAATGATTTTTTCCGTTTTTCAAAATTTACACCAGGAGTCAATGTTATATTTAAGAATTCTTAATCACGCACACCTTAGATTTTTAAAAAACGTCAAAATTGTTTACTAAGTTTAGCATTAATTTTGATTTTTTTTATGAATTACAAGAAACTCGCGTAAATACGTAAGTATTTCATAACTAATCAGCTACTGATGGGAAGTGTGTCATTGCTTGTCAATTGTGACTTATTTGCTGTAAAGATTTACTACCGTTTGAGATTGTTGAGAAATCAGAGTTAGTTAAAATCCTGTGGAAAAACAATATCATTAAACATAATGATAATTTACCTGCCCGTACAATTTTATGAAGTTTTTATATACCATGAAGTTAACAATAATGTTTAACTTATTCGGCAGTAGTAGTCCCCTAAAACTGTAAGGTTTAAATTATTCGGCAGTAGCAGTTCCCTAAAACTGTAAGGTTTAACTTATTCGGCAGTAGCAGTCCCCTAAAACAGTCTCTAGGAATATGAAGACTGACAACTACAAAAGACGAAGTTAAATTACAATATATGCTTGCAACCTATCCATTTCACTGCAAATGTTGCTTATTCAGACAAATGCTGATGAGAACATAGCAAAGGAGTTGAGTTTGCTATGTTCTTATCAGTGATTCACTTGTGTGAATTGCTTTAAAATAATCGTCAACTAAATTCTATGTTTTCGTACTGAATTCATCATTTTGTATTCTAAAATTTGTCGTTTATGTCCCAAAGTAAGAGTCAATGATAAAAAACGTGGTAATTTAACTCTCATCAATAAGAATGGTGTAGGATTCAAGTTCCTGTCAATCGTCTTTGGTTTAGGAGGATACTGTATGTATAATATGGAATCATTTTTGTACACATTTCGCAATACTTTTAACTTCAGGGCTGCAATATTTGTTAAACTTTGGTCACTTACATAAGATTTAAATAAGTTAATCCAATTAAATGCTGTTCCAGTTGATTTTCAAATTTATTTTTAATTATCTCGCCATTAGAGGAACATCACAGTACCTAGATTTTTATCGCAAGTATATTTGAGCCGGACACCTTTGGATAATTTTCCGGAATAAAAATTATTGCAAAATTATCTGAGACTCATTTCGTCAGGTTAGAATTATTTTGTTCTATCTCCCATTTTAAACGTTGAAAGAAAGTTTTAGATTTTTTTCTATAAGTAAAGATTACTTAAAATTTTACAATTACTTTTTTAAAAAGTAAGTTATTTTTAAAATAATTTATGTTTAAAGAAACTATTTAGGAAAAAAAAATTTAAAAATAAAATGCATTTTAAAAGTGATCATTACTTAGTAAAATTAAAAATTCATTTTCTCCCAACGTTTAAAATGGGAGATAGAACAGAATAATTCTAACCTGACGATTTAACAAACTTCTTTGTAAACTCAGTACTCCTACGTTTTACTTTTTTTCTGAAAAAAAAAAACTTGAACAAGAAAACAGATATTTAGTTTTTCGGCTCGGAAATCAGAACTCAGATCAAAAAGTTATCGCTACAAAAAAAACTTCTCTTTATATTTATCTTTACTCTATATATTTATATTTATCTTTATATATTTACCTATCAAGAGTGCAGTACTCAACATTTGTTTAGGAGCTTAGCTTATAATCTGTCAGAGTGCGATTTCCATCGAACAGGCTCAATAAATTTTCTTAAAGATTAAGCTCTTTGTTTTAGGATTTAATGAGTTGAAGAAAACGCGATAATGACAAGAAATTACCTCTTTGTATAACATGAATGATTAGAGATCCTCGCATAAAAAAAAACGTGTATCTTTCAATTTATCTGCCCATATCAAACAGTTCCTAACAAAAATACAAGTTTCTAAATTTAATAACTATTATTTAGAGCGCGGACGGTAAGAATTTCAGAGGACAAATTGCATTCCATTTTCGCACTACCAACTCAATTGATTTATTTTAAATTCTGTGTTTCTATGATTAGATGGAGGTTTCGTGACAATATAAATTGTTATTTTAAATTTTGTGCTTCTATAATTTGACGGACGTTTCGTGATAATATAAATTGTTATTTTTTGTACTACCAATCCTAAATGTGTCAATCGAAAGGAACACAAATTTATTCACTATCTTAATTTTAATTTGGAGTGTTAAAGATTTGGCTGACTATTGCTGGAACTTAAAGAAAATTTACACTTATGTCATTTAAGGAAACGAAGATTTTATCCAGAAGCTATGGCTTTCTAATGTCGTAGCATTCGAATTTTCTCAAAAAGAAAAAAGGGTACTATGCGCGATATTTGTGGTAGAATATTTCGGTTTTTTACGCTGAATTGAGTTTCTGAAAAACAATCAAATACAAAGTTTCTGAAGATCTTTTATACTTTTGATACCACTATTTGTCTCTTATGCTGATGTAAAGTTATGAATACAAGTAATATTACGTGTGCATATCGACTGGTTGTAATTGAGGCTGTTTTTAAGAATAAAAATTTGACACCATTTTTCTTTGATTACATCCATGTGCTTCGTTTTTTTTTTGTTTTTTTTTTTTTTGTTTTTAATTCTAATTTTTTTTTTTTTGTTTTTTTTTTGAGTAAAAAACAAAAGGTTACAAACCCCAAAAATGTAATGTTTGAAAATTACAGTCTAAAGGTTTTGCGTCAATAAATTATTTACCTTTTGGTGGTATTTTAACAACAAAGTATTTTACAAAAGGATTAAAGAAGCTGCGTTGGTTATTCAAATAAAAAATTATCTTGCGCATTGTGTTTAATTTTTCATGAACCTTTTTTTATTTTGCATGAATCTTGAAACGGTCAAACAGTTTTTTTGCTGAAATAAGCGAGTCATTTAATGTTTTACTAATTCTTTTGATACTTTTGTTATCTTTGTGAAGTCAAGTAAGATAAACTTATTATATTTCGTTATTAAAAAAATATTTTCAAACAGTATATATTTATCTTTTATTTTATTCTTTACAATACAATTTTAAGAAACGGGTATTTTAGAACTAAACTAGATTCGAACTTAAAGGACAAACATAATTTAGCATGCAAAATGCAATGATATTTATTAACTAGATATCTAAACTCGCGCTTCCGCAGTGAAGCAAATTTTTTTTCCAACCAGGTTTGTTTTGCCAGCCTGAAATGACGCAATGATAAATAAAAGCAAAACAAAAATAAATTGTCAGTTTAAATAATTCGGCTATCGGCATTAAAAAGTTTAAAAACTTGCTTCACTTTTTCTTACACAGGATTGCTTTTAGGATTGCTTCCCTAGTTAGCAAAAGCATATGACAACAGAGAAAATGAAGCAATCTTCACGGATGCAGAAAAGTAATTTACAAGTTGAAAAACGTGTTTGGAAGTCAGGCGATTCGAATGCAATTTAGCAAAAAACAAGTTTGTACAAAAGAAGTTATACAAACCGAAAAATTTTTTTTTAAATGTTCTATTCTTTATAAGAGTCAGAAGCTATATGAATTTGGTACATGCTGGTTGTAAAAACAAACGTTTTGTTTTTCTAATGCATGGAAAATATGGAATGCAATCCCAGAGATAAAACTGTAAATCCCGGAATTTCCGAATTTTTTTCTCCAAATCTCGGGATTTAAGTATCTTCAACCAATAAAAAGTGTAACATAATTAAGTCATATATTTCATACATAAATGAAATAAAATAGAAATTAGGAATTAAATTTTAAGCTCGGTCAAGTAAAAATTTTTCATTAATGTTTTAATCTTAAATAAAAAAATTTTTTTCTTAAATAATTTTTCTAAGCTGTTGGAAATACGCTCAAAGAAAACATAGCTCACCTAAGGTGTTATCACCAAGTTGATTTCTTGTTTTGGTAAAAAATAGTCTAGCTTATGAAAAAACTCGTTTGAATTCTACTCTAATATGTTTTACAGTGCTCTAATATGTTTTACAGTGCTCGATCCAAAAGATCTCTTGCAGATCCCCCATTTTTAAACAACATTTCATTTGTAACTTTTGAGTAATTTCTAAGTAATTTTGGAATATTTCTTACATCATACTGGTTGGTCATAAAAGGACCCTTCGAGAAACCTCTATTTATTACATTTGTTGCACTTAAAGTATATGATGTGGAAGGTTCCATTTTAGAAGGTATTTGAAATGATTCTATAACTGATATGCTATCATCAGAAGTACTGTAGTAATAGTAGCCGACCAGTCTTATGAAGATGCAATGAGCCGGTTGAGTAAAGCTGTAAAAAATATTCAATATCTGTTTGTTGTTGGTACCATTACATTACGAAGAAAAGCCCGCGTATATCTGTTTGACTTTAGGTTATTCAAAATGTTAACTTCATCATTTTAACAACCGAACGAATAGCAAAATCCGCAGTGAGTAAACTCGCATGAAAGCAACATCAACGCCTCAGCATTGGCTCCTTATATTACTATTTCTTTTAATATTTTTAATAATTGAATGTTAAGTGGCTCTATCTTTATCTCAGAATTGGAGTCTCTAGAGGTATATTAGTTGACAACAATTTTTGATTTTTTTTGGCAGCATGGGCAGGAACCACAATCTTCAAGATTCATCGCGATAGAGCATTTTAAACAAAACTTCTTATCTTCTTAGTCTTTTACTCACTCACCAATCTTTTATAAAGCAGTAGAAAGACATTTAAGCAAACATGTAATAATAAAAAAAAATAAATAAATAAAGAATATTTGTTTAAAGGAGAGAGAAAAAAGACTTTAATAAGCTTCTTGTTATCTCTTATGACAGCTTTCGTCTCTTTCGAACGTTTTGTGTTATTAAATGGTTATTTTAACAATCAATCTCTAAATAGTTGTAGTGATAAAATTTCCCTAACAAAAACTTATACAAAACTTTAACACAAATATATTGGAGATTAATTGTGATCTTTTTTTTCTTTTTTTTTTTTTTTTTTGCTATAACATCAAAAAATTGATCATAAACCCACCGTGCAATTACATAGAAACCACCATAAACTCACCATGAGATTATTAAAATTAGTTCAAAAACACATTTCTCTACGCATGCGCGCTGTAACATACTCAGAAAATCTATTTCTTTTGCATTGATGTTAAAAAAATCATCATATCGACCGCTTTTAAAAATTCAATTTGTTTCATCTGGATTTCATGAGAAAAAAAATCAATTTGTTTCATCTAGACGCCAAAAGAATAAGGTTTTCAATTCTTACATTCGACCTAAAATATTTAATCTCACTAAAATAGATCTAGAAATCTACCTCGTTACAAGCGGAAGCAGATGAAGATATTTCGGTATTCAGAAAGATTGAATTGGAGATTATCATAGCAACGAAAATCAAAGTTCAATATAAAATAAACCAATTGAAAACTTGGGTATAAAGATAGAGATCAGTTTGTTCGTAGCATCACTGGTCTTCTTTTTTATTACGATATTTACACGTCAAAGAATTAATTTTTTTAATTTGTGGAGAGTTCTTTCCCAAACATCTACAAGCCCTTAAAAAAAAAAAATAATATTTTAAAACTTAAAACAGACGACTGTGTGAAAAAAATTGTTCAAATATTTTAAAACATTCTTTCAACAAATTACCTGACTTAAAACTAAATCTAGACTATCAAGTTACAGGGTGATGACCGTTTAGGTTGAACGATTAGACGAACTAAGTCTTTACAAATGCATATGGCGTAAGAGATTTTGAGCTATCTTGATAGCTTTAACATTATTAACTCTAATAATCGAGATCTTTACGTCATCAATTGGCATTTGGCGCTTTTACAACCATTACTACACAATAAATGATCTTAAAGTGTTAAAAGAATTCGTTTATATTCAATTATTTAGTCGATCATGTACTGTGATTGAAAATTGAAATACTTGAAAAAAGCATTAGCGATTTAAAAAGGTTTTTAAACGATAGAAAAGAAAAAAAAAAAAAACAGATCCAAATTACATTGCATCAAAGTTAAATCACAGGAGCCACTCACGCGTCAGCCACTCTTAAGTTCGCTAAGTACAAATGCACTTTTTCAAACTTTCCTGCCAATAAAAAACAAATACTGTTGAACAAACTTTAAAAAATATCAACGCTTGTTGGTTGGCATTTGAAAATAAGCGCTAAATTAAGTTTTGGAATGATTTTGCTAAAAATAGAACCACAAGCAAAAAACTGTTTATAGTTGCTGAAGATATCTTTTTTTACTATTACTATGAACATATTTAAAAAACAACAAATGAATGACATTAATTGATTAATATACAATTCATTGTTTGCTTAAAAACGAAAGTTTAAACATCTTGAACGTTTTAAAATTAGCAGCAGGAATAAAAAACAGTTGAAGTAACAGTATCACTACCCAATTCGGTAAATTGTATAAAAGCGTTTGTTGAGACTTTTTGCGACCAATATTTTTAATTATATAAAATAATGATATATATATCATTATTTTATATAATCAATATGTAATAAATTGATAATGCTATTAACATTTCTTGATACGTTTATTTCAAAAAGATTTTTTTCTCAGGATCCTGTGATCCTGTTTTAGAATCTATTTCTATTTTTTTGGTTTAATACAAACACACTACTCGCACTGTTGTGAAATGAAAGATTTAACAACTTAGAAAATTTTTGCTAAAGAATCTTTTTAAGTTTATGTACATTTAGCAGCTTCACTTGTCACTCATTTCATTTCCAAATGATACATCAGTTATTTGACACTTTCTTGTATTAAAAGTTATAATTGATTTCCAGCAATTATTGTACAATTTCTTTGATTTTTTCCTGGTAGTGGGGTTGTGATACTGCTTTTAAATAAACTAAGAAAAAAAAAAAAAAATGCGTAAAACCGCGAAATCTGATTAAAACTGGAACTGTTGATTCTTGCTGTACTAAAGAAGCACTAGTAAATCACGTGTGTGGGTGTATTTTCACGTGAATACCACTTAGACCTATCTTAGCTTATGTTGCAACAACTTTTTGTCGCCTTGATTTTAATTTACTATGTTTTAAACTGTGATATAAACTTTCCGTTGTAATATTTTTTGAAACCACTTTTTTTTAAAAACAAGCGATGGACTTTGCCGTATAAACAAATTTTTAAATTAACTGATTATTTACCAAAGCGCTGGATATTTTTTAAGACCGAATAATGAATTTTTAAGGACAAGACCTTAGTTATATTTTTCGTCACAAAGTAACTTCTTTATACGCGTTTGTAAGAGATTGGGTAATAAAATTTTAACCCTGAAAATTGCTTTATTTGTTTTCTAGTGAGTATTAAACCCTGCAAACATTTAATGTATAAATATTTAGATTTTCTTTATCGCACTTATGTATTTGATCTTATTTTATCGCTGTCTTATTTTCCTGTGTTTATAATTACACGTCAAAGAAACGCTTCACTTTTAAAACAGAAATAAAAAGAGAACAATCGATGAAGTTTTGATATAGTTATAAATATTTTTAAAACTTTTATTAAAAAAATTTTAAGTATGTATGTAAATATAATATAACTAGAGATAATACAATTTTATGGATTTGTTATGCTTGAGTTGGTATTGTTGTATTACGCTTATATTAATGGGGGTGGTTATTATACAGGTTACTAAATAGTGTTGAAATTACAAATTACGTAAGATTGGTTATAAAAAGCAATAAAATTTTCTTGTTTGTCGGTATATATTTTTAAGTGGTTCAATTAGATCAATTTTTTTTTGAAATATCATTTACGATGGAGTTAAGATTTTAACAACAAAAATAATAGGTTCATAATGAAGTTTTTAAAATGTCGCTCAAATAACATGAAAATAAAATTGCGAAGAGACTTTCTGTTTATTTCAACTGAGTTGAAAAATGTAATTATTTATTGACTTGCACCGAGGAGTTTGTTAAAAAGTTTTTAGTACAATCACTGAAATGCGCGTAACAGTCTTTGTAATGTCTTTTGAGTTTGACGTGCTGTCTTTGTATATATAATGGTTAATCCCTTTTTGCTTTTCACATTAAGTCCGGATCTTGCTTTAAAAAAGGCTGGCTTTTTATAAATTTCATTTATTTACAAAATAAATAAAAGTAGGGAGAAAAAATATTCAAAGTGTCGCAAGAACAAGTGCTATAACAATTTTAGTCTTTCAGGTTGTTTGACTAACCGTTATCTTAAAGATTGTTTTACAACCTCAAGATTTTTAATATTTACGGCTCTGATGACACCTAAATAACGGCTTAATTTGACATTGTTTTAGAATTGAATGCGATAAATGTAACTTGATAAACTAAACTTTATAATCAGGCTATACTAAGAAAATTTAAGGAATAAAAAAATAACAGTTAAAAGTTCATTAATGTTAAAAATGAATTATTCTTATAAAACATCTATATTGATTTCTACGCTTCTAAGAACTGAAATTTCTAGTACCTTAATAAAATTATTTAACTCTGGTTCTTAAGCAAAATAAAAGAGCATTTTTTAACTTAACTGAATAAAAGCTTTGTTTAATAGGCCAATCAATACTTTACTGAGAATTGATGATAATAATTGATGATAATAATAATAACAAAATTATCTACTTTTAAGACAGTTGACAATATGGGGTTCAAATTTCAGATTACCTGTTTAACATTCGAACTGGAAAAGACTAACAAAAGGACTCGGTTTTATATGTCAATACTTAATTCTAGCTACTCTAGTTTTTCTTCAAAAACTCGTATTTATTTGTGTTGACATTAAAAAGGAATATATAGCTTTCAAGGCTTATTTAAAATAATCTTATTGACAAACGGATTATTTCCCATATAAATAGACTCATGTTAACAATTGTTTGATATTTTTTTTTTTCAACGTATTGCTATTAGCTCAACACAGTGTTTGGGTTTGTAACGTATTTTATATACTGTTGGTTGCTATTTTACTTTTTAAATAATATAAAAGGTTGGTGTTCTCGACTTACATAAAAGTTATAAATCAGGTTAATACGAAACAAGATTTTCAAAAAAGTATGGTGAAACAGATGAAGTTTACATCGATGTCAAAAAAAGTGTTAGTAAACAATTGATAAAAAAACATAATTGATAGCATGGTTTAATTTATAAGGATATCTAAATATTTAAATTGTTAGTTTAAACGTTACATTTTAAAAATAAACGGCTGTCAATCAAAAGCAAACAAGGAATCGTTATCTTACTCGTTTTAATGAGTCTTAACCGGTTTTACAAGGTCGCAATTCAAAATATGCGATCACGCTATTAGCAAGTTATTGCTAATTATTTATTTCTTATGCACATAATTTCAAAGAAGTGAAACTAAAGTTCTTCATTATTTGGTTCCTATTTGTAAGGTTTCTCATAATAATCTTTTTTTTTTTTTTTTTTTTGTACGCTTTTGTTACGATTTATGATCTCTATTAAGATCAGTAAGTTGCATTGTTTATACTTATTAACTTGCTTTATATTTTTTTAAAACTTAATGGCTGTTTAAGAAAGCTCTTATCTTAACTTTGCGCAGCAAGAAATGTTTGCTCATAAATCTTTTATATTTTTTTAAAAAAGAAGCGCCATGTTTCCGTTGTATTACTAGAACCTAGTCTTTTTATCTTACGACTTCGTTGCATGTGCCATAAATAACGCCTCTCCTATAATATAGAGAGAGGAAACTAGCTGATTTCTGTTGACTATCATCTCTTTATAGAAATTATCTAAAAAATGACAGGGGATAGTGTAAAGGCTGGAGCCACTGCTGAAAAGAAATCTTTTGGTCAAAAATGCAATGAACGCTGTCATAATCTCAGAAAATTTATATGGAATGGCGAAACTAAAGAATTTATGGGAAGAACTGGTAGTAATTGGGGTTAGTATCTTTTACTTAAACTTCTATTTGTTTTTCTGATGAGATAAGGTCTTATAATTACTTGTGCAATTTATTAGTTAATAAATAGTTTGGATTATATTGGATTTAATATAAGCAGATAAGCTTAATCTTATTCTATTCTGAGAGTAAAGTACACAATGTTATGTTACCTTTTCTTTTTTTATGCTAAACTATGTTTAATATTAGATAAAATTTAATTTTTTTAATGGTAGGCTAAATTACTTTGCATTTTATTTTTATTTCAGCTAAGATTGGATTATTCTATTTAATTTTCTATGGTTTCTTGGCTGGGTTTTTTGCTGCTATGCTAGCTATTTTTCTTTCAACATTAAACCCAGTTGATGGTGAAGGTGGACCAACTCTTACACAATTTATCAAAAATCAGCCAGGTGCCTAATTTATTTTTCAAAGGCTATATAAGAAAGTTGCATAATTAAGTTGAGCTAATAAATGTAAATAGAATTTGTAATTTGTAAAAGCAATGACTAAACCATTAAAAAGAAAAAAAGAAAGAAATCTAGCTTTACTAAAGTTCTACTTTTAAAAGTATTGTTATACCTTTATAGGTGTAGTGTAAAAAGATAATTGCATGTGGTATATTTGTTATAACTGCTCAAGTATTGAATTGTTTCCCCAAAGCTTTCTACTGACAATGTAATAAAAAACTACTAAAATGATTTAGATTTTTCTTAGTTTTTTGTAATAGATTCATTTGTACCTTAAACTACTTTAATTTCTTTGAAAGAAAGAAGCAAGTTTTGATGTAAAGTCTTAATTGTCTCATTCGTTTCAGGTTTGACTAGACTTGATCAAACAAATGGTAGATTGCCAACTAGTTATAACATTAGTGATACTAAACTTCAAGAACGTTATCGTGATCTGGTAAAAAATTTTCTTAAAGGTAATTGTATTTCTTATAAAATAGAAATCTGTTCTCTAAATGATTCAAATAAATAAAAGAAATTAAATCATAGATGGAACTAATTGCAGCCATACACAGAATTTGATGTGACAAAATATCTTAAAATGTTTACTTAATTTAGACAGCTAAGTTGTGATAAGTACCACTTTGTTTAAATCATATGTAATTTAGTTTTTGTATATGTAATTTTTTTGAGTAGTTAACATCATTTGCTTTAAAAGTAGCTCCTGCTTCATTCTTTTCCATTAAAATTCTTTTCTTTCAAGAGCTTGTCTTTTTCTGGTATGATATATTAATTCTTAACAATATAAATGTTTCTATGATGTGTGCACAGATTCGGATCTATGAGTTGTGGCAAGGACCGAGTTCTCTGGACCTAAAGCACTTAGGAAAAGGCGCCTTAAGATGTATCATGGCTGCCATTTCTAAGGCAACTTTTCTATTATCAACTTTCATTAGACAACTTTTATGAGTAAAAATTCTCCTCTTAACGAAAGCCATCACTTCATTTCATTTCAGTTAATGTAATGGCGCCTTTTCAAGAACTTTGCAACGTTCAGCGCTGTATGTGATTGAAAAAAACTTTTAAACATCTTTGAATATTTTTAAGGTGATAAAGATTCAGATAAAATATCTGCGGGAAAAAGAGAAACCTTATATTTTCTTATTTAAAACGTGAATCCAGACAAAAATACGCAAAAGTTTCATCTGATTTTAATAAAAATTTTATCTGAATTTAACAAAAAAATTTTCTGATTCTGAAATTTTTTCTGATTGACTGTTAACAAAAGCCGCCGACGAAGGCGGAGTTATTTGTTACATGAGCGATCGACGCTCATGTAGCAAACAACTCCGCCTTTGTTGGCGACTTTTGTTAACAGCTCAATTCCGCCAAAGGTTTTTTTTTATAAAAGTACTACATTAGCATAACCATACCATACCAATAAAGTACCACACTCTTGATGAAAGTACCATAGCTTACCACTGTAAAATTTAAGTAAAACTAGATCATAATCGTTTTTAATCTGCCCAACTCATCATAAGATGAACTCATCATTAGATAAACAAGCGTGAACTGAATGTTTAATTTTGTATAAAATTTTGATTGGATCATACTCCGCAATATAGCGCAGAAAGACTTTTGATTGGTTAATCATACTCCCCAATATAGCGCGGAAAGACTTGCTTTTGCTAAAAATCTTGGGGACGTTAGTTAAGAAAACCCTCGTTTAGTTTAATCATTTTAGAGTCAACGAACTCCCTAATATAGTGAAATACTTTGAAAATCGTAATCTAGAAGTTTATTAATAACTCTGGAATCAATAAATATCGGATTCTGGGGAAGTAAATCATATTTCGTTTTCAACCCATTAGGAATCGCGATTGAAGTTCAAAAAAACTGGTGAACCCCCAGTTTTTTTGAACTTCAATCGCGTTAAAAAGTGCAATTTGAAGGTATATGCTTAAGATATTTGGTAACTATAAACAATATTTTTTAACATTGCATTTTGATTTTAGATTGCCATTCCAAAAATTTTTCACATTTTTCACACTACATTAGCACTACAGAGCTAATTTGTTATCACTCAAAACGCAGCATTCAAAAACTCATGCTCAAACAAGTTATGTTAACTTTTAAAAACCATAAATTGCATGATTTGTCGGCTTACAGCCTAAATTAAACGTTTAAAAAATAAAACTTGCGTACAAAATAAACGAATAACAGTTCATTGCATATATTTTTATCATGAAAAGAAGAGTTAGGAATTAATTATCATAATTTACTTGAGGCTCCCGGACTTGAGTTTTGTAGATTAGGGGGGTCGAGACCATGAAAATAATAATAAACCTGAAATCATAAATCTCATAAAAATTCGATCAATATTTAAATGTAAATTCAAATCTAAATTGCTGAACATTCAAGGACCTTCTCAAGACTTCTGGAACATGAGCGAACTTGGTTGGATAAAGAAATAATAGTTAACAAAAAAGACATTGCAGCAGGTCCAGGTAGAAAGAAAAAGGAGGGGGAATATCTATGTGAGAGAAGAAAAAGATCTTAGTAATAAATCAATGGTATTATGTTACCACCTGTTTTGAGCACAAAGGTTTCTCTTGAACTTCCATTTGATTCAATGTTGGGGTCAATTCAATCTCATGAGCCAACTATTTGATTTCAATATTTACACTTCTTGCACATAAATGTCTCGGAAAATTTTTTATCAAGGCAACTTATATTCTTTTCTGATTTTGCAATTATTCAACAAACATACTAAGTCAATTATGTGAAGTCAATTATCAATTTCATGAAGTGCATGTAAAGTATTCATTAAAGAATATTTACTAAAAACTAAAGGTAATTACTAAGGTTGTTGCAATGTGTATAAAAAATATTTCTCAAACCATACTGAATACAAGTTCACTAACAGTTATTACATTTCAAACAGTGTTACCTCAATCTTTAAAGATCATAGATGTTGAAAAATCCTGTATCTATTGGGCATTAAATAATAATTAGTTCTCTTTTAAAAAAAATAATGACAAATTTTGTTATTCACATCTTTAACATTTTTCTTTTTTAAAAATAAGAATTAAAAGTAAGAATTGTAAAAATATTTTTAAAATTGTATTTATTTAAAATTGTAAGAATATTTTTGTGTGTAGTTTTAAAATTTGTTGTAAATTTAATTCTTTAAACTTTTTTAGGCTATAATGACACTAACTTTTATTCTAATGACACATGTGATCCTGCAAACCTTAGTGGGACACCTGCTGGTAAAAAACCTTGTAGATTTAACACTTCACTATTGGCTGATTGTAGTGGTGATACTGATAGTACTTTTGGATTAGCTAAAGGCAGACCTTGCATTTTTATCCGTATTAACAAGGTTCTCTTTTATTTTACTTTTTTTTTATTTTTATTAAAAAAAAAAAAAGATGATTAAAAAAAACCCTTAATTTTATTAAAATTTACTGCCTTTCCAACCCATTTTTTTTTTAGTTAGAAACAATCTATATGTGTATTTTTTAAATATGGGGAGAGGGCAGTAGTGACAAATATACTTAATAATATTAAAATTTACTATATTACGACAAATATTTGTTTCTTTTTAACATTGCTCTCTTTTCTTGGTTTTGATTTTTTTTTTTTTTTTTTTTTTAAATAGTTATTGTATCTATAAATCATAATTTAGGTCTTTAATTGGGTACCAGAGCCTCCTTTCGCTGGTAGTAACTATTTGCATCTTGAGTGTACGGTAATAATCTTCATTAAACTCTCTATTCTGTTTTTTTTTTACACCTTGTTAAACATAAATTAATCATAAACTGTTTATCTATTTTATAGGGTGATGCTATAGTGAGACCAAAAGGCTTTTTAATCAGTGCCTTTCCATTCCGTGGTCAAAAGGGTTACCAACCTCCAATTGTTTCTGTTCAAGTCAATACAACTTCATCTGCTTCTGACATTGAATGCCATCTTGTTGGTAAAGATATTTCAGTATCATCTTCTTCATTACCGGAGAGAGCTTTTGGCAAAATTAAGCTAGAAAAGATCACTAGTCAAAGTTAATTCTATATCCTCTGAAAATTGCTCTTATGTTTTTCTGTTTCCTATCCAGACAGCTTTTTTATTATTTTTTGTTTGTATTTGCTTTTTTGTGCATTTTTGCTTCATTTTTAAGATAAGTGTAGTGTCCTAATCCATTTGCTAACTTTTTTTATTTTATCTGTGATTGATGTTATGGCAAAGAAAACGAATCTGGTTTTGAATACATTTTAGGAACTAGACAATTCATATGGAGTTCACTTGTGTAAATATTATTTCTTATATGTGAATTATATTCACTTTTAACAAAATATGCAAAAAAATCTTATCCCGATAACTGTTTATGTCGATTATTACTTGTGCTTACTTTTATGAAACCTCAGTAATTTATGTTACAAACGCCTATTAAAGATGTTTTTATGAGACACGTGTTTATTTGTATAAATATTTGAAAGTGTTCTCGCTTCTAGAAGAAAAAAACGATATACGGTATTTTTCTAGTTGTTGAGCTTTAAATTAGGTTGGTTATCTCAATACAGTTTTGGGCCACCACGATTAAATAGTTGTAGAAATCCTGATGTATATTTTCAAGTTGTTTAAATAATAACCGTTATATCCTCACCTAGTCCCAGAACTTAAAAAAAGGAGTCAAAGTTTTCAAGTGTAAAATGCATAATCTTTACTACCCAGGGCCCTATCCTATAAAGCTTGTTACGCAAAATAATTCGCAATTACGGAAAGTTTTTACGTAATTTTTAAAACTCCAATAAAAAGTGTTCATATGGATTTTTTCAAATTTGCCGTAAAATTGGATATATATGGATATTGGTAAAAAAAATTTTAGAATTTAATGCATAGCTAGGAAATGTTTTTTTAGACATCCTCACAACATTGTTTAACATAACTAGGGGGTGTTTTATTTTGTGGTACCGAGATTGATTCATTAGTAATATTATTACGGAGGTTCGTTCGAAAGTGTAATATACATTACAAGTCATGCACTGGGTCAGAGATTGAAATTAAGTTTAAAACAAGCAATGCAAGAATCAGGAAAATTATTTTTTTGGTATTAAAATTCAATTATATCGGTATTATTTAAATTTTGAAATACGTTTAAAAAAGTTGTATTGCTTTTATTTTTCAAATTACTGTGGCCCTAAAGCGAAAATGTTATAAAAGCATGATATGCAAAATGATATATATATATATCATTTTGCATATCATGCAAATAATACAAATGTGATTGATGCCATAAAAACCTTGTTTTATGGATTCATTGACATTTGTATTTCTTCAATAACACCCTATACCGCAGATGATCTCAGAAATCCCTTTATATTCTAAAAGTAAAAATGTTAGTTAACTGAAAAAAATCTCCTTGGAACTCGATGGAACATTTTTTAGTTGATATTTAAAACAAAGAAAATATGCATTTATTCTATTTTATTTCAGAAAGTTCTTCTAATTTGAACAAAAAAATCAGATTTTTTTTTTTTAAACCATAAAATACAGAATATAAATTTTATGAAAAAATTTGTAATTTAATATTATTAAAAAAAGGACACGGTATTTACAAAAAAAGTTGTGAGGGGTTTATTGCCATTTTTATGTTATTTTGAGTCACTGCGTCTAGTTAGGAAAATATTGCTTTTATTCCCAACAACGTATTCTTTATTTTTTTCAACTTAATTGGTGTACAGTGATATATATATATATATATATATATATATATATATATATATATATATATATATATAAGATGCACCAAAATATCCCCAATTCAAAGTAACCTCACTTTACCTAATTTGTGTAAATAAAGCTACTGTTGACACAATGGAACACATTGAAATTTGTTCCCTATATATTTTGGAGTTATTATTTCAGGGTTGTGTGTATATTTATATATATATATATATATATATATATATATATATATATATATATAAATATACACACAACCCTGAAATAATAACTCCAAAATATATAGGGAACAAATTTCAATGTGTTCCATTGTGTCAACAGTAGCTTTATTTACACAAATTAGGTAAAGTGAGGTTACTTTGAATTGGGGATATTTTGGTGCATCTTATATATATATATATATATATATATATATATATATATATATATATATATATATATCACTGTACACCAATTAAGTTGAAAAAAATAAAGAATACGTTGTTGGGAATAAAAGCAATATTTTCCTAACTAGACGCAGTGACTCAAAATAACATAAAAATGGCAATAAACCCCTCACAACTTTTTTTGTAAATACCGTGTCCTTTTTTTAATAATATTAAATTACAAATTTTTTCATAAAATTTATATTCTGTATTTTATGGTTTAAAAAAAAAAAATCTGATTTTTTTGTTCAAATTAGAAGAACTTTCTGAAATAAAATAGAATAAATGCATATTTTCTTTGTTTTAAATATCAACTAAAAAATGTTCCATCGAGTTCCAAGGAGATTTTTTTCAGTTAACTAACATTTTTACTTTTAGAATATAAAGGGATTTCTGAGATCATCTGCGGTATAGGGTGTTATTGAAGAAATACAAATGTCAATGAATCCATAAAACAAGGTTTTTATGGCATCAATCACATTTGTATTTCTTGAATAGCAAATTTTAGAAAACATAAGAATTATCAAAGAAATCATTACCAGATGAAGTTATAAAAATGGTTGTAAGGTAAATAATGAAATAAACATAACAAATCAGAAAAAAAGTTTTATTTTTATGTATCAACATTACTTAAAAACCATTGTTATACAAATATCAAGTAGACTAATATACCAAGATGTTGTGTATTGGCTTGAAAATTCTAAAATTTCAATTAAATTTATTTTTTACGCGAGCACCCAAACCTTACGGGCGCATGAGCGCGTATGCGCGAAAGGTACTTGTCAAAGGTACGCGTAAAAAATATTTTTGTCAATAAATTTGAATTCTTAGACCCAAAAAACTATTATTTTCACATGTTTATTTAGGACGTTTATTGAGTTTTATAGAGTTTTTGCAGTTTTTTGATCATCCTGAGTCACTGTGCAACGTAAAGTGCACAATCTGGAGTAGGGAATGTCCGGATCCCGATAGGAACCGAACGAGTATCAGTCACCGATAAAAGCTAAAAATAATTTTATCGGACTCCGATTACCCGAACGGGTATTACCCGATAACGCCGATAAAATCGTGTAGTCGAAATTTTTCAAACCTGACTCGACTCAATCTTTCGGGTAATTTAAAAATTCGGTACCCGAAAATTATTAATGCTATCGGTTCCCGAACCCGATTACCCGAACGGTTCTGTCGGGTGTTCTGTGAAAAAGGTACATTTTGTTCAAAGATAAATGATATTTCTAAAAAAGTTACCAAAGCGGAATATAACCGTAATAATCACAATAATTACATTTACAGAAATACTAGTTTTATCATTGATCATAACAATCTTAAGAGAGCACAGGAAAAAAATTGGAAAAATTTTGACCTCAAGAACATCACAATCTACATGGAGAAAAAAATAACTATTCGATAAAAGTTTCTCATAAAGAGGTAAATAACGATAAGCTTCTTATAAAGAGATAACTAACGATAAGTTTCTTATAAAGAGACGATTACCAGAGTGTAAGTGGTGCATTATGTGGTTCACCATTAGTGATAGTGTTGGTGTTTTTGAAAGTAATTCGCGTTATTTTTCTTTACTCTTCTCTACTAGTATTGATCTGTCATTTTTCCAAGACTGCCAACTCTGAAAATTATCAGGATCTGTCACATTGTTTTGCTAAGTGCTCAGCTGAAAACAGATGTATTACTTCAACTTTTTTAAAAAGTTTAGTTGTTAGCTTTTGAAAAAAATTGATTTTTGGTTACCAAAAATCAATTTTTTTGGTAACCAAAAATTTTTTTTGGTAACCAAATTGAAAATGAAAACTATTAAAAAGTCCGACGACAAAGTTTCCTGCAATTTTTCAGAATCTTATATGTTAAACATTTTAAAGACGATGTACGAATTCTTGAAAATTTTGAATTTAAAACAAAAGTTTACAAACATTAATGTTTGTAAATAAATTTTAAGTACTTACATTTCATTAACAATTTTATATACTTAGATTTATATATTTGAAGTTTCCATAATTACGACTCTTATTTTCTGAAAATTCCCTCGCCTAAATTTTGAGGAAATAAGAGTCTTTGCAAAAGAGATAAATTTTTACGAGTGGTGTGCACGCACAAGCTCATTCAGCTAAGAGGCAACATTGGCAGCAGTTATAGTAAAAGGTTTATAAATGTAGTTAGGAAAAAAATGAAAGAATTCTTTTTCAATGGGTTTAAATTTTACCAAAAAAGTGACTTCAAAATAAAACGCTTCTTTTTTTGCGTCTTTAGATTAGTGATCGACCGGAATTCGGTTCGGATCCGGTTTCCGGTCGAAATTCCGGCTCCTGTTCCGGGTATATTTAAGATTTCTGTTCCGGCCGGATTTCCGGTTCAAATTGCTACCGAAAATGTATGAAGACCACACTGGAAAAACGATCAAACTACATTTTTATTGTTTTGATTAAATTAAGATTTTAGACTTCAAAACACCATAGCTCACTTATTGGTTAAGCTCACTTATTTGTTAATCTGTGTAATTTGATCGGTTTTCTAGTTATATAGTCAATTATATGTATAAAAATATTTATAGTTAAACTGCAGCCGAATAACAGGGGCAAAAACCCAAAAACAATAAAAATGTAGCTTGATCGTTTTTCCAGTGTGGTCTTCATGCATTATAAAGCTTTATTTAGTATAATACCGTTATTATCATCTATAATATAATCTATAATATAATTAGTACAGAAACGTTTAACGTTTAACGTCGTTTCGTCATTAGTTACTAGGCTTTGAATTAGTTACTAGGCTTTGAAAAAGCGCGTTCTTCAAATGCACGCGGCCATTGGAGAAAGATCTTTTGAGCGAGTTAAAGCTTTTTTCCTTTTGGAATTTAATTATTAGTTTAGATATATTACATAAAGAATCATCTTAATCAATTATATATCATATTATAATTTAAGTAAGTATACGAAATAGTTATATACACATTTTTATCAGATAAAGTAGAAAGGATTAAAATTTTTATTAGATAGAGTAGAAAGGATTTAAGGCGCTACTCCACTTTCTCCCCCCCCCCCCTAATTTTATGATTGATTCTGATAGAGAATTTTATGCTGATTAAGAATCGTATAAAAACATGGGTCTCAAAATCAACGGAAAGTGCTCTAATCTGATGTCGAAAGTACAAAAATATACCACAAATCGCTAATATTCGCCATCTTGAAAAGTGATTTTTTTTTGTTTAAAAGTTATCCTTTCAAAGTATCAACAGCCTGGTTTTTATTTTTTATATAAAAGATTTCGAATAAAAGAACAAAGAACCGGTGCGTTAAGTTTCATAATCAGGTGTATTGACCGCATTTTTTTTCTCTTACCAGGTAATGAAATTCAATGGCATTTACTCTTATCGCGTCAATTTGCTTCAACTGGATTCTTAGTTTGTTAGCTTGAGTGTCTTTTAAAACTTTTGTCAAATAAGTTGAAAAATTCTTTCATTGATTATATTTTACAATTCACTTTAAAACAAGATAAAAATTTTTTAATTATAAAAATAATTCTTTAAAACTATTGACTTTCTTTTAAAACTTCAAGTTAACCCCCCGTGAATTCATTTTCATTATGTTTGTCATATAAAAAGGAGTGCTTCAGAATAGTTTTTCTGCTTCTTCATTTATCTACATATCATGGCTCTTCGAAGACCAACAATAGACGTTTTTGACTCACTTTCTTTGACAGAAATAGGAGCAAAATTCAAATACGATATCGAAGCTACAATTCACTGGTGCAGAACTTATGGTTTACTCGCTGAAAGCATGAATTGTAGTGTATGTAACGTGCCCTGCACACAGCAAACAAAGAATGGGTCAGTTGATCAAGTTATTTGGAGATGTCCAGTCAAGCGCTGCAAAAGAACCTTTAACATTAGAAAAGGCAGCTTCTTTGAGAAATCTCACCTACAATTGTGGCAAATATTGGGCTTAACTTACGCTTGGAGTAGAAGTGCAGGTAAGAGCCGGGGATTATCAATAAGTGATTTAAGGCAAGAGTTAAATATCGGAAACGACAGCACCATTGTTGATTGGAATCAATTTTGCAGAGACATTTGCGTCTCATATTTCCTCAATAACCCTGATCCAATAGGCGGTCCAGGGTGCATTGTTGAAATAGATGAATCTGTTTTTTGTCGAAGAAAATATCAAGTTGGTAGAATAATCCCGCAGCAGTGGATATTTGGTGGGTATGAACCTGCAACGAAGAAAGGCTTTTTGATTCCTGTCCAGAACCGCGATGCTGCAACATTAATTCCTATCATACATCAATGGATACTTCCTGGCTCTATTGTCTGGAGTGACATGTGGAGAGCATATAATGATTTGCAAGCTCCAGCATATTTACATGGTACCGTTAACCACACCCTCAACTTTGTAGATCCACAGACAGGTGTAACAACAAATCACGTGGAAGCTATGTGGTGTCGAGCAAAAGCAAAATTCAAATCAATGATGGGGCCAACTAATCGCGAAATGGTAGCTGATTATTTATCCGAGTTTATGTGGATGCAGAGATTTTCCGAACACCGGTTTTTTCACTTTTGGGATCAAGTTTTAACAGCATATCCTGTTTGACATCCTGTGTGCATCAAACGTAACATACATTATAATTCATGCCTAAGGTTGTGTAAATCAAAAAACGGCTATTTTCATAGCCACACAAAATTATTAAGAACATTTTTTGCAAAGAACATTAAGAAAGCCCTTTTTTATTACTCCATGAAAGTTTGTCTTTCCAATTAATTTTTTTCTTTAATAACAAAAAAAAAAAAATAACCGAAAAAATAATCGTAAATTCTGTTACAAAACTAAATTTCATAAGAAGGAATCGCAATTTCGCAAGAGCGACACGTTTTATAACTTTATAACTCGATCGTCTGCCTGATAGCTCTGGAAAGAACTTACGCGTCTATATTAGCCATTCCAGACGATTTTTTTATAATTCAAATAAACATATACAATGATTCTTACGTCGCGAAAATAAAAATAAAAAACGTCATAAAATATGCGAAGGAATATAGATATATATATACATAATTTCTGTATACAAATCCTTAGAATCTATTCTTCAAAAAAACATAAATAAATACTTGTTATAAAAAGAGAAAAGAAAATAAAAAGAAAATTTCGTGTTTTTTGTCAAACGTCAGATGTTTTTCGTTGAGCCGTGGAATCGCTATCTATATTAAACCAGAAAAAATTCCTTATAGTAAAAACCAGGCTGGCAATGTTTTGCGGTTAAAAACAATATCAACCGTAAAGTTAGTGAATTCAAGATGGCGAATATTAGCGATTTGTCGTATAATTTTGTACTTTCAACTTCAGATTAGAGCACTTTCCGTTGATTTTGAGACCCATGTTTTTATACGATTCTTAATCAGCATAAAATTCTCTATCAGAATCAATCATAAAATTAGGGGGGGGGGGGGGGAGAAAGTGGAGTAGCGCCGGATTTAAAGTAGAAAGGATTTTAATTTTTTAAATCGTTTAGATTTTGTTTGTTTTAATTTTTCTTTTAGCAGTTTTATTTTTATTATTTTATTTTTTAGAAAGAAAATAGGGGTATGGATGTTATTTAAAGTTATACTAATGCTATTTCCATAAAAGGGTTATTAATACTTTGAAATTTCTGTGATGCTATTAACTATTTTTGTTCTTTTTTAGAAAATTTAGAAAAATAAATTAAACTTTTGTGCCGACACTGACATGGCATGTCACATGTTATTGTATGTAAAGGTTAAATTTTGTTAAGAGGATTACAGTTCTTATGAAGAAAAAGTACAGTTCTTATGAAAAAAAAGAAGGTAAAAAGTATTGTTTGTAAATATATATTTTGTATCTTTTTAAATTTTCTCGCATCATTTTTAAAGTTTTTCTTTGCACACGTTTATTGTTTGCATATATGCTTTTTTGATATGTATGTGTATGTGGTAATAAGTGCTTTATAGTTGTTTTATCAATGTGTTTTTAAAATAATGTAAAGTTGTACAATAATGTAAAGTGTTTTTATTGTTTGTGTATGTGTTAATATGTATTATGTAATTGTTTTAAAAATGTGTTTAAATATGTATAAGGTATATATTTAACCTTATATACATACTTAAACGCATTTATTGTGTTTATAGTTGGTACATATGTTTATATTATATTGTTTCCGTGTTTTCAAAGTGCTGTGACTTGGTAAACGTCTACCTGAAAATCAATTTTTGTATTTTAGAGAAGAAGCAGAACAAATGGCTCTAGATCGTGCAGCTCAACGTGATACGCACCTAACAGCATGGTTTAAGTTAAATACTGAAAATGAAAGAGCACATTGCTATTCTTATGTAGACATTCCTTATCACTTTATATTTGATGATAAACATTGTAAATGGAAGGTTAGACAAAGGGGTGGTAATAAGGTGATAGTAAGAATGAAGTGCGTACTGTTAATGGTATTGTCCTTGAAACGTTTCGTGAAGCATGTGTTTTGAAAGAATTGTTGACACTGAATGGCAGAATACTCTTTCTGAGGCGGTTTTAACACTTACGCCAAAGCAAATTAGACAGTTGTTTTCAATTATTTTGACCTTTTGTGAATCTGATAATCCTTTACATCTCTGGAATACATGCAAAGCTTTTATGATGGAAGATTTCATTCACCTCTCAATCCCACTTCTAATAGCTGAACAAGCTACTCTTCATCAAATTGAAAAGATTATTAATCAAAGTGGTAAAATGCTGACTGATTACAATCTGCCTGTTAATGATGAGTTTATTGGCTTAAATCTAGAAAATTTTGATGAAAACGTTCAACAACTGAAATAGTAGAATTGTGTATAAACACAACCAACTGAAATGGTAGAATTTTGTGTAAAATGTTCTTTGCATTAGCAATAGGTGCAGAAGTTTGCATTAACTGAAAATATGAGAGTATAAGATGGGGAAGGTGAATTTTCCCAATGGCTACTAAAACTTGGGAATGGAACAATACCTGTCAAAGAGGAGGATCCTTTTAAAGGATGCATTAAAATACCAAATCAGTGCATTATTAGAGAAAATGAATCAGTTGTTGAAAAGAATTTTGGAGATGCTGATCAAAATGATTATTCTAAACGTGTGATTTTAACACCAATTAATGTTGATTCATTATCAATGAAGAAGTGCTTGAATGTCTGCCAGGTGAGGTCAAAATTTATTTAATTGCTGATCAAATTGATACTGATGACCTTAATCAAAGAAATAATTTTCCTGTTGAGTTTTTGAACATCTTAACTCCTTCATGTATGCTACATCATTGTTTAAAATTGAAAATTGGTTGTGTAATTTTGCTAACTTAGAAATTTAGATCTCAAAGCTGGGTTATGTAATGGTACTCAAATGAAAGTTAGTGCTCTTGAAAATAATTACATTTATGCAGAGGTTTTGACAGGTGTTTCTGGTGGTAAATGGGTTTTTGTTCCTCGAATTCAGTTGGCTCCATCAGATTCTAATTTACCTTTTGTTCTGAAACGTCGTCAGTTTCCTGTCAGATTGGCTTATTCAATGACAATTAACAAAAGTCAAGGTCAAACATTTGATAGAGTTGGGGTATATCTCAAAAAACCGTGTTTCTCTCATGGTCAACTATATGTTGCATGTTCAAGAACTAGAGCATTTAATAGTTTGTTTTTTTAAAATTGATAAACATCTTATTCAAGATATGGTAGGTGAAAAGTGTTACACAAATGTTATATTTTTTTTTATTACTTTAATATTTTTTTCATAGTATTTGATAAATATACCTGTCATTTAATATGTTTATATGTGTTATATGAAACCATATTTGTTTATAGCTGTATATATGTTTAAATTATGTTGTTTCCATGTTTTCAAAGTGGTGTGAGTTGGCATTATATTGAGCAAGATTGATAACCTTGCCAGCCAAGCGGTGTACTTATAGCAGAGGTGTGACTTGGCAGCATTTAGTGTCAGGCGGTTTTACTGCTTTAGAGCTAGGTTGTGTTGTCTAGCCTTTTTTTAATTATTCTGGAAACACAATGTCTGTTAATGTTTAGCGTAATGTGTATGGGAGAGTTTGCAACCTTGATCTTTAAATCTAGGGTGTTTTCATGTCCTAAATTTGAAGTAATTGAATAACTAATATTGAATATAAAAACAAATATACTTTTATGTATTTATATGTTTAGTAAAAAGATAAATATATAGTTAAGTTTAAATTGGTTTTCTACTTTTGCCTTTCATATTTTAGTTTGGTTTGTTATTTTCGCTGGATTTTAGGATCAAGGGTGTAAATATTCTACTGTTATGTGTTATTGTTGTGATGTTTTGTGTTGATAGACTGATTGGCTTACCTTCACGTTGGTGTCTATTGTTAAAAATGAGTAATAGGTAGTTTCATTATTGGAACTTACTGCTTTTATTTATTTACTAAAAGCCAACATTATGCTAAAAATGCAGTTTATATCTTAATTTGATTTTTTTTTTTTTAATTTATTTTAGTATTGTTAATCCTTTGCACTTCCAAACAGATTTTATAGTTACATTTTCGATAAATGTTTTATTAACTGCCATGTCAAAATAGGTTACTATAAATAGGTAAATCGATTTTTAGTTTTTATGTGGTTTTTTTTTTTTTTCTTTAAGATTTACGATTGACGCATTTATACGATTTATAAAAAGAAAACCTGATTACCTTTTATTGTAAATTTTTGTCAGTTAAAATGATATAAGTAGATGCAATTAGTTCAATTTTTTTTTAATTTTCTCTATTTTATGCCTAAAAATATCTGTTGTACGTAACTTAGGGGATCTTTTTAAACGGGGGGTGAATATTGTAGTTTTGCGCATTTGTCAAATATCGAGTTACTTAAATCTTATTAGGTGTTTAACTAATTAATTAGCTTAATTTTGAGGAAAGAAAAATTCTTATATATGATAAATTCTTAAATCATTGTTTCACATTTTATTATTCTGGTAAAAGGTTTTCATCAAAAACTTGATTACTCTTAAAAATAGCTCTATTCTCCTGACCACCATTAAGGCAAAAACGGGGAAGGGAGGTCCTTTATTAGTGTCAAAATATTTAAGAGAATTAAATTTCGTGTAACAAAAGGAATTTTTAGTAAATGGTAGCAAATTACCGTTTATTAAAAACTGTTGAAACAAAGAGGCCATATATGGAAATGGTCAGATTAGTGCCATAAATAGTAATGGTCAAATGTTCAAATATTTTTAATTTATTTTGTTGTGTACATTAAACGTTTTAAAGACAATTTCCTTTTTCAAAGAAACATGTATCAAGGGGATACCAAAAAATTAATAATTCATGTATAATTAACGTTCGCTTTATATTACTCTTATTAATTAAAGTTCATGTTATAAAAAATATAACAAAAATTTAGCTTTTTTCGTCAATTTAAAGCATGATTAAGTGTTTTTTTTTTCTGTCAGTAACTAAAAACGTATTGTTTTGAACTTTGTAATGTCGAGGAAAATGGTTCTGCCTTACACTGATGTGACCTATGTCAGTTTAAAATTTCTCAAATGATGTTAAATAATTGGTAAATTATTTTACCTCCGCATACTTTTTGTTTTAATTTTACAGATGGTTTAATTTTTTAAATTTGAAGGCGTTTTTTTAAAAGGGTATTAGTAATGGTTTCGCAACTTTAAATTGTGGAAAACAGCCATCATAAATTAACAGACCGACCATAACCCGTATTACGGGTTGCTTATTGCTATTTTGATAAAAATGATTAAAAAATTTTTTAAATTAGTAGTTAAACTTGAGAATTAATATAAATAAAATTTGGCCTTGTTTGAAAACTAATTAATTTTCTTATTAAAATTAATTTTAAATTCATATCATATCTTGTAATGTTTTTATCGCTATTATTTGAGCTGAACTTACACCATTCTGATTCTTACCAGCTCATTTTCTTAAGCATATTGTCATGATCCAAATGGACAATTTTGAACCTCCTAAAGATCAATTGGCTCCTGCAGCTCAAAGTCTGACGACAATGAAAAAAAAATTTCATCTTTTTCGCACATTGGTAAAATTATTGCGCAATTTCGAACAGGGGAAAATGATTAATGTGCAATTTGACAATCCAAAAAAGTGTTAAATGATTTTTTTGGATTGTCCAATTGCATCTCTATGCCTTGGGTTTCGGAAAAACTTTGAAAAAATGTAAAATTTTAGTTATTTTTACTACATTAATTTTTGTTTAAATTAGAACTAACTTTTTAAAAATATATTAGTTATTTTCGGTTCCGGTTCCTGCTCCTGTTCCGGTTTGGATTTATTTTCGGTTCCGGTTCTGGTTAGGAATATTTAGAATCTATTACCGGTTTGGTTCCGGTTCCCGCAAAATTTCTTTTCCGGTCGATCACTACTTTAGATGCATAAAAAGCTGCTTTAAAACTTACTAAGGAGCTGTTAAGCCTAACCGAAATCCTGCATGAATTCATACATTTGTTTTTAGTATTTTAGAGAATTAATTATACAATGTAAGCTGGGGATCGCATAAATCGGACAATTCAGAAAACCAACACCACTAATGAGGCAGTATCTACTATTTAATCTGAAAGAAATGATTCTTTACCTCTCCAAAAGTCTTTGTTTCATATTTTCAATTTGTGGCCACCAATTATATATAGCTGCAGGTATGAAATTGATTAATCTTGATTAATTGTAGACGACATCAGAGCAACGTTAAATCAACGTCGCGCTTCAATGTCAATCCAACGTAGTTATTATAATGTTGGACCAACGTCGAAATGCTTTACTAAAGTTTTTTTGCTAAATTGTGGGTTGAACCATAAGTATTTCTGCTATTATTATTGCAACTATTATCATATCTATTATATCTTACCTTGTAACTATGTCCTGTTTTTTTGTAACACTTTATCCTAATATGTAGCTGCTTCATAGAATACTTACTCATTAGATGATAATCTTGATAGCCTAAGTTCCACTCATATTGATATTTGTTTTATAATGCTCGGGGTTTGATTTGAATTTTATGTACGTAAATCATTTGGTGACCTGGCTTGTTGTTGGTTTGTTAAGTGAAGTTGTTTAATTTGAATGTAATTTCAAGGTTGTTAACGATTTTTATATTGCATTCGGTGGAATATTTTTATATTCCACCGATTCATAAACTTCTGCCCAATCATATTCCTAAGCTTCTGCGCCATCAAATGCGCCCATTGTTACATCGAATAGACAGCATCCTTTTTTCATTCATGTCTCATTTCTGTAAAATAGGAGCGATTTTCTAAAATGATATACTTGACTCTCGATATCTAGAACTTTTGTGTACCTCGGATTTATTTGCCGGAGCTTTTCGTGAATTCTTTTTTTGTTAAAAAAAAATTGAATGTTATGTAACATTAAGTTTTTTTGAAATTCAAATATTCAAAAAGTATTCCTTTGAAATATCAATTGTTTCTATAAAATGCAAAAACTTGCTATTCGTTAAGATTTGTTGAAGTCTTAAAGCTCATTACCGTCAAAAAATTAACGTTACGTGACGCGCGTCTGTGTATTATGGCAGTCAACAAAAGCGAACCCTTGCCGAAAATTTCGAAAATGTTTATCCTTAAAACAATTTATTGTTTGAAGGATAGAAATTTTCGGTAATCAATTTAAGCAAATAAAGTTCAGCTGAGGAATCGGAGGAAGTTGGATTAGATCGCTTGAAATTCTCTCTTCAAGCTCTCGGGATGAAATGTGGCGGAACTCTTCAAGATCGCCCAGAGACTAATTGAAAATAGGAAACAAAGACGTTCGCTTTTATAGCCTAAATATTAGATGAACTTAATAAATCTTATCCAACAGTGCAAAATTGAAATACCTAGTTTAAGGGCTTTGTTATTTGCAGTTTTTTTTCACAAAATCTTTATTAATCTCTTTGGGTTTAGAACCACACACATTATAAAATGATTTTGTGTCGTTCAATAATTTAATTGTCAGTTAAAACCCTTTTTACCGCTAAAAAGGGTTTTAACTGACTAACATGTGTTTGAAGATCAGTTTCTTCTTCTTTACACTACTCTGATATCGAAATTTAAACTTTTTTTATTTTATGAACAAACCGTTTTGTTCTACTTATAAACCTCTTCACCTGCGTCAAAAAATGCAGGTGAAGAGGTTTGCAAGAAGAACAGAACTCTTCGTAAAATAAGAAAGGGTTTTTTAATTATTAATTAAAAAAAACTTTGATAGTTCTTAGTTTTATTTAAACCTCTTTGTATTCATCGTGGTTTGATTCAAATCTACTTTTTTTACAAATTTTTTTTCAATAGTGTTTTAACTCTATTGTTTAACTGTTCTTGATTCATAGCTAACCAACCTCCACTATAGATAATATTTCACAATAACTCTTTGATTGGTCGAGATTTGGTAGCAATTGCCGGATAAAATTTCTGTCCAGATGGTTTTTTTGTTCGTGAGCTACTTAAAGACGTAACTAAAACTGCTGTGGTGTAATTCAAAAGCTCGTTATTATCGCCGGCAAGTAAGTGTTGGCATCACTGATCTATATAATAACTGGATAGCGCATCTCCTAAGAAAATAGCGTAATTTTTAAAGCCAAAATATTTTCGCCAGCGCCATATTGGGAGGACCCACGGAGAAAAATTATTTAGTTAAAATATTGAAAGGTGAACAAGCTATTTTTTTATTTTGATGGTTTAACTTTATATTTTTTTATATTTAACATAGATTGAATGTAAGGAAAGTTATTATTATTTTTTTTTCAAATAATGATAATTATTTTTTAGTAAAATAATTACAATATTCATTATATAAATGTCTGGAGAAAATTCCAAAAAGCGAGGGACACAGTGTGTTGCATTTGGTTGCAGTAAAAGAAAACATAGCGACAGTAAAAGAAGTGATAGCGATGGAATCTCTGATGATGAATCATCTTTAAAACGAAAGTTTCCTAGAACATTTCATAGGTGACTTTCTTAATTACTTTTAAAAATAAAAATATTTTAAAATTTATTGACCTCTGTTAGTTTGCTTGCAATGTGAAGAAATGGATTTAAATAATATCAGTTGTGCAAAAAGTATAACAAACTTAATAAAATATCAAATGTTATTTTTCCTACTAATTTTATTCAGATTTCCTTCAAACACTGAAAAAAGAAAAGAATGGACCATCAAAATACACCGTCAAGAATGGAGTCCAAGTAGTAGCAGTTTGATATGTTCTGATCATTTTTTAGAAAAATTATATATACATATATATATATATATTTTTCTTTCAATATTAGAAAATGAAAGAGAGAAAAGTTCCTGTTAATAGATCAACTTTTGAAAATTCTGTAAAAAGTGATTTTGAAACTAGTGTTATACCTATCTGCATGAAAGTTGGCTCCCCAAAAAAAATATTTAATTGCAGTTTAACTCCAGAAAAAAAAAAACAGATCGTAGAAACAAGATAATTGTGTCTTTGAAAAAGAAGGTAAAAGCAGAACAGCAAAAATCTCGAAGAATGAAAAAAAAGATAACATCTCTTAAATCAGTTGTAAAAATATTAAGTAATAAACAAAAAATATCATCAAATTGTGAAGAAATGCTACTAAAAACATTTTCAGAAGTTCCGCAAGCTCTAACCAGAAGAATGATTATGCATAAAAATTATGGTAAAGGATTTAAGTATTCAAAAGAAATTAAATCCTTTGCACTTACCCTGCAGTTTTATTCAAGTAAAGCTTATGATTATGTGCGAAAAACATTTAATTTTAATTTACCACACCAAGCACAAATTAGGAAATGGTATGGAAAAGTTTCAGCAGAACCAGGTTTTACAAAGCCAGCTTTTGCAGCACTTAAATACAAGGTTATAGAAGCTGAAAAGTTAGGATCTAAAGTCATTTGCTCACTTATGTTAGATGAAATGGCTATTAAAAAACACATATCATGGGATGGAAAAGCATTTAAGGGGTATGTTGATCTTGGGAATGGCATACAAGATGATTCATCCCCGGTTGCAAAAGATGCCCTAGTTCTCATGGCTATTAGTATAAACAGCTCATGGAAAGTTCCATGCGGATATTTTTTTATAGATGGGTTAAATGGTGCTGAACGAGCAAACATTGTAAATTTATGTATCAAACGATTGACAGATGTTGGTGTTGAAGTCATATCACTAACATGTGATGGACCCTCATGTCACATTTCCATGTTATCAAACCTTGGTGTTTCAATTGATGTTTTAAAAATGAACACTTCTTTCACTCATCCTCTCAACTCTGATAAAAAAGTTCATACTCTACTCTATATTTGTCACATGCTAAAGCTAATTCAGAATTGCTTCGCAGATAGTGATGTTTTGTTTGATAGCGAAAACAATGCAATATCATGGAAATATATAGTTTATCTTCAAAAACTGCAAGAAAATGAAGGATTACGTCTTGGAAATAAATTAAGATTAGCACCTATTAATTGGAGGCAACAAAAAATAGTTCAGGTGTAGCTAATGCAATAGAGTTCTGTTGCAAAGACCTTAAATTAATGCAGTTTCAAGGAAGTGATGCAACAGTTAAATTTATTAGAATATTTGATAGATTGTTTGACATTTTAAACTCAAGAAATCCTTTTGCTAAAGGTTATAAATCCGCACTAAAAATGAGTAATAAGCATATATGGGATAAATTTCTTAATGAAGCATATGATTATATTTCAAACTTAAAAGAAAAAATTTCATTCATACGTTTAGATATTTTATAACCTTGTTGAAATTCCTGAAGCACCTTTAAAATATCTTCTAACATATAAGTTAAGTCAAGACCATCTGGAATTGTTTTTTGGTTCAATACGAGGATCAGGAGGATTTAACAATAACCCAACAGCTCAACAATTCACAGCAGCATATAAACGACTTTTACTTCGGAGCCATATTGAAGGAGGATCAGGGAATTGTGAAAAATTACAAGCAGAAAATATTTTAAATGTTTTAGATGATTCAGTTATGATAAATAACAGCAGTTTGGATATTACAACAGTAAACATAATCAGAAAATACGACTTATCTGAAAGAACATCTAAGACTACTGATCATGATTATTCTTTTATTACTAATATTTCATTGCTAACTGAGTATAAAAAAGCAGCTGTTTCTTATATATCTGGCTTCGTTGTTAAAATGGCAAAAAAGCAAATATTTTGTATGTTATGTTGTGATGCACTTGGTTCTAAAAAACATGCTCCAGAATCCAATTTTCTTAAAGTAAAGGACAGTGGTGGTCTTATGAAACCAACAAGAGATGTTATTACTGTTTGTGAAGAAACTGAAAAAAAAATTACAGGAATGCTAGCAACAATACCTGGAAAACTGCCACAGTCCAAAAATATCCCAGAAGCTATATCTATTTCAGTTTTAGAAAGTTTAGGATCTGTTATATTTAGAGACTTGCATGAACATATGTTTGATACTGGTATTAATGAAAACCATGTTTTTAAATTAATCAAAATAATTTCTCAATGTTATTGCAAAGTCAGACTTTATGATCTGGGAAAACAAGCCACTGAGAAAATGTCATCGAAAAATATTAGAAAAACATTAAGTAAATTGGTATTATTTAATCATCAATAACTACAGCTTTTACAAACACAAAACTATTTTATATTGTAAATAGTAACGTAATAATTGAAAAGATTATTTACTTACTTTTAGGAGCATTATATTTTCAACTTGTACTTATAATCATAATTTTTAAATATCAACATAAGAATCTAGATAAATTATCTAAAGAATACGATCATTCGTTAGACATTTTACAACAGATTTTTACTAATTTGTTGATATTGCATTTTTTGCTTCTAATTTCTAGGTACTTTCAATCCTTTTCTTTTTTTCTTCTTTCTTTTGGTTTCTTTTCTTAATATTTCAAACGCATCATAACAAATCGTGGGTCCTCACAATATGGCCGCCAAAATATTTTTTCGGCTTCAATTTCGATATTAGAGATGCGCTATCCAGTTATAATATAGATCAGTGGTTGGCATAGATAAAAAGAGCAACTATTTCAGTTTTTTGCGCAATCTTAACACATCGATGGCTCCGCGCAAAATCGGACTATCTGCAATCTCCGCGGAAAACAACTTTGGCATATCTGCAATCTCCGCCAAAAACAAAATTGGTATATCTGCAATCTCCGCGTAAAACAAAATTGGACTATCTGCATTTTTGCCAGATACATCTTTGGACTATCTGCGTTTTTCGGGTGCATAAATTTTTGGTGGTGTTTCTTTAAATATTTGAAGTTTTTTATAAAATTCTACAATTTTTTAAATAATAGCGATTATTTAAACATTTATTAATAGCGATTATTTAAACACAAAACCTTGATCATAACTTGATTAAGTTTGTGAGTAATCAAGTAGTTTTAGTTAAGATAAATATGTTAAAAATAACTTATGTTATTGTTAATAATAATATAGCATATGTAACAAAACATTGTTATGTTACATACTAATTGCTAAATTCATCATACATACTTTGTCAATTTTATTTAGCCTTGTTGTTGTGACTAATAAGTTTAGATCAAATTAAATTCTTGTTATGTTATGTTGCAATGTTGCTAAGTGGTCTTTATACACAAGATCTGCATATAAATATATACAGGATGCCTGCGAAATCAGGGAAATGCCAGGGAATTCGGATATCTTCAAAAAAATCAGGGGATTATCAGAGAAATTAGGTTAAATTTTAAAAAAATCAGGAAAGATGAGTCTTTATCAAACTTATATAACTTAAATAAGTTGTATATAGTTCACGTAATCTAAAAGTTTATTTGGCAGATAGTTTTATGAACTTCTCTTGATATATTTAATGTGGGTTGTATTATTGTTTATATTTTTGCAGTTGAAGAGCATTTTTCTAAACGAGAAATAGGTAAATATCAGGGAAAAGCTAGGGAAATCCAACTTATAATATTGGCAGACACCCTGTGTATATATATATATATATATATATATATATATATATATATATATATATATATATATATATATATATATATATATATATATATAAACTTTGTTAGTGTATCCTATAAATAGAGTGCTCAATGGTCTTAAAGAGCAGAGCAGTAATAAATTAGTAAAAACACTTATCTAATTTTTTCTTCCACAACTTGTTTCACCATCAATAAGTAATCAGGAAGGTTAACAAATTAATCATTAGTTAACATGTTATATATTAACCTTATATATTTATAAACTTATCTTTCACCATCACTAGGTTCATCAGACTTCCTGATGAACCTACTGATGGTAAAACAAGCTGTCAAAGAAAAAATTAGATAAGTATTTTTGCTAATTTATATATATATATATATATATATACATACATATATACATACATATATATATATATATATATATATATATATATATATATATATATATATATATATATATATACACACACACACATATCACAATAATTTTGTGTATATATAAATATATGTATGTATATATATATACTATACGTGTATATATAAATAAATGTATGTATATATATAAATATATGTATATATATACATACATATATTTATATATACACATATATATACACACACGCATTTATAAATATATATATATATATATATATATATATATATATATATATATATATATATATATATATATATATATATATATATATATATATATATATATTGTAACCTAGATCGTAACTAACAAAATTATTGTTATTAACCTATTTTTGTTCATTAAGCAATCAAACTATGTGGAGTTTTCTTTGTTGTCTACTTAAAACCATTCTTTTTTGGAGATGCCACTTAATTGAACACAAACTAGTTAAAAACTTATGCATGAGTATTAAACATTATGGTTTCCAACTTTTCTTAAACTTGGTTTATTAATAATTAGGATCAAAATCAAACTGAACCTCTAAGGTTCAGTTGGATTTGAGCTCTAAACCATTAAACATTGGTTTAATCAGATGTCACCTCAACTGTAGTGATGATCAAACAATTTTGGTCCAATTATATTTGATAATTTTTTTATATCCAAGACTTTGGGATGTAATGATATATAAAAAAGGGTTGTAATTTTTTTACTATGATAGTAATAACTATGATACAATCAAAAATAGCTGTATTTTTTCTATAAAAGAATAATTACAAAATAACAAAAAACTGCTGTTTTAAATAAACATATCCTTAACTTGCACATTGATCTGAATATCAGGCTTTTATTACTTTTACAGTATACCCAATATAATAAATTATCACATTTGTAATAGACAATATTAATTACTTGAATTTAAATTATAGTCACATTTAGGTAACTTTTAACTTTAGAAATTATAATTTAACATACAAACACAACTTATCTAAAAACATCTATAATTTTGTAGTCCTAACATATTTTTAAGATCTAACATATTTTGTTTGACGATAGCAATTATACACTTGAATTAATTAATTTTGTAAGCTAAACAAACCAACTTGTTATTTTCACATTTAACCAAAACATGACTGACTGCTATATGCTATATAGTATACCTATATAGTATAGATAACACAGTAACACAACTTTTTTTTTTTCTGTTGAAAATAGACAAACTTGAAAAATACCAAACAATGTTTCGAATAAGCCTCGTAAAACTGTAAAACGTTTTCTTAATCCAGCAGCATTTTAATTTCAAATTAAATTTGAATACATAAAATTGGTTTTGCGATCAGCTACACTTTGATCAATTCATGATGTGTATACGCTTACTAAGTTCAGACTTGAGATTAAAGTAGATGCAGACTGTTCTTATTTTAGCCGCTAAAATGATGTTCTAAAAATATTGTAAATTTTTCATTTGCATTAACATACCATATGTCATATAACTATTTAAAATAATTACTTCTAAACAAAATCAAATGTGGCAAGTGAAACTTTGTGTTAAAACTTAAACAGATTTATATCTCAGGAATAGATGGAAAATAATGCAATTACTGTCTTCTTATTAACAACTTATTTCATGAGATCTGCCATTTGTAATGAAATCACATTTTGACAAGGCGCATAATTTCATGCAATAAAAACTTTGAACGCCCGGAGAATGCAGATAGTTCAAAAATAAAGCTGGCGGAAAATGCAGATAGTCCAATTTTGTTTTACGCGGAGATTGCAGATATGCCAATTTTGTTTTTGGCGGAGATTGCAGATAGTCCGATTTTGCGCGGAGCCATCGACATAGTAAAAATGTTCAAAAGGCTTTCAAATTTGTTTGTGAAAATTATTACGGTCTGGAGGAAAAACAAGAAGCCCGCATGACAGAATTTATAAAATCCAGTGTAAATACAAGTCAAAATACACACATAAAATTAAACTTTTTTTTTTTTGCATGTATGCATGTGTACGTGTATGTATGAATATAGGCATCAACATGTTCGAGTGTGTGTGCGTGTATGCATATACATACATACATACATACATACATACATACATACATACATACATACATACATACATACATACATACATACATACATACATACATACATACATACATACATACATACATACATACATACATACATACATACATACATACATACATACATACATACATACATACAGGCCCTATCAGAGCGAGGGCCACACGGGCCATTTGGCCTAGGCCTCGACCTAAATTTTTTCGGAAATTTAATATATTTTTATTAAATTGTGATAACATGAGCAATTACATAAAATTTTAATCAATGTTGAGACAATATTTTAATATACTTAATTAGTTAATTATTAATACACATAATTATTATTTTAATTAAATTATTTGTGTTGTATTAAGTTTGTTCTGATATTTATTTTAATTCAGTCATTAATAATTGTTGTTTGCAGCAAGATAGAAAATTTTTAAAACTAATGTCATTGCTAAATTTAAACATGAAGAGAAAATTTGAAAGTGGTGCATCCAAAAGGCGAAAAAGACAAAAACTGAAGAAGAAACAAAGAGCCTAAAGTCAATAACATCATTTCTAAGACCACTGGAAAATCAAGCCAACCCAACACACGGTAAATCAGATATTGAAATATCCGGAACTACATCTTCTGAAAAATCAATGTTACAACAAAACAAAAATCCCCAGATAGATACAAATGTGCAAGACATCTCAAATACAACTTGTGTCTCTGAATCTGGAATTACAGATTTAGAAAGCTTGGAATCAAATTGTGAAATTTCATTGATTCACCAAAGCAACAGTCAGCAGAGGGAAACAAATTTGCAAGCCATCTCAAATGATAATTGCATCTCTGATTCTGAAATTTCATATTCAGAAAGTTTGGACCAAAAATGTGAATCAGATTGTTCTAATATATCAAAATTGATTGTGTCTGACATTGGCACTGTTGACAAACGAAATATTACTCAAATGCAAGAAAGTTTCCAAACAAACTTTTTAATTCCAAACAATATTCCACGAGATTCTTATAATCACGCCTTTCCTACTCGTCTGAGATCAAAAATTCTTCCCAATGGTGAGATATGCACAAGAGATTGGCTTTGCTGGAGTGATGTGCAACATTCATTCTATTGTGCACCCTGCTTTCTTTTGAACAAAAGTGATTCCAAGGTATCCACCTTTTCAGAACAGTTAGGTTGGAATATCACCAGGGGTTAGAGAAAGTTGAAAGACCAAATACCAGCACATGAAATGTCTGTATTACACAAACAAAACTATGTCAAATGGAAATCAGCCAGTAGAGCAGCCATCAGAAAAAGTTCTATTGATAATTTACTAATAACAGAATTGTCAACTGAAACCAGTAATTGGACAAAACTTCTTGAGCGCCTTTTGAATGTCATTCTTTTTCTTTCTGAACGTGGGCTTGCTTTATTTGGTTCCAGTCAACACATTTATGACCCTAACTATGGAAACTTTCTCGGAATAATTGAGCTCCTCAGCAAATATGATCCAATTTTATCAGAGCATGTGAAAAAGGTCCATGAATCTCAACTGAACAAAAAGCGCTTACAAGTTCATTATCTGTCCACCCGGATTCAAAATGAATTTATTGAACTCTGTGGATCTTTTGTTCAAACCAAAATTATTGAAGAGATTCAAAACACCAAATATTTTTCAATTGTTGTTGATGCAACACCAGACTGCTCTCACAAGGAGCAAACAACTTTCATTATCCGTTATATAAAAATTGATGGATCTAAATTTTCCATTGAAGAACGGTTTCTCTATTTTGACGATTACTCAAAAAAAACTGGAAAAGAAATTGCAGCAAGGATTCTTCACGTTCTAACTTTGTTGAACATAGATTTTAAACTGTGTACTGGTCAGGCATACGACAATGGTCCAAACATGGCTGGAAAATACAAAGGTGTGCAAGCAGTTTTGCTAGAAGAAAACCCAAACTGTATGTTTGCCAGCTGTGGAAATCACACTTTGAACCTTGTTGGTGTTGACTGTGCTGAATCATGCAAAGAAGCAATTCTTTACTTTGGAATTGTGCAGCAAATGTACAATTTCGTCAGCAGTAGTCCACAAAGGTGGGAAATTCTCAAGCAACATGTACATGCTTCACTACATGGTATTTCCAAGACCCGATGGTCAGCAAGGATTGAAGCAGTAAAACCAGTTGCTCGTCACTTGAATTCACTGAGAACAGCTTTAAAAGAGCTGCAATCTCTCAATCTCACAGTATCAGCTCAGTCAGAACTTCAGTCCATTCAAAAGTATTTGTCAAAATTTGAATGCATTGTAATGTCATCTTTATGGATGAAGCTCCTCACAATGATTCACCAAACCAATCTTATAATTGAGGCCAGAAATGCAACTCTAGATGTTGAAATGGAAAACATTAAAAATCTCATGGACAGCATTCAACAGATTCGTGAAAAATGGGATGCTGTTCTGAATGAGTCAAAATTAATTGCAATGAATATTGACATTTCACCAGAATATTCTACCACTCAAAAGTTGAAAACACAATTTGATTCAGAACAGCACTATAAAATCAATGTATTTTATGTAATAATCGGCTCTATAAATGTCGATTTGAGTCACAACAACAAATTTGTAGTATTTTTGGATTTCTTTGGCACTTCAACAAGATGAGCAATGAAGAACTACTCAGTGCCACAACAAACTTTCAAAAAAAGTACCACAAGGAAATACTGTCTGATATTTCTGATGAGATAATCTTTCTGAAACAAATTTACTCCACAAACTTTACATCAGATTGCAAACCAAAAGAATTGTTTCAAGAAATATTAGAACTTGGACTGTCTGGTGTTTTTCCTAACATATCAATTGCTTTGCGAATTTTTATCAGTTTGCCTGTCTTAGTGGCTTCAGGAGAAAGGTCTTTCAATGTGTTGAAACAAGTAAAGAACTATCACCGTTCAACCATGGGACAAGAACGCTTGAATGGACTTGCAATGTTGAATATTAACTGTGATATTGCAAGAAAACTCGATTTTTCAACAGTTGTCAGTGCATTTGCAAAAGCAAAAGCAAGAAAAGCATTTTTAAAATAAAAATTATTACTAATTTGCTGTTTTTTTATTTATTATGCAATGGCAGTTATTTTATGGTAAGGGCCTCAAAATTTGTAAATGGCCCGGGCCTCACTCAGTCTCTGAAAGGGCCTGCATACATACATACATACATAATTTTCGTTTACCGTTATGTAACCGTTATTTTTGCGTTATGTTTTTTGCTGTGTATGTATGTATGTATGTATGTATGTATGTATGTATGTATGTATGTATGTTATAAATTAATAACAAGAAAAAACTTTTTTGAACATATAGATATTATATTTCAATTATTAAATATTTATAATAATATTGCTAATTCAACTATTTTCTTGATCCCTTGGAGGCTTCAAGATAGAAGGAGTTCACTGTATTTGTATGTTGCTTAATAATGTTCTTTACTACTATTTATTTAATACTTACCATTTTTTACTTATCACTATTCTTAAAATTAATTTTATTTTATATTGCAAGTATTAAATAATGTTAAATATACTATTTGTATAATTTAAGTTTCCTAAGTAATAAGTATCTTGGTGAAAAGAAAATTGTTCTTGCTAGTTATAGCAATATTACTAGCAAGTCAAGTATCTTGGTGAAAATAAAATTGTTCTTGCTAGTAATAGCAATATTGCAGACTTTTTAACTAATGGTAAGCTTATTTTTTAATGCACATTCTTTGTTTATTCAATCTTCTTTTTTTTTTTAATCAATCTTCAAATTCTATACAGTTCATTTTTGTCTTCATAATAATCAAGTTATTATATATGCCAAAAACAACGGTTGAGCTATTTAATTTAAAATTATACTTTTTTAGCTTCAAAAAAGTTTGATAACAGTGATATAAGTGGCATCATGTGGAATGGATGTGAAGTCGATTCTGAAACATTTGTTGCCATTTTAAATGAACAAAATCTAGAAGTGGAAATTGTATCCTTAGCAAAAAATAATGAGCTCAGCACTTTTGTTCAAAGTTTAAAGGGATTTTCTCCCGTTAAAGCTGTTTTTTCAGCTGTAGATAGACACTCTGATCCTGTTTCATTCGATTTTAATAACCAACAATCCATTATTCCTCAACTTCCAACTGAATCAACATTATACCAAGACTCTAATTATGAAGAAGATGTACTTGAGGTTTTAGATGTGTCTTCAAGATCGCAAAATTTAAGTTTAATATCAACTGCTGCACAAGTTGCTGAACCATCAAAATCAAGTGCTGAACCACCTGGATCTCAAAAAGTAATTTTATCTTGTTCTAATTGTAGTTTTCAAACAAGTAAACAATATGTAATGATATCACATCTTAAATTACATGGTCAGGAAGGTTCAGTTGTATGTGAAAACTTTTTTTTAAAAATTTAAAAGTGTTAAAGGTTTTAAACTTCACAATAGAAATTGTTTTGCTCCTTTTCATACTAAAATTGAAGTAATTAACAATAATAATGATTTTAATATTGAAAAACCAGACGATTTTCAATTTTTGAATGAGAATAGTAAAGATCAACTTGCTGCATTAGCTCTTCATTTGCGAGGAAAATATCGAAGCTCTGAAAATGTGGTAAACATTACTTTTTCAAGCTTACAAAATATTTTTAATAATAAATTACAAAATGAAGAGATTTCTACAATTTGTAAAGAACTATCAACAGATTATTCTAGAACAAGATATTTTCAAACTGCTTTTAAAATGCCACAAATTCAGTTAGTATACAAAAACAGTTTACATGGATGTTTTATTCCATTTAAAGAAATACTTCAGTTTATTTTTACATCAAATGAATATGATAAGTTTCTAGAGTATTCTTCAGAAATATCTATCTCATTGTATTCAGATGATTTAGGTGTAACTAATCCAATAGGCAAATCTAGAGGAAAGCACAAGTTGTGGATTTTATATTTTCAGTTGTTAAACATTCCGCAATGCTGTTTAAGTAAATCTTTCTCAATATTCCCTTTAGCAATAACTGGTTTTAAATCTAAAGGTAAAAGGCTTTATGAAATCTCTTCTTCTTGACTTGGTACAATCTCTAAATGAACTATCATCGATTGATTCCTCAACTTTAACTAATGCTAATGGTAAAAAATTCATGGTAAAGTTAAAACACTTTATTGGAGATTCATTAACTTGCAATGCAATTGCTGGTTTTAAAGAGGGTTTTAGCAAGAAAGTTGTTAGGTGCTGTAGAGTTTGTAATTCAACCAGGTCAGAAATGTTAGTTTATGATAAACATTCTCAGTGTAAAATAAGGAGTTTAGAGGAACACAAGATGAGAGTCAAAGAACTAGATAATTCTAGTCTTCCCCGAGTTGAACGTTTAAAATGGTCAAAACTATATGGCGTTCAATCTAACAGTGTTCTATCTGAAATTAAGGAATTTGATGTGACAAAGTAAGTTCTTTTTGATCCAATGCATGATTTGTTAGAAGGTGTAATACCTTTTCAGATAGAACTTTACTTGAATCATGTGGTTTTGAAAGGTTTTTTTACAATAGATAGCTTGAACAACTTTATAAAATTGTTTCAATACCCAAAAGACAGTGAAAAACCACCTGTAATAGTAGATTTGGTTATTAAGGGGGAATTTGGCAGTGCTCAAGTTCTTTCTATTTGTCATATTTTACCAATTTTTTTAAGAAGTATCACTATTGATTATCATTTCTCTTGTCTTATTAAGCTGCTGCGTATTCTTCAAATGTGTCTCTCTCCAGTTACCACTGAGGCTTACTTCATCTCTTTAGAAGAAACAATTGCAGCCCATCATACTCTTTTTATGAATTTATACCCAGATAAGTTTATACCAAAGCTTCATTTCCTTATTCATTATCCTGAGCAATCCAGACAATTTGGTTCACTACGATACCACATGTGTATGGCTTTTGAGAGGAAACATCAAGTAATAAAAAATGTTAGGCATTTTAATTTCAAAAATATGCCTTTAAGTGCTATAAAGAGTATGGTTTTAAACACTATTGCATCTTTTTATAATTCTTTTGGAGAAATTAGTAATGGAGTTCTTTGTGAATTAAATCAAGTTACTTTAAAAAAGAATATTGTTACCTGCATCCAGATTAATGGAATTAAATACTGTCCTGAATCGTCTTTATGGTTTCATGATGGTTTTCAATCTTCTGCTTTTATTATTAAAGAAATTCAAGTAAAAGGAGAAAAAACAGTATTTATTACCTCACAGCTTCAGTGCCTTAGTTACAATGTGTTACGAGGTTTTTTTACTGCTGTTGAGGACAGCACAGTTCCTTTTAGAACTATTGCAGCTGAAGGCTTAGCTTTTCCTTGGCCAGCATTTTATTTTAAAGAAGGGGATATTTTCTATATTGTACCCCCAGCATTACCATTCCTTATCATATAGTTGCATTGAAATTTTATAAAAAGTTTATATTATTTGCAATAAATATGATTACTTTAGTCTAATTTGTTTTCTTTATTTGGTCAACTTTAGTAGTTGTAAATGCTTTCTTTTGCCAATTTTCACATGATGATACAAAATGTTTTTTATTATTCCTATGTTTTTAACATTTACATTAACAATAAATTTTTAGATTAACAGAATCCCTTTTGATGGTGATATTAAACAAACTCTCATTGATTTTTTCCCACCTCACATTAGACTATTTCTGAGCAACAAGTTTTCTATTGAAGGTGATATCTAGAGAGCTAATGTCTTGTTTATTGAAGGTGATATCTAGAGAGCTAATGTCTTGTTTATTAGCTTTTTGTTGTTTGCATGCGCCTAATCATAATAATATCAAAAGTAGAATATTGTTACGGAAAATATTCTTTGCAAAGTTAAAGTCTACTTGCATTTCTTTATATCCTTCTTACAGCCATAAATGGGTAAGAATCACGTCTTTGATACTATAATATTTTTTATTTTTTTAATTTGTAATATTTACTTTTTTAACATACATTTTTGATCTCCTTCCTTTTCCATCATTTTTATATTTTATTTCAGATTTTCAAATTTGCTGCTGTATACATAAATTGTTTGATTCAATTTATTTAATTAAAGTTTTTAATTTTCTATTAGGATTTCTTGTTCAAAAAGTTGCCTAATAATTATCGCCAAAAACAATTTAGTAAATGTCATAGTTTAAAGGTTAAGCAATTTCCTCATTTTTCTGTTGTAAATAGTTCCATCAATAATAGTACCCGAGCAGTAAATCCAATTTTGTCTGAATCAGTTGTAGATAAAAAACAGCTATTACAAGATGTTGAAGTAAGATATTTTCTGTGTTTATTAATTTTTGGATAAAAATGATTTCTAATTCTAATATCAGAAATTATAGTCTAATTAAGTAAACTTAGACGCAAAAAATTTTGAAATATTATAATTAATATTAAGTGTCAGCTCATGACTTTATTTTATTAAATAGCTATAAAATAAGGAATGTATATAACTCTTTCTTTCACCTAGAATGAACTTAATAAGAAAAAGCCATCACTTTCAACACTGTCTTTTCTAAACAGACATCTTTTTAATAACGAGACTTATAGCGTATTTCCGAAAAGAGTTACATATGCTCCTGGATTGATGCTGGAAGAAGCGATTCGTTTGTATCCTATCTTTAAAGATTCGTCTCTTAAGATTCAAAAGATGTTGATTTGGATTTCTCCCGATTTGCAAACCCATACTGAAAGTTAAATGCTGCTCCAGAAATCACTTATTTCTAAGAAGACAACTGATAAGTTGTTTATGAAAGTTGATGTAAATTTTATTTTATTTTTTTATTTGGTATTAAGCCAGTTCTATAAAATATAAACTTAACATTGATTCAAACCCATTTAATGTATTAATAATAGTTTCTTTTTTATGGTTGCAATACTTATTTTGTATTTATAATATTTTAGTGTGATTCAATACATGAATACTTAAGAGTGCCAAGCTTGTATGGTCCACAAGTTATCTATAATAAAACGGAATATGGAGTAAGGAGTCGTAGAGGTGTCGAGATGGATGTTCAGCCCTTGATCAGTACATGTGAAATGGTGGTTGTTTTGATGGCCGTTTACTATTTGCTAGATTTGACATATCCTTCTTGTTTTGGGCAGCTTCTGGGATGTTTGCAAGATATTTTCGGCTTCGGACGATCAGCTTTACTTTCTAAAAAATGCATTTTTCTTTTGCAATCTTTTTACAGCAATGTTAAGTATTTTTGAATTATTAAATGTTAATAAGTTAATTTCTTCAATTATTTTGTAAATAATTTTCATGATTATGAAAAATAATTTAATATAAATATATTAGGAAATTAAACTGGATGAATTTGTTTTATTTTTTAAATTAACTTTTATAAACATAAAAAATGTTCAATGTTAGTTAGTTTATTTAGCAATTTCTGTTATTAATCATGGGTTTCAAAAAACCTACTTTAAAATAATTATAATTTGACATAACGGGTAACATAACGGATAAATACCCGTTATATCAGGTTTTAAACATAACGGTAAAATACGCGTTATATAACGGGAGTTTTCCTCTCACATAACGGCTAATTGGCGTTATGTAACCGTTATGTTCAAGGCAATTTTGCTATGAAAAAACATAACGCTAAAACCGTTATGTTATTTTCATACATATTAAGTATTAAACATAACGGCAATGAACCGTTATGTGCGAGGAAAACTCCCGTTATGTTTTTTAAAAATATAACGGGTTTTTTATTTACTGTGTACATACATACATACATACATACATACATACATACATACATACATACATACATATATACATATATATATACATATATATATATACATTATATATATATATATATATATATATATATATATATATATATATATATATATATATATATATATATATCTGTATGTGTTTGTGTATGTTTTTATGCAGTTTTGTGTGTGTGTGATTGGACAATTTAGTAGTTAAAACAATAAATATTATCTAATTTAATCTAATCTAATTTAAAATATTTGGATTCTAGTCACAAATTATACAGATTCGAAACAATGTTAGGAAGTTGGCTTAATAGATAGATTGGAAGAATTCATCAAACAAAATCTCAGGTTGCTTCATCCTTGGCATCATCAACGAAACATGAGGGACTTTCAAAACTTTATTCGGACCTAAGCGAAAAAGGGAAACGTTATACCATTGATGATGAAGTAGCTGATCTAAAAGTAGACTTTATCGAGAAGGTTTTGCTAATAACTAGACTTATCTCATATAATAGACGGGGCCTTAATCTTGTTAAAGTTACCGTTTACATTTCAAAAAAACAATTAATTGATTAACGAGAAGTGAACTCAGCCAAAGGGAATGTTAACGTTTTTTTTTTTCAAAACAGCACTGAGCTGATTTGGATATAAAATATTACTTCACAAATCACCTTCAAGACTTTTGCCTTATGGTGGTATTAGGCAGTGGAAAAATAATGCCCCCCTCCTAACAAATTCATTGAAGAAACCGTATCGAAAATAATAGTAAAATTACAGGCAGCTTCGAAAAATACAGTAGAATTAAAATAATATTGACCCCATTATGCTAGAAAACGATCTAGAGTAGACAACTTATATGATGTCTTCATTCGTGCCTTAAACAAATCAGACCCACTCATCAGCTTAATTTGGATGGCAAAAAGACGACTGTTATAACTATGTATCCATATATTTCATCAAATACGATATATATATTTTTAGTGACATCGTTTTAGCAAACATTTTAAAAAATTTCACGATTAAAATGAAAAAAACTTAAACAAATACTTTTTAACTCGTTTTTTATCGCGCGCTAAAACAAATTTTATTATCTTTGTTTTGAAGCTCAAATTATCTTCAAGATTTTACTCTTTGGAGCCATGGTTCTAACTGTAATCGTTGTCAAGATATTAGCATTTCTTTTAAATCAACAAAAAGTTAAGCCCTTTTGAAAAGTTGATAGTGAAATGTATGAAAAATATTCAGTTGCAACATATTTTGATCATATCAACCACAAAAATCTTAAAAAATTGTGCAAATATTTTTGTCCGTTGTCCGTGTAGAAAAATACCCTCTAGAGTTACAAACACTTGTTTTATGTAACACCATTATCATTATATGACAGCCATTTCAGTTGAAGCACTTTTATGTTTTATGATTCCACTGGTGCAAGCCGTGGATGTGTGCAATTTGTGTATCTTCTTGTAAGATGGATTAGTATCTGAACTATAAGGTACTACTGGTAAAAGATGTTATCTAAAAAATTGCTAATTCATATAAGCAAAATCAAACAAGCCATTCATTCTTTAAATTTTATTAATCTGCAGTGTTCTTTATTTTCAGTTTCACGATTTTGCCTTTGGTTGGAATATTTTGATTTGTCTATTAAGAACATGTTTCTTTAGTCACACAATTACAAGCTTCTCTCGATGACTTTCTTCTGTTAATAGAAAGATAATAGACACATCGGATCACGATGCGTCTATTATATTAACAAACACAATTAACAAAAAAATTCAAAAAAAAAATTAAACTTTATTCGAGCTTCAATATTTAAAAAACAGCAAAAAGATGAAAAAATTCGAAATTATTGTGCTGATAAAGAAACTTAGTTAAATGTAGCTTGCTTTATTTTCTATTTAGGATAAATTGGTGTGATATTTCATAAACCCTGAGAAAGAAAATCTGGGATTGGCATCTACTTAATCTTTACATTTTTATCATGAAATATTTTATGTCGCCATCATATTCTAAAACTTATCTTTAACTGCCCCCCTCGAACTGCCCAAGCAATAACTGAAATTCAATTGAAGTGTTTTTTAATAAAATAAATTAAATTTGCTTGGTTTTTTAGGGAGATAAAAAAAAAGTCAAACTTATTGTTTTGAGACACACTGTAGTTTTTGAACTAATTTATGTTCAAGCATAAATTAGTTCAAAAACTGCACTGTACCAGACAAAAGTTATATCCCTCACCTCTGCGCATTCTATCAAAACTTACCAGAATATCTCAGAACTATTAACACACAAAAGCTTTTTAATGAGTGTTTTAGGCTGGAGAATGGTTTTATGAATGATTTTTGGTGGTTAGTTAAATTATATAGAGCTTTGATACACTACAAAATTTCTCAAGATTTTGAATTGGATTATTTTTAGCCTTTAAAATTAAAATCCATCCTGACTTCAAATCAGCCGAAGTGTTGAATTCATCTCTCCTTCAAGTGGCCGTTGCATTTATTTTCATTAAAACAAAAAACAAAAAACAAAAAACAATCACATGACTGTGATTGTGCGTTACCGATGAATACTCAAATGTTTAGTTCCAATGGGTATATTGAAGTGAAATACATTTAATTACTAAAATGCTGATATCATAGTAAACTACAAATCTAAATGATGCTACGGCGTCTTTATGTAGGTTTTAAGTGTATATATTTAACTGAGTTATCTATATGTAACGACTAATCTATATGTATTTAACACACAGACACACACTAACTACACTGCACACTAAATTTTATATCTACACTTTGGTGTACTAGAGATAAATTCTTTTTATTTACAGTAAATAAACTATAATTTTTTAAATATTGATTTTATTTAGATAAGAAAAAATAAAAACTAAATAATGGCTTCTCCAAGGCCGCAATCTTTAAGTGATATGTCTGATGTAGTAGAAATTAAGGGATGTAGTGCAATTCCCTGTTGTAACCCAAGAAGTTTGTGGCACAGAATCATTGTACTGCTATTTATATGCTTTCTGAGTTTTGGTAGGTTTAAGTTTGTTTTGTGTTTTTATAAAATTTACTGCATTTTTTGAAATATTTGTCTGCTCAATGTTATTTTAATAGAAAACAAAAGTGAACCATGATCTCACTTTTGATTTTAACTTGTAGTTTTTACTTAAAGAAAAAAAAAAAAAAAAAAAAAAAAAAAAAAAAAATTGAGAAGCTAAGCCCTAAGTTGTAAAGTTAAAAGTACAAGAAGTAATTAATCAAAGAAGATCATGCCTCCTCTTACATTATTACACTTGATCATTAGTGAGATCTACTAATAAATACATTGTTAGCAGAAAAAGTGTTTATTGTGTGTGCTAATAAAAGGTTCAGGAAGGTAGTAGCTCTTCATTGTCTGCAGAGGAGCTTTTTTTTTTTTTTACTATTGATACTGAAAAATCATCTACTTTATTAATCATCACTTTGTTGCAATTTTCCTTAAATCCCACATAAAGGTCTTTACTTCAATGGCTTTTTATTCTGGTATATCAGGTTAAATTCTTGTTTTTGGATGAAGCCAAAAAAAGTATGATATTTGTAAAAGAAGAAGGTGCTCTTGTTAAAAAAATAATGTAGTGTTAGATGGTTTTACACTAATTGCTTGATTCTGTATGGGATTCTATATCTTTATCAATGTATGACATATAATTATCTTTATATGTCATTTTGACTTGATTCCTTAAATTAAACCAATTTTTAAAATAAACATGATAGGCTGTACCTCTTATTTCAAATGTTGCTTTATGGGCTGTGATAATTTTTTTAATGCTAGTTGATAATAAACACTAACCAATTCTTGTCAGTCTCTTATATTTGCCAAGGAAGATATTTTGTTAAATATTTCAGTTGAAAGTATTTTAAAATAAAAAAACTTTTTTTGATATTACCAGATTAAGAAAAAAAATAATTGATTTATGACCTAAGAGGTGATTTTAATGGAATAGAACATTATGAAACTTAACCCTTGTGTGCACAACTGGGTACCCGGGTGCCCACTACAGCACATTTTTTAATGTAAATATGTTTGTAGATAATATTTTACTTTGGGCATTCAGCTATGCATTACATGGCTCAAATTTAACATAGTTGTCCATAAAAAATACCAGAAACAAAAAAATTTCTTAAAATAATTAAGTTTGAAGTGAACATGCTTTGTGGACGCAACCGGGTACCCTGGTACACGCAACAAGAAATCTCAAGACTGGTTGAACTTGAAAACTCAGTTATCAATTTGCTACATTTTTCTAAATAAAATATAAAGTTTATAAAAAAAGTTAACAAAAAAACACTCATATATTACATTCAACACATTTAACAAAACCAAATGAATGTTCGTCACACACAGGATTATTGCTTTGAGAGCTCTTTCTTGTTTTTCTTCTCTTCTTTGTTGGCTGTTGGCAACAAATATGGCAAGAACCAGTAATTTTTTTTCTTCCAGATGAATCTCTTTCAACTGATGGAATTAAAACTTGATCCACTAAAACACTTTGCTGTCCAATCACACTTTCAATAGCAATCTTAGTATTGTAATGCCTTCTTACCTGCAAGTTTTGATACCGAATGTTTATCATTGGTTTAGCAAGCTCTTCACTTAATTGGCGCATAAACAACCTTCTCTGATTGGTTTTTTTTTTTAATCATCTTATTATCTTCATAGTAAATCAAATACGATGCAAGTGTAATGATGTCTAACATGTTAAAAAACATCACCAGTGGTCATCTCAAAGTGCGACGTTGTGTATCTACTTATCATTTGGTCCATGGTATCAACTCCTGTTTTGCATTTGTTATAATAAGTAATATTGTGTGGCTTTTTTTTTAGATCCTCATTTACAGCACCACCATATTTTAATGCCATATTTGGCTGGTTTTGAGGGAATGTACTGCGTAAACTTTGTGCGACCACAAAAAGGATAAAGTTGTTCATCTACTGTTAAATTTTCTGTTGGCTTATAGATTTGCGATAAATTTTTGTTAAGCATTGTCCAGATATCACGAATTGGAGCTGCTTTATCTGTTATTTTGCGCTGCTTGCGAGTATTGGCATCATCAAATCTAATAAAATGCATAATGTTTCAAAACCTATTGATTCCCATTGTTGCCCGATATAGTGGGTATGAGCTAGAATGCCACATATCACTAACTTGGTCAGTATTAGAGTTATTTACACCAGAACAAATCAAAATAGCCATAAAAGAATATATTTCCTGAACTGTAACTGGCTTCCATTCTCTTTTAGAATCTGAATTGAGATTGAGTGATGAGTATACCGAGAATGCTTTTTTATTTGTATGTCGAGTAACAATATCTGCCATTTCCACAGTAAATATCTTTAAGAAAATATCACTAATCGAAAGTGTTTCGGTGCTCTTACTAGGACCACTTCGCTGATGCACTATGTTTCGGAATGGGGTTTTATTTTGTTGAGAAGGGATTTTATTCCATACAATTCCTTTAGTTATGTAAGTACTCTGTGATTCTGCTAAAATTAAGAAGAAACATTTATTTCATAAACATAAAATAAATAAAAAAATAACTTTTTGTATATCACTTTTATTAACTACCTTCTTGTGCTTCAACTGCTTTTTTATCATTTCTCTCATTGTCACTATTTTCACCTTGGGATGCTTCTATTTCTTCTTCATTTTTTTTGCTCTAACATATTGTTAGGCACCCAATCACCATCCTCACCATCTAACATATTGTTAGGCACCCAATCACCATCCTCACCATCAGAGTTATTATAGGCACCCAATCACCACAAACCTCATGCTCTAACATATTGTTAGGCACCCAATCACCATCCTCACCATCAGAGCTATTGCTAGAAATATCACTGTTGGATCCTATCGATGCAACCAAATAGGCCTCCTTTTCTACATCACATAATCTAAAATAAAGTTATAGTTTTATTATTCAATATTGTGATTCTTCAATAAAATAATACACTAGAATTAAATTTATTTTACCTTTCAAATTCTGCTATTGATAATTCCTCCATAAATCAGTTGTTAATTTTCTATTGTTATCTTAATATTATATTATTCCAGCACTATAACTTGAATAATAATTGAAAAACTATTTTAAATAAAACAATGTATAACAATAAACAATAAAAAAATAATTTAAATTATAGTTTGCATAGAATTTACATTTTAAAGCCTGAAAAAAAAAGTTGGGTACCCCGGTACCCTGGTTGTCTAACAATGTTAGTAAATTTGGTTGTGTACACAAGGGTTAAAAGAACTTTATCAGGATTGAAATAAATTATAATAATTATCTTGATTTGATTTGAATAAATTATGATAATTATCTAGATTGAAATAACAATAATTATTTTTATATATTTAAAAAATATTTCCAAGCCTTATTTGTTTTTTATTTTGTTTTGTCAGACTAAAGAGAATTAACAATTTTTTTATTTAAAAAAAAAAAAAAAAGAACTATTTTATATCATTTTTTCAGATTTTTATGCAAATTACAACTTTGTGGTGCTAAAGCAGAATAACTTTTTAATTAATTCAAATTGTAATGGAATTAGGGATGTATGTCCAATTTTCTATACTTCTCCCATTCTTGCATTTTTTTGTAATTATTTTACTGTGTCCGTATTTATAGTTATTAAAAATGTAAATAGATGCTTCTTAAAAATAACTTGAGTTTTTAAGAAAATAAAAAAACTAATTTCTTAATTTTTTCTGCCCTGCTTATATTATGGACCGAATCTAATGAAAACAAAAAACTCAAGTTTAGTTCATTTTTATATTCATAAAATTCAAAATCATAAAAAAATTAAAGTTAACATTAAGTTTTACAAATATTTTCTTATCAGATAAAGAGCAGACTTTCTTTATTCAAAATTTAAATATTTTGCCAAATATTACTGGATGGCTTTTTTTTTCAGTTGTGTATTGGGTTGAGGAATAATTCATGAGCGTTTTTTTCAAATTTATTTTAAACAAAAAAACTACAACGATTTAATCAATAATATACTCTCCGTTGTTGTTTACAACTTCCTCCCATCGTTCAATTAGTTTTTCGATGCCTCGGCGATAGAAATCTCTCGGTCTTGACTCAAAGAATTCGTCCAACCAAGCCCTCAATTCCACGTCATTATTGAACGATACACCGCGCAAAGCGTTCGAAAGCGATCGAAACAGATGAAAATCTGATGGCGCCAAGTCTGGAGAGTATGAAGGATGAGGCAGCACTTCCCATTCGAGTTCTTGAATCGCGGCTTTGGTCATATTGGCGATGTGAGGACGGGCGTTGTCGTGTTGCAGAAGAACGCCATTTCGCCTATTTGGTCTTTTTTGCTGAATTGCTTCGTTGAGTCGGTGCAGTTGTTGAACGTAGAGCTCCGCATTGACTGCTTGGTTGCGCTCAAGCAGTTTGTAATGAATTATGCCTTCCCAATCCCACCATACACACAACATGATCTTTTGAGGATGAAGGTCTTTTTTTGCTTGCGGAGTCGCTTGTTTTTTGGGGCTGAGCCATTCTTTTCGCTGCTTCATATTGACGTAAAGGCACCATTTTTCATCGCCAGTGACAATGCAGTAAAGAAAACGCTGTTTGTGACCATGTGTTGAGCGATGACGAGCGAGCAAACCGGCGGCGATTGTGGAACGTTGATTTTTGTTGTTTTCGCTCAAAGTGTGTGGCACCCAAGCGCCGAGTTTCTGAACCTTGCCCATTGAGTGAAGGTGGTTCACCACAGTTTTTTGATCACAATCCATCTGCTCCGCCAATTCTCTGGTCGTTTGACGTGGATTTTCGTGAAGAAGTTGATTCAATCGCTCTTCGTCGAACTCAATTGGTCGACCGGTGTGTGATCCGATCTTGAGGTCAAAATTCCCATTTTTGAAGCGCGAAAACCAACGGCTGGCGGTACTTTCAGGCATTACTCCTTCTCCATACACAGCACAAATCTCACGAGCAGCTTCGGCGGCCTTAACACCTCGATTAAATGCAAAAAGCAAATGGTGTCGAAAATGCTCAGTTTTGTCCACTTGACATTCCATTTTAATGATCTGAAAATACACAAAAGTAAAAAAAACTAACAAATCAAAACACACTATCTTGTAGAGCAAAACATTCTCTTTCAAACAACATAAAACATTTTGCCAATGCATTTTATTTCTGCGTGCATTTTTAAATTTGAAAAAAACGCTCATGAATTATTCCTCAACCCAATATTTCAGGTGTCATTAATTTAGCTATCTTTGCATTTTTTGGTGTATGATTTTCAGTTTCAGAATGTTTAGTGCTCAATGTAATGCCCTCAAACTCAGAATCTTCTTCTTCACTTGCATCATCCTTAAAATGAGTGTCACTGTTTTCATCTGGTTTCTTTAAAGTTAGAGTAGCTTTTTCTGAAGTTTCTTTTTTTGTTTCCTTTCCTTTTCTTTGAGTCTTTACTCAGCAATTTTTCATCATCTTTAAAAGTTGATGAAAATTTGCTAAGACAAGATTGTAGAGACAAGATTGTATGTTATCAGTAGATGAAAAGTTTTCATCTTCTGATGACATACAATCTTGTCTCTGTTAATAAAAACTGTTTATCTTCCTCTATTGTCATCATTTGTATGGCATTCTGATTTGCAATATGAAACAAGTTGTCTAATTCCTTCAAAAATTCAGATTTGTTTTTTTCCTGAATTTTGCTTGTCTAACTGCATTCACTCAATTTCAAAAGTTTTTGAGTAACTCCTAAAACATGAAATTCCTAAACACGTGTGAACCACCCTTATACACACAAACACATACATACATACATACATACATACATACATACATACATACATACATACATACATACATACATACATACATACATACATACATACATACATACATATATATATATACACAGTATTGGACAAAATATTTGCAACCAAATAATGCTAATTTAGTTTCTTTATATAAAAGTGCTGCATTTTTTCAATTTAGAGAAATAACTATGTAACTGTTTAGAGACAAAGTTCTTCAAGTTTTATTCATCACAAAGTTCATTATTTGTACATGAAAATTAATAAATTAATCAAAAGTATTAAAAAAAGTTGATTTCCTTCTGGACAAAACAAGTGCAACTTGACAAAATGTTGACCAAGCTGTATTTCGCTATCAATATTTCGTGATGAATCCTTTGTTGTTGATCACAGCCTTGCATCTTTGAGGCATAGATTCGATCAGATGATCAATGAAACTTTGTGGAATTGCTGCCCAGGCCTTTCAGATTTGTTCAAACAGTTGATCCTTATTACGAACACCTTCACAATTAATTCTGCGGTTGACGATCTCCCACAGGTTCTCGATAGGGTTGAGATCCGGAGATTGAGGCGGCCAATCCATCACCGATAGGTGGTTGTCTTGAAACCACTGCTTGACTACTTTTGTAGTGTGTTTCGGATCGTTGTCTTGCTGAAAAACCCATTTTATTGGCATATTCCATTGAGCATGAGGTAACAACATCTTTCAGGATATTTTTATAAATGAAACGGTCCATTATTCCATCGTTTCAATGTATTGGATCTAGACCGTTAGAAGAAAACACCCCCGGACCATTACATTGTCTCCATCATGCTTCACTGTCTGATGGCAGTAACGTAAATGGAGGCGTTTTCCAGCCGGTCGACATACACGGCAAATGCCATCGCTCCCGATGATGTTGAACTTCGATTCATCACTGAGCAGGACAGTTCGCCATTTCTGCACATTCCAGTCAATATGAGATGTAGCAAACAGGAGTTTTTTCTTCTGGTTTTTTAGTGAAATCAGCGGTTTTTTTGCAGGGCGTCGAGAAAACAATCCGGCTTCAACAGCACGTTGTCTGATTGTTCGGTCCGATACAGGCAGCTCTAATTGCTTTTGTATCTCGAATGATGATATCCAGGGATCCTTCTTGACGGATCTGAGGATCATAGAATCCTCTCTAGAAGTGGTGGAATGCGGTCTTCCACCTTTGTTATCTGCTGCCAACTTCCCCGTAGAATGATATTTGGAACATAGTCTTGATACGGTCCGTTTTTTCACGCGATGTTTATCACAAATACTTTTTTGTGACATTCCACTTACGTCATCACCAATAATTTTCTTTCTTAGTTCCAATCCAAGACTGTTGGGAGCCATTTTTGCACTTGAAGTCATAAAAATAATAAAAATAAATAATCACGCTTCTCAAGGCTTACCGTGTTACATTTACCTTGTGATGATACAATAATGCTCTGTGGACTGTATTGATGTAATGAAACACTTGTTGTATTTCACTTCTTGTATTGATGTTCTTCGATAAAACACTTTGATAAAACTCACTTCGATAAACTGTCTTGATAATACTGACTGATTGACTTCCATATACTGACTGAATTACATGTCGATTTACATGTCTCTTATATAGTAAAATGAACCTGTGTGAACCTGTTCTGGAATATTCTAGATGCTTCTTTTCGATGCTTCTGGAAGCTTCTGGATGCGTCTGGATACTTCTCAATGTTTCTGGATATTTCTGGATGCTACTGGATGCTTCCAGATGCATCTTCTGGAAATTTCTGGAAGCTTCTGCATGCTTCTGGAAACTTCTGGATACTTCCTTAAATTATTAAAAAACGTCCGTGACGTTGACATGGGCCAGACTTAAGAAAATGAAACAAACCAAAAAAGTTGCACTTGTTTTGTCTGCTGCAAAATGGCACTTGTCAACGAAATTCTGCCAGTATGCTGTCACCTGTCAGCTGATTGCTCATGTCATGGCATGCTATGACTCCAGACTCCTGAACTGTTTGCTGTGGTAGTATAGTTCGTTTTGTTTTTAAGACATGTAAAATTAGGAACACTTTTTAACATTGTTCGATGTCGGTTGCAAATGTTTTGTCCAATACTGTATATATAAATGTATTTATATGTATACATACATATATATCTATATATACAGTATACTGTGAAATAGTTTTATAATTATTTTTGATTTTATCGTAAAAATATGAAGTAAAAAAAATCATATATTACAAGCAAAATCATCTAGAAATAATTTAATAAAGTATGATACAAAAAGTAAAAGGCGGACATTATTGTTATTAAAGTGCTAAAATGGGTAAAAGTCCACTTCTGGAAAGTAAAAAAATTATTGTCCTTCATGAAGGAGGTTATTCTCAACAACAAATTATCCAAAAAACAAAATATTCAACAACAGCCTTCATATGTCCGCCTTTTGCTTTGATCACAGAAGCGAGTCTCCTAGGAAATGATTCATATAAATTTGTAATGAAATTTTGTGGAGTATTGGCCCACTCTCTTTTTAATATTTGGAAACATTCTTCAACATTTTTTAAATTATATTCAGCCTTTTTTTTATCCAAATAATCCCAAACATGTTCAATAATGTGGCCAATATAGCAATGAGGAGGTCAGTTCAGAACTTAGAGAACTCCCTCCTCACACATGTCCTGTAAATATTTTTTGGCCAATAAAAAACAATGTTTGTGGAACAATGTTTGGAATCATTGTGGGAACAATGTTTAGGATCATTGTCTTGCTGTAGAATGAAATTATTACCAATTAGTCTCAGTCCAGATGGTATTGCATGATGTCTTAAAATTTCTATATATTGTTCTCCTGTCAGTTTGCCATCAATAGACAGGTTTAAATGTTTACATTATTTTGCGCATGCGTATTTTGCTGGCAGTATAGAAAAAACAAAGTATCGTATTTCACACACAAACTAAAGGTATTTAAACTGCAACAAACTAAGAAATATGCCAGATAATTGTTGTGCTGTTGGTTGTAGTAATGTTAGAACAAATTATAATGATATCAAAAGAAGCTTCTACAGAATACCAGATAAAAAACAAGTCGAGAAACGCAAATTATGGCTATTAGCAATTCGAAGAAAAAACTGGTCTGAAAAATCCATAGAATGTGCTAGACTTTGCAGTGATCATTTTATTTCTGGTAAATATTTATAGATTTTTTTTTTTTTTTTTTTTTATTGATCTTTTTTTATATATACTTTGAATAAACATTGAATATAGAGCATAAATCAAATATTCTTTTTGTTAAATTGTCCTCTAATTTGAGATTTGGTTTATTATAGGAAAAAAGTATGACAATCCTTTAAATCTTGACTATGTACCAAGCATTTTTAATTATAAAAATGTTCCAGAAAATGTTTTAAGCCAAAAAAAAGATCGTTTTAAACGTGCTCAGAAAAGAAAAACCCAAGTTTTTACTAGTTTAGATTCTCCAGCAAAAAACAACAAGGAACTATTAACTTTTGAAAAAGGTAAATACTTTTATAATTCAATTTTTTTTATTTGCATACAATTAATCTTGATAATCTATTGTTATATTCACATCAAAAAAATTATAATTTTTTTCTAATTTAGATTCTCCAGCAGAAGACAATATGGAACCATTAACTTTTGAAAAAGGTACATATTTTTATAATTCTATTTTTGCATTTGCTTTTATTTGATCTTGATAATAACTTGTTATATTCACATCTATAAATACTTTTATATACTATGTAACAAAAAGTAAATAACGCAAATCTAAATAACACAGCATATAAAATATAATTAAATAATATTTTATTACCTGCATTATTTACTTTTTGTAGCTTTTGTAGCTTATAAGCTACTTGTTAAACTTTATTGAAGTATTTACTAATATTATATAAATAAATAAGAATAAGATAAATAAGATTACTGTTTACAATTAAATTAAAATAACTATTATAAGAACAATATTCTTAACAATAAACTTATTATTTACTTCATTTTTATATTCCTCTGATTTCAAAGCTATTTTTGGTGTAACTTTATCTACAGTAACATTCATCTTTAGGTACACAGATTGAGTGTAATCAATTTGAAAGCCTACAAAAAGAACTTATGGAAAGAAATTTGGAGCTATATCAGTTGCGTGATAAAATTACAAAATTGGAGTCACACAAGTTTTCATACAAAAGTATTTCAAAAAACAATGCAAAGGTTCGATTTTACACTGGTATGAGTGCAGAAAACTTTATCTGGCTATTTGAAAGAATTAAAAACCATGTCAAAAGCTTTTCAAAAAAAATATCCTTAGAAGACCATTTATTGTTGGTTTTAATGCGATTACGTAGAGGATTATTTATAAAAGATCTTGCTTTCAGGTTTTCATTAAATTATGGTTTGGCATCAAAAATATTTAGATGTTGGATTGTTGTTATAGCAACTAGACTTAAATTTTTAATAAATTGGCCTGACCGAATTGCAATGAGAAAAGTTTTACCTCGTTGTTTTTATAATTTCAGAAGTTGTATTTCAATTATTGACTGCTTTGAAATATTTATACAAAGATCCCTAGGACTAAACTCTAGGGCTCAGTCTTGGTCGTCGTATAAAAATAGTAATACAATTAAATATCTTATAAGTATCACCCCAACAGGTTCTGTAAGTTTCTGTTCTGAAGGCTGGGGTGGCCGTGTTTCAGATAAACAGATTACAATACAGTCAGGTTTTCTCAACATGCTTGAAAATGGTGATCTTATTCTAGCAGACCGAGGCTTCCGAATTGAACAAGAAGTCGCAACAAAAGGTGCAATATTAAAAGTACCAGCTTTCACAAAAGGAAGAAGTCAACTCTCTGCTAAAGAAGTAGATAAATCTAGGCAACTTGCTAATGTAAGAATTCACGTAGAGCGAGTTATTGGACGCTTGAAAAAATTTGACATTTTGAATGTTAAATTACCTATAAGTCAAGTTGATTTATTAGATAACATTGTTTTTACTATTTGTGGACTTGTAAATATGAGTAATAGTGTTGTTGTTTAACTGAAAAACTGGCAAAAAGTTTACTTTATTTTTATTTTTGATTCTTGTTTTGTATCCTTGCAAGTTGGGCAAAGCCATGGTTTTTTGGGTGCATGTTTTATACTGACACACGAGTAGTGGTACCATTCAATTTTGCAGTTTGGACTATCACATTCAATCATTGGATAAAAACTTGGTTTCTGGCAAAGACAGTATTTTTTCTCTTCTAATTCATTTTTTGGGTCTTTCTTTCTGCATAATAGTTCTGGAAGTATCACTTCTATGAAAACACTATTCAATTTTTCCAGTAATGTTTTACAAAAATTGTCATCTCTTTCGACTCTCAATAAAAATGTATCTCCTTTTTTAAGTCCATTACTCCATACAAAAAAGTCACAATAAGTTCTATCTGTTACATACATCTGATGCTGCATTTGATAGTAATATTTATGTTCTTTTAATATGTTGCCATAAATATCAATTGGACTTCCTTTATCCTCTTTCCATCCATCAAGACCATTCCTAAATTTAAATGGGCATTTAATTTCTAAAACTCCAGCGCCATGACATTTACATTCAACAAAGCCATCAGGACTTGCTCCTAAAAATGGATTTTCAATATTAATGTACAATCCAGCACCAGTCAAGCGAAAATCTTTGTGCTCTGCTGCTAATAAAGTGTTGTAGCACTTCCTGGCGTGTTCCTCGTTTTTCTTACCGTAGTTTAAAGCAGGTAAGTTTGGGATTTGTTTATACTGCATTATTTCATAAATAAAATGTAATGATGGGTTTTCAATATCAGTGCAAAATGCTTGTTTTGATATTGAAGCTGTAATACGACCTGCTCTATGTAAATGCCAAATTTTATTATTACTTTGTGTCATAGTAACCATAGCAAGTTGTTCAAATTGTTTTTGATAACTAAATTTTTTATACTCACTAAAACGCTGTTTTGAAATATTTTTAACTTCATCTAAAGAGTTATTAACAATTGATGGATCGTATAAATAGGTTAAGGGCTCTGGCAAATTTGTGCGATCATCTTCATCAGCTGAATCTGTTTCACTATTATAACTAGTGCTTGATAACCAGCCTATACATGTAAACACTGCTGCTTTTGGTGAAATCTTAAAAAGAGATTCTAAATCTTTTTTATCTTCTTGTGAAATCGGGGCACTGTGGTGTGTTGTGAATCCTTTAAGCATGTAATTAGCAGGTGGCTCTATACATGGCACTTTTGCATTATGTTTTGGCCGCTTGAGGTTCATATACTTCAATGGGACTGGTTCAGCCTTAGTTCTTGATTTGTTCCAATTGCACAGTTTACTTGTGCATGCTGTTTCCTCATTTAGTTTCAGTTGAACACAAGCTTGTAATTTGAACAATAGAGCAGCAAGATGGCTACAGGCTGATCCAAGTCCGGCCATACAGGAGCAATTACCGGTCAAAATCCAGCCCTTTTTATGCAGTGCAACCCAAACGCTGTAGTCCTCGTGTCTTTGTCCTTGCCGCTGACTTGGCAGAACCTATAAACAACCATAATTAAAAAAAAAAATGTAAATAGTTACTAAATAATTTCTTTAATACATTACCTTAGTTTTCAAGTAACAGTAGTCAGTGTTTTTGATTTTATGATAAAATACATCATGAACATGCCCAGAAACAAAGAAGTTGTATGCTTCTAAAGACTTATATGCTCTTATATTCTCTCTGGTGAATCGACTAGGTGTGTCAATAAGGTAGAGTTGTATATCACCAAGTGATATATTAGGGAGCAGTGTCACATTGTTTTGCCAGTCATCAATTGATAATGGATCTGGCAAGACCGATCCATTTCCAAGAGTTAATTTTTCTTTGTATTTTACTTGCTCTTCATTGTTAAGAGTTTGAAAATATTTTGATTTACTCCACATAATAAATTTTTTTGAAGCTATTTAAATAATATATATAAAATTTAATATAGTATTATAAATTATTATACTTAATAATATATAAAATATACTAAATTTAAATTTTATATTAGCAGAATGAAACTTGTTATGCGGTTGTTTATGTTTATTTTCTATACTGCCGAAACCGCGTGGGACTGGGGAATAAAAACAAAACGCGTCATCACGCAACCCGTCTATTCTGATTAAATCACCTTCTCTAGATGATGAAATACAACCACAAACTAAAACAGAACCTGCCCCATGCTTGATTTTTAAAAGTAGACAATCAGGGCGAAAAGCCTCTCCAACCCTTCTTCTTACATACTATCATCTTCTGCTACCGAACAATTTAAATTTTGATTCATCTGTGTATAGTACACAGTTTAGCATTTCTTGCGTCCAATTATTATGCTGTTTTGCATATTTAAGTCTCTTTTCTTTATTGCCATGACTTTTGAAAAGGCTTTTGAACTGCAACACACCCTCTTACCTAGATTTTAGCAAATGTTGTCAACTGCAAGATGAGGAAACATTGGTCCCAGTTGCAGCCTGAAGATCTTGGGCTAATTCACTGGAGGTTTTTTTCCGATTTCACAGAGACACATTTTTAAAATACTTTATGTCATGTTTTGTAAGCTTTGATGGTCTTCCACTTCGAGTTTTATCCTCAAGAGATCCCATGTTTCTAAATTTTTTTACAACTTCCCCAACGGCTGTTGTTGAATATTTTGTTTTTTGGATAATTTGTTGTTGAGAATAACCTCCTTCATGAAGGACAATAATTTTTTTACTTTCCAGAAGTGCACTTTTACCCATTTTTAGCACTTTAATAACAATAAACATAATAATACAAAAGAAAAGAAAAATAAAACTTAAATTAGAAGTTTTTCTCTTAGAAAAACAAAAAATAACATTAAACACACAGTATCTATGAAATATCTTTGTAATCTGTACTATCATCTAATATGAAGCCTTCACTGCAATAAATAAAGAAAAATGCAAGAGCAAGCTAAAAAAAAAAATGAGCTGATACGAATTGGGTTCAGATAAGCATATAATAAAAATAAACATGTTAAATATCTAAATACAAAAATCTATTTAAAACTTTGATAAATATTGTTTTTGTTTGTTAATAGAGTGTTTAGTATTGTTTGAAGTTAGACATTATTTTATATAAAAAAATATTCAGAAGCTATTATTCAAACTATGCTAAAAATACATGAGTTTTGATAAGTGGGCTAAAACTTATTCACAGTATTGTACATATATATATATATATATATATATATATATATATATATATATATATATATATATATATATATATATATATATATATATATATATATATATATATATATATATATATATGGTTACTTTTTAAGCAATTAAAAAATTGATTATGTAAATTTTTTACTTTTTCATATTATATCAATGTTTGACTATTTTATTGCTTCATTTATTCAAATTAAATCTAGGTAGTTACTTTTGCTTTGACAATCCTGCTGCATTGCAAGAATATATTTCTAAGGTATATTTATAACATTTTTAACATAATTAGTATACATGTGAACATTTGTTTACTATGTAATCATTTTTATCTATGTTTTGAATACAATAATGAACACAAAAGGCACATCACTATAAATTTATTCTCGATATTTAGGAACTGTTTGGTTTTCCAGTTTTTTGGTTTTTAACAAACAATAACCAATTTCTATATCAATCTTAAGATCAAATCAAGTTTTCTAAAGTTTGTTAAAATTGTGCATTTTTTATGCTTTTAAAGCTTTTTGTTTATTTTCATAAATAAATTTGTTATCTAAAACTTGTTATGAAAATAAGTTTATCAGTTTTAATTGAATAGCAATTCTGCGCAATGTCTTGAAAGGTTGAAACAAAATGATATAAGGTATGCAAGGCATTGCTTTTTGTCTAAATATATAAACTATTTTAAATCATTTCAAATGACTGATAAAGAAATTTGTACTTACTTGTTATTATTCTTTAAAAACAGAAAAAATAAACACTGATGCTTACTTAAATTGTGCAAACTTTTTATTATCCTATTATTCAACAGTTGGCAGTTTGTAGTATTAAATATGTTAATTTAAATCTATGATTAGTACTCATTTATTTTTAGTTTTTAAATTTATGTAATCCATTTGCTTTTTTTTTTTTTTTTTTTTTTTTTTTTCAACTTGTTTGTCATCTTTAGAACAAGTAAAAAGATTTTATTTATGTTTCTATCTGGCAGTAAAAAAAAAGGTTTATTTTTCTACTTTGTTAAAATTTGGTAAATCAAAAATTTCTCAAATATATTTTCAAGTATTTGCTGTTTTGATATTCAAAAAGATAATTTATCTTTATTATACTTGATATTCAAAAAGATAATTTATATAAATTATTCAAGTATTTGCTGTTTTTTTTATTTTTCAAGTATTTGCTGTTTTATTATACTTGATATTCAAAAAGATAATTTATATAAATTATTCAAGTACTTGCTGTTTTGATATTCAAAAAGATAATTTATAAGATATTTATTGTAAAAGAAAATATATGACTTTGAAATATTAATGTAAATTCACAATAAAAATTGTGCATAAATTCTTATACCTTTCCTTGTACCATAATATTTACATAATAACATAGAAAACACCTTTGTTAACATTGAAAAGTTATATGCCATATATACTAGATATGAACCCAACATTTGTTTTGCTGAACACCTAACCTGATCAGCTCAGCAGCCTGACATTTGCAAAATTTCCTAAAATGTCCATCTTAGATAATCACTAGTGTTAATTCTTTCAATGTTTTATTTTTGTATGTCAATTTTTTTAATTTTAACATTTATATTAATTTCCAATAAGTTGCATTTCAATAGTATCATTTAATTTAGCAAATATTAGGTGCTTTTGAAATATTAAATGCATTTAAATGCAATGAGTGACCAATATGCATTTGTATGTTTCCACTTCTTCAAAATATCACACTTTAAAAATTTCTTCTTAACAGAGATAAACTTATACTCCTCATGTTAAAAACTTGAAATGGTTAAGTACTCAGACGAGTATTATACTTTAGAAGTCAGGACTGAATTCTAAGTAAATGAAAAGCTTGTAAAGGATTGGAGAAAACAGATTGGAGAGAAAACAGATTTTGGAGGAGAAACTCAAACTAATGTTTCTATCAAAGCTGATCTTGGAAAATCTTGTGAATCACAAAAAACTTGAAGAAAAGTTTGAAAAATCTGCTTGATAGTTTTAAAAAAAAACTAAAAGTATCACATAAATGGCAGACATAACAGTTAAAAAACTAACAAACAACATGTTTTTCATTGTATTTCTTTAGTTCATGATAATAGTTGGTGATAAAAGTAATACCTGGGAAACTTAATTTAAAGTTGTAGTGGAACAGATTCCTTGTCACTTGAAAAACCAATTCCTTTGTTTAGAAATTGAATAAAAAGGATACTCAGAAATTCATTTGTATATTATACAAGAGTATTTATTATTACAAGATTAAGTACAATAAGATTGAAAGTAAGATTAGACTAAATATGATAAGATTGAAGGTTTGGGTACAATTCTGATTCCAATTCCTTCTTAAACTAATGAGTTACTTTACATATAGCAAAGCTTACCTTGCTAATCCCCTCTTTTTCCAGTTACTGGGAACACAAGTTTGAAATTTCACTTGAGTTCAATTTTTCTAATTGTTTCAACTATAGGGGTGCACGTAAGTTTTAATTATTTTTTAAAATTTATTATTTTAAAAAGTAGACAAAGTATGACATTAAAATTTAAAACAGTTTAACTAATTCAAGATCTAACTTTCAGTTAAGTTACAATCAGGGCTGTAAATTTGGCTAGCAAAAGTTAAAACTTCAACTTCAGTTTCTCCTTATGTAAGAATTTATGGTATATATTACTAAATATATATTACACTATATAACAATTAGTATTATTTATTATTTTAGTAAATATTTAGTATAATATAATATTTAATAGTATATTTTTTATAGAAATATATTTAGTTATATATATATATATATATATATATATATATATATATATATATATATATATATATATATATATATATATATATTACTAAATTTATTTAATAATATATGTAATAAGTATATATATTATGATATATATTCAGTAATATATATATAATTAGTAATATATTTTTTAGTAATATTTATTTAGTACTATATTTAGTAATATTTTTAGTAATATATAACACTTGGTTTATATTATATTTAGTAATATATATTATAGAACAAATATAATATTATATATTACTGAATAAAACTTGCGCAAATGACAGATTGCTATTTGCAGCACATGCATTACTTAAAAGGATATTTCTTAAACTTTCTTACATTTTTCTAATAGTCCTGTCATTATAGTCATTTCAATTTTAACTTAGGTGGGTGACATAGCCATTAAAACAAAAACAGCATTTCTAATAATCTCTGGATAGATAGAAATTAACTTTTCTACTGCCAGTTCTGTGGTTGTATTCTTCCAATTTTTCACAGGCACATTTAAAATTTTGCATAAACTTAATTATTTTTATTTTAATGAGTTCCCGAAAGTGTTTTAGTGGCAATTTTTTGCTTTTTTGGAACATGCAATTTTGTTTATAGTTTCTTTAAAAATCAAAGGTTTGTCTCCTTTTTTTTGTTTGAACAAGGTGATTGGTATCCTGAAACTACTCTATCATCAAGTGACTGTTAAATTCTTAGCAGCATGTAGTCCTTTATACAAAAGGCAAGGTCAAATTCCTATTTTCCCTTTGTAACTTACAGCTTAGCAAAATTCTGTTCATCAGATTTAAAAATAAGTTCATCTATATTTCTGTTAATAGTAGTTTATTCTGCAACAATAGTCCATCCCTTTTTTCTTTAAAGATACAATTCCATTAAAAATTAGTCCACCAATGTTGGTGAGTTCATATACTAAAGTTCTCTACTCCATCAAGAAGTCACCAGGAGTTAAGTCCTCAGCATGCAACATCTTGGTTTCAATATAAGGGTAAAAGAGAAGAGCTTCTAATTCTTGTACCTGGGTCTAATGGTATTCACTCAAAAATACATTTTATTAATCAACATCTTTAAGATAACTTTATAGATCAATTAAAAGCTTGACCATCATGTGTGTACTTCCTCTGCATGTAGCTTAATTTTAAATAGCTCCCTTTTTTTTTTTGTCTCTTTAGAATAGCATCCAATTTTGACTTTCTAGTTGCAGAGGCGAGTTACCTGAACTTGCCAATAAGATCTGTAGCATGTGGATTTGATTCCATGTTATTGTAAACTGCAGTGTATGGACTCCACAATGAAAATTAGTCATTAAGATTTTTCAGCTATGTCATCTAAATTATCAATACTAGATTGTGCTGGACGTTCTGCAACTACTGCTTGAGAATCACTTACAGAAACTTCTTCACAACATCACAGAACAACTTCACAAAGTTCAAACTGTTTAATTTTAAGTTCTGGCTTTTTTAAAAATTTCTTCAGTTTCTTCATTAACAAAGTAATTTTTTTCCATTGTACTCATCATGCTTAATGCATTATTTGTTACAATTCATAAAATTTGCTCCTTTTTAATTTCAAAATCATAAAAAACATTTTCTACTAGCACTTATAGAAAATCACCTGTGATGCGCTTTTTACATTTTGAGAAATAAATTGGCATTTTAAGGTTCTTTGCAATCCTTATTTCTTATTTCTGGCAACATCCAAAAAAATTTTGTTTACACTTTATCTAATTTAATTCCTACTTTTCTAGTCATTTTTACATTCTCCAGGTCTATAAATGCTGGTTGTAAAAAGGAGGCTAATGGAATACTTTTTTTTATCACCATTTTAATAATACATTTCTTAAACTTTTCTGCAGTCGTTGTTACAGTTACTTTGTCTATAATAAATTGTCTAGTCATTAGTGTTGGCTCTTGACTTGATTTAGTTTGTTTCTTTGTAAATGAAATGTCTTTGTCAACCTTGTAGCTGTCTTTCATTTTGACAATTTCTAAAAATTTCAGAATGAAAACACTGACAATGGCTTTTTAAATTAGAAGCTCTGGTAGGTCCATTTTCATCAGCATCACTGAAATTACTGTTTTTTGGTTCATATAATTTTTCTTCATAATCATCATTGACACAGTGGCACACACAAACTTATTTTGTCTGAATTTTTGTGAAGTATTCAAACACTACTGATTTTATAGTTTTCTTCCTATGCATCATCCAGGAAGTTTTGTATTTGAATTGAATCTCTAACACCAATCATCTATTATTTTTAAATTTCTTAGATTTTTACTGCTTTTTTGATAGCAAGCACTCACTGTAAGTAAAATGGAAGTTTTGTTGAAATCTCTTCTGATCAATTATTTTGATTTCTAAATTAAATCAATTAGGCAACACAAAATAGTAAATCTATTACTATTACCTAAAAATATAATTTTTTTTGTTTTTATATGTACACTTTGATAAACTAAGTTCTTAGTGTTATTGGAAATTAGCAAATTAAGCATTTGAGCCACAGTAGATAATTTCATTTTAAATTTAATCTGGTCACAACATGATCAAGCTGGTACAAACTTGTGACCATAAAGGTCTGATGCCTTTAAAAGTACATATAAAACTATTTTATTAAATCAATTTTCAGTTAAAAAGAATGCATGTACTATTTATTAACTAAAACTTGCAAAGTTGAAATTTCACAGATTACTTATTCTTCACTTATCTACTGTGGCTCAAATGCTTAATTTGCTAATTTCCAATAACACTAAGAACTTAGTTTGTATTGTCTTGGAACAATTTTCAGACAAAAAAAAAGTGCAAATAATTAAAAGCTAGCTACTGTAATTTGCAAACTTAAAATCTTGACAAGTATAGCTGGCTTCCGAATTCACAAATTTAAACCAAAATCTGCATTTAGATGTTAGCATAGCAAGGTGAACATATAAAAACAAAAAAAATTATATTTTTAGATAATAGTAATAGATTTACTATTTTGTCTAATTGATTTAATTTAAAAATCAAAATAGTTGTTCAGAAGAGATTTCAACAAAGACACTTTTGGGTTTTTTCCCCCAGCTTTCCACAAGATTTTTTTATTGTTTATCTTGCATTGACTTCTTGTTTAATCTTCTTGCTCAGTCTTTCAGTTTGAACTTCAGTTTTTGACAGAAACCTTTCCTTTTATCACAAAAAATGTGACAAATGAAGCACATTGCATAAGTTGGTATTTTACATAAGTTATATTTAAAAATAGCAGAAAATTTAAGTTGTTTATAATGTCTTGAATTAATAGTTAGCCCTGTATTTAACTTTAAGTTCGAATTCCCAGGATAAACTAAAAGCCATCTTGAATAATGATTAATTTTGTTTAAAAGTTATCTTTTAAAAATATTTACAACCTGGTTTTTGTTTTTTTTTATTATAAAGATTTCGAATATAGAATTTTATGTTTAAATTGTGCAAATCACATAAAACTTTCATTACTTTAAGGATATGAATGTGTCAACAGAAAGTTATATGTTGTTATACTCATTATACTCATGGCCAAATGTGGTCCTCTGCTTCTTTGGTGGGTTCCTCATTGATAGAGTGTTTGGGATCAGGTAGGATATTTTTGTTGTTGCTTGTATCTGTATGTTAAAGGAGAAACAAGAAAATATGTTCCTGACAGAGAATTACAAGTTTTAAGATATTTTTTGCTTTTAGACTTGGTGCAATTCTTTTCAGTTTATTTGTATTACTTGGCCAGGTACAATTTTACAAAATGAATATTTTGTTTAATCTTAGCAATTAGGCATAAATTATGCATAAATTCAATATTCATTTTAAAAGTGTGTATTCTACAAACATATTGTATATTTGTAAATTAAAACTTAGATTATATTTGCTCTTGGTGCTTTATTGAATTTTTATTGGATGATGGAGGCTGGGAGGTTCGTTTTTGGGTGAGTAAACATATTTGTGTGAAATATATTTGGGTGAGTAAGAATGCAAATTTTTAAAATTTTGATATTTATTTTGGAGTAGAAAATTATTTAGAAAACATATTTTTTAAAATTTAACAACAGAAAAACTTTAAAAACAAAATTAAAAACAGTGATTTTATAAGTAAACTTAAGACAAGTTTAACTTAGCAAAGCATTGTTAGTTTGGCTTTGAATTTCATTAGTTCAAAAGACCTCACTAAGCTGTTAGTGTCTGTAAATATTGTGGGGCTATGTTTTATAAAACCATGTTTAAACCATGTTTCAAATGAAATAATACTCATAGTAAAAGATAGAAATATAATTTCTCGCTGCCAATTTTTCAGTCTTTCATGATGTTTTCTTTTTGAGAAAAAAAGATGTCAGACAACACGTTTTAATTTTTGCATTTTAAAAATTTGGAGAACTTATCATTTCTCTTGGTTTTGGTCTACACACATAATGGAAATGTGCTTTTTGGGAGATGGCATACTTTTCCATCAATAGGGTATTTAATGTCATAACAAGGATCATTGATCTGTTTTATTAAGGAGTAAAAGGATGCTAAATGCTCTCAATTTTTCTGCAGTTTTAGTTTTTAGGTTTCCTTTAAATACTTCACAAACCACAAAATTTCTATTTATGTAATAGTTCTAGTGGTTTCTTGAAAATCAATTTAAGCTGTTCAGTTAACACATCTTTTCAATAACCCATAATGACCCCAGATATCAGATCTGATACACAAATTTTAAACCACTGTATTTTTTAAATGGAAGCTTGTTTTTATCTGAAAACACCCGTTGTTACAAATGTGAGAAATGAATTTTTGATTCTGTACAATTAGTACTTTTCATCCGGGTAGATTTTTCAATTTATAAACATTTGAAAACAACATTTGCGAGGAGTGGTTCATGTGGCGTTTACCAAGTGTTGTTTTTACTTCTATTTCATATTGGTTTTATAAATTTTTGTGCTGTTTTTTACTTTTTTTTTTTAGAATCAAGGTGCAGGAAAACTTAACTATTTCATGCTTTTTGGTTATCATATATGCATAACATTTGATATTTGCATTTGTATGTATCAAATTTGATACAATGGCCGATTAAGTATGAAAGCTTTTTCAAAAAAAGTCAATTTTTTATTTTTTTTTTCATTTTAACAAATATAGAAAAAAGTTTTATTGTATGTTTGTCTAGATGAATAAAAATAAAAAAATAACTGTCTCTGATGTTTTAAACTATGTATTTGATGGAAAAAGTGATTTTGGGGAGAGTGATGAAAGTGACAATGAGTTTGATTTGGGAAATGATGCACCCAATACTAATATTGAAGAAGTAAGTGAGAATGAATATGATTCATTAAGTGATGATGAGCCATTAGCATGTATAGCATCAAGACCATTTTGTAAACAATTTAGAAATAGCTGAGAAAGAAAAAGCAAATAACCACATATGGAAGTTACAAACATGGATAACAGAGGTCCGCCAAAACTTTCTGAGAGTTTCACCAAAAGGGTTTCATGCTGTTGATAAGATAATGGTTCCATTTAAAGGGAAGTCCCTACTGCATCAGTAATTGCCAAAAAAGTCACATAAGAGGGGGTTCAAGCTTTGGAGTCAAAGTGGCATTTCGGGCTTTTTGTATGACTTTGATATTTATCAAGGGAAGTTAAAAAGCATTTCTGATACAAGTTTAGGTATCAGTGCAGATGTAGTACTCAATCTGACTTCTTCACTACCTGAGAAACACAACTTCAAATTCTTTGCTGATAACTACTTTACAAACTTTACCCTTGATAGTTGAATTGAGGAAGCGTAACATTTATTTTGTAGGAACAGTTAAAGGTTCACGAATGAAGAAGACACTTCATTCGTGAACCTCTAATTGTTGAGTGAAATAGTTTAACTTTTTTCCATAAATTCCCTGGCCCCTTGAGTATCTATAATCATTTGAAATCTGCTTCAACTTATGACATTAAATAGACTAAAACACTTAAGATAAAGTCAAAAAAATTAAAGTTGTGTAATCTATTAGTACAATTTTGCCCGTTGTATCTGAATTGATACAACTCAAAAAAGTGCATTGTCATTATTTTTATGACAAAGAAAATTTTTCCCAATTTTCTAATGCAAGTAGGATTACTTGTACCAAAAATCAGAATCTTTTGAGCATTTTATGCTGCTTTGAGCATTTAAGGGTTAAACAGTTTTATCAAACATGGTTTCAAATAATTCAGGCAATTATCATTTATCAATTTCTATGCAATTATGAATTTCTCTAGTAGTTTTTGCAAAAAATCAGTTTTAAGTCTAATTGAAAAATCAGAACATTTTTATTTTTTATTTTTTTTCTACTCACATAATTCTATTCAAACATTTAAGTAAAATTGTAAAATTGTAAAGAAATTTTTTTAAATTTTTTTTTTAGTTTACTTTCACTATTATTGATAAAATTTTTTTTTTAGTTTACAGTGGTTTGCATAAATATAGTCACTACTTTTTTTGTGTGAAATTTCTGTTTTTTTCAAAATTTTCTTTGAAACCAACTAATTAATATGATTAAAAGCGTATTAAATGTGCAATTAATTGATTCTCTATCGAATGGTATGTAATTCGAGCTCGTTAGATTTACCAGTGTTGAGTAAATATCAATCCAATTAGAACATACCTGTAATTCTAATGTAGCAAAAATATAGTCAGTTAAAATTTAATGACTTAAGTTGAAATATCTCAACTAAATGTTATCCAAGCGGTCTAAAATTTGGTGGCTGATTTCTTTCGAACAATATAAATGTTCTTGAGAAAATAAAATTAAATTATCATTTTTATATCTTGAGTTATTTGCATTGGTAATTACTTGGTAAAAAAAAAAAAGACAAAAATGGGCAGAAAAGCTGTTTCAGACAACATATGATGGCAAATTGTAGGTCTGCTTAAAGATAAAACAAAAAGCCAATGAGCTCGAATGTGTAGTGTTTCACTTAAATGAGTACAAACAACGTTGAAAAACCACAAGCTACATAATGATGTCAAAGATTTCCCAAGGCTTGGTAGGCTTTTAAAACTAACTTCAAGAGACCAAATTTATCTCTATTGAAACGTTAGACAAGACCCTAAAATTTCTTATCGCAAATTTGCTGAAGTGTTCACAAATATGCCTGGTAATGTTAGTGTTAGTAGATGGACTGTACGAAGAGGACTAAATAAGAAACGCTTCGATTGTTACATCGCTGCTCAAAAACCACTTTTGCGTGTCTCAGATTGTCTAAAGAGATTAAAGTGGTGTAGAGAAAGACTTTACTGGTCTGTAGAAGACTGGCCAAATTCATTTTCAGCAACGAATCCAATTTTGAGGTGATAAATCACAAATCAAGAGTAATCATCAAGAGGCTAGCTGGTGAAAAGTTCAAAGAGCTTTTTTGTGTACCAAGGATACTAGGCGGAGGAGGATCAGCAGGCCTTGAAAAGGTTTGGAAAGAATTTCCAAGAGAACTATGCATCAGGCTAGATGAATTTATGCCTAGACATGTTTGTGCATGTGTGAAAGTGCATGGTGTGCATACAAGTTACTAAAATGCACCCTGACTCTATGTTTTTGCTCTGTTTTTTTGTTTATTTTTTTTAATAGTTGTATATATTTCTCATAAAGTATCTTATACTTTTTTTTTTGAAAAAATTTTTTTTCTTATTTTGTTTATAATACCACCGTTAATAAAGTTTAAAACAATTTAAGTTATTAACTTTTTTGTTTGCTTTAAATTTTAAAAAAACATTTAAAAAATCATACAGTAGAATCCCGTTAACTCGGACTCTAAAGGGGTATATATTTTTTGTCCGACTTAGCGAATGTCCGAATTAAGCAAAGCTCTCGTTAAGTTGGACTTTTTGAAAATGTCCCACTTATTGAGATTTCGAGACTTGTCGAATGTTCCTCGATATATAAATATTATGTGCATATATATTGAACAATATAATCTTATGTGAAATATATATTTTTATATATATAATATCTACTATAAACGAAAAAAGTCCAAAATTGATGTTTGTTCCAGTGACTCGCACAATTCTTCTTCAAACACCTTTGAAGCATTCAAAGCTATTTGAAACGACGCAAAAGTAATTAATTTTCGAACGTTCTAAGTTTTGAATTTTAACTGATGTTTTTAAACTTTTAATGTAATAGTTATTAACAAATAGAATTTAATTGAAGCATAACTAAATCGAAAGCTCTCCGTGAAAATGTTTAGCTATGTTTAATTACATTTGACGCAAAAGTATTTTATTTTCGAGCGTTTAGAGTTTGGAATGTTGATTGAAGTATTGGTATTTTTGTTATTATACGCTCTTATATACAAATTCAAAATAAACGTCCTAGTTAAGCAAAGTTTTTTGCCGAAGGGACCCCAAAAAATAGTACGAGTTAGCGAATGGTCCGACTTAACTAGGGTACGACTTTACAGTAAGTTGACAGAGAATGTAGAAGACGAATTGAAATTCCGTCCGACTTAATAAAAGTCTGACTTATCTGGGGTCCAAGTTAACGGGATTCAACTGTATTAAAAATAAACTGACTCTATATTTATGCAACTCTGTATATTCACTATCATTGATAGATTTAATTTGATAGCATATACCCTAATTGATATTTTTTAAACAAGGGTTGGAGGAGAATCTCTGGCTGTTGCTCAAAACACATATGCTGTGTCATGGTTCAAGGGTCGTGAGTTAAACATGGTGTTTGGACTACAACTCAGCTTTTCAAGAATTGTAATTAGATTTGGATAATATTTATAAAATTGCTTATTCAGCTACACAAGCCATGGTAAGATTCTTAAAAATTACCTTTTACAATTTTTATTTTAATTGCTTTTATATTTTTATAGGGTAGTACCGTTAACATGAATGTCATGGGTCCATTGTACAAACTTTTTCAGAAGAGTTACCCACTAAATAAACCATATAACATTCTTGGTTGGACTTTAATGGGAGGTATAGAGATAAATTTTTTTGAATTATAAGGTGATATTGTTTATTATATTTATTTTAAAGTATTTATGCAATTTATGACCACCATTATACAGGTTATGCTTGAAATGAGTAAATATATTATGACCACTTTTCTATTTCTTTCAAAATCTTTATCAAAGTATTCTTAAATTTACAGATTATGTTATTTCTTGTTGAGCTTTTTGTACTTTTACCCATAAAGCATGTATTCAGAGAATCGTAGCTCAAATTTACAAAGACAAATGTTTGAAAGTCATTATCCAAAACAGCCGTTTCCTCTTCAACTTTTAAAAAGCAGAGGTAACAAAATCTCAGACATTTCTTCTAATTTGTTAAAGCACCTGAAATCAAAAATGAAAATTATTTCATAACAACAAAGCAGTTGGTGAATTTCTTTGGTCACATAATCAAGAATTTGTTCATCTAGATAATTGCACACAACTCATGTATAATGCAAACTAGCTGTATTTGGCTAGAAGATAAGGCTGTGATCTTATCTCAGTTAGTTTAAAAGAGGAACAAGAGATGCTTCTTGCTACACACTTCAAGGTAAACTTGCTTTTTCAGAGGTGATGTAGACTCAGAAACTATAACATTGTAGTATTCATTACCTGGTACCTGAGATGGATCAACTGGACAGTAAGTTTCACTGTCCATAATAAAGAATTTTTCACCACCAGATGCAACAGAAGTCTGTAAAGTCTTTCAAGTGATCTTTCAGCCTGTTCTTTTTTATTTTTTTGCATATTTTGGACCAGTAACCTTAATAGATTTGGTATTATGGTATACACTGGTATTTATTCATTATTGCTAACAGAGCTTCTGTCTCTTAGATATATTAATGAAATTATATACCTTGCTACAAGAACACAAGTTATCTATTATTTTATATATGCACCTTTACTAGAAATGTATATAGATATTCATTTGTGATTATTTTTGTTTACTAGCATTATATTTGATTGTTTTAGGTTGTGTATTCTGCATTCTCTCGCTCTTTAGCGCTTTAATGATGGCATATTTTGATAAAAGAGCAGCAAGATTGCTGAACAAATCAAATGCAAATACAGGTGGGAAGAAATCTGTATTCTACAACTTTTATTCATTTTAAAATTAGTTTTTTCAGATTAACCTATATGGCAAGTATATGGCAAGTTTATATATAGGAAAATATCTTAAATTTTTCAAAAAATGTTATAAGTTCTTTTAAATTTACCAAAAAAAATTCATTTTTGGTACAATTCTCACTTTCTTTTAAACAATAATTATTTCTGAGATTTGGAATTACACTATATAACACAATTGTTTTTGTGTTCAAAGTGTTACATTTCAAATGCCTACGTCTAAAGACTGTGGAAAAACAGTTAGAGTACAAACTTTGATTTTTACCACAACATAAAGAAAATTTGTTTTTATTGAGACAGCACAAGAAAAATTTCATATTTCTGTCATTTGGTCTAGTAAGAAACAACAGTTGCATTTAAATAGACAAAAACAATAAAAAATCACTCAAAAAACTTTAGAGTTGAGTAGATTTCCTAGAATTGTGAATGTCTAGAAATTCTAGAAATCATCTTCATGAAGTAGTCGCCAAATGTAGTCCCCCATCATGTTTTTGTTATACTGTCCTTAATAATAATGTTCAAAGTTATATCTATCTTGATGAAAGCACTCACCTTGCTCCTCTGAATTAGCTCCCATGTTCTCTTTGAACTAATCAAGATGAGCATAGAGGACATTGGCTTTGAGCAACATCAAATACAATTAAGGGTGGGGAGGGGGTTTTATTTGTAAATACATTGCAATAGATATGTAATATTAATATTAAAGTAAAATATAAAATTTTAAAACTTAAAAGCATAAAACAGTGAAAGCAAAACAAAATATTTTTTTCATACCTTTTTTTTTGCGTGAAAAGGTTGGAGAATTTTTAAGTTAACTCTTTTTATTTTGAACATAATTATTTTTAAAATGTTTTAATGCTATAAAATGTATTAAAATGCTTTACAATTAACAAAAATGGTCTTAAAAATAAAAAATTTTTTGGTAACAAACCTTTGCTTTTCTTTTTGTATATTAAAGAATCCTGAAGAGCAATGTAAATCAAATTTTGAAACCACTACATTAAGTGTTTTGAGCATATTTAAAATAGCATTTGATTTTGAAACGAGGTTTGGCATTTAAACATAATTATTATTAATATCTTTAAGATTAAATTCCTAATTTTAACAAAAAATAAAATAAATAAATTATATATTTGAGGTGTAGATTTATCTGATGGCTTAGACTTTTATTTGTTTTATTGAGTTAAAGGATTAGGTAATGTGAATTATCTCTCTAAAAATGTTAAAAAATTAGCTGATCTTTCTTTTTTAGGTGAAGTAATCCGGCTAACTGATGTTAAAGACTTTCCACTCTCTGTGTGGTTAATATTTATAATTTGTGTAGCATATTATGTGGCTGTTTTCCCATTTATTAGTTTGGGTCTGTAAGTGTAACATTGCTTTTTGTTGTTGTTTTTTTAACCATGTTAATATTTTTTTTTTTTTACCAAGAGATTTTATTTTACTTCACTTGTATTATGGTGTTTAAATATAAATAGTATATCATAATATAAATGTAATAAATAAAAAGAACATTTTAGATAAAAAGTTTATCATAAAATAAAACACCATTGTCAAAATACAGAAGAAAAAAAAACAAAAAAAAAAACAAAAACTAATGTGATTAAAAAAGAATAAAACTCAATTGTAAAAGAAGCTCAGCGTGTCATGGTTTATATTTTTATCAATATTTGTTTTTATTTATATTTATCAATAACTTGGATTTAGGCTGTACTATTGACTTGTCTGTACATGAAGAATATTCATACAGAAGTTTTAAGGTTTAAACCTCACTACTAAGCAAAACACAATGAAATAAAAACTGCTAACAAAACAGATACCCGTAAAAAGAGAAACATTTGTTTTTATTAGCCTTATATACTTGAAGCTGTTGCAATCAAAATGTAGTTAGCTGATGTTAAAAGCTAATAGCAAAACTAACCAATAGTTAACATATCTCTCCGTAAGTTCAACAGCACACGTTATAGCTTCACCTTACTCTTGTTACAATCTTAAGGCATCTTTCTGTAAATTCAATGTGTTGACATTTTAGTCATACAATTTTAGTTACAAAATATATTCATTAAATTATAGCTAAAAATAAGCACCACTTGAAAACCAGCCATAGGACTTTGCTCATAACTCTCTTTTTCTCATTTTCCTCAAACAATTCTTTGAGTTATGGATGTACTGGGTAGTAGGTATTCAGTATTCAGTGGCCAAAAATCTGAACCACACATGACTTCAAAAAAGTGCAGGAAAAAAATGTACACAAACATGAAAACCACAGGAAAAGGCCACTTTTGTTGCAACTACCAAGAATAGTAGTTTTCTTTTTGAGTAGTTTTATATTATTATATTATTAAAACTAAGAAAATCACTAAGGATGGAAAATTTAACATGAATCTAGAAATAGATAAAAAAATTTCAGGACCAAAAATTCAAGTAAACAAAACTAATAAATATAATTATAAAACAAATACATAAAAATGCATGTTTTAAAGACCGTTTGTGAATGTGGTAATAGTTAAGCAACTTACAGCTCGGACTGAGTGACTTTTACTTTTAATAAATTGAAATAATCAACAGTTTTAGTTTCTTTTAAATAACGCTCTCATAGAATATTATATTATAGAATGTAAAAGTAAGAACACAGTCTGATGACAGTAATTTAACAATAATTTAACAACCGACATATAAAATACCTTATTAGCTTTTTTTGTGAATTCTCTGGTAAAATCCAGTATCTGGTAAAAAATGCCATCTAGTATATTCCTACTTTACTTTTCTAAAGTATTATATGCTTTTATTATTTTTAAATATGCACTTTTAAATTCATTCGATATAAGAATTATCTAACTAATAAGAAGAACAACTGTTAAGAGAACACATCTTTAAACTTGCTTTTTTGCTTGGTAAACTGGCAGTTGCAAAGCAAAATTGTGATGTGAGTAAAATATTCTCACAACTGTTTGACAGTTTAGTTCCCAGTTTCTTTTTTAAACTTTGAATCACAGCCCAAGAAAAAAAAAAAAAAAAAGCTAATGAATAAAATGATTCAAATCAAAGTCATTAAAACCTGATAATGACTGTGTTTGTGTAAAGACATGAGCCTAGTCAATATATGTATCTTATATAAAGTTATGCTTAACATTGTATAACTTAGTGTTGTGTATCCATGTATATACCAAGTGTTATCATTTTTACAGGAATGCTAGTTAAATAGTTATGGTGTTTGTAACCAACATCATTCCTACAATGTGTCTGTTATTATAGGTGTTCTTTAACTAATATAAGACTGTTCTATAACTAATCTAAATATTAAATGCAATTCTTTGTTCATGTAAGAAGAGCCTTTTGCTATACTTACCTTACACTCATATCGCAAAATCTTTTTTGCAATCTATATGTAAAGAAAATATCTTTATGAAATATGTTTTATGGAGAATTATTATCTTTGTAGAGTATATTTCGAAGCAAAGTATGATATGTTAGATAGCACCGCAACTTCTGTTAACAGGTATGGCATTTTTGTTTAATATCTTTGGATATTTTTTGATCATTTTATTATTGTTACACAGAAATCAATAATCACTTCTGTTTAGTCTTATATTTCTGATATCAGCTGGTGCCTCTCCAGTTCTTGGCTTGTATGTTGACAAACTTGGATACAATGTATTTAACTGTAAGTAGATTATGTTATTGCTCACGAATAAAAGAGTTAAAAGTTGATGTTACAATCATGCTTAATAAAAAAAGACTTGCTTGTAATATTTTTAATGCCATTTTTCTTTATTTAAATAGTTTAATTTTTATAGATTTATAAAAAGTTATATTCATTTATTCCATCAAACTTAAGAGTGTAAAATATCTTTTTACCCAAAGTAGTAAATAAAGTATATTGTACATTAAAGGTTGTCTGATCTTAAGGAAATAAGGTAAATTCTGAAGTATAGTATATGATAACTAATATGAAAAATAATAATATATGATAATTATATTGTAGTTTGACAATTAAAATGTAGTCAAACATGAAAAATTTGAATGTTTTTTAAGAGTATCATATTTATTTTAGATATTTACTGAATAGATTTCCTTTTTTAGTGATTTTTGGAATTTTGCTTACATTAGCTGCTCATGGAATCCTAGCTTTTACTTTTGTTACACCATTTGCAGCTATGGTAAAATATACCCGTTATTTGTTGTAGAATTATTTTACAGTTCAGAATCTTGTTGTAGAATTATTTTACAGTTCAATAACATCATTATACTTTGATATACAATACCATTTCCATACATAGTTGAGTAAAATATATTTTATATCAAAGAAAATGTTCTGTCATTTAGTACTGTGATGGAATTCTCATTTATATATATTATATAATAACTTTTTAAAATATTTTAGGCTATAATGGGCGTTGGCTATTCTTTGGTCGCTTGTGCATTGTGGCCTTTAGTTGCCATGGTAGTACCAGAATATCAGTTGGGAACAGCTTATGGATTGTTAGTGTTAACATAATCATCTTTACTGTTAATGATCTATTAAAAGATTCTTATAAGTTAAATGGCTGCTGATGTCTTTTCACATGTCTATCTTGCTATGCGCTTTTATGTTGTTAATCACATTTCACTGAGAAGTTCTGTTATATGCTGGTGTTTATTTCATTTTCTGATTTTTTTTCTTCAGTATGCAGTCTATTCAAAATCTTGGTCTTGCTGTGGTCTCAATAATTGCTGGAAAAATTGTTGACACAAGTGGATATCTAATTTTAGAAGTTTTTTTCCTAGCTTGTCTCTGCAGTAAGGAAATCTTTTGTTAATTATCTGTGATATCTGTATAAGGTGTGCACAACTCTACAACAATGAATAGATTAACTAAAACTACATGAAAATAAAACTGACAATAATTGTAGTTTTTGTTTACTTATAGTTGCCCTAATATCAACTGTAGTATTGTACTTGGTTGATCTTGCCAAAGGTAAGTTCATTTTTTATGATTTTTTTATTGGATGAAATAATCTAGCCAAAGATTTTTTTTAAAAGATGTTTTGACTCGCTTGATTGGACAAAAGCATTAGTAAAAAATCTATTAAACTAAGTAAAAACAAAGTTTGAATATAGCCAATCTTATAGTAATAAATATGTAATATGATATGCTTTAACACATAAATTAACTTTCATAGGAAATATGGATGTGAACCATTATTTTTAAAAACAAGAATCATTTCAGCCAACTTGCAACTCCTGTAGAAGTTTAAAAAAATTCCTGTATAGGTTAATTACACAGCCATCATAAAAAGAGGGAGGGAGGTTTGAGGGATGTTTGAGTGGGGGGGGGGGGGGTTCACATCTAATTGTAATTTTTGATTGAATAGCAATTTTTCTCATATAGAATTAGTTTGAGACCAATAATAGTTGTTAAAGTTCAAATTATTTTGAATTTTGGAAAATCTGAATATAGAAATCACATGCTTTTTAATATTGACTTCCTGTTTTAAGAACAAATGTAGCTCTGTCCATTAAGAATCTGTAAACTAAACAATTTTTTTTCAGGTTTAAAATGAAACCCGACTTTATCAATACTTTTTACCATTTTCTACCTTAAGCAAAATGATACTTAACATCTTTTTATTCTAAATGAGATTAAATGGTACTTTTCAAGAATTTTTTTACAAAGTTCAGATTAAAGCAAGATTAAATCAAAACAAGATTAAATCTGGCAAAAACTTTTCCAACCAAGACACTCTGTTTTTCAGCTTTAACAGCTGAAAATGTTCAACAAATCAAACAGTTTTTAATATTCTTCTAAATATTTTTTTTCCTAATAAACTTTAAGCATTCTACCATAACTTTTTTTGAAATTTCTGATATTTAATATGAAGAAGAAAAAAAAAGAAATGAACAATTACTATTTAAGAGTTGATCCATGTGTAGGTGTGGCCAGATGAGATTCAGTAATTGCGACTTAATCAATGGAAGGTACTTTGAATAGGTTTTACTTTGTCACTTGATACCAATTTCAATTGCTGAACATCGATCTTGTCTTTAGTTTTGCTATATACAACAAATACAACAAATGTTTATACATATACAAATATATATACAACAAATGTTTGTCAACAATGGTTAATACTCCACTTAAATGAAATAATATTTCCTTCTTCATGCTCTGAGGAGAATGACAAAGTAGGTATGCAAAGCTACCTTTGTGCACATTCTACCAGAAGTAGAAGTTGAATCTTATGTTTTTGAAATCATAGTTAAATCAGATTTTGTCCATTATGCTTAGAAGTTTTTGGCAAAGCCTTTTAAATGTAGCAGCTATAGTTTGCATCATGCCATTATTAAAAAAAAAAACATTTTGAAGCTAAAGAATAGTTTAAGTCAAATTAATGATATATACAAAACAGAGCTTATTGTTAAAAGAAATAAGGCCTTAAATTAACAAAATACCTTGTTTTGATTCCCCATTAAACCTGTACATCATGGTTAAAGCACCAAAGTGTTGTACTAATCATCCATTATTATCACTCAGACCTTCAGACCAGTTCCACAATAGTATAGGTTTAGCATGTTATCCATGGCATAAGAAACAACTTGTCCACTGGAATTTGAGAAATGCCTCTTGAAGAGTTAAGCCTTGATCTCACACTAAAAGAACTTCACAGTCTCAGATAGTGCAGCATAAAGATTGCTAATGACTGATGGTTGTGTTGTCAGAAGAAAGTTGTTCTGAAGTAGTTAAGAAATAAGTTCCATTGCATCAATCCATACTTCAAATTGGTTAAAGTCATCTGTGGATGGAATAATCTCTTACAAGTTGCCGTCATCTCAGACAGGATTTTCCCAAATACTCAACTCATCTTTAAAACACTTTTGATCATTGTTATGGGATTCCAACAACTGGAGAAACAAGTTTTGTGTATCTCACAACGTATAATCACGATAGTGATTAAATAATAATGCAATGTTGTATCATTTAAATATTTCCCAGATTGTTTCAATTACCTTTGTGTTTTTTGTGTTTTTTCAGTTACACCATTAATTTATCATGTCTTATATATACACAGTACTCTAAACTAAAGTGGTAAAAGAATGAAATTAAATTAAGATTTCTTGTGGTGATGTGCACACTATCAAAAGCTGTTGCTGTTAATTAAGAATGTTATTGTCATTACTATGAGTAAAAGGCAAGTTTGTTGAAATCTCTTCTAATCAAGTCTTTTAGTTATAGTTATATATATTAGTATAGACATAAGATATGTTAGATGTGTTTTTTAAGTGCAAGTTATAAAAAAAAAAAAAACTTTTTTTAGATATAGCTAGATGTGTCAGATTAAGTTAGATGTGTAAGGATTAATGAGCAAATGCTTTACTGGAAAGTTTTAAAAGATAAGAATGTTATAGTTTCGAATGAGAAATAATGATAAACAACAACTATGTCTTGCTTATATCAGTTTTTTGTTAAAAAAGTGCCTTAAATGATACTTTTTGTCTTAAGATACTTTTTGTACAGAGTTAAATTTGCTACTTTAAATTGCTGTCAATTGCTGCCTTGTTTTATTTTGTACTGCTTAAATAAACTATTAAGATAAAGTTGCCCTTCAATATTTAGAAGTTAAAATTGAAAAGTGGATGATATAAATACTATACCATTAACAGAAAATGTCTGCTATATGTTATATTATCTCTAATTTATCTTTTATAAAGTAGCATTTTTTTCTTAAGCCTCTACTAAAACATTTTACAACAAATAAACTTCTACTGCAAATTTTTACTTTAAGTACAAGTTTACTTCTGCTGCAAATTTTTACCACAAATAAGCTTCTGCTACAAATGTGATTTTTTTATTTGTCATTCTGTTTTCCTAATGTTTTGAAAATCACGCTTATGTTTAATTTCAGGTGGTGCACTGAACAGTAGCGCATGGGCCCGAAGAAAGCCATTAGATATAAAATTGTATTATTATTAATATTTAATTTAAAAATAAATGATTTATATAATTACTCAGCTACCTAAATTTCTTTCCTTTTTTTAAAATGTGAAAAGTATTTTGTTTTTATTTTGTTTACTGATCAAAAAATCTCTTATTCTTTTTTGTATGTGTATGTGAATTTTATAAATTTGTGGTTTGTTAATTTTTTCTTTTTTAATAATCTTTTTTGTTGTTATTTTACAGAGAAAAATCTGAATCAAAACCTCTTCTGGAAGACTACTACACAGTTCCACCTCCTGGTACGACGTCTACCCCTATAGTACCCAAGTCTGCTCATGCTCTGCGTCTCAAATACTTGTCTAAGCTCGGTGGTCCTGTAAGTGACTTTATTTTTTGAAATTTATGTTTGATGTATCAAAATATTGTTCGTGATTTTTAAGTTTGAAAAAGATGCAGTTTGATTGAATGTGTGTCATTAGGAAGTATTTGTTCTCCTATCAATCTTTACCTGTATACAAACCTATGAAAGAAATTTTTATTTAAGAATACGCATTTAAAAATAGACTTATATAATCAATCAATAACAGTGTATTTCGTTTTTATAAGTGTATTACATAAAATAGGTCATTGCAAATAGTAATTCACTAATGAAACAAAAACATCGAAATGTGATAAAGAATACACAAAAGAAACACCTTTAAAATATCACCTTAAATAAAATAATCGAATTGATCATTTACCTCTCCAGATATAGTACCTTGGTTTTGTTATACAGAATTATTATTCATAAAATCCTCAAATTTTTTTTTTTTTTGTTTGTTTGTTTGTTTTTGAAGAAAATAGCAATTAGTTAATATCTTAAATCTTTGAAGAACAAGAACAAAAAGTCAAGCAATCGATACGTTATAAAAATCGTGGCATTTCATGTTATATTTGCCCAAAAGCTTTGCATCATTTAGAAATTACTTTTAGTGTTGTGCAAACATTTTTTGTATGGTACAAACTTTTAGTGTGGTATTTTTAGTATTTCGTGTTACAAGTTGTTTACATTTGTAGAAACTGGATTTAAAAATGACGTGAAAAGTATGGAATACTGTTTTTGAAGATTCGGCTTTTAAAATTAAATATTCAATATCTGAGTAGTATATATACTTGTTGTAGAAAAGAGTATTTTGATGCTGTTTATGTTAACTCTTTTTCCGATGATAACCTTTCCTTTTTTTAGGCTCTGCAACCACCTGAGGCCTTCCGAACGTCGGCTTTCGTTTTTCCTCACGTTCTTAAGTAACCAACGAACTATAACGATAGTGAATTTGTAAATGGTTGCCATTATGAAAGCTTGTATTATATCACATGAAAGCCCAATTTTTTTTTTTTTTTTTTAAAAAAAAACTTAGAAGTAACAAACAAACAAAAAAAATTCTTTATCTCAATCCAATTTATTTTAAACAACGTTCCGTGATTTAGTGTTGATTATTTTTATATTTTTTTTTATATATGGAGAACCAAACCATGATTTTTTATACATAGAATATATTTTGCTAAATTGCAGCATCAATTTTTTTTAGAAATATATATCGGCTCAATATTTAAAATAATTACATTTAAAGAAGTGCTTAAGTTGTCTGTCTGTTGACCCCTCGTTTTTGACTGGCTAATGGCGTTCTTTTTTCTAACTTGCTGATCTGGATAAGATTTCTCATTTCTAATTAATTTGGAAATCTTTTTTAAACGGGTTTTTTTTTCATTTAGATTTAACCAATAGAAAAAAAAATCTTTGTGCAGCTAAAGAAAGTTTTTGAAAGCTATAATTATTTTTTGAGCGGTTTGAACTTTTTTAAACATTTGCGAAATAAGTTTACCAACTCCTCTGCCACCTCTGTGTTCCTTGCTATCAAAAAAAAGAGTTACAATTATATGTTCTTTAAAAATGGGTTCTGAATAAAAAAAATATTTCTTTTTTCTTAGTACAAAATTTGTTCAGAATTATCAAATTACTTTTCAAAAATAAAATTAAAAAAACGAATATTTTTTTTATTTTATTATTATTATAATCGATTTTTTCGTGTCGTGATCGGCCTGACCAAAAAATATTAAAAGAGATTATTGATCTACTACTTTGCAGATAAACCATTTTAGGACCGATTTAAGCTTCAAAACCGACCTTCAAACTTTTAATTTACAGCTGACTACATCAGTATCAATTTATAAGCGGTTTGTCCATTTTTAAGTGTCAACTTTACACAGTATTTTACACGCAAGTATGTACAATACAATTGTTACATTTTTAAAACACAGTTGTTCTATTTGTATTTGTTTATGATATCAAATAAAATTATAAATGTCCAACAACTTTCGTCTACGGGCTTAAACTTTGGCATGAAGCAGGATAAAGATATCCATATTACTTATAACTAAAAGATTATTATTTAATAATTATCCGTATTATAACTAATAATTAAAAGTTGTAACTATTTGTTTCCTTTTTATTCAAACTCAAGATCATGTTTAATGAAATAATATAAAAGATGTGATATAAATATATTTAATATAACAACTGGTCAGTAAGTTTTTAGATTTAAAACAATTACAGGTTCAAGATAATCTATTAAAATACTTTATATATTATTTTTTATAAATGATTTTAAATCAATTATTCTAAAGATAACACTGCGAAACAAAACTTTTTCTCTCTCCTTTGGTTTTAAGTGTGTTTTCCCTTTATCTACGTCTGAAGTAAAACGAAACTGTTCCATAAAAACTTTGGCTTTAAATCAGTATAAGACATTTTGAAATTTATCTGCTTTCTACAATGTTTGTAGAATGTTATTTGTTTTCTAGAATGCTTGTGATTCGCATGCAATGCTGAGTAAACTTCCTGAAAATTCTCTTACGGCGAGAACTCTCCAGAAGCATTCAGAACGTTCCAGAATTTTTTAGATTTTTTTTAAGGAATTTTTTTTAGACTTGATTATCCATAGAGGTGTATTAGTACTGGTGCTATAAACCATCATTTCTGTGTTGTAATAGCTGAATGCTTTTGACTTTATAGTTCCGATTCCAGTATTGATCCAATTCTGGCTATGTATGAATGAAATTGATTATGAAATAATATGAAAATGATATTAATAAAAGAGATATAATGAAGTATACAGTATAAATGAAATTGATAAAATTCGCCTGCTTCACAGGCAGACAATATAGTCTTTTCTTACACAAAATTTTTTATATTCAACTGATGATCTGCAAGCTTGGCAAGTTTAAATCATTTTTAAAGTTGTTCTGAAATCAACTTTATACGGAAAGTTCTCTAAGTTCCACATGTAAAGAAAACTGGAATGAATAAGTGAAAAACTAATGATCGGACTAAGAGAACGAATGTTTCAACAACAAGGATTGTTTTCTTTGCATAACCTTATTACGAACCAAGATTAATCTTTTTTATCTGTCGATATTCGGTTTTTTCTTTTATTAAGCTATTAAATGCATAAAAACATTTAGACATACGCATGTATTTAGTTAATATGTGTATAAAGTTGACATTGGTTAGTTTTCACATTTTGTAACACTTTAACAAATTCAAAATAATAGGTTTGGAATTCAGCATTTTAAGCAAAAAATAAAAATAAAAATCCCTACAATAAATAAAAGTTGATTAAACTACTTATTTGTAGGACATTATTCTAAAGGTCATACTTCCAATAACCTGTAGCCAACGGCTCCTCTCTTTCTTCCTAATGATATGTTTGCTGAATCCACCAAAAGTGTTTTAATAATGTTTGACTACTTTATTTAAGACGGTATAAAGATCAGAAGTTTTATAAATGTAGATCATAAGTTAGATAAACTATTAAAAATAATTTATGTCTTTTGAAAGCGATCATTTTTTTCCCACTCCTTCTTTCGGTCACGGTTGAAGCCTCTAAATATAAGAAACTATAAAATATTGATCTGCAATAAAACTGAGATTTTTTACTCTTCCTCAGAAGTATTGCAATATTTCGTCTTCCTTAACGAAATTTCAATACATTTCATTCCTAACTCTGCAAAATAAAGAAAAGTTGCTTGTCAAGCAAATGCTCCGTCTCCGTATTGCCATGCCAGGATGAAATGTTTTAGGCAGAGACAAGCATGTTCTAATGTATTAGGTAAACAGGAACTCTTACAAGTACCAAACTTGTAACTAGAAAAGTCTGAACACAAAATGAATATACTAACCTTAAGTTTGTTTTTATTGTTTTAGCTTTTATAATTAAAAAAAAGAGAGAAAACAAAAGTCTGCGTGAAAATTAAAAAATCAATTGAACTTTAAAGAGTGACTAAACGGCTAGTCCTCATTGATTATGATCTAGGTTTCTCCTCCGCGAGCAAGGGCGTTGAATTTGTCTATTATGAGCGCTTCTGCCTGAAAAAGTTGGCACCGTTTTGACTCACTTAACTTTATATCATTTAAGTATTCTATATTTTTACTGTCTGGAAAGTATTTCTTCTCTTAATTCAATTCTTTTATCGGAATCACTATTATTCATGGAGTGACTTGAATCTTCCTAAACGCCAATGAGAGCGGAGTAAAATAGACCTCTATCAACCCGATTAAGTTATGTATGAAACTGAGCATCCAAGAGAGAAATTGTTCGTTATGAGACCTGGAGGACACGATATAAAGAAAGTTGTAGACTTTAGACTCGATGTAAGCAGATTTCTTTTATTTGGTGTTGTTACATTGTTAGTTAACCTTAATTTTTATTTATATATGTTCATCATAGTCAGTCAACAGAACTAACATTGTTAAAAGATTCTTGGAAATAAGGATATACTTTGTTTAAAGTAATATGAAGCTGATAAGATGTAAGATAAAACATAAAGAAAATAGTCACAAGTGATACAAAGAAATGGTAGGTAAATACTGTATGCTAATAAGGTCATAAATTAACTGTAAAATGATAAAATCATTAAATATAATCATTTAACCTAATAACTGATAGTAAATTCTTGATAGAACTTAAACCATTTTGTTTGTCTTCTTTTAAAAATTAAATTTAAAATTTGATTATAATTCTTGTTGCACTAATATGTCTGTCAGAACTAGAGGCAAAATAGAGATCTGTGCTGCCTTGGTATATATCATCATTGCTTTTATGTTAGGTATGAACATCTATAAGCTGTATAGTAATATTAAAGCGAGAATTTGTATGGAACTTTATTACTCTAGAATGGTAAAAGATACTACAAAGTAAAATGGGAATCATCATGGGAGCCTGAAGATAATTTGGTAGATTATCAGGTGTTCCTTGATCAATTTTGGGATTTTGTAAATCGTGTTAAGTCTGATCAAAATCTTCTTAATCAACCTCAAAGAAAAAAGGTTATACTACTTGTTATTGCTTTTTTTTTTTTTAAGGAAGTATTTTCTCCCCTTTCTCTCTCCTCTCTCTCTATATATGTACATATGTACATACATACATACATACATACATATATACATACATACATACATACATACATACATACATACATACATACATACATACATACATACATACATACATACATACATACATATAAAAAGAAAGGGCTCTTTCTATCCAAAAATCAAATCTTTTATCAATAAAAGATTGCTTATAATTTATTTTTTTTTGTAATTAAGTTTAATTACTTTCAAGAAAGAGAAAACTTTTTTTGAAGGTTAACTCAGAAAAGTGTAAAATTTATCTAATGCATAAGTTAAATGCACATTAAATGTACTAGAAACTGATTTTGCATTTCAATTCATCATTTCTTAAAATAGAAATTTAATTTTTAGATTTAAATTTTTGTTTTTTGCAGCCACGGATTATAGTCACGGATGGAAATAATCATATCAAGTCAACTAACACAAAATATATTTCTAATACAAGAGAACAGCAAGCAGATAATGATGCTAATTTACATTATAGTAACAGTTCTGCGGAAACCATAGTAAGTAATAATTTTTAAGTATCAGAGATTTCACTTCATTTTTCAGCAAATAACTTTTAATAGCATTTTAATACAACTTATAAATAAATTAGAATAATGGGTTATTTGCTTCCTGGGAATTTAGGAAAAATTAGTTTCTAATGGTATCATTTCAAATTATATCCAGGTTATCATTTGTGGCTATATTGAGCTCAAGTTTATCGTTTTAAAGTTCCTTTTTGAGCTCCCACAGAATTTTTATACTAAATATTTGCTATTTAGAATACAATATTGTAACTTTAAATAAGATTGGTAACATTGTGTATCATATCTACTTTAATTCTCTGCAAGCAGTAAAAATGGTGTATAATGTTTGTAGGATATTAAAATGCAGGGAAAGAAAACATTTCTAAATATAAAAAGTTTAAACCCTAAAAATTTTTTTTTTGTTTTGCTTAGAATACTGAAAATGATCAAATTGAAAATGGATTTTATTCCCGAGATTCCTTGCGAACAACAAATCTACAAAATCTTTCAAAAACCAGTTCTCAAATACTCATAATTAAAACAGAAGATAACGAAATGACTCCTGAGCGTCCTACTATGGTTGGTGGACTACCAGAAAAGTATTCTCCTACACGAAGCACCAGCAACAGTCGAAATGCAGTTAATTCAGGTTTAAATTTTCTCCATCTGCAATATATTTTCATGTACACGGTACATGGTTCATGTACACATTTTTAGTTTGTTAAACATGATTATGGGACTATTTTAAATTCACTTCAATACCAATTCCAAGATAAGCATTAAATGGTCTTTTATGTTCTAAGAATAAGACTTTTAAGAAGGCTCTCCATGCATTACCAATTTTGAGATTAAAAAAATACTTTACTTTTTACAAAAAGATTTTAATGATTTTTGCTTATTAGTCATTTCTTTTATGATAAATGGTTTACAGACAAAGATTACTATCTTTTGAAAAAAGACTTATTACAAGAAGAATAAGATACAGTGTGGGAGAATAGAAACAAAAGAATTGTAGTGGTTTATAATTTCTTTTTTCAGGATTAATTCCAAAAAATTTTTTCAATGTTTTAATGGGTAATTTTCTTGATTTAAATATCTTGTAAGTAGTGACTATTTGCTACATCAGAGTGGTGTTCTTTCTAAGATATTTCTTATAACTTTTTGCAACATTTCAGGAACTTTTGCTTCAGCTTTTTCTTGGTTTCTTCTTGGTTTCTTTTCTTCTAGTTAAGTTGTGGTCACTGATTTACATACACATACTCTTTCAATTATCTCCAATAAAAAAAATCAGGGTTGATTAAACTTGGCAAACATGTTGGCCTATTAAAATTACTACTTTTTAAAAAATTGTATTTAAAAGAAATTTCACAAGTTTAGTTTTTACTGATAATTATTGGTTTTATTGCACGAAATCAATTTCAATCAAAGATCTTCCATTAGAAAATCTGTAATATGCACATTAAGTCAACACAATTTCTGTAAGCAATTGTAAAGTAGCTTTACCTCATTAGCTTTCCACCAGTTTAGGATATTGCTGTCACCATCAGTTTTTGTCAATATTAGTAATTTCTTGTACACATTCCATACAGTATCACTGATTTTGCCATAAATCATTACACAGGTGTGATCAGCTGAAAAATTTTCTTTTTTTTTTGTGTTTAAATAATAATTTTAAGTTTAATGAAATAATAGGGTTAATTTTAACCAGACCCTTTAAATCAACCTTCAATCTGTTTGACTTTTTTTTTTTTTGTTTTCTAAAAAGTTGTTAGGTAGAGGAATGGGTTAAAGATTAGGAGGCATGATGGGGGTATTAAAGTGTTGTTATAGGGAGTTGTTTGAGTGATGTTATGTTAGTAAAACTTTAAATTTTAACAAAGCAAAAGATAATCAAATGGATCCTATTCAAACCAACTTGAATAACTGCATAGCTGAACTTATTATTAACAATTAGTGCTGTTCACTGACAAGTTTTCACCTTTTTTTTTTCACCTTTTTTTCACCTTTTTATGGAAAACATCATTAACAACAAGTGTTAAATATAATTTCCACCAAACTAGTAAACAAATTACATTGATTTTGTAAATTTGAACGTTTCTTGAATAATTTGCATCTACTATGGAGTTGCAAATACAAGCTGTAAAGGAATACAAGTTTAAGCTATTAAACTTTATTCTTTTCATAAATCATTTCATGAGATTGTTCTTGTTTTTTTGTATTTTGAGAATAGTCTTGTTATTTTTTATTTAAATCATAATTTTGTTAGCTTAGTCTTGTCTGCAATTATAAAATACAAAATGAGACCAATTCTGTCTCTCTTGTCTCGTATGATCTCATTAAAAAAATTAACAAAGCAATACTACATGTTCTAACACACAGATCCCCATTAGACATGATGTCCAGTACATAATCATAGTCTACCAGATCTACTTGAAATCCTGTTAAACAAATATTTAAATGCAATTTACTGCTTTGTGTAAATTATTTGTATGAGTAAAAATTCAAAGTATGTCATCTTTGCTTTTGCTTTAATTCATTTTTAGGTCAGAATAAATGGATTGATAATGCTAACTTTTAAGTATAAATGTACAGTTTATATTTTACTCCACTCTATTATGTCTGTTTAGACTTAATCTGAATTTATTTTCACATTTAGATTTTAATATGCAATTAAAACAAGAGGATGAAAAAAATATGGCAAGTATTTTTTTCTTTTTTTAGACAACTTACTAAATCATATGCAATAGTTTTTATGTAAATTTAATTTCTATATGATCCTATATACTTCTACAAAGTTGCAATAAATAAAAAACTTTAAAAAACTGCTATTGTATCCTATATGAATGTTTAAGATTTTTTTTCTTTTTTTTAATTTATTCTACATCAGAAATTTTTGCGTTGCAATTTTAAATTATTTTTGAACACGGAATCTTGCGTGGATTTTTTTTTTCGTTTTCTGGAGATCTATGGAAACATTGGCACTTATTTCCAGGTAATAAAACTTATAAATTTTTGCTATCACACCCTAAATGAAGCAACTTCTTATGTTATTGCACTTTTTTTAAAACTCTTATTTATCTTATTTTTACTAATTAATCATCAATTATTATAAATAATAATAAACGATTATTACAAATATTTACTGTAAATAAGTGCCAGTTGTTGCTGTTTCATTTAGGGTCAGTTTTTGCTGTACAATATTTATATATAAAGTAATATTATACAGTATTATGTATTAAAATTGTGTAGTATTAGTTTTATTTTGTATTATAACTGTACAGCATTTCTTTAACAATCATTCACTCTCTTACTGGTGATTACAGTTTAATACAGTTTCAACATCCACTATAGTAGCTATAAAATACCTGTCTTCATAGTTTAATTGTGTAATGTAAACATAAATATCTGAATTACATCATACTCTAATAATAACTAAAAAAATTTATTCAGTTACCATATTTTTAATCTAATCAGTCATGAATTAAAGTTATCTTTCTTAGAGGCTATATGATAATGCTGTGAGCAGTATTTGCTGAAAATTAATCAAAAATCTTTAAATGTTTAAAAGAAAATAATCTTATGAACAAATTTAAATGAAAAGTATATAGTTTTACAATAAAGTCTGGACAATTAGAAAATTTTGAGTTTTGTAGTTTATAAAGTAATCAAGTATCTACTGACTTCTTAATTAAACTTGAATTTAACTTATTAGTCATTTGTTGATATGTTAAAGTAATCATAATTGACTAAGAAAATCACAAGAAAGAATTTCTAATTTCTAAAGTTAAAAAATGAAAAAATATACTATTTTAATGTTTTTAACTAAAAAAAAAAAAATTCTTTTGTTTTAAACTCAAGAATTTTTCTTCTGACTTTTTAACTTTGAAGTTGTATTTATCATCTACATAGGTTGTTATAGTTTAGTTTTGTTCCTAAGATACGTAAGTAAACTCAGTTGAACGTGTAAGCTATATGCATATATGTATTAGTCTTTTACAACTTTCAATATAAATCTCCCATTTTCAAAACTTCCCATTCATCATAAAGTTGATCAGTTGGTGTTCATTGAATGCTTCTTTTTTTTTTTTTTTTTTTTTTAGCTAAATTTAATTTTTATCATGCTAAAACTTCCTGTTATTTTTGTTTTAGACATCTGATGAAAGTTTAGTCCTTGATGCTAATGATGTAGCTCTATCATGGAAAAACCCTTATGTTAGTATTGTTTTTCTGTGTCGTGTATGCAATGAAGAGCTACCATTTGACAGCAGTGAAAGTTTGTGGGAGGAACATTTTATTAAAAACCACATGCTTCTTAAAGCTATGGTTTGTTTTATTGGATACAATTAAATCATAATTGATTTGGTGCTTACATAAACTTTAATAAATTGGAATCTGTAATTAATTTCAGTTATTTACAAATTCCAATTTACTAAAATTTATTTTAAAAATGTAATTAGTTTTTTTGCCTCAGCAAATCTTCAATTATTTCAAATACTTTTATGGTTTAATTTGTTTTTTGAATTTTATACAGAGTTCTCATCAATCAACTTCAACTTCTAATGTGACACCAATACTTAATGATAAATCTTCTTCTGGTCTATCAGTGACAATGCAAGACATACCTTGGATACAAAAAGTTGAGCATCTTATCAAAACTTGGGGAGTCAATCAGTATGTTCGTATTGCTTTTCTTTGCCGAGTATGCAGAAAAGAACAGCAACCTCGCTATATAGGTAATTGGCGCAATCACCAACTTTCGCACCAGCGACAACGTCCATTTTCATGCAGTTTTTGTGATAAAACTTTTAAGTCAAAGCATGATATCAAGCGCCATATAAAAATTATTCATCCTGATAGTGTTTGCTGTGCCCCGTCAGTCTCACTAAATGTATGTAGGCTATGTCCAGAAAATTTTAAAAGTCTCCATGATGTGAACCAACATATGAAACTACATGGGCTTCAAGATCCCCACCTTCTGGAGACCAATCAAGTTTTATCCCCCAAAAAAGCAGTTCCTTTCCCAATCATAAATGAAAATGTTTTGCATAAGTTCAATAAAAAGGTGGCAGTTGAAGATAAGAAGCAGGAATTTCATTTTGTTAAGAATATAAACAAACATCAAACATCTGTATCAACGGTTGATACAATTCAAAATTTTATTTGTGGTGAATGTTTTCTGACCTTTGTTAATCTTGTTGATCTTATGAAGCATAAACAAAAAAGTCACATGTTAGCTTCGCATGTAGATAGAAATGCAGATGACTTTTGTGATGAGTGTTATAGTTTTAAAAACATCAATGAACTCGAGAAACATAGGAGGGTGGTTCACAACATTAAACATTAAGTTTGGTGTTGTTTTTTATCATTTTGATTAAAATGCTTGTATTACGAATCAGATTCTTTTATTTCTTGTTTGTAGAGCATTTAGTTATTCAACTGTTCTGTGTTAAGAGCAAGGAAAATTATTCTGATAAAAATAGTTTTATTAAGTGACTAATGTTGTTATCATAATAGCTTTAGCAGATGAAAAAAAAACAACCAGTTTTTAGAATTTTAATGAATGTAATAAATGCAGTCACAAAACATAATGAATATAATCACTAACTTCTGGTTAATTGGAATAATCTCTGAAATATCACTTAAAATTTGTTTAATAAAATTAAAAAAATCTAAATATTTTTTGTAGAATTTTTGTTTAACAAAAGTAAAGCTCTTCATTTTAATCAAAGCTAACTTTTTTTTTTTATCAATTAAAAGTGAATTTAAAAAGTTTGATATAGATAAAGGAAAAAGTTTGATTAAATAGCAATAAAAAAAAGTTGCATAATGGTGCTAAATAGATGTAATTTTTTTTTATCAATTCCCTTTTAACAAAAATAATGAAATAGCAATGCCCATAAAATATTTTGACATGTATCTCAAATTATCAACTTTAAATTTTCACATTTATCTTAATAATTGATTGTTACTTACACCTGTAAATGTTTTATACTTACATTTGTAAAAAAAAAGGCTTAACTTAAAATTAGAAGGTCTTCAACTGTTTTTGATGTAGTAAAATCAGTTGGTCTTAAACAGTTATTGGTGTAGAAGCTGGCAACTTTACAAAGATTCTGATGATTCAGAAATTAAAAGTTGTAAATGATGCCACAAGATCAACCAAAAGCTTACCCATTTACCATCTTGAATTATGACCTGTTAACTTAAAGTCTAATGAGTCATATGTTTAGTTTATGTACAGATGTTTTTGTTGTTGTTGTTGTTGTTGTTGTTATTAATTTCAACTAATTTGATTACTTTTGAATGTTAATTTCAATGTTTGTTTAGTATTAAATAATCTACCTAAATGACTTTTGTCTAAAGAGATTTTTTTTTTACATGTACATATTTAAAGAATTAAACTTATGATGCCACATCAGGTAAAACATCTGTAAAATCTTTTTAAACTGAATTTAAAGATTTTAAAGATCCAATTAAATAAAAAAAACTGGATATAAAAGACTTTACAGACCCAAATGTAAAACTTGTTCACATCCGAGTTTTATAGGTAAAACATCAAATAGATCACTTCTTGTGATTTTGTTGTAAACTTTTAAAATGACCTGTTTTAATGACTAAACAGGCTTAACAAAAAATAAACAAAAACTTGTTTTAAGTATGTAATTCTTTAATCAGCCCTTTCCTTCTTTGCTTATAGTTATTTATTTCTTCTTGCTTATAGTTAAAATTAATAATTATAAGCAAAGAAGGAAAAGGCAGAAAAACAGGGAGTAGTACTGAAGCTACCATTTGCCTTTATAAATACATATAATTTGCTTTTATAATACATATATTTGCCTTTAAAATATGCATTAAATCAAAAATTCATTTTGATTTAATGTATATTTTGATATGGTAAAAATCACAGATATAAGATTTTTTAAAAATGCATTTCTCACATTCTGTTTACTTAAATGTTAAAAAGTAAAAATGACTTTTACTATTTTGGAGTCAGCACACCCAAAAACAAAAGAATCAAACAAAATCGTTAAAAAAAAATTTTTATCACTGGAATATGTTATACAAATGTTCTGACTGGGTTAAATTTTGACATTGGAAGAATGTTAAAAATTTTTTTCATAACTAGATGACAGCTACACATAAAGTTAATAAATAAAGTTGATAAAACCAGAATTATATTCTTTCTCTATCCCACTTACAATAAATTTGCAAAAAGGTTTTATTTATGATTTAAAAGTTAGACAAACTTTTGTTGTTTATAACATTTTTTTTTTATACATTATATCAACGTAGAATATGACAGGTTAGCTATGTAGTGCATGAGCAAAAAATTGACCTGAAAAAAAAAAAAAAAATTAAAAAAATAAAACAAAAACATTTAAATAGGTAAATCATGGCTGTAAGTAGTGATCTTAAAAATGCACTTTTCTGTTCTATAAACTTTTAAAAAATACGTTTTACATATCAAGTATAACTAAGTAAAGATAACTTATTTTTAAAGTATTTTTATTTGATATGTTAAACATGTTTGTGCATTTTTACACTTATGATTTTCTACAACTTCTTGGTATGATTTTTTCTAGTTTGGTCATCTTCCTGTGAACGATTACGAAAAGTCATATCAAGAAATTGTGGACGAATCTGGACAACCCATGCTTTACTTAACTGGACATCCAAACAATCAAGGCAAAAAACTTGACTTTATTGTTAGTAAACTAGGTAATAAAGATGATCAGGCGAGGAGGATAGACTCTCCAGTTTCAAAAAGTCCAATCCTTCACTTGGGTGCACGTACTAACTTCCCAAAGAAAAAAAGAACACCTACTGTTTGCAAGATTTGTAAGAAAGCTTTTAACTATAAGTCTAACATGATCCGACATATGAGAGCCATACATAAAACTAATGAAATAAAATCAAATCGTGCCTCACCGACAAGTGATGTAAATTTTTCAAACTTAACAAAATATGAAAACAGCATGGTGATGTTGGACAATTCACTGATTTCTCCTAATACTCTTGATGATGAAAATTTGAATTCTTTTAATGAAAATATAGACTCAATATGTGCGAATTCTGATAACGAGAATGATAAGAATGAGATAGACAATGAAATTGATAATAGCGAATTTGATAATGATATGGAAACTGATTTGTCTGAAACTGTCAACTCTGATTTTAATGATACACCAAAAAATAAACATACCGCTGACAATTCGTCTTTGTCAAAGTCTCCTAGAAAAAGAAAAAGTCTTTCAAGTTGCAAAATTTGTCAAAAGCAGTTTAATTATAAATCGAATATGTATCGTCACTTGCGTGTAGTTCATAATAATCAAAAGACTTTGCATTCATGTACAATGTGTCCTAAAACTTTTACAGAAACATCAAATCTTAGGAGGCACATGTTGAATACTCATAAGTTATAAGATATTTTACTTACCTATGTTAATGTAATATATATATATATTTCTTTTTACAATTATAGTTTTTATAATTGTGTGTTAATTAACTTCTTGTCAAGCTGAAATACTCCTGGTGGAAATTTATTACTGTAAAATCAGTTTAAACTTAAATGTTTTCAGACTTAAAATATGGTAATTGTCAAGTTGTTTCTTTGAACTTTCTTTGTCTTTTAAGTAGTATTTTTAAATTCCACTTTACTTATTTTTTGTTATAAATACAAAGTGAAGTGAGAATTTACTTTCAAAACATTTGCATAAAAAGAAATTGTTTGTGTTTGATTTTTGAATTGAATTCATTAATCATATATATCATTATGTTAATCCTACAACTTAATGATTTTTGTGTTTTTGTCAATGGAAGTTTAAAAAAGAGACTTAAACATTTAAATTGTGTGACTAAAGTAAAATGAACTAAAAAACAAAGTTGAGTAAAAAACACTTTTTTCCCATCCTCTTTAGCAGCTTTTCAACCTTATGCTATATTTCTTTTGCAATAAGTTATCTTAAGATTCTCTTTTAAGGTAGATATGTAATTCTTACTACACACACAAACACACAGAGGCTTTGTGTGTGTGTATGTGTGTGTGTGTGTATATATATATATATATATATATATATATATATATATATATATATATATATATATATATATATATATATATATATATATATATATATATCTGTGTGAATGTATATCATGTATTTGTGGTCATGAAATATTTTCTTTAGCAATCTGGGAGATAAATAATTCTACTTTTCTTTCTCAAATCATTCCATTTATGTTTGCTTATGTGTGTTTGTTTATGGTTTTTTGGTATTTTTCTTTTCCTTTCATTCTTTGACTGGTGATGTTTTTAATATTTTTATGGATTTAATTTCTTTAAAAGTACAATACTGCAATGTGGTGTAAAGATTTTTGATTTATTCAAAGATATATTTTCAGAAATAGCTAAGTTTTGTGATTTGATAATTTTTCACTATTGTTCAATAAAATATGGATTTCTTAGTCTAAGTAAATACAACTAAGATTTGAATGAGAAAATGACATTACAGTCAAATATGTGACAATTGGTATTTAAGTGAAACAAATCACTTGTGAAGGAGTGTATTTTAGTGAGACATCACTTGTGAGAAAAGTGTTTGGAGTAAGACTAAGTATGTGTCATGTTCTCAGACAATAACTGAAGTTTTGCACTACATTAATCTACATAATTTTTCAGCTCATTATCAAGTAGTTATTGTTGCAATAAAAAAAAAATTTATTGGGTATTATTTAAAAAATGATATTTTGAAAATAGTTTGAGAAATTTGAATATTTGGTGTCATTTTGATTTCTTTATGAATCTTTTTTTTCCAGTCACTTTGTGATAAGAAGACTCATCAATGTCCACAATGTGGGAAAATTTTCAAACGCCGTGATGTAATGATTCGTCATGAACGTACACATACCAATAATTTCTGTTATTTTTGTTCTTGTTGTGGCCGTGGATTCATGCGCCGTTATGTCTTGTTAAAACATCTTAAAAGAGAACACAATACTGAAGATCAAACAAAGGTTTTGTCTACTAAAGTATCTAAAATTTCAAGTTCTCCTGATGTTTTTATTGGCTATGGTTCTGAGGTGACATTAACTAATAACCTTGGCTCTGAAACAGATGTCTACAAATATATAAAAAACAGGAATCTTGGTAATTTTGATGACTTTATCCAAAGTCAACCTGACTCTGAGCTCAATGAAGATGATAACAAGTATCTCTCTCCAGATGAAGAGGAATCTGATAAAATAGAAGCGTTAAATCAAGAATCAAAACAAACAAAGCATGTGACAGAGGAACATAGGAAAGAAATTAAACTCTTTTTGCCTAAAGAAAATGTTCAGTTACCAGAGCATAGTAAAAACGAAGTTGAACTTTTTGTATTGGAAAGTTTGTCTGTAGGAGAAAATGAAGAGGAAAACAAGCTGGAAGATGAAGCAATACAGATCAAAACAGAAGTTGATAGTGGAGAACAATCCCAAAGAGAAATAACCATCAGTGATCAAAACCTGTTAATAGCAATGAAAAGAGAAAAGGAAAAATTAATGCATCAGGACTTAAACTCTAAATAGATTGTTATTTGAAAAGTGCATTTACATCTTTTTAATTCTTGTCTTTACATTAAGATTTAGATTAACTTTGCGTTATTTTACATTAAGATTTTTACATAAATAATTTTATGCTGAGACAGAAAAGTAGCTAAATTGAAAACTATGAAAGAAATCATTGATATGTGTAGAAATACAGCAAGCAAAAACTGTATGCTTTTAATTATTGTAAGTGTTATAAAAGTAGTAATAAGATGCAGTTGACTTTTGAAACAGCTCAGTAAAGATGCAGAGTTATTTATTATTTGATTGGAAATCTATGCAAATACTTGCACATATATCAATCATCTTTTTTCTTTTTTTCTTCTTTTTTTAAAGTCTTTTAATGAAACCAAATTCTTTTTTTTTTTTCTCTCTCTTTGTTTATAATTCAAAACAAAACTAATGTATGGTATTAATGGGAGTATTTTATTTTACAACATAAAAATTGTAACCAACCTATCCACTAAGCTAAATTTATATTAAGTTGTTTTTATGTTAGCTAATAGATTTATGAGTAGTAAATATCAATACCATTCCTTTTATATAATATGAGATGTTTTTTTTTTTTTTTTTTTAAAGAAATTATGTTTTTAAAGGTTTTAGTAAAACTGAGGTTGTTTTACTAGTCCTATACTTCAGCCATTTATATATTTATGGTTTATTGATTATTTTTTAAAATATATATGTGTAGCAATATGTTGGAGCAAATCTTTTAAAAAGCCTTTTGCTTTATTTCTTAAAATCTGAAAACTTTTAAAGTTGTTTAGACTGCAATTAAAATTAGAAGAACTTACTATGGATATTTTAAGACCAAAATTAATTAATGTTGGTGGGAGACAATATAGGTATTTAAGTCATTCGAAGCAATTCGAAACAGCAAGTGAAAAAGAAGAGGAGGTAACGCCATATAAGGAAGGTGTGTTAATGTTTTTTTTTAAGTTAAGTATTCTATTTTTTTAAATTTTTTTTTTTTTTTTTTTCTTTTTTCTTTTTTAAAAAAAGGATTTTTGAGTAATATAATTTTAACATCAATGAGAGCAGCAGTTGCTCTTTCTGCAGTCTCTCTTAAACCTGTATGAGGTCATAAGCTTGCTAAAGCTACTTTTTTTTGTACTCATGGTTGACATCGTAACACTTTTTTTTATGATAGATTTCCACTACTATGATGAGCCAGAGTCCTGTAGAGTTGAAGCCGATTTAATAGAAAAAAATGAAAATGGTTATCTTTTGCATATTAAAGACATACCAAGTTATTATTTTAATTATATTTATGGAAAGGGAGGTGAGCAGAAGCAAGCTATTGAGAATCAAACAAAGACATCATTAAAATTACCAAAGAAAGGCCAAGGTGGAGACATAGGTTAGTTTTTTTTTGTTTTTTTTTGTTAAATTTTAACTATTTAAGCAAATCACTATATTGGCATTTCTAATATCTATTGTATAAATAGAGCATTTTTTGATAAAATTTAATATTCAAGCAACAAATGCTTATGTTTTGTTTGTAAATTTATGGCTAGATATATAGAAATATATGTTATAGAGTACAAAAGAAATGTAAATAATATAGTTAATTAGTATACATATTAGTGCATATGATAATTTAAGATTGATCTTGTTTTTAACTTGTTTTATTACATTCTATTATTTATCAATTACCCATTACCCTAGTCAAGAGTAAAGTGGGACATTATATGCTATTTAAAAAAATAATTATATCATCCTCACATGTATCTACCAAATGATAATTTTAAAAAAATATTCTTTTTCACAATTTAAATAAAATTTAAGCACTTTCTATTTGATTGTTTGCTAAATATAAGGCACTGGAATCATGGTTTTTATTAGTCATTAAGCTGTTCATTGTCAAAGAACAAAAGTTGGAGCATGCCTGTACCACTTGTGCATGCACCTCAGCTGATGTACAAATCTAAAAATTGATATTATTCTTCATCACTGTTAACTTTTGTTCTGAAGCATTGGTAAACAATTTGTAATTTAGCAACAAAATCAGTTTGAAATTTTTACCTAACAAAGCATATAATAACTACTATGTTTGTTAAAAAATATGCTTTAAAGCTTTTTCAGAAGTTCAAAAAGTGTATTGAAAATTTGTGCTGAAGCAAATAAGTGTGAAAAATATTCTTCAACTTGTTAAGTTTTGTAGGTGAAAATATAAAACAACTGGCTCTAAACTGATACGCTAGAGTATTGTTGTGATTCTAGAAAATGATTTGTTTTGCCAAAATGTTTGATTGACACAGTTCAACTAGAAGAGTTTTAGAATTACTTCAAGTAGTAGCAAGTTAATAAAATGTATTCTGCTGTAATTTCCGAAATTGTACCTCATTCCTGAAACTAGTGCACCTTCAGTTCTTCCAGATTATTTAAACAAAAAAAACAAAACAAAAAAAAAGCCAATAACTTTTGTATCTATTAGTAAAAGTTTTTTATTTTATAAAAAAAAAGTTAGTCATTTTCTTTCCCCTTACTATTCTAATTCTCACTTTTTTATTGTTGTTTAAACTGATTTGAAATATTGAAAAACATTTGTTGTTTAAAGTGATTTGAAATATTAAAAAATATTGTTGTTTAAACTGATTTGAAATTATCTTAGAATTGCTAGTACATTTTTTAATTTCTCAATTTGTTGAATTAAGTATTTGAAATTTTACACAAATACTCTTTGCAATGCAAATCAAACACATAGATAATAGTTTATCCATATCTATTTATTGAAAAAAATCCTAAACCTGTATCACTTTAGAGAACAACACCTGCAATATTTTACTTTTAATGATTGGTTTATTCTTATCTTTAAAATTTCAAATCTTCAATTCTTAAAATTTCAAATCTTCAAAAATTCATAGGTGGGGTGTGGAGATAATTGAATTATGTAGAATGTGTTAGATATACTTTTTTAGATGGGTTTATTTTTTGACACTCGATATTTGTTGTTCAGGAGTTTAATATAATCTTTTAATTGATGAAAAATGTAAAATTTAGATATTGTTAAAATTACATAAAATTAAGGCTCCATGTTTGAATGCTTGAACTGCTTGCACTTTTCTGACTCAAATATTTGCATATTTTTGTTATACAAAGAGCAGTATTTTGATAGTTTTTTGATTTCAGTCTGTTTAAATATTTCCAACTCCACTGGAATTTCTTTCAGTGAGCTAGAATATTTAAGAATTCTTGTTTGAGGTCTTTTGAATTCTTCTTCAATTGGAGATTGAGCACTAAAACTGGTTTTGGAGCAAACTGGACACAACTGGGCGGATTATTGGTTTTTAGTGCTCTGAGTTTTTTTTTTTTTTTTTTTTTATCAAAAAATATTGATAAAACTCTTCAAATTCATAATAATTTTTCAAATTTTGATTATCAACCTTTTTTTTTTTTTTTTTTTTTTTCAAATTGAGTTTTAAGGTTGATAAATTTTGTTTAATGCTTGATAAATCCTCTATTTTCCTTCTAATATAAATAAAGTACAATAACATGAGTTCTAAAAAAAATCTGAAAGTATTAATTGCTATAAAATTTTAATGCTCTTAACTTTATAAGCATATTCCTTGTCAAAATCTTGAAAAAAATCAAGTTTAATTTTGAATTCAATATGAAAATAAAAACAAAGGAGTTTATTCAAACTAAAGTTTTGTTAGCAAATTCTTGTGAAGTTTGGGTGGCTTCCTTTAGATCCTCATTGTTAAGATTAGCATGTAAATTTCAGTGCTGGTGTAGCAAGTGTGATTTGAGTGATATTGCCCTTTTAAGTTTTAGTTTGGTGTTGCTGTAGTCATAAGTTCTAATATTGCTATATTTTGAAAACTAAGTACAGAGACTTAAATAAAATCCCCAAAACTATGTTTGTGCAGGAGTTTATTTAAAAAAAAAAAAGATAAAATGAGAAGAAAAAGAAATTCAAACTTGTTAAAATACGTGTTTAAAAGGGTTTTAAGGGTAAAATATTTTATTAAACAAAAAATTAACTATGAAATGTCTTTTAAATTCAGTACTAAGAGGAAATAATCAATCTGGTATACTAGCAGCACAATCAAAAATCTTGAATATAATTGATCTAAACAGAAGAGATCAACCTTCAACACACTTTTTGTCAATATCTCTGGTATCTAATGAGATTACAGAAGCTTTCAATTTATTCAAAAAAGAAGTCACCCAACTTCATGTGAGTATTTGGGTTGTCTGTAAGCATTTTTACTTTTTCAATCAAAATAGTTTGTTTTTTTATTATTAAGTTTCAAAAGCAGTGAACTTTGCAAAATGTAGTTTTTTTAAGAGGAGTTATTAGAATTTATTTAAAAAATTTTCAGTCATGTAGAATAGCCACATTACCTTCATAATTAAGCTGAGAGTCATAATTCTACATTTCCATATATTCGTTGTTAGAACCAAATTTTTTCTATGCCAAACTAGGAATAAATTGGTTCTGCATAAAGTTCTTTCACCGACTAAAAATTCTTTATCAAGTAGAAAAAGAAGAATTCATACTGAGTTTACTGGGACCTGTTTTTTATTATTTAGCAACCAGAATATAAGGGATTTAATTTCACGATTGGACTTTCATGTAACAAGATATTAGAACTTCTGCTAGGGTTGTTTCCACACCTACTATGAATCAATTGGACTTTCATGCAACAAGATATTAGAACTTCTGCTAGGGTTGTTTCCACACCTACTATGAATCAATGCTTATTGTTGGTCTTCAAAATTCAACAGAGATTTTGCAACAAGTAGTTACTTGTTTTTTATATTTGTATTTTGTGTATGAACATCATAGTCATGCACTTCCATTTGAATACAAACACACCACAATGAATTGTTAATTTTATGAATACAGCAGATTTATTACCTCTGCACTTAAATTTTTTTTTTAAAAGTAGCAGCAATTAGAGGGTTCTCAAGTAAGCCTGGCAAATTTGAAAGAAAAAATTTATTTCTAAATTGAACTTAATTAGGTAAAGAAAACACAAATAATTTCTAATATTAATAAAACTGCTTATCACTGTAGTATAAATGTAGTATTTTTGAATGTACAATAAGTATGAACTAAAAATATTTGATTCCATACTTATCATAAGTCCAATGTATGATCCATTTATGCCTACTTACCAAAAAGATAAAAATGAACATTGTATCTATAATGGCACAACAAAACAAAACAAAAAAAGACAAAAACTTGTAGCTGAAAACAAAGATAAAGATGGTCAATTAGCAATGCTATTCATGCTGTTAAAAAAGGCATGTTGTGTTTGTAACATGCAGGGCGTTTGGAAAGTTTTTCTATTAAACTTAGCGAGTTTTGCTCTAAGAAATGCAACACATATCTTGCAACCACTTGATGTAGCTGTTTTTGGGCCAATGAAACCAAAGTGGAACTCCTTTTATTTACAATGTCTCATCAACCATGAAGGACAGAAAATAAACAAGGAAGATGTCAGAGTAACTATAAGTTCATTCATAATCAATCCTTTTATAGCCAATAATATCTTAATCTTTATTGAATCATTGCATTGATCCAAGTATTTTAGAGCAGCTCAAAAAAGGCTGATGATCACTTAGTTAGGAAAGGTGATCTTGAATACCTGCAGCTATTTCATTTTCTTAAAAGAGCCTTATCTGGGACAAGTATATTCATAAGTATCTGATGACGTACAATAGAATAATGAAAATTAATCACCAAGCTGTAATGTAGAAAATATGCAATTTATACCTGATATGGAAGTATTGATTATAATGTTGCAGTGGTAACAGAACCAAAAACATCTTGTATTAGTTTAAAAACAGCAACATTTTAAACAACCAGTCCAAATGTCTAAGCGCAAAATAGAACAGGGTCATTCCATATGAAATCATCCAGACCATGATACCCTTATGTCTCAGAATTTGTTCATTTTTACCTCACTTGCAGTCCATATTAAAAAAATAATAACTGCGAAAATTTTAGTTAAAAATACACATGGGTTCCAGAGATATTGTCAGTTAAAATAATGCTGACTCAGCATTTTAGTGATTTTCTAAAGCGACTACAAAGCAACTTTGACATATAGTATCTTTATAATGGCTTGGGGAAATTTCCTAAAATTTGGTACCCCAATAGATTTTTACTTGCGGAATCCAAAAAGAGCAGTGTCAAGACTCCATTGTCTCAGGAAATGCCTCTTTTATCCAATTTTGTTCAGAATTATTGACTTGTAAATTCATGGTTTTTGGAGGTAAAATGAAGGCTGTGGCCCAAAATCCCGAATAAAAAGTTTAATTGTATATCATTATTTTATCTTAGGTCTACTGAAAAAAATTAGATTGATCAATTGTCTCTCTAATACTTGATCAAAATTTGCGTTTTAAAATTGTGTCTTTATAGAAAAATTTTAATTTTGTAACGAAAGCAAATGAAATGTTTTTTAAAACATTTATTTGAATAAAACATCAAACAGTGTTATTTATTGACTAGTTTAGGACGTTTATAGTCATAGGCCAAGGGAGCGCCAGCGGGCCTCTGACCATTCTAATGCTTTAGTACTTTTTTAGTAATTTAATACATTGTAATAACTTTTGTTAAACTCCCAGTAGGTATGGAAACAATCCTACTTGATCATTTCCTGATATTCATAATGTTCTTTTAAATAAAATTCAAAAAGAATTTAATCTCCCCAAATGAATGACTAAATAAAGGTCAAATTAAACTACTAACTTTAAACAAAATGATTTAACATATTTTAAAATCTTTTTATTTAAGTACATTGTGAAAAAAATAGTTTCATTCATTTTCAAAGTTTTTTTTTTAAACTAAATTTGCTAAAAAGTAATAAGAAATTTAATAGTTGTTAAGTTCTGTATTTGATTTAAATAATTTCAATCTTTTTTATATTTTTCAAACAATTATTTACTTTTTTAACTTTATTTAGAGTAGAGGTGTTGATGACAGCATTTTTCAGTTTCCTGAACGATTACACCTTACACTATGTATGTTACAATTCCTAAATGATCTGGAACTGGTTAGTATCTCAAACCATGGCCTGCTTGGTTACACTGCCTGGTGTTGCATTTACAGACCAAAAATGTAAATTTAGAATATTCCGTGATTAGCTATATTTTTGGATGCTAATTATTATATGATTGACTATAGGGAAGGTTGGGCTTGTTTATTTATTTATTGGCTTATGGTGGCTTATGGTTACCATGTTTTTTATGCTGTTTTAAATTAATACCCTGTTTTAACAAAAAAACTTCAGTTACTGGTTTCCAAAAAACTCACAAGATCTCTCTCCTACTCCTCTCACCCCCTCCCTTTTCATTACTCTATACTTAGTGGAATGTATTTCCAGCAATTCACTTTGTTATCTGAATGTTGTATACCTTTTTAAGGCAAATGTCTTCAAACAAATTTAAAAAATAACGAAGTGAGTTACTTGATAAGAACTTGATAAGTTTGTTTGGCTAATGTAAAATGCTTTTAAAATTTAAATCTCCCTAAGTAATGTAGATTTCGTATCTCCCTGAATATTGTAGATTTTGTATCTTCTTCTACATCAGCAAATGCCAGACTGAATGTTAAATTATAGATTTTAATTAAACAAGAAAAGTTATTTATGAATCAATTTTTGTTTAAAGAAGTGGTTTGATAGCTGATCTTGGCTTTATTTTGATTCTTGTTTTATATTTGATCTTTTTCATTATTATAAAACATTTATACAAATTTTTATATAAATAAGCCTTGGAACTTCAATTTTAGAAAGCACTTCTGACTCTGAAACCTGAATATAGCATTAATCAAATACATGCATATATTATTAACATCCTTTATAAAAATTAGTCTTTTCTTTAATGATATTGGCTGCCTCATAAGAAGCATACAATAATTTTATAAATACATTAAATTATACTATCAACTTTTATCTTATAGTAGATTGAAAAAAGTTAAAGTACAGTCCAAAAATCTATTAGAATTGACCTTTTTCAGCCTGTTGTAAGTTAGTCTATAACTAGCCATAGCAACAGAGTATAGTAATATAACTAATTTTTATTTGTTTGTGAAAAAAATTAATTTGTGTTGTCAGCTTTATTTAGAAAGTTTTCAAACATCAATTTGTAATTAAGCCCATGGCAACATGATAACCTTTGAAATGCAAAGTATGAAGATTCAACAACAGTTGGTTATCTGTTATTTTATGAAAGCATAATTAATGTGAATTAACTCTTCTGAATTAGCATGAGGGGAAATCAGGGTGAAAATGCTACTCGTTTTATTGGAAATTATAAGATAAATGCAACAATACAGGTTGTGTAATTGGCAGCCCATGCTCAAACATGTTAATACTGCAGTTTATATCTCATTATATTCAAAGATTTCTCTTTTTTTTTTAGTCTAATTCTGTGGCATCCTTAACACAAATAACAAAAGATGTGTACAGGTATATTGGACTACTACTTCAATAGCTTTTTTTTATTTACCATCTTAAATCTAGAATCAGATCTTTTTTATAACATTTATATGTGTGTATATATATATATTAGGGAGGTCAATTTTATATCTGCATATTGCATAATGTTGCAGTAGTCAGAGTTAGTTGGATTAATCTTTAACCATGTTCAAAATTGCTTTAAAGTGTGATATAAAGCAGGAATTATAAAATTGTAGTGTGAATTTTTGTATAATTTTCTAAGTATATTTGCATTACTATTTTGATAATTGATGATTCAAGATTTGATAATAAGTTAATTATTGAACTTTATTTAATTATACATCGAACTTTTAGTGAAATTTTTGAACAGTTTTTTTTTTTTTTCTCTTTAATGCTGAAATATTTACTTAGTTAGATATATATTAATTTCAATTGAAGTTTATAGTAATTTCATTTGTTGTTAAGATTTCATTTAACGTTTTTGTAACTTTTTGAAATATTCAAAATATCATTCATAAATATCATCATAATAATAGGAACATTATCCTTTTGATAATTTTTCTTGCTAATTTTGTTAACATGTTATTTCTCAAACCATAAATATGATGGAATGCTTCCTGTAAAAATGATTGGATTCTAGTTTAACAGTTCGCTCTACCCTTTGGAGAATAAGTTGAGAAATCTGGAAGATCTTGCTTAACATAACTGTCTATGAAGTATTGAATTTCTTAAATTAAAAAATGCTGTCAGGTAGGAGGTTCCATATTGTCTGGAGCAGTGATATCAGCCAACTCGTTTCAGTGATTAGCATTAAAATTTACGTTACAGGCTGTCCATGTTTTTTCTATAAATTTTAAATTATGATTAATACTGCATAATAATTGTGTTTAAAAGAATAATAAAAAAAATTTTATTATTTAAGTTACAAAGTTAACTAAACAATTTTTAAAGATACCTTAGTCTAAGAGTCAGTATTGATTGAAAACTATGATTTCAGATCTTGTCATCATCTTTAACCATGGCATAAAGAACTAAAGAATTTTAAAAGATACTCCAAGAGATAGCAATCGTTGAAAACTATGTTTTCTTGTTGTCAATAATCTTTAACCATTGTATATTTTTTATGTCATGTATAAAGCATTTGCATGAGCTGCACCTATGTTTGATGAATATTCACTTCAGGCATGAAGTTCAGAATTTTTTTTCTCCAATTCCATAGAAATTCTAGGAAGTTTAATTAAGTTGTAGTCTTCAGTCTCCTTTTTTATTGGTTGCCAATTGAATTCCAGATTACTTTGTTGTATGAAAGATTCTACTTTATCAACTACTCTTTGAGCTTGTTGCCACTCATCTTGTCTCTCTTAACTTCAAGAAAGTTGGGAAGTATTTTTATTTTAGGAAACGTTTTCTCATAAATTTTCTCATAAGTTTAAATAAAACTTTGGGAAGTTTTCCTTTCTTCCATTTAGTTGTCAGTTCATCAGAATTTTCAAACAACTTTGCCATAAAAGTGGAACAACCTCATACGTCAAACATTTTTTGTTGACGCATAACAACAAAAGATGTTTGATGTACGAGGATGTTTTGCATCCTATATTGGCACTAGTTGTGTCTGAAACAATCATTTTGATGCAATTCCAAAGACTAGATTTCTCCAACATCTTTTTTTTTTTTCCTGTACTACTTCCATAACAAAGAGTTCCCAAATTAGTTTTTAAGTAGTCGCTCATTTTTGTCAAGATGTTTTCCATCAAAGAGAATGTGACCAGGTTTTCAATAGAAGTTTAAGTTTCTTTTCTAATTCTTTACCTTCACTGAAGACAGATTTGTATTGACTAGGAAAAAAATATTTCAAATAAACCAATTTTGTATATGCTTGATTGACTAGGAATTGGAATGTTAACTTCTTCATTTGACAGTTGCTTACAAAACGGCAGTTTACGTGCATATTCAGTTCTTTGCTATTTTCTTTTTGAGTTCTTAAAGATTTTGTCATCCCTATCCAAACCACTTCTAGAACTGGAATCAGCCTAATATTCAAACTATTATGAGTCAAAGGTTTTTGTGATAACTGTCCTGACCATATTTAATCTTGATTCTTTTTTTAAGGACGTATAAAAGAACTGGCTGTCAGTTTTTCAGTGGAACCAACAGAGCTTTCAGTTTCTTTTTGAAGTTTTTAAAAGTTTTTATCTTCTGTGGCCAACCAAACTCCATCAGGTTTTATCATATTAAACAGATCACCAAGACTGTCATAATTGCACCTATGATTTTCCACCATAAATGAGGAAAATTTTTTTTTATTTCAAAGTCGCCTCACTTTATTTGTTCTTTTCCCATAAATATCTTCTAATATGTTTATGTTTCACCAACCTTTGTAGTTATTTCGGTGTCTACAATAGAAATTTATCTTCTTCGTTTTATTGATATTACATGGTCATCCAAATTACCACTCCGCGTTTATTTGCTTTTGGCCGCCTCTGTACCACTTTTCGAATCTGATATTGTACTATAAAATTGTGTTGTATTTATCTAAACTTAAAGGATTGCTTTTATTTGCAAATATAGCAACTCCAATACTAACTCCAAACAGGCTTAAAAAAAAAAAAAAGGTTAAAGACCTGACCAATAAAAGTGTTTTCGGATAAATTTTTATTTCCCTTAATCATTAACAGATGAACATTAAAGTTCATCTGTTAATGATCCAGGCGTAAAATTGTGAAAAAATGTTATCACTCTAATATATATATATATACATATATAAAATCTGATATCAAAAATTGTTGTGGCAAAACCAGTTAAATATACTGCTTATATAGTAAACACTTAGGCAGTGACAAGCTCCGCATCTGCTTGAAAGGTGTCGAATACATGAATGATGATCCCAGCGAAGTAGATGTTTTATATGCTAAAGTTGAAGATAATACCAAGAGGTACTCTATTCTTAAAATTAAATAGACAATGTTAATATGATGCAATTTTATGATAAGTACTAGAAAAATTTCTAGTGGAATGTTCGAACTTAGCTGGCATTTGTTTAAAATCTCTTTATTTTGTTGTTTACTCCACTTGAATAACTCAATTCTGTTTTTATTTTTTTGTTGTTATTTTTTTTGCGTCAGAATACAAGCTTTTGTTGATGAATTAATTCAAACTCTATCGCGATTTTCTTTTGTAAAGAAAGATCATGACAAGCTGAAACTTCACGCTACTTTAATGAATACCATATTCCGTGTGGATGAAAACAAAGATGTTACAAATCTTGATAAATCAAACAGGAGTGTTAAAAGCAAAAGGATAACATTTGATGCGCGTGACATTTTAGAGGTAAGATTAGCGTACCTTACGTAATGAGTTTTTACAGTTCTTCATGTTAAATTCCGAAATTTAGCTTCAACATGCTTGTTGTGTCTTTCAGAAGTTTGAAGATTTTGACTTCGCAAGCGTAGTTGTTGAGTCAATTGATATAAATATTCGAGGAAGATTTGAAACGAACGGACTGTATTGCAAAAGTGCCACAATATCTCTGACTTGATGTACTTTAGGATAGTTTCAGTTGAACGTTTTTTTAATGCAATGGTTTAATCCGCCAAATTACATTTTCTGTACGGATTACCTTTTACCTTTCAAACTCACAATTACATTGTAAGCTACTTACAATGCAATACTTACTGTTTCATATTTTTTTGAATAACGTTGAGCTCACCTAGCTGATATGTGCGCACGGTGCATAGGAACATGCTCTAAGACCTTGCAACACATCCCCAGAAGTTTTTTTTTTTTTTTGATTATCATTAGAAAACATTTCCTCATTCAAAAAATGTAAACGACAACTTTCTTTAGTGGGGGCCTGGGGAGAAATCATATATTTTAGGGGAGTGCCCAGGAATTTTGTTGTTCAAGTTGGGTAACTAAGAGACATGGGGCATACTCAAATTTCTAGTATGTTGATACTGGTGTCGAATGAGGATGACTTGCAAAAAGTCAGGGTAACTGGAGCTAAACCAACCCCTCCCCGACCCCTAACAGCCCCCTTCCTAGAACTACTTTTCCTTTAATCATAAAATTTTTTTCTTGTTCTATCATAAACTAGATCAAAATTCATCGACAGATTTCAAATTTCATCAAAAAATCTCTTTTCGTTTAAGATTTGTAACCATGCAAAGCTTAAAATTACCCCCTGAAATAACTTTGAATGGTCTTAACTTTTAAACGAAAATTTTTTTTTTGATGTAATTTGAAATCTGTCGATGAATTTTGATCTAGTTTAATATGAAACAAGCAAAAAACTGAAAAGGTTTTTTAGCAACCATACCCTAGGGGTATTCGGGGATCGTTTCCAACACCACAAAATCATGCCCATGCCCCTGTATTTAGATTCTCAGGAATGTTTTTGATAGATTTATTAATTTTTCTTTTAAAGTTTTTAGAAATGTTTAACATTGAAATTTAAAGACTGATATGTAATTTTCACTACTTTCTATTTACAGTTTTATTGAAATAAAAACAAAAATTTTATTTAAATCTAAAAATAAAAATGGCTACTCAAACCTTATCAAAACTTCTGGAAAGATTATTAAGTAAATTTTAAGAAAATCCGTCACACTTGCTCAGAGAAACAGAGAAAGTGTGACGGATATGCGTGCAAAGATTTTAAAGATTTAAGCGTCCTCTAAACTATTATATTGGCCATTCTGCCTTCATTGAACGAAAAATACCATAATTTGCGGCTAACTTTGGATAAGTTAAACATTTCACCCTTAGATTACACAGTACCTGAAGATCTAAAGGTTTTTGCTTCAATTGGTTAGAAAACAAACTGCAACATCAAAGCACCCTTGTGTGGTCTTGGAGTTTCCACTGCCAAATACATTAAGGTACTTAGAAATTTTGAAAAAACAGTCCATGGTTGTTTTGGAAAATCATTAAGCTCCACTATGTCAAAGATTTAGAGAAGTTCTCTACAAGCTACAGAAATTTAAGGGCTACAGTTCCTTTGAAGGTATACATAATGAAGCAAGATCTTATCGAATTCATCGACATGAAAGGTGGAGTCTTCGGATAAATAACTTTTAAATTTGATAAAAAATAATTTATAATCTTAGTAACTAAATACTCTATTTCAACTGAATCGTAAAATTTGCATAAAGTATTTATTAAATAAACTTGAATTTCTTTTGTACTTCTTGTATTCTACAGACTTAGGCTACTGGACCGAACAAGCTCTTAAATCCATTCATCAGGATTTCAATCAGTTTTGGCGAATGAGAAAGTTTGGAGAGCACAGCCCAAACTATATAGAGGCGCTAAAAAACGCAGTTGTTGCTTACAACTACAAGCACTTTTAAAGTAGCTTTCTATTTGTAGTTTGTAAAAAGTAAAACACTAAACCTCCTATGAACAAACGTTTGGTATGGTTTTGAAATGTAAAATATCAATCATAATCTAACCATAAAGACCAGAATTTTTTTTTTTACTGTATTAAATAATTGTAGCAAACCCTACTCGACCCCTTATAGCCCTCCCCTAGGGTATGGTTCCTAAAAAACCATACCCTAGGGGAGGGCTATAAGGGGTCGAGTAGGGTTTCGGAGTCGAGAAAAAACTCTGTCGGAGTCGAGAAAAAATCGGAGCTTCGATAAAACTTTGTTATAAATTAAAAAAATAAACTATCTGGTTGATAATTAAACATTGTTCTTATATTTAATTTTTTTATTTTTATATATTTCGATTTATAATTTATAATAAATTTTTAAAAAAATTATATTTTTATATTCCTTAGTACGTAAATATTTTTCTTATCGCAATCTTTTAACGAACATGTTTTATCTAATAAATGGCTTTCTAACCAGTATCGGTTAGGAAGAAGGCGTGAACTTTCAGTTAAATGCCGTTCCGCGGTGCTCTGTAATAAAGACTTCTTGGGGTACCTATAGTAAAAACTAAAAAAAGAATATTAAAAAAGTATTTATTCTGAAGATCTTTTAAAATAATATTTTAAAAAGATGAAAACATTTATCATTTCATCAGAAAGTGAACTACGAAACTTTGTGACAAATCTGGAAGACGAGGAGAAAACTCTTTCTGCTTCCGAGGAATTTGCTTGAATTCTGTGGATGGCTAGTTCAAATTTCAAAACTGCTTCTGATTTCACACCAGTTACTTCGTATTCTTTTAACTGATCGGTGAAGGTCTTGACTTTTTTTTGTAAAGGTAAACTACTAAATAGTTAAAATACATTAACTAATATCATACACGCATCATATTTTAAAAGTTACTGTTTACAATATCTTTGCTTAAAAATTAAAAAATTCTTACTTTTTGACAAAAAAAGATATTTTATTATGCATTACATTTTATTATACTGCAACTGATTTTTGTGAATTTAAAAACTTCTATTATTAAAAAGATACTATTATAATCAAAAGAGTTTCTGAAATAGTACAATGGAAAAGTACGAGTATGTTCTATTATATGGTTTGGAATAGAATAAGCTTTTTTTTTGAGGTTTTTTCCACCACCACCACCTGTCCCACTGTGCATTACTAATTGCTTTGCGATGTAAATTTGTGTTGATATTGAACAAAGAGAACACTTACATTTTGAAAACAACATGAACTATTGTAAAAGCAGCGTAGAAATAAAATAAGAATTAAATTATTTTACAAGTAAAAATTGATATTTTCTAAAAACCTCGTCGAAGTTCCGTCGAGGTTTCTCGATTTCTCTCGAACTCCGAAACTCCGAAAAACCGAGAAAAATCCGACGAGACGGAGTTCCGAATGGATCCATTGCCTAAAATATGTGATTTCTCCCCACTAAAAAAAGTTGTTGTTGAGTAAAATGTTTAAAAGGTTTCAAAAGACATTTTAACTCAAATAAAAATCAATAAAACCTTAAAAACAGAAATGCATTTTTTTCTACAGCACTTGTAAATAATTACGCAGTTCTAAGGTAGTTTTCTTTTAAAAAAATTATCCGAATTTAGTTAAAATTTAAGACAAAAGACATTAAGTATTTTATTTACTTTAAAAACTCGTGTTTTTGATTTTAATTTTCTCAGTTGGTGGGGGAAAAAAATTTTTTTTTTTTGAGTTATGACAATAGAAATTATGTTTTAAACGCTAATCTCTGAAAATAGCAATATTTTTTTAAATATTTTGAAAAAAAATTCGGCTTCTTTAACATTTTGAAAATATTTGTTAAGCAACTGAATTATTTGAAAAAATTTATAGAATGAATACTCTGCATAATTAATATTTAGACTAATGATCTTTGTGTATGGATGTGGGTTGGTGTATTAGGTTGGATCATATTTGAAAAAATTTTGAATTGAGGTTCGGCTGGACATTTTTCTTATGTTACTTGACTTTATAATATTGATTATCAATTTTCTTTATCATAATATTGAATGTTAAGCCTGGCAATTTTTTGCCTCAAAATAATAGTTTTATCTAATAGGTTTTACCTGTAGTTCTGAAACATTTACTTACCCGAGCATCTTAAAACCAGTCTAAATCAATTCTCTATGCCTAAATATTTCTATATTGACCCTTGACACACGCCTCATAGATCATAAATGACCATAACCAATGATTAAAAACTATAATCATTAACATTTTTTTGAGTTATGCGTTAATGTATATTTTGTTCGCAAAATGACGCGTGTTTTTTTTTTTTTTTTTTTTTTTTTTTTTTTTTTTTTTTTTTATCTTTTAAAGTTAAAATCGGATAATTTTTCTTTCTTTATTTCATTACTTTTGTAATATAATAAATAAAAATACATGTGCATAGTTTATAAATAAGTATAAAATTATTAAAGCATGGCTTAAAAGAAGAAGAAATCATAATTTGTCATTAAGAAGGGGAACTTCTAAACAAGTATATGGTAATAACGTGATTTTAGATAAACTGTTTGACGTAGAAAGGTGAAAATGTCCTATTATATCCTGTGAAATATCAAAATGTGATGGCTGCAACCAGAATCTTCATATTTCTTACAAATGTATAAAGGAAAATAAAATTTCTGTTATTAAACTTAAATTTACTAAGTCTTAGATTTGATGAAGTTGATAATAAAACTGAAATGTAAATGGGATCAGTAACAAAATAGATGTCACAAGACAGAAATGTTATGTTAAGAAAGGAAGGAAAATAAATTCAAGAGAGCTAGAATTGGAAGTGTACAGGCCTAAGTTTTTATCTTATGTGTTGCAGTTTGAAACAGACAATGTTGACCATAAACTGAAGACCCTAAATGTTGATCAAATTGGTTTGTAAGATTTGGTATAAGTAACAAAGCAGCTGCATCAATAGGTACTGCAACATTAAAAGCAGCCAGGGAGGCAGGTTTTATTAAGGATAGTGTTCCTATTTTTGAAATTCAGAAATTAAAGCAAAGAGTTATGAAAACCTGCTTTAAAAGCCTGCAAAAATATGATATGGAAATCAAGAATGAAGATATATGTATAATTCAAAAGTATTAAAGATCTTATGAAAACTGTTAGATATGGTGAAGGTGGTAAGCCACACCAAAGGGAGATCTTAGAAGATAATTATTTTTTCTGAGTCTGGTGGAAAATATTTATTTTACTATAATTCAGAGGAGAAAGAAGATTCAGTCCCTAACAAGTCTTCTTTTTCCTCAGCTTTATACTTTATACTGGATTAGAAGGACAGGATTCCAAGAGCTTGAAGTTATTTTGCACAGTTTACCAAAGGAGTTTATTCTATCACATGGTTTGAAGATTTGCAGTGCAGAAGATTCTGAGAGTGAGAATAGGAAATTGGAGAATGATAATGCAGAAAAAGTATAAGGCTAAGAATAAATCCTGGAGCTAAAAAAACTATCAAATATATCATCAATAGGAAAACTGAGGAAATTAGTGAACCAATTGTTGTCTAAAGAAGCAAGACATTGTTCAGTTTCTTGACAACCCAATAATTGTTCCAAACTACCCTATCCATAGTTAATCTATTGAAGGCATAGTCAAAGAGGTCACAAAGCTTAAATGGTAGTGTATGGGGCCGAAAAAGGGGATAGGTACTTATGCCTGTGTGCCGATCAAAGAAAGATTTGCTAAAAATGTTGTAATAACTATCTTAATTAAACTTATATAATTTCGTATCAACAATATATTTTACAAAATCAACTAAATGCATAAAATTTTCATTTATGATTCGATATTAAATGATCAAGGATTTAACTAAGGGTGTTTGGGGACGATGAATCGAGTTGGACTGTTTTTAGGTCGGAATATTAACAAAAAAAGTTACAAGACTACGCGTAAAACGATATAATTCAGATAAAACTAATATTTTTAGACTCAAAATTAAAACTGACTAAACATTCAATGTAAAAACAAAGAGAATCGGTTATTAGTGGCCAAAGACATAAAAGTGACCAGTCAAACCTTGAAAATTCAAAAGTTTTTGAAAAATTATCCACCCTTTTATTTATATATATATATATATATATATATATATATATATATATATATATATATATATATATATATATATATATATATATATATATATATATATATATATATATATATATATATATATATATATATATATATATATATATAGTTATTAGAAAAGCTTTAATTGTTTAAAAATTTGTAATACATAAAAATTTATTACAAGATTTACTTCATACAATATTCTTAAAAATATTCTTCTTTCAACCCTCTCCTTCACTATCTACACTTAGTTTGCATGTTTATTTATCGAGTTTCATTCTTAAGCTGGAGGTCGTCGAGGAAGTTGAGGAACTTTATTTGTCTTTTTTGTTTTTTTCCCGTATATTTCTTTGCTATGTGTTTGTAGGTGAGTTTGTAAACTTCCGCTTTGAGAAAAGGATTTGCGACACTGCCAACACTTGTAAGGCTTCTCACCTAAAAAAATTTGCGCTTGAAATTTAAATTTTCAAAAACTGAGAATGCCTTAATTGATGCGTTTTTCCTTATATTTCAGGGATTACAGATGGAGTTTAGAATGAAATACCCAATATTACCTGTATGCGTCCTCATGTGTCTTTTAAGATCTGTTGATCTTGCAAACGCTCGTGAGCATTGAGTGCAGCGATATGGTTTTTCACCCGTGTGGTTGCGTATGTGTCTTTGAAGATCCGTTGATCGCACAAATGCTCTATCACATTTATCACATTTATAAGGCGACTCACCTAAACAAAGTGTTGCGTATAAATTTCTTCAGTTGATGCTTAATGTCATTATTTTAAATTAACTATCAGTTAAATAGTTGGTCTTGGGCTGTATTTTTTTCTAGTTTTCTTTAGCCACCTATTATTCGTTTTTTGAAATCTTTAAGTTTCGAAGAAAGATCTCAGGTATCATTCCATTCAGGTTTCAAAATTGCATTTCTAAGTAGACGTTTAAAAACTGCTGCTCGTCGCTGTTAAATGTTAAATCAACACATCCGAACTTGATGTAGACAATCATGTTTTTAAGTTATGACCTGTTTATTTTTTTACACTTGCGCTTTAAAGTTAAATTGGAAAAAAAAAAAGAAGTATGACTATTAAAGTTTGGATATTCAGGAGTGGATAGTGGGGCATTTTTTGTATAAAAAATTAGTAATTTGAATGAAGATTCTTCACTTTCCTTCAAAATGAAGAAAAAAAAATATTAAATTTCCCTCCTCTAACGAGCAAAAATCGAACAAGCATCCGGGCGCTTATTAGAGAAATTACGGTAATTCAAGTTTATCATACATTTTTACAAAGTAAGAAAGTTCTTAAAGTTAGTTATAACCATATCAATTCTAATGTAAGAGCAATGCGAATGATGGTTTGATATAAAGCATTTTTTAATTCAATATTTTAGCACGAAAAAGAAAGAGATAGGCACGATTGATTAAAGACACACGTATGTAAGAGCACAAAACAACTTTTTACTAAATAAGTTTTAAATTAACGGTCGACGAAGTAATCCTTACTTTGATTTTTCTTAGACAGCGGTTTAGCATTGACTTTTAGGTGTTTTTTTTGTTTTTTTTTCTCCAGGAATCAAATTTCTAGTTACTTTGATTTGTTAGAACTTCGTTTTTGAGATTAAATTTTTTTAGTCAGCTTGGAAGCTTCCATCCATAAATATATCAAACATTCTTTCACCAAACGCATTTAAATATTTATTTCTTGCTATCTTTCTTTAATTTCTAACTTAATTTTGCTTTTTAGAAAGATTGAAAAAGTATAACTCTTAAAAATATAAGGCAACAAAAAAACTATATAAAAAAACTTGATCTTAATTATGTTGACGAAGCATGAGGCAGGCAAAATTAATTACAAACGATTTTTTTTTTCTTCTAAAAAACTAAAACCAATTAAGCGTTCCTTTTGTCATTTATCATATTTGTATCTTTTTTTGTGTGTGTATTCCCTTAGTTTTCTGGGAAAGTTTATGTTATCAATTGACTCAGATACAAAAGCATTTAGTTATCAGCTGATTTAGTAATGGATATACTTAAACTGCCTAATTCAATTTATTTAATCTATTAAATTTATTTAAAATATAAATTTAGAGGAAATTAATGCAAAAAAAAAAAACGAAACAAAAAAATGCATGCCTTTCAACTTTCACACACCTGTATGACTTCTAATGTGTCTTCTTAAGTAACATGGATATTGGAAAGCTTTTCCACAATAACCGCATTTCCATGTTCGGCCAGTGCTATCTGGACACACATACTTGATGTGGCGTTCCAAATAACTTTTATAAGTAAATATTTTCCCGCATTTGTAACACGTGTAACTTTCATCGGCTAAATTTGAATATTTTACAAATATTTTTATGCATTTCAAAATTAATACATATTATAAGTTGCATTAATACTTTAAATACGATTTGAGATCGAATTTTTTACGAATACTTGATACAAAGATATAGCTTTATGACGTAAAAGTGATTTTTACCATTTCCATTTGGTGGTTTTAATATTTTTGTTAAGTACCATCGATAAAACTCTTTTTTGCTTGTTAAATCGAGTTCTCCGTGAAACTCAACAAACGCCTCAATATCTTGCTTATCCAACCCAGTTTCGACAGCAACTTCATCAAGCATTATTTGATTATTACCCAAAAACTGTCGAATGTTCTTTGTTACTATGTCTCTACCTTCGCTGAAAAAGAGCATGGTAAGTATTATTTAATATTCTTTAATTCCATAACAAGTTTTTATTTTTCTATATGATAATAAAGCAGCAAAATGGCGCTCATCACCTTCAATAATATTGTTTTATCATTGTTTGGAGCAAATCAAAGAAGCTTTCAATCCCAAAACCCGAAATTTCCTATCGATAATGCATGCGTAGATTGTTACAAACTGTTAGTTCCCTGTGGATGAATGTAAAATTGTGTGAAAAAAAACAATCAAATCTTAACCTTAGCATCTGGGATAACTTCCTTTCGATATTATTACATATTAACGCGTCAACACTTTCATCATCATCTTCGTCGTCGTTTTCTTCTCTATTTGTAAGTTCCTCTTGCGGTGTTGCTTCGCACACCATTTCAAGGTAAGTTTTATTTGCAGGTTTATCTTCAATGATACATGATGAGGCACTTTTTGCCGTCTCACTCTTTTTGCCGTCGACATTGACCATTTTAAAAACATTCACTATTGATATAGCGGCTTTTTCTATATCGTCAGTTTCGAATTTTGAAAGTTCTTGAAAAGTGTCACCATATTTGTATGACGGACTTTCATTTAACGATAACTTCTCACTTTTGGTTTGATTAAGTTGTTTATTTTGCTCACTTGTATCAAACCAATATGACTTTTCAAGCTCGTAATCTAATTTCCATGGTATGGATCGACTTAAAGCTAAGAGGCTCCTTGCATATTCTAAGTATTCTGAAGGATGATTCAAACCTGTTTGAGGTTCTTTATCTAGAAAAAAAAAAAAAAAAAAAAAAGGTAAAAGTGCTTCTTGTTCACTGCTTCTTGTTTGTATTAAAGCAATATGCACTCGGTGGAGATAAGCAACTTTTGTGCAATGATATATTATATATACTAGATGTCTAACTTCGATCCGAAATGTGAAGCCGTGGGAGCCATTTCTAATTCGGGCAAAAACGTGCATTTTTAACTTTTATTTCGCATGTCGGATATAGTTTTTACCCTTATTACAAATGGCGGATTCAATTTGTAAACAAAAAAAGCGGCTTCACTTTTTGTCCAATAAAATCCCGCAAGTTAGACATCTAGTATATATAATATATCATTGCTTTTGTGTGTGTGCGGGCGGGGGCGGTTGTACTTGGATTATGTTTCAAATTTTAAAGTTAGAATTTAGGAGAAAAAAAAGTAATAGTCACGTGCTCCAAATATAGCACAAAAAGGAATTCAATCTTCATTTCAATAAAAAAAAAATTTTTTAAATAAGCTTTACTTACGAGATTCAGGTAATTTTAGTTCTTCTTCGTCATCATTTTTTCGGAAATAATTTCTAACTAGAAAAGATCTTGGCATCATCTAAAGCTGCAATAAAAATTTAAAGTGTTTTTTAAAAATCTCTTTAATCAATAGTTATTAAAGAGAGTTGCAACAAATTTTTCCCCTGCACCCAGCTATAATGTTTCTGCACGCGCTACTGATTTCGCTCGAGCACAAAGCAAATGAACCCGTTTTGATAATATACAAACTGCTGGCTCCACTGCACAAACCTCGGCAAGATTTTGAAGAGCAATGAGGTGTTTTGCAAAATCAAGTTTCTTGCAACATTCAAATTCTATCGAAACAGTCGCATATGATTGGTTTATCTTAATGACATTTTTGCCAGGAGATTTTATTTTTTAAAAACAAGTTAATACGATTGGTTAGACACTAAGGTCTCGAGTTTTAATTGGTCCTTTTTGCTTGTAAGTGCAGTTGTTTATTGGTTTCTTTAAACAGATCAATCATTTGCACCTTTAGAAGCAATGATTCTAACTCTAAGATCATTTTCCAAATAAGGATTTTTTTTTATAAGCAGTTTTTATAGGTAATTAAAGGAGTACACGAGAAGAAACTGATTGTTAATTAACTTGGAAATTTTTTCAAGATTTTTTGACCTACCATTTGTTTTTTATATCTTGTAAAAAGTTGAGCTACGATGTAAAATTTTTTACAGACTTTTAACGAAAACTAACTATTGATTAGGCAAACACATTTGTTGTTGTTTTTTCTGAAGGTAAACATAATATATATTTTCTAACGATTTCTTTTTTTTAACAAAGTAAGTATCGGATGTTGATAAAATCTTTGTACAAAGCCCGATTTCAAATACTATTTTCAGAAAAAAGAAAAAAAAAAAGAATTAAACTTGAAGAGTTTTTTTTTAATACGGAAATAATTAACTTTAATTGCCATTTACAGTTTTTTTAAAAAGAATTCAATGTAAAAAGATTTTTTCTATAAAAGGGAAATATATATTATTGTATTTTGAGTATCTGTTTAGGTGGTAAAGGAAAGTATTTTATCTATATTATGTAACATTTTATCTTTAATATACTAAGCGTGACACTTTCAAAAACCCAACTATTTGTATAACTACTTGACGTGAATATTTGAGAAAAAATCTTGACAGATTTTCTCTAGTTTTATTTTCTTTTAAAAAACACCTCCCAGGTTTTAGAACATTTACTTTAAGAGCTTCGTTAAAATAGTGGAGATGTCAAGCTATTTATATATAGGTTTTGATTATAAAATTTAAATGTCGGTTTTAACAGAAATACAATTAAAAAAAAAAAAAAAAAAAAAACGAAAAAAAGCTTTATTTAAGAAGATTTGTTTTATAGGAGCTTTAATTAATGACATTAAAACAACTTAGGGCTCTTTAACAGGAATTGCACTAGAAACTTAAAACAATCATTTTAATTTACTAATTTGCTATCCTGCATATATAAATATCTTCTATAAATAATCGTACAGAGATTTTTTACAACTAGAAATAAGTATCGATGAACTTTTTTCAAATTCGAAAATATTTCTGTTACTCTCATGCCATTATGAAAACTTCGACGCATATTGTCCAGGGGACGAATCTTTTCAAAGCCACACACACTTGCAAAAGATACACGATAAATTCAGTTAAACGTTCGAACAGCATTTGAAACATTCGAATAAAATCAGAAACGTTCGAATAACCTCCAACACTTTTGCGTTATAAAAAGTTTTGATACACTTTAAATTTTAAAAATCAATTTTCTTCTTTCACAACGAAGAGCTTTACCTAGGGGTGTATGCTTGTAACAAAAGAACAAATGACTCATCTTCTCTGGCACCGTCAATAAACTCTTTTAAGCTTAACTTTCCATCTGAATTTTTGTCCAGCTTGTCGAAAATTCTCTGTACGTTCTCTTTTGACAGTCTTTTGTCGTCAATTAAACCAACCATATTTTTAACGGAATCAACAATGCTTGTAAGTTCTTCTAGCGTAATAAAACCGTTTCTATCGATATCATAGAGTTTAAATATCCACTCAAGTTTTTCTTCGATTGTACCTCGTGTGGTGATAGACAACGACGAGATAAATTCGTGAAAATCTTTAAAAAGAAAAAAATTGGCTTGAAAACAAATCGTCAACTGGTTTTGTTCACACTGAATGGTAAGCTAGTGGTAATGAATTCATGTAAAATGAAACTCAAAAGAAAATATTTTGTTTACCTATTTTTCCATCACCGTTATTGTCAAACGTTCTGAATACATGCTCCGCAAATTTCTTTGCATCCGTCGAAGCGTAAAAGCTGACGTAAAGATCAATAAACTGCTCTCGGTTTAAAGTTCCACTCGGACAATCGATTAGAAATCCACTATACCTTCGTTTTACTTCCTTTGCATTAAAGTACGTGGCATTTAACAGCTGATTCAATTCGTCAGGAGGAATTTTGCTGTTATTTCTTCCCATTTTTAGATTATCTGCCTCAAGGTTGTATTCGAAATTATTCTCTTAAAACATCAGATGTTTTTATAAAGCTTGGGATGATATCATATCACAAAATGAAGCATGCATAATTTATTGTTTAATGTAAATCTTTCAAAGTCATGACATCCTCACCGTTTCAAATAGACCATAAATAACTCATTGTCGTTCACTCCACAAGCGTCAAAAGATTTCAAATGTACGAGAACAACGTAAGATTTTTAGTAATTGAAGATCAAGACTGTGTTATACAAATAAATAAAAATTTTACGTAATAAAAATGAAATATTAATTGTAAAAGAAAAATACATTTTTTTAAATTTAATCAAAGATAAAAGTAAAGAACTCTGAGTTAATTTTAATTAACTTTTATTTTGATAAAATTATTTTTGCTTAATTTTCTAGCAAAATTTATATCGCATTTTTGCGAAATTTTCATTGCATTTAAAAAAATGATTTTAGACCTTATTATTATTACTAATAAAAATATAGTTTCACGAAAACTTAATTCAATATCAAGCGCACAGCAAATGCTCGAGTAAATATAGCCATTTGTTAACGCAGTTTTTGCATATGGCGATCTAAGAAAATTTGCATACTAAAAATCTCTTTTAGAACTCTAAATTTCGAATAATTGAAAATGAAAAGAAAAAAAAAAAAAAAAAACTTAGATAATAGAAAACAACAGCAAAATAAACAATAAAAAAATCTTCCAGGAAAAATCTCGACAAACATCCTGCAAACAAAAACGGAAAAAATCCATTAAAAAATGTATAAAATAAATTAACAAAATCCTGTTTAGGTTTAATTTCCATATAGTAAAAGTCCTGTTGAGCTTAATTTTAATTACAAAATGATTATTCATTAAAAGAGGTTTGGATGTTTAAGGAAGCTAAAATATATTTAACAATTATGAAAGCAGAAAACTTTCAAAGCAAACGTTTAAACAAAGGCGGCTTTGAAAAACTAAAAGAAAATTTTGATAAGTTAACAATCCACAACATCTTTTCGGTCGCTCATTTAAAAAAAGTTTTCAGTTATTTAATTTTAAAGGCAGCAGGACGAGGTAGGGAAGCGCATTTACATTACACAAGTCCAGTCTGACATTTTAAAAATCTTAATTCCTCAGTACATGCGCATTCTCCCGTATGGTCAGTAAAATGTGCTACCTTTAATCAATACATAGTAAAATCAGTAAAATCTGTTGATTTAAACAAGAAAAGATTTGGTTTGAGAGAGGTCTGAATAAGCATCAACATTTTGTTTTTCCGTTAACAACCAAGTACAAGCTTCTAAATCAGTCATTTGAAATAAATCGAATTTAAAATAATTTATATTTAGACAAAATATTTATAAGATTCCAGAAAAAAAAAAGTGATACCTCCTATATTTTATATAATTTTGTTTCAACTCTTCGAGATGTTGAGCAGAATTTCTATTCGATTAAACTTGTTAAAACTACATTCATACAACCGCACGTGTTCTTCAAAAATAGCAAGTTTACTATTTTTGAGGCATGCGTTCTATTTTAAAAAACTTCAGAAAAGTCGAAATATAGAAAGTTTGTGCTTTTTTCGCTGTTAACGGTAAAATCAAACGTCGACGCTTAATTTGAACCTCTTTATAAAAAGTAATGTCTACAAATAAAAAAAATTTCCGAGGTTTTTAAAAACAAATAAATTGATAATTTTTGGGCTGATTTGAAAAATTCCTTTCGTAGAGAAGTTTATTATTAGGTCATTAAAAATTCACTGAAAAAAATTTTTTTTTTTTTTTTTTTGAAAAAATTCGCTTCATAGAAATTTCAAATTTTCGAGCAAGGGAGATGTTTTATTCAAAAACATTTTTTCAAAGTTTTAATTCTTTTTAACATGCTAGTGTGACCCGAAAACATTTTTCATTGTGATAAAGTTACTCCAAGGCATTTTAAAGTCTTCTTCAGCTAATAAAGTTGGCGTCGACATGGCGCTGTACCGTTAAAAGTTGTCACCGAAGTGGCGTTGAGCCCTGAAAAGAGGATTTAAAAATAAAATGTTTTTCTATCATACGATAAATAAGAACAGATTGCTTTTATTTATCGTATGATAGAAAAACAAATAATAAGTAAAAAAAAAAAAAAAAAAAGAAAAAAAAATTCTAATGAAAAGAAATTCTATATTATCTTGAAAGCTTTTTCGTTTATCGCCTGTAAATTAAAACATGCTGACAGATGGTTTCTTGTTTTCTTCAGCACTAATGGAATGTAAACTTAAAAATATTTAATCAAAATATCTAGTGCAAGTTAATGCAATTACGTCAATTGAAATGTTTGCGCTTGTTATATTCATTTGCACTTCAACCTCGATCCGAGGAAAATATTTAACAACCTTTTGCAGAAAGTAATCTTATGATCGAGATTCTTAATTGTTAAAAATATTAAGACCTCTCTAACATAAAGCTATTACCATGCTATAATTTGGATTTAAAAAGTTTCGTAACTTACCTTGTAACACGTTCCAATAGTTAAATGAGTGTCAGTCCAAGAGGAATCAGAAAAAAAAAAAAAAGAAAAACGTCGAAAACAAGCTCTTCGTTATTTCTTTCTACATAAACTGGTTTTTTAAAATTATCTTAAAAATCCCTGCCTTCCTAATGGAACACAAAAAACCGTATTGATAAAAGCTCTTTTAACCACAAAATTATTTCTAAAAAAATACTTAAAAATTCCTTAAAATCGTCGTTGTCGTTTTTAGTTTTAAAAGCACCCGCTTTCCAAGTTTTCCATATTTCCTTAAATGTTTCGATCACCGCCTCATCTGCTTCTCTACAAAAGATCAATTATTTACCATTGCGGTCAGTTCACTTTTTGATCATTTTTATAGAACTTATTATCCCTCTCTAAATTATGTAAATTAACCAAAGTCAAAAAACAACTTCAGAAATTAAACGTTTAAACTTCTACGTTTTGATTCGAAACGAGTCATTCTATCGGTTCTTATTACTTTATACTCTTTTCTATATTTTAACCCATTTGTTAATAGTTATTTCCACAATTAAATTTCACGAATACTTCGTGAGTATTTTTAACTAAAGCGAACACAAACTTTGTAATATTTACTCTAAACTGAGAGGAAATTTTTAGTAGTCAGACTAATCTTTTTTACTTTCTTTAAATAATTATTTTTCCATCTTTTAAACTTTATTACTCTTTTCATTAGCCAGTGTATGGAAAAATATCATTCTTATCTTACACCAATTTTTATTTTGGCAAAAAAAATATCAACTGTTTGTAGAATTCTTATCAGGGATAAAGTTCTACAAAAAATTCATAGCACTCATACCACTCATACCACTCATAGCCATGGCCGCCGAGAGGGGGGTGGGGGTGGACGGGGAAGATTCCCGGGGCCCCGTGTACAAACAAATTTTTTAAAATAATTTTCAAAAGATTTAATCAGTTTTGACTTTTAACAGATTTAACTAACTTTTATTTTTAATTTTCAATGCCCGGAGCACGCTTCTTTTGGTCCTGGGGTATCATAATGAGGGCCCCTTAAGAAAACTTCCCCGGGGCCCGAAATTTCTCTGGGCTGCTATGCTTTTACCACTCATACCACTCATATCAGATAAGTAACAATTTAGTTCAGTTAGAAAAAAAAGATCACAGAAATAATATTTAAAAAATGAGACAAATATAATTTTAAAAAAAATAGTACAAAGATGGGATGAAGAAAAATTAGATTTATGTTAACAAACTCGAGGAAAAGGATTTCTTACTTTGCTATTTTAGGACAAAAGTTCGTCGTTTTCATTGACAACTTTCTTTTAAAAGTTGTTTTGCTGTAACACTAATAATCATATATCAAGCAGTAAAAAAATTTAAAAAAATACCGTTAGAAGGGCAAACTGATCATTTTTAACATATGATTCTAACTTAGTAGTTTTTCCAACGCTTCAAATTGTTAAGTTAAAAAAACACCCAATAAAAAAAGTTGGACAACAAGAAGCCGATCAACACACGGATTTCAAAAGCAAACCAAAGTGGCCAAGGAAGATCGTTTTTAAGCCATTCCATTTTAATTGACATTTCATAGAAGTATTTCAAAAAGTATTTCGTTCTTTTATTTAAATATATCGTTCTAAAATACTAGGAACAGGAAACTTATGTATCACTAGTATTTTTAGAGTTTATTTTGGTTCAACTTTAATGTATCGATACTAAATAAAAAATTAATTGGCTCTGTCTCTCTCTCTGTCTCTCTCTCTCTCTCTCTCTCTCTCTCTCTCTCTCTCTCTCTCTATATATATATATATATATATATATATATATATATATATATATATATATATATATATATATATATATATATATATATATACATTTTCCAGAAAAACCAGCTTCTTGATGTTAAATTATTTTTTGAAGTGACCAATACAACTTGGCATAACATAAAGTTTTTAGGTCTTTTTCATCTATTGTGTAAGATGTCACAGCCATCTTGTGCATGTTAAAATATTTAAAAAAAAAATGGATAATACATTTCTATAAGTTAACATTTTTGAAACAAATTTTCCTTTTTATGTAAAGTAGTATTCAAATCGCGAGAAAAACAGTTCTGCACGTGATTACGAGTAACACACGGTACCAATGATATTTTCTTCAAAATTTTCTTTTAACAAAAAGCCAACTTGTATGGGTAATCGCACGGAAGTTATTTAAATTGCTATTAAGTCATGGCAGTGGCAGTTGATGAATCTTTCGAAGACTTTTTCAATTGTGAAACTCTCAGTGATCGTGTCCTTTATATTGTTGAAGTAGAGGAGGTAAGATTACTTGGATTACTTAATACCAACTAAACTTACATTTTTTCTATTTTTTATCCTGAAAAGAAAAGGTGTTTTTAATCAAACTGTACAGCAAAAAGTAATATAAATAGTATGTTCGATTTTAAGGAACTAATTAAAATGGTTCACGATAACTTGTTAACTTGCAGGTATTAGCTAAATTTTAGAAATCTATGGTGGTAATGATGTAGACCCAAGAACTTAATTATCGCATCAAAGTGTGGGTATAGCACTTATGGTTTATCTATAAAATTAGCTATAATTTGTATTGTAATATGCAACATTAACATCAACTCTTTTTCACAATATTTGGATTAAAAAAGAATTTGATTTATGAATTTAATAAAATGATTATGTCTGTTGATTATGATTTGGTAATGTTTTATTCAGGGTAAAGTATAAGTCAATTTAAGTAATAAAAAGTCAAAATAACACATAATACATAAACAATATACATATTACATGCATGTATTAAACTACTTTATTTGATTAATTGTGGTCATAAAAATATGTTTTTAAATTTTAAGCTCAGTCTGAGTTAAATTTTAAAAACGTATTTGGATAGTTAACCTTATATTTTTTTTATTGATTTTTTAATTTCCAAAGGTCAAAACATGTTAGAATCTTATCAGAATTGAAAGAGACAGATGTAAACTTGAGCAATATTTTCCTGAAAACAGCAATAAAAATTTACCTGCAAATTACTAAAATCAATTCTCTAAACATTATCTTGAGTCTTTTCCAATTAAATTGTTTTGTGCAGCAGTTGATTGTCAACTTTTTAATGTCCAGATTTCCTCATTTCAAGCAAATGAGACATTAAATTTGAACAATCTACTTTAGTGAGTGCCAATAAGATGTTTTTTTAATTCTAAGATTCACCGTCAATATTCTTATACCAGGGGTCATCTGTTTAGCATGACATTACTGATCCTGTTTTCTTTGAGACAAGCTTCTCAGAAACTAGCCCTTAGAGATACCAATATTACAAAGCTTAGACTGGTCTATATTGAGACCAATCCAAACTTTACTGTATTAGTATGTCTTTTAATTTCACTGTTTATAAACAGCTTCATTTTTGACTCTATGCACTCATAATGAGCTATACTTTTCCACAAAGAGTTTGTTCAGATACAGTTTTTTCAAAGCACCCTTATAACATTTAGGGTTATTTGTTTTTCCATTTATTTTTGATATGATGTGTTACCTGATACAGCAGACAGTGCAATATTCTTCTTTTTAGGTTTTTTTTTCCAATTTGATAACCAAACTATTATCTGTAACTTTATTGGAGCTAGTAGGTGTAACTAAGCAGATCAAATATCATTTTGATGTTATTCCATTCCTTGCTGTAAAAGTCAGATAATCCTCATTTAAAACAACAATCTTTATTGTTGCTATGCCTAACAGAATGCATCAATGTACACTTATTCTTTTTCCCACCCATGTTGATAACTTTCAGCTCAATTACTTCACAGGATTTAGAACATGATGTTGCTAGCCTCCTTTAGTTTTTGAGCCTCCCTTAGTTTTTGGTTTTCTTTCTAATGGAGGTAACTGAAATTTTTTGTGTAATGGCAGATTCATGTTTCATCTGCTATTTTTGCCTAAACAGCCCCAAACAGTCCTCTTAGTTATCAACAAGATGTTTTTGCCCCAACCCAAGCACATGAGGCACCCATTTGGAAAACAGCTTTCTCATACACAAAATGTTTTTGCAATATATTGTATAAATTGCCTTTGGATATCTTTAAGATGTCACCTATCTTCTGCATCTTTACTTTATGGATGTTTATCACAATTTTGAGACTTTTTTTAATGGTTTCCTTTTCAGCATCATTTGTGTCTGTAAGGCCACATATACACTAAGCAAACCTCTTACAAGTAGTTGTTTTTGATGAAACAGACTCCCTCTACTAACAATTTCTACAAAATCTGCTTTAGTTATAAATAACTTTCTATAATTGTCTAAATGTAAAAAACTAATACAAATCAATAATCAAACAAAATTAAAAAAAACATTTTAAAAAGATTGTCTGGTGAATGAAGTATATATTTTTCTTCAAAATTTGTCCTTAAATATATTTACTAAATAATCTTTTTTTTTAAATTTACTTTACTCTCGTTAATTTAAAAAATTAACGAGAGTAAATTAAATTTTAAAATATACACTAAAAGATTAAGGTTAGACAGTCTATTAAGATAAACCAATAATTGATTTTATCCATGGTGCCCTTTCCATTCATTAGCAATCCCACAAGAGAGTGCTCCCTAGAGACCCTATATAATCAGAGAGTAACCATACAATTATCATTTTTGATTTTCTGTTCATTTCCCATTGTTTTAGACACCTTTTTTTCCATAACACAAAAATGTCAAAAAACAAAAAAACAGCCTAAACCTTGATTTTCATAGAATATTATTTAGTATGCCTGGTTGTGTTGCAGTAAAAAAATATCAGTGAAAACTTTCTATTGAAATGTTTTCCGAGAAATCTATATCAATCAATTTCTTTGGGCTACAGAAGTGAAACTACTTAATTGAGCTTCTTATGTGAGGTAAAGATACTTTAAATTTAAATCATTAGAGCTGATTAAAATTTTGTTTTATGAAATTTTCATTTATTTACATTATTTTTTGTTTCATATTTTATTTGTATTTAACATTTATTGCAACTAACAAAATTTATTGTGCATAAGCACAAATTTAACTTCAACTTTTCTAATTGCATAAAGTTAAAAAAAACCATAAGGTTGAAAAAAAAAACCATATATAAAATAATTAAAATAATTTGATAAAAATTAAATAAGGTTTTAGAGGATTATTATTATTATTTTTTTTTTTAAAACTTCATTTAAAATATATGCCATACCTTTAAGCAATTGCTTACACTTGATATTTGTTGTCATTTTTATTTTACAGGTACACTATGAAACAGATCAGTAGGAAAAGACCTGACAAAAATGGTTCCTGAAAATTCTAGTTTGATCCAGTTCCTTTAAATATAATGACTCCAAACTAAAAAAGAAAAAGCAAGTTGACAAGCTGAAAAAAACAAGGTGGAATGTAAGGTAGGCTGCAACAAAGAAATATTGTCTTATCTAAATAATCAGAAACACCTTGTGCTGTTGATAGGGACAACAATTGTTTAGTCGGGGAAATAAGTTGGAAGTGAAATTACACAAATGAAGCACTAAGATTTATTTGTGGTATGTGCACATAATTTAGGAAGGTGACACTGTTCAAACATCATGGACAACCATGCATTAGTTTTCGTGCTTTGAGGAAAATCTACCAGATGGAAATAAACCGGTTTATTATTACACTGACAGTTTAGTTAATGTGGAATAGGGGAGGGGAGGGGGGGAGAGTAAAACAAAATTTGTGCAATTTAAAGTTACCTCTGACACTGTGCTGTATTCAGGCTATGTGGAAATCTCTCCAGATCACCTAACATGGTCTTATTTCCAGTTCAAAAATACATTTATTTTATCCACCCCATTCAACTGAATTTTTAGTAGATGTTTCACAATTAATCAAGAATATCAGAATGTCTCTTAAGTAACCAATATTTTAAAATTTCATCTAACATTCAAGACAAATCTATCTTTCAACTGCCAAATAAAAGTTTAAAACCTTTGTCAAAGCTGGTAGACTTTGAAGAGAGAATGAATTTGAGGTTTGCTTGTAAATTTTTATGATAAAAAAACACTTTAAAAAAGTATCAAGTACAACATCAGTCATAAATCATGATGTAAGATATGGATTAAAACTTGTTTCAAAAAAAAGCAAATGATCAGTCTCAACTGCTGTGTTCATAAAACTTATTGATAGTTGGTTAACAATAATGATAAAATCCTGTTAGAGTCCTGACCAAAAAAACCTGCAAATTGTGTTGTTATTCAAAAGCACTTGATTATCATTTAGAAATCCTGATACTGTTTCACAACACAAACTTTTAATATAATTTTGACAAAATGATTCTTTTTGTGGTGTATGCAAATCAGCCATCAATTTTCCAAAATTAAACTGATCTATTCTTTGTAGATTCTTTATCCATTCTGGTATTGAATTAAAGTTGGTTTATTAAGAAAAAACTGAACTTTAATGAACAAATACATATTTTTTCAAATATTAAACAATTTATAAGTTTTGATTGTGTTTTTATGAAGTAATAAAGTTTTAGTTTTTCATAAAAATGTTGCTTTTTGTGTTTATTAAAGTTTTTAATGTAATGACTATGAAAATAAAAGGTTATTTTTTTCTAATTGTTTATGTGTTTTTTAATGTGTTAATTTGAAATTAATCAAAGAATAAAATTGTTAAAAGTTTTTTGAAGCAGCGTCTTTGACTTGTATTTCTTTACACACTGCTTACAATCATCTGAGTCAAAACATTTTTAATTTTAAGAATAAGGCCTTCAATCTCAATAAAAACATTTTATTAGTTGGTTAGAGCATAGTAAGTTAATTGCTGATTTATTACACTTTCTCAAAAGAAAATGAAATCATGAAATCATAAAAACCTAAAGAAAAAAGGAAATATTTTTCATTTTTATATTTTACTTTAACTTTATAATATTTTTTATATTTTTTATATTATAAATATAATTATTATTTAGATTTTTGTATAATTTTTAGCTAAATCTTGTTATAGGGGCCAAGCACCAAACAAGGTCACAGTGAAACATTTAGGCAAGAAAAACAGAATCGATTGGTTGATGAAGAAACTCCATGTAGTGAGCCTAAGGTATCAATATAAAGTTGTCTTTTTATAATAGTATTTTAAAGTATTTTCAAATTATTTAGTAGTATAGATAAGTTATAAGTAGTTTTAGTAGATTATATAATTGATCTAATTTATATAAATGTAAATATAACATATTTAATTATAATATAATATATATTATGATATAAAATAATATATTATATATTATAATATATATTATATTATATTTGATATATATATTATATTTGATATATATATTTTAATATAATATTTAGATTATATAATTGTAAATTGATTATATAATAGTAGATTATATAATTGATCTATTGATGTTATTAAGTAACATTAAGAGATTTAATGAACTCATTTTATTCCATTTTTAAGTTTAAAGACATTTTTCTTACAGCGTTCTAAAATCTCTCCGAACACAGATAATATTGAGTATGAAGATGATGATGCAATTGATAAAGACTTGTTTGAATATGCTGACACACTCAGTGAACAAGAAAACCTTGAAGATCTTGAAACACCATTGATCAATATAAAGCAAGAGGAGTGTGGTGATCTAGGTTTAGTACCCAACGAATCCTCAACATGCAAAGTAAAAAACTTGCAATTAAACTTGGAGCCTGAATTTTCAGTTGATGATATGATCAAATCTGTTAATCAGTCTTCTGAAGTCACTTTGCAAGTTCTTAATAAAACTATGTCAGGAAACATGCCTGTGACACCTAGCACTCAAACAACTCAACTATTGGTGGCTAGTGATCAATTGAATATCTCACTTTTGAACAGTTCACCTTTATCTGTGAAACCTGAAAACATACTTGATGCTAACATCAAATGCTCTCCAAAATCATGCCTATTATTAGGACATTCAAGTTCAAAGCTTGTTATTAAGGAAACAAAAGTCTATGTTCATAGTGTTATTTTAGCTGCTAAAAGTGAATTTTTTAAATTGTTGTTATCTACCTCAGGGATGAAGGAGACTAAAGAAAAAGACGTTCGCATTGAGGTAATGTGCCTTGTAAAATTTGTTGGCATCAGCCTTTTGCAAACAATTATGCAGAAAAGTGTTTTTTTTTTTGATAACAAAAGAAATTAGTGTTTTCTTCATTTAACAGAATTTTTGTTTTTTTTTTTGTTTTATTTACCACTAGGAGCAATACGTTACAACATTAGCAAAATTAGATATGTTCTTATCATTCTGTTTGGAGAATGAAAATTTAGAGTAGGCAAACTCTTCTTGGAATATGAAATTACTCTGATGCAAGTGTTTAGAGAAACAGAAAGTTTATGTTTTTTTTTTTTAATTTTACACCGAATTTCACTTAACATCAAAAGGGTTCGCTTTAAAGATATTTAATGTTGTCTAACACAAATTTTCAACTGATTTTCTGGAAGTAAATGTATAAGGTTATAAAACGAGTTTGTATATTGTATTGTATAAGATTTGTGTTTCAGGTTGATAAAGGGGAAACAGAAAATATGATGATCTTACTTCACTGCTTTTATAATAAAAAAACGTTAGATGAGCACAAGCTTGGTACAATTTTTCGAGTGTGTTCACTTGCAATGAAATATTGCTTTGATGGTCTCATCGATAAGTGTTTAGACATTTTTAGAATCAGAGCTGAGGGATCGATAACTGATGTTGATGACATTAACTATATTGCTTCAATGGTTTCAAAGATTCAAACTGAACTACAGCAACACAAAGAGAAATGTTTAAAAGTCATGAAATCCTGTTTGCCTTTGTTACTCAAAAGTTTTTATCCGTTAGATGAATGTTTGGAGAAAACACCTTTAAAGTTTTTTCAGCTGCATTTGCAGTCGATGCATTGGTTCTTAGAACCAAACGTTCAAGCGCGATTCAATAACGATCAAGGAAATTTGTTTGTGTATGCAATGCAGCGGTGGTTAAAAGCGCATAGTAATTTCTTAGTTAATGAAACTTTTAAGAATGAAATTATATCGTTTGTTGAAAAACTTTTGAGTACTGTAAAAGTGACCGATCTAACAGGTGACTTTCTTACAAACGTTATGACATATGAGTTATCTCCGTTCAGCATATGGCCGGGATACAAAAATTGGTACATAAAAGCCCTGCAAACTTTTGTTTACCGATACCATTTTAACGGAAGTGTAATAAACGAAAAGCCTTTTCCGGTAATTAAGAGAGTTCGCAACTTGAAGTTCATCCGTCGTGAAAATAACGCAACGGATATATTTGCATTGAGAACACCGGTTATTTTAAATGGATTTGAAATTGGTATATACTTTCGCGTTCGAGACGATAGGAAAATGTACGTGATTTGCAAATGTAAAAACATTAGCATTAATCGTACAGGTTTTGATAAGTGTTCACTAACCTTCAATTTGCAGGGGACCTTAAAACTTCTTTCACATGATAATATGTTTATGGAGAAATTTCCTCCCACGTGTAGCCAATGGCTTCACGAATGGTACACTTTTTCTTACAAACAAAGTTCTATGTGCCTGCAGATGTATGCCGTTTGTAAACTTAGTCCAGCAGTTTATTGTCTAAGCAAACAAACTGGGTTTTTGTGTACGTTTCAAATGCAACAATTAAAGTAGGTAGAATAAGTATAACGCGAGCAATTTTTAAGATTATGAGGTTTTTGGAGTGACAAAAAAAAGAAATAACTATAATCATTCTTGGTAAACTATTTATTGAATTTCTACACTTACTGTATCAAAAGTTTTAATCCTATGAAATAGTTTTAAATTTTGTCGTTAAAACCATTAAATTATTATATCCATAGAAAATATTTTCTTGTTTCGCGAAAATTTTTTTTGATTTGAAACTTCGTACTTTTTGAACTTTTGAGTTTATTGTTGTTATTTTTCGTCTTTTTTTGTTATTGTTGTTATTTTTGTTATTGTTGTTATTTTTGTTATTGTCTTTGTTTATAACTCGATATGATGATGTATTCTTAAAGGGAAAATTTTTTTTTTTTTTTTTTTTTTTTTTTTTGTATATTTTTAAGCCAATCAACTTATTTGCAATTATTATTTTCGTTAAATCAACTTCTTTACAACTCGAACAAAAGCCCTTATATACACCAATGCAACGACTATTTGATCTAGTAATGTACTGGTTGAAATTAGAAAGCGATAGTCTGGTGTCATCACTAAAATTAAGTACGTCACATAGAGCGATAATCATCAATAAGTTTCGTTTATCACCTGACGTAATTCGCTATTTAAAAATGTTGCTAAAAAACTCATTTAAAACTGATTCTCGGTTACTTATGTTTGTAATAAAATCGATTTTAGTTTTTAAATTGCATGTGTTTATAAGGCTGAAGAAAAATAGTTTTAAGAATGGGGAAAACAAATGGTTTTTTTTTAGTTTTTGGAAGGTTTAGGATTATAATGTGTAGATTGCGAAGGTACAGGATTTGTGTATATTAATATATATATATATATATATTTGGAGATATCGAGGAGAAAAACCTTACTGTATATTTTACGAGTTGAACAATAAGACAACTTATTTGGACGGTCAAATTGAAAAAAGTAAAAAAAAATGAAAAAGTTAAGGACGTACAAGGAATTGCTATAGGCTTCCCAGAGTCACTAATGAACTTACTGTTTTACTAACTTGTTACTATTGTATTCTTTTTTCAGGATAGTTTTCAGAGTTCTAATTGGCAAACGTTAAACAAGAAACTCTAAGAACTTATTTGAAAACCGTTTATTACTAACTGATTGCGAGCAAACAAATGTCATTCTGTTGTGACGTAAGAAAGTCTTAGTTTTCGATATTTCAAGAGTTGTCTTCAGTGTTTTGTAAAATTTAGTTGCTACATAAATTGCCATGGTCTTCTTTTTTATTTTATCTAATGCTTCATCTATATCTTGTTGTGAATATGGCTTGTAAGATCTTTTTGGACCAAAAGCAATAAAAATAAAACATTTTTTTAAGCCCAGGACTTTCTTTTGTATACAGTAAAAAGAGGAAAGAAGAGAGTCGCATCAAATTTTTCGTAAAAGTATTCGTTTTTACGCGTAAACCGATCGTTTTGCCATTTTGTTAATCAAAGTAGTTTCTTAACAAGATTTTCACAATAAGAAACCTAATTCTTTATCATACAGATTTTGACGAGAAGTTTAATGGGCTAATCGCTTCCTAGAAGCTTGATTAATAAGTTAAGTGTGTTGGAAAACAACACACTTAACTTATTAATCAACTTCCTTCCATCTTGTTTTCGATGATGTAATTGATTTTCTGTCTTGCATCCAACTTCGCCTTCTTGTTATTCATTTCAAGGTATCCGTATCCTCCGCTTTTCCATCAGATCCCTTAGAAATTTAGATCTTCTTTCGTAGCTTCCTCTGATTTATTTTTGTAAAAACATCTTCCGTATCCATAATTGTTAATATATTCTTTTTGTTATTACCTCCTTATCTCTGTCATTAATGCAATCAGAAAATTCAATCGATAGTTTATCTGTTTCCCTATTTTATGGAATCCCAATTGTTTTTGTTAATTCAGCATTTTCCATGATTACAGATCAACTGGAATGAATAATTTCGCCCGTAGGCTTTTGCTGCTCTAATTTTTTAACTTTTTCCAATCGAGTTGTTATACTTTTGAATCTTCTGATAGCGATTAACAACACTGAGTGAGAATGATTAACAACACTGAGTGAGAATTTGTATGACTGTCAGATGTGGCTGCAGTTTTTTGGTTTATTTATAATTTCCAATAAATAGTCATAACCAGTACTGTAACAAAGAATGTAAAGATTACAATTAAAAATATCAAAACAAATTAAAATGAAATTATACAATGAGTTAAAAATAAAATTCAGCATAAAAAATAAAGGTAACAAAATTTAGAGAAAGATTTTGAGAGTTTCTAATAAATAACATCTTTTTTGTGTCTGATAATTCAAGTATTTCTAAACTACGCATTTCCTCGAACTCATCACGACTAATCAAAAAGAAACCTTTCTCAATACCAGAATTTAGTTGAATATCCGGTTCCGTTATTGATTCTAGCGTAACATATATTTCTACACGCTTGTCCTCCGTTCCAAATTACTGTTCAATTTTTTAATGTTCCTTTCGTACTGGCTTCAACGTTCGTACTGGCTTCAACTTTAGTTTTGTTAACAAGTTTGTCCATATATAAGAATGTCCATCACCCGCATTCAACATCATCCTTGCTTTTTTGTTCCATTCAATGCATGTGGTAAATCAAGTATATCCTCTGTGGGTATCCATCGAGGACTTCCTCTAAGGATTATTGTTGAACTTCGTTTGATATGTTTGAGCTGTCACCTTCCACAGTGGGTTGATTTTAAAATCGTAACTAGTTCTTATAGTCGTTATTAAATAATGTAATTGTATATTTTTGAAGCTTGATGGATTGCTACGTTATTGAAACTTGATGGATTTGTTACGTTAAAGTTTCCAAGAGATTTCTGTTATGTATTTTTCATTTTTAGTTTTCTACGGTTTGTTTTTTACGGTTTGTTTCTACGGTTTGTTTAGTTTTCTCTTCTTCGCTTTGAAGTTTTCGTAATAAAGATTATTTTGTTCTTTTTGAATCATTAACTCCTGTTCTATAATTTGTTTTTCATACTCAATTTTTTGACGCAATCATTTTTGTTTATCTTGTCCAATTTGTCAACCATTTTGTTTTTTTTTTTACCTCAGTTGCTTCTTCAACTTCTGCTATTGGTTTTGAAAGCTATTCTTCTACCGAACCAATGTTTTCATCGTCGTTAAGCATTTTTCTGGTCAGCTCATCTTTTCCCATTTTAAATCTTGCTAACAATTTAGTTATTTTGTTTAATGCCAAGATATGCTAGATTTGTTGCTAAAATTCTCGTTGCGTTCTATGCCTTTAAATCTTATTTTCATCATGTTGAACTCTCTCTAGTAATTTTTGTCAATGGTCCATTTTTGCTAAATTTTGCAATTATAAACTACTTTAACGTAAATTAGTACCTTTAAGTAGTTTATAATTGCAAATACGTAATTTCCCATTACCCACCTAAAGACCATGTGATTTCCCGTAACCCACCGAAAGACCACGTGAAGCCATTATTAAAAATGCACTCGTAAACCGCTTGGAAGTCGTCATTTACAACAGGCGAAAAGCAAATTGAAGGCATGCCTAATAAAAAACATTCTCAAAGTGTTGCAAAAAAACCCGAAGACTTAAAAAAAGAAGAGTAGGTTTCGGCAGTGCGTTTGTGTACTTGTTAAAAAACGACAAGAAATGGAAAAAGGAAATGTCGTCTACCACTTTGAATGTTTTGAAAGTGTGAGTTCGCACATGACAACTACGTTTTGAAAGAATAGGCGGCTGAACGGATCCAACAACGTATCCAAAAAACCCCCAGATTGTTGACGTCGTTTATGCGCTCCATGTAAGAAGCCAGTTTGTCTACGGCTTTTCGCTCAGTGACTACGTTGATCGGTACATCATTTAAACCAAATGAAGCACAGTGTTACTTTTAAAAGTAGTGGGGTTGTGAACTTTGTCCACCCAAGGACGTATTACATGAATTCCATTGTGACGGAATCACCGATTTGAGCTTATTTTCCACATTTATGTTATAAAAATAAAAAAACTGTAATGTGCATATTGTTATTCTATATTCATATAGAACAACAATATGCACATTACAGTTCTATAATCATATATATATGATATATGATTAATAGATGGACGTTCAACGCATTGTTTCATAAAAAGATATGCGTGTTACGGTATTGTTTAGATAACAATAGCGAAACAATAGGTGATAATTGCGAAATCGGGGAGTATTTTTATTTTTTTCGACGTAGGAAAAAGATGGCCTCGACTATCCAATAAAAATATTTTCAAAAGTATTTTTCTGAGCAGCGATACATAAAATGAGTATGACAGAAAAGTTTGCTATTAATCAAGAAGATTTTTCTTTTTTGCTTGAAAATATTGATAACGAAATCGAAATAGTAGTGGAGGATTTTATTGAGCTAGATCTTGAAGAGTTAGCGGACTTATTATCAGAGGATTTTGAATTAGAGCTCTTACCACCAGCAAATCCTACAGAGAAGCTAATTGCAGAAGAAGAAACCAAAGTGCTGAAAAAAAAACAGAAGAACGCTTCTTAACTAAATTTACGTGTCCGAAATGTCACAATAAATATCTTAGAGAAACGACTTTTAAAAAGCATGAAATGAAATGTTACATTGGCACTAAAGGTGTGTTTATACTCGCATGTTGTGGAACTTAATGTCTAAACTGGTGCTATTTTATATTTGCAAATACTCCCAGATTTAAAAAATATTGTAATAATTCTTAATCTTGATTTTAGAAATTATTCAAAACTGTAAATTGTTGTAATGTACTATTGAACTTCCATGTAGAAGAATGCAAGTTGTCTTTATTAAATTTACTACATACACTGGTGTAAGAAAATGTGCACAGTTAAAAAATGGCTAGTTAAAGGTAATAGATGATTGACTTTCTTTACTCTTTACACACAAGTTAGTACGGTAGATGGTACTAAAATCACAACAGAATTCTGACCATATTAATAAACAATCTTTATTTCTAATAACTTTAAAGTTTTCAAGTGTATTTCGTTTCAACTGTATTTCGTTTTTCATATTTCATATATTATTTCATCTGTCATAAAAACCACTTAATAACCCATTTGTTTTTGTCAAATAAAAATTAGTTTATATATAGCTGGTAAATCATACCATGTTAATATTAAATACTTAACTATTCTTGCGGTTAGCCATAAATTGGCTTTGCTAAATTCTTTAAAACTGTGACAAATTATTTTTTTCTTTATTTTATTTACATTCATTTTATGTATAAGTTATTTATCCTTAACTGTATATATTTCTGTTGTTAAACATAAAAGTAGAATATTCTATAATATTCATAAACTGGAAGTCTACAGCAATATAATAGATGGAGTAATTCCCTGGGCATGAAACCATTGCGCTCCAGGTAGCTACAAAACTTGTTGATATTTTGTATTATTTATTATATCTCTAGCTATGTACTAAAGTAGTTAAGTAAATGATCTCAATTTCTATATCATCATCAGCGTTATTTCTTAAAATATTAGGAATGTCTAGCTATATAAAATTAAGCTTAAAACTTGGTTCTATTGCTGTTATCTTTTAATAACTAAAATGAAGTTGATGTGACTAATTAGATGAGACCAAAAACTTTCGACGAATCCGACAGACTTAAATATAATTTATTTTCTATTGTTTAAAACAAAAGTTTTGTAACAATGCGCAACGAGCATGGTTCGCAAAAAAAAACAATAGGTTGCACGTCCATCTCTTATAGGTCCATGATTATTAATACGTCCTTGGTCCACCTAAGGAACGGTAAAATCGTTAAAGACGTTATGATGCTCTCATTCGATTGTATCTTCGACACCAATTTTTGAAAAAAAAAATGTCTGCACCTTGACGGCGTCATTCACTTCATCAAAATACAATTACAAAAAATATATTTTTATTTAAAACTTAAATATTTTTTTGTATACAATTATACAATTTTAATTTGTCATAAAGTAAATGTTTATATTCGTCCGCGTTTTTGTATTGTATACGCTAATCTATTTTGTTGGTGGAAGATCTTCGCGCGTAACTGTTAAAATTTTTTTTCTGCCGACCGATTGAACGAAATATATAGACTTTTTTCGTTCGTATTTAACTTTTCTTCAAGTCACGGAACCTATTAACTTCATTTATTGTTTTGCAACTTTATTTCTCATTTTCGCCAACATGGTTTTTATTGATTGGCCGTAACTTGTTTACTGCGATATTCGCGACACCAATCGTCAAATTTGTCGTTTAAAAATTTGCCTCTGTCATCCGTTTACAGAGATATGTGGGATTCGTTTAGAGGTCGTTACACGGTTGATAATATCTCCTTGAAGCTGTTCAAAATCTTATCGGCATTTTTGTTTTGAGTAACTCGCAAATAAACTATGCTGCTTTTTTGTTGACGGAATTTTGCTCTACTGGGATCGCAGGCTAAATATACAAGTTTATCTTTTTTGATTTTTTTTACCAAACCATTGACTGTCAATTTTTTTTCTTAAACCGTGTCACTTTATATCTACCAATAGTACCAACTGCTATTTCATTTTTTTTTAAATATTTTTTTATTTATTTATTTGTTTTGCTTGACTTGGCTTAACTTTGGTGTCGTTTTTCCAGAATTTGTCGCGTTTTTTAATTTCGAGAGTTCACCAGTTCAGAAAGATCAAAATATTTGAACGCATTACAGTGTAGCTTAATATGAATATAGCTTAGATTTGCGTGGAATCGTAACATTATAACCATTTGTATTTGTATTTTTCAGCTACTTTGTGGGATAAAAGTAAATAAGTAAAATATTTTCTTTATTATCTTAAATATAAATGTTTCATTTTTATTCTTTTTGCGTTTCTGCTTAACAATTTTATTTATGTATTTTTATAATCTAGGTAATTGAAATATTAATGTTTTTATTTTTTTACAATTCATGTATAAATAGAGTAAGAATTCAGTGAAATATTTCTATTTTATAAATATATGTATGACATGAATGAAGATATATTTCACTATTATCTAATTGTTTTATGGTTATTGAAGAACACTTTCAATATTACAAAGCCTGTGTATTACGATAAATTATCTAATAAAAATGTAATTTTTTGTTACAATTGCTCTTTTACAAACAGCATGTTTGACTTGTTTATTTTTTTCATAATAATGAAATGTATGCACGCTCAATGCGATTTAGATATCCATGGAGATAATTTTTAGACAAAAAAAAAAAAAGTCCACTTTTAGACCACATTTAAACATCTTTTTGCCGCATGGGTAAGGTGTGCTGAAAGTATTTTTAGCCATTTTTCTGGTAAATAGACTCCCCCCTCCTCCTCCCCCCCCTCCGTAAGTTTATAAGCTTGCATCTTGCGATCAGCTATTTATCATAAGTTAAAAATTAAGCGTAAGTATAATTTAAAACCATTATTGTTTTATGGATTCTCCATTTCAGTTATTGGGCTTCCTAATAATTAATATTTAGTAGCTAATATATTTACTGGCATATCCGAATGACTATTGTTTAGTAATGCAATTTAATTTCAGCTAGTTATTTATATGAATTAATGAAATGGTAAACAACATTTTGGCTCGCTACAATATCTGGAATGGTTTGACAGTAAATAGTAAAATAGATGTAGTATGTATGCTACCAAATGGCATCTGCATATCTCTTCAACAAACTCCTGTCGATATATCTTTGGAAGAAATTAAAGATAGACTTTGGCAAGATGCTTCTCATTTTCCAGTAGTTAGTAATGCCTTACTTACCAAAGACAACTATGTTTTTGTGGTGGTAAGTGCTAAAGGTGGCACTGAAGAGTTGATGGACGAGGAGCTATCACTTTTTGATATAAAACCTGTTAGAGCCTATTTAAAAGTTGTTCAAAAGCAAGGTGATGAAGCAGCAAAACTGATTAATTCAAAAATTAACTTACTTATTGGGCGCAGCATTACTGCTCCAAAAAACGAAGAAGTAGATGATTTTCGAAACAAATGTATACAGTTTTGTGATAACATTTCTTACCAACGCAGCCAATCAAGCTGGGAAAGGAAGGCAATTTATACGTACCCTCCAGAGTTTGAAAATGATAACAGTCTTCCTCAAGCATTAAAAGACAAGTTAGTTAGTGAAAACAACTGCATACATTTATCTGTTTCAATTATTAAAAACAGCTCTACAACGCTTAAAGTTTCTGATAAAACTTACCCAAAAGAACTTATCGAAAAGGTTCTCTTCAAAAAAATTCAGACATCAAAGATATCTCAGAAAGAGAATGCAAACGACTATGTTTTGAAAGTTTTTGGTCGATTAAACTTTTTTCTAGGCCATTTTGTTGTAGATGTTTATGGAAATGAGGTATTTGAGGAAAAGCCTCTTTTGCAATATAAAGTAGGTTGCTAACTTTTTGGTTTTTTTAATATCTTTGTTTTTTTCTTTGAGTTCATGCCTTACAAAAAAAAAAAAAGGTTTTCCAAGTTTATTTAAATCTCAATTACTCATTTCAATAAACTGTTCTAATAGAAGTGGTATTTTTTACTCTAGAGCTTTAAACCTTAATTTTTTTTTCTGCATAAATGCAAATGCTTTTAGTTTGTTTTATTAAGTATGTTAGAGAGTGTCTACTGTGGGACAAACCTATTAAGTTAGTACTTGTACCGAAAGTTGATCTGAACATTGAAAAAGCTCGTGCACCCATAGTATTAGATTTTCCACCACCAACACCAGCCAAGCAAAAAAAATCTGAAATATGCTTGTGGAATCTTAATCCAAAGACAATGTTTAAAGTAAATGTTTTTGCAGCCAAAAACATTCATCCTCCACAAATGTGGGTAAGTTGATCAGAGTTAAGAAATTTAAGAAAGAAATCCCGTGTAAAAACATAATAAGTTATTTATTAAACTGTAGAAAGAGGTCTATTGTGGTATATTTCATGGGGGTGAAGGAGTTTGTAAAGTTCAAACGACTAAGCTACTTCAGCAATCTACCACTCCACATTGGAATGAATACCTTGAGTTTGATCTATCTGTTGCTGATATTCCAAGAATGGCACGATTATGTTTTAGCATCGTTGGCTATCACCAAAAAGATACCAAGAAGCGCAAGGTTTATTTATACATACATACATACATACATACATACATACATACATACATACATACATACATACATACATACATACATACATACATATTTTCTTTAAGGGAAAAAAATACTCAAAAGAAATTTAAAATGTGTCACTTATTGTTTTGAGTCTTTATTTGTTTTAGCCTGTATGTATTGGTTGGGTCAACATGCCTATATTCAATTACAAAGGTTATTTGAAAACAGGTACCTGTGAAATGTACTGTTGGCAATACTCAATCGATCGACAGAATGAAACTCAAAATTTTCTTAATCCTCTGGGCACAGTAGCTTCAAGTGGTAATGAAAGTGGTCCTTGTCTTATCATTAAGTTAACTGAGTTTGCTCACCCTGTTATATACCCGTCTGAAGAAAAGGTATTGGAATATGCAGCAGACATGATAAAATCTGATGACTCTCAAACGCATCCTTATCTTAGAAGAGGAGGAAAGTTGCATAGGCAGCAAATAGAAGAGGTCATACAAAGAGATACACTATTACCAATGTATGAAAAAGAAAGAGAACTAATGTGGTTACTTAGGTAATTTTTAGTTTTTTTTTTTGCACGTTCAAGTTATGTGTTACTTTTTTTTTAAAAAAAGTGTGTTTTGTTCAGAATGGAATGTTGTCTTGAATATCCTCAATGTCTGCCGAAACTTTTGCAGTGTGTTAAATGGAACAGTCGAGAGGGTGTTGCTCAGGTTTTATACTTTTGTTTTATTTTTAAGATTCTTCCCCAAAAAGACTTAAAATAATGAGATAGTTAAGGTATAAAGTTTTGATGTAAAGTTAAGGTATAAATTTATGATATAAATATAGATTTATAATTAAGATTTAAAATTAGGAGATATAATTAAGACTTTTTTTGTTACAAATTTTTTAAAAAGTGTAAGTATTTTCTTTTTAAGATATGAAGCTTAGAGTAGGTAAACAAACCCCCTCCCCTTCTTAATTCACATTTTCTTTGTCAAAAACAATTACAAAAGGGCTGTAAAAAACCAAAGGAGCACCATGAAGTTGGAAAGCTCAACCATACCAGATTTTACATCTTGCTTCTGTTGACTAGATAACCTTGTAGTCAACAAACATTACAATGTTAAAATAACACAGCATTAAGTAGTAAAGTAAAATATTTGTTTTAATAAAGTTGTTCATAAATTCTTTGAGTTTCTTCTCCTATAACTGCTGTGTAGGAATGTAGATGATTGGTAGCAGAATGCTTGACATATTTTTATATTGCGTGCTTGAGTCAATGTGTAAACCATTTTTGTAGTCTCAGTAATTACCAGAGGAATTAATTTCTGTGAAGACATAATATTTTTGATTAGTCTATTCTTCTTGGAAATAACTGCTAGCTCTGCTCCACATACAACTCCATCCATTGACCAGTGGCTAGCTTTTCAGTTTTTCTAATTCTCCTTTTTTTTTTTTGCAGTTGTTGTAATATATGTATAATATTTTGCATAAATTTTGCAATTGAATATTGTTTTCTGTACAAATTATGCTATCTTTTTCTGATATTGTACTCTCTCCATGAGAAATTCCAGCACCATAAATTAAATGATGTTGTTGACTCACACAAATCATCATCATCAATTTCACACACACAAACTCAAAAACAGAACAATTATTAGTTTGGTTGCAGTAACCACAGTTTAATAAAAAACTAGCTAAAAGTCTTTTTTGATAATCAATATTTAATCAACAATTCTAATCAAATTTTATCATAAATTGTTTTGCTGCAATGTGAAAAAAAATGCTAAAAAAAAGATGGCCTTTTTTTGCATTCTAATTTTTTGAAATTGCAGTAGAATTTTTTTATTATCATAATTCTTTATGTTATCATTATAAATTATAAAAAAAAAATATGTAAAAAAAATTTTCTCTTCTTTTTACTTAGATTCATGCGCTATTGACAACATGGCGAGCTGATCCATTAGAAGTTGATGTAGCATTAGATCTTCTTGATTACAAGTTCCCTGACAATAATGTTCGAACTCTTGCTGTGAAAGTGCTGGATAATTTAACGTAATTACTTTTTCTTTATTAGTGCTAGTTTTAGCTTTATTGATACTAGCTAATTTTATTTGTGAAACCTTTTTTTAACATGTAAAAATAATGATTATAATGACTTTTATTTTTGTTATAGTGATGGTGAGTTGGAAATGTATTTACTGCAACTCATCCAGGTTACCACCTTTTCTTTTTGTATCAATTGCTCAGGAGTTACTTTAAAACTTTTACAATATAAACCATAGAAAGATGTTATATAAAAACAGTTCTTCATTAAGTTTAGCAGTTGCATGTAAAAGGTCACTTGAAAATTATTTTACATTTAAAAGTTTGCATCTGATTTTTAGGCACTGAAATATGAATCATATTTGGATTCACCACTAGCAAAGTATTTACTAAGACGTGCATTGAACAATAGACGGATTGGCCATTACTTGTTTTGGCATTTGAAGTAATAGTTAATAATTTTTGTAATAAAAAAGCCACCAATTTTTTTTTTTTTTTTTTTCGTTTTATTAAAAGTTAAAAATACAGATAGCAGTTAGCAAATGTTATGTTATTGTATTCTTGTAATATAATATATGTTATATAATATATGTTATTATATTCTTGTAATATAATATATGTTATATAATATATGTTATTATATTTTTTATATTCTTGTAATATAATATATGTTATATAATATATGTTATTATATTTTTATTGACTATAATATAATATATGTTACATAATATGTGTTATTATATTTTTTATTGACTATAATATAATATATGTTATATAATATATGTTATTATATTTTTTATTGACTATAATATATTATATGTTATATAATATATGTTATTATATTTTTTATTCACTATGAGATTAAAATTCTTCAATTTGATGGGGAAAAAAAAAAATTCAATTTTAGTGCTCAGTTTAACATTAAAAATCCAAACAAAAAATGGAAACAAAAAATAGAACCAACAAATTTTCAATATTTTTTTGGAATTTCTTTTTCACAGAATACATGTTGGTTTTGTACTACAGAATTTTTTGTTTACTTCAGTCAGGATATTATTTCCTTCTCATTTGATAAAAGACTTAAACTTTGGTTTCGTCTGACCAAATTACTTTATTCCAAAATGATTGCAACTTATTTGTATGACATTTAGCATAATGCTTAACTTAATCTTACTGACCAAGAGTTTTTTTCCATGCATATTACCTATAATAACAACAAAATCAAGATATTCTTTGATTTTTGAAGCAACTTTTGTTTCAGAAATCTTTAGATTTACTTTGATAACTCAAAGTATGCTGTTTCTTAACCAGATATTGCTTTGTAGAAAGCTGAACCAGTTGTATAAAAGCATTTGATGGTAGAGTTAAATTGTCACCCACAAAAATTTAGAAATAATTTTAGCAATTTTCCACTCACTTTTTTTATCTTATTACAATTTTATGTTTATGGTTCTTCAAGTATATTTTCTTTTGTTTATGTCATTTTTGGTGATAACTACCTAAAATGACATTTTTTGCAAATATATTTTAGGCTATTGATATTTCACAATGTTTTTACTTTTAAAGTTTCATCTACAATTCATTACAATTTGTCATAATAATCAAATAAAACTAATAGCATGACATAAATTGACAGTTAGTAGATTATTATATATATATTATATATTATTCTTATTATTATTATATATAATTGTAATATATTACATATATTACAATTGCCAACAGTTAGTTATATTTTAAATAAAATATTCAGAAATATGTTTACACACAAATATGCACACAGACTTTGTAATTTTTATCCAGATCTTCCATGTTTTTTTTTTTCAGTTATGATTTTGATTTATTAATTTTTTGCTTCATGATTTTAGAGCTGAACTTGGAAATCCTGAATGTTCTTTACAGTTTGGTCTGCTACTTGAATTGTATTGTCGTGGAAGTGTTCAACATATTGATGTTTTAGCAAAACAGGTTCAAAGAAAATTTTTATTTATAAACTTCCGTAAAGGGGTTTATTTGCATGGATTTATTTTTTCTATCTAAATCATTAAAAAATTCTTGTAGAAGACTGAATCACAAAAACCAATACTTTTAAGCATCTGTGTTTCATCTTGGAATATGAAAAAAATGAAACAAGACAAAAATAATATAAACAAATGTTGCAAGTCATACCCAGATCCTTATACAAAGATTTAAGTTAAAAACCAAGATGATTTATAACAAGACAAAATTTTTAGTAAGACAAAACAAGATGGTATATAACAAGACAATGTATTACTAGCTTAGTAACAAGACAATTCTATAGACAATTTCTAGCTTAACATTATAGCTCAGTGATGAAATCTCAGTAGATATTCATATTAAATCTTAAAAAATTACTCAAGTAAAGATCACTAAACAACCAAAGGATTTAGTAAAGAATGTAGCAAATAAAGATTGGTGCCCGAATGTACATTTGGTTGCCAAAAATTTTTGAAAGTTTTTTGAAACAAACGTTTTCATTGTGAAGTTTTTATTTAATCAGTCTATAAGATGCTATGAAATTTTTTTAAATATTGCATTGAAATAATCTTTAATACATATTCTAAAGTCTGTTTAATAGGTTGAAGTAATAAGCAAGATGAAAACAGTTACAGAATATCTTCAACAATGTAAAGAACAAAATGTAAGCCAATCAGCTTGTTGTAATGTTCTGTTTATAATATGTTCAGTTTCAAAACAAACAAATTGTTGTTTTCTATTAAAAACGTTAATCCAAGTTTAGTTGCTTAAAACACTGTTTTTAAAATTTATCAGATAGGTGTGCCGATAAATTTAAAAACAGTGTTTTATTTTTAATAGGTTTTAAAATTGATTTCTTTTTTTTTTAATCTGTGATAATCCTAAATTACTTTTTTTTGTTCCCCTTCATCATCAAGATATTGAAAGGCTATTTATAGATTATTATAATTACTATTTTTGGGTTTTAGTTAATAAAATTATAAGTTTAAGATACTGATTAAAGTTGCAAATTTTTCAGAAAGAAGAAAAGAAAGAGATGATGAGAAAACTTTTTAACGGATCCAGTTATAAAAAAGCTTTTTCAGATCTTGTATCTCCTCTAGATCCAAGTATTAAACTAAAACGTCTAAGGTTTTATTTTCAATTTTTTTTGTTTTTGTAGCCAATCACTATTGAAATCTCAAATATCTGTATTTTGCTCAAAATAAAAAACAATTTTTCTTATTTTTAGAGTTGAAAAATGCACATACATGGATTCTAAAAAAAAGCCCCTCTGGCTTGTGTTTGAAAATATTGATGAAGGAGCAGATGATGTTACAATCATCTTTAAAAACGGAGATGGTAATGTTTGATACAGTTTGTTGACAGCAATAATAAGTTTTTTTTATTGTAAATTTTTGACTTGTTAATGGATATGCATGTAAAATATAGTTTCATATAGTATTCTTTGCTAAAACAATGACAAAAACAAGTTGTAATCTTCAATGTTTATTGCACTTTTAAACTGTTTATGCTCCAGTTTTTTAGTGCTACGATTTTTTGTTTGTTTTTCCTACAGTTCTAGAAGTCTTTCATAGAACATCGGGTTAAGGAAATTTTTATTTGCTCAAACTCTTTCGTTTTGAATATTATCGTTTAAAAATGTTTTCTGGTCATATCTTCTTGTGCGTCCCTTGGCTTTTTTTTAGAGATGTTTCAGTCATGAAGTTATTTCGTTTCAGATTTACGTCAAGATATGTTAACTGTGCTTTCGTTGCGCATTATGGACAACGTTTGGAAGAAAAAGGGCTTCGATTATGGCATCATTCCATATAGATGTCTATCCACTGGTCCAATGGTCGGTTTGATTGAGGTGGTGCCAGAATCTGAAACTTTAGGTCGAATACAGTCAGTTCGTGGTCGCCTTGGTCCGTGGAAAGAAGATACGTTCTTTTTGTGGCTACAAGAGCAATGCCAAGGATCAGAAGAGTACGGATTAAGCCTTTTTTAAATTAGCTTAACGAAAAAAAAAAGATAATAATAATGATAAATAGATCAGAAAGCAAGTCCTAATAACCTGATGTTTTGGTTTTCTACGTGAAAAATAATAACGGGACTATTTTTATAACAGGAAGCTTTCGAAGTTTATCGAGAATTTCACTAGATCCGTAGTTGGTTATAGCGTAGCTACGTATGTATTAGGCGTTGGCGATAGACACAACGATAACATCATGATGAAGAAGGATACGGGCCAGGTATTTTGTTATAGTCTTTGCTATGTTGATGCGTTTCTAAAAGTACGTCTTTGTAGATTCTGTAGAATTTGTAACGAGTTGATTGGTTTAACTTTTGTTTTCGTTAGCTCCTTGTTTCGATTTGCTTCGATGATTTCTTTTAGATGTTTCACATTGACTTTGGTCATTTTTTGGGAAACTTCAAGACAAAGTTTGGATTCAAAAGGGAACGAGTTAAATTCGTGTTAACTTCAGATATCGTCCATGTGATCAGCAAAAAGATTAACATAGACGAGTAAGTTTATAATGAACAAATCTTGTTGATGAGAAAGTCGGTAAAAAGCTATGATGTTTTAAATTCATTTAATTGCGTTTAGTTTCAAGGCCATGTGCATTGATGCGTTCAAGACTCTGAGAAGTCGTGGCAACCTGTTTATTACTATTTTCGCGATGCTACTTTCCACCGGAATTCCTGAGCTTGAGCATCCAAACGACATCGACTATTTACGCGATTCTTTGGCTCTGACAAAAGACGAACCAGACGCAGTAAAGCATTTTGAGAAGTCCTACATAGAGGCTTACGCGAACCGAGCCTCTACTACTCTTAATTGGAGTCTTCATAATGTAGTACACCACTGGAACATTTAGCAGGATGATGTTATCTTGTACCGTTATGTTTTTTCGGCTACTGGAGTGCTTAGAGAGTTGATAAATCTAAGAATTTGAAAAAGAGAGAACTTTTTCAACGCATCTGTACTGAAGGTCTTTTTCGGGCTCTTGTTTTTGTTTTACGTTTAGCGGTAGCTTACGAAACAATTTTTATTTCTGTTTGTTTTACTTTTCTTTTGATTTAAAAGAAATAGTGTACAAAAATTTGTTTTATAATTTATCAGCTTTTTATTTTATGCTTTCTAATCGAAAATTTGTAAATAAAAATTTCGCTTTTAATTTATGCTTTTTTACTTTGAAATTTTCTCCGACTCACAAAGAAAAACCTTCTCCCCACTTACATATCTAGTAACGAGAAAACTATAAGAGCGCGCGGAACTCGCGGTATATATTAACATATGCAGTGGTTTCAAAAAACATAGGTGCTGTAAAAATTTTATTAGAGGTCGGGACAGCTCTACAGTTTTACAACATGAGACAAATTCCAGTTATTTTGATCCTCGTGTTTTTTTTTTTTTTTTTTTTTTTTGTTAATTTCAGAATCGTCACTATTGATCCTGTACCAGCTGAAGTAGATATTACCTTTGAGTTTCAGCATGCAATTATATAGTTTTGTTGTTCGATGATAGCAACTCTCCTTTCCAAATAACCTGCAGCTGTTAGGCCTGCTTTCTTAATCGTCTTGAGAGTCTCATGATGTGTGATTTTTTGACTCTTTAAGGAACTTTAATGATGGAAAATATCTATCACTTGATTTATAAGATCCTAATCGTCAACCATAAATGCAACAGCCGTTGCTTGAGCAATTCTTGCTTGTATCTTTGGAATACCTAGAAGTTGATTTACTTCCACCTCAGATACGATTACTGGTAATTAATCGATCAGTTCTATAACAGCTATATCTAGTAGAAGTTTTTCGTCCCATTCCACAACTAGAGGTACGTTAGCGAAAAAAATCTTTCAATCAAATTAATTATCTCCCGCTCTAATAAATATATTAATAAACAAGTTAATAATTCCCGCTCTAAAGCGTTTTCTCTCTAAATTCTAAAACGGCTGAAGCAAATGTATTTCTATCACTCAAGCGTGTTCTGTGCAAAGCAGCAGCAACGTCATGTGTTTCAATTTTTTGCAATCTTCTTTCTTTCTTAATTAGAACATTACTCATTCCAGTTGTGCAATCGAGACAACCTGGTTCACGTTAGGCAATCTGGTAAGTCTCGGTTTTCTTCAATTGTAAAAAGAAGCAAAGCATCTTAATGAGTCATTTTAAAATAAAAATGTCCAGATTGTCAACAAACTGTGTCTTGTGTCTACACTGCGTCTCTAAATGTTTTTTTCAAGGAGGTTTAATTCACAGGAGACGGCATCACGTGACTTTTTGGAAGCCAGTTTTGAACTGGGCCGCCATCTTGGTTAACCCAAAACAATATCACGGAACTAAGGATTTTATTTAAAACTTTTTTAAACCAAATCAAAATATTACAATGATTGCAACCAAATGATTGAATAATTGGTCAGTTTATGCTTGGTAACTTATACTCTCATGTAAAGAATTATTTGCTAACTGATAGTCTTCTTCAGTTCATTTCAATAACAATCGGAATACTGAAAAAGATATTCAGATAGCTGTATTTCAACATGCTACCAACAGAGACTGTATTTCAGATAACATGAAAGATTCTTGTGAAAAGAAAATCATATGTTTGTGAGTTGAAACAAGTATGTATTTACATGTATATAAAATAATAAGCTTTAACTTAAATGTATGTATATAAATGCATGTATATACACGACACTATCATAACATATATATATATATATATATATATATATATATATATATATATATATATATATATATATATATATATATATATATATATATATATATACAGGACAAAAAAATTTCATTAAAATGGCACTTTCTTTTCGACATTTTGACTTTAATAAGGGATTTTTTTTTACTTTAAGTTAAAGTAAAAGTTTAACACTAAAAAACCCTGTCACGAAGTAGAAACTTCGTAAAAGTGGAAAGTACCAAACCAGCAAAAACAAAAGTAAAGTACTGCCTTATCATGTCTGCTACCACTGCCATTTCTGCCAGCACTGCCTGAGATTGCAAGAAAATAGTAAAAATTGAATGGAGAAGTTGGAGTTGCCAAGTCAACATTTTTCTCTTTGCTTTATTATTTAGTTTTTGTCAAAATGATATTTTTTTCTTTTTTGTTATGGTTTTTTAAAATCAGGACATTTTGGCACCTGATCAGGACAGTCAGGACAGACCCTTCAAATCAGGACAGTCCTGATGAAAATCAGGACTATGGTAGCCCTATATATATATATATATATATATATAAAATTAAGTTATAACTTTTTATTTAGCTTTATATGATTTATACTGAATAATAATAAAATGATAAATATTGATAAACAGATTTAAATCGACATGCCATCTATGGGTGTTACTTCAAGAGATTGTACTGGTGGCATTACATTTTAATGTTATATAAATGGTTGATACAGAGAGAAAGTTTTCTGCAAAGTATAAAAATGAAAGTTTATAAATTCATATTTTGATATTGGCGTGGTTATAAAAACAGTCATAAAGATATCAAACAACAAATTTTTACTATTGATCTATAATAATGACTAAGTTATAAATAAAAAAATCATATATAGTATATTTATTGCAAAAAAAAAAAAACTGATATATAATATATTTATTTCAATAAAAAACTATTAAGTGATTTTTCTGAAATCCCCCTTCCAGAATTGACAGCGTTTTTAAATGCATGCCTTTTACTACCCTAAGTTATTCAAAAGAAAATCTAAAAGGAAATAGCTTTTAACAAATATGAAATTTAACACAAAACTTTTTTTAAGGTAAATTTCAAATTTGTAAGCTATTTCCTGGTTTGCATGTACTTTTCAGTATACCAGGTACTGGTATGCTAAAAAGTACTTGCAAACCAGGCACTGGTATCTTGTTCTGCCTATGGGTGTACTTCAAGAGATTGTGCAGGTGGCATTACTTTTCATAGGTACAGTAATTTTTTTTTGGAAAATTAAGAGGTTTATTGGGTTGTAATAAATACCCTTCAGCAAAACAGTTTATTGGAACATATAAAAATTTGCTGGTGCATAATGATATTCAAGATAATCTTTGTGGAAACTGTTTGCCATTGCAAATTGTACCTATTTTGACTAACAGAAGGAATATCTGTTTTCAAAACATTGAAAACAGATATTCCTTCTGTTAGTGTTTTGAATAACTCTTCTAGCAGAAATAGGATTATTGAACTACTAGAAAACTCTGTTACTGATCATGCTTATTTTTTAGTTTCTGATGCTAGCTGTTTGTCTATATGTTTACAAAGTATTGTGGCTTATACTGCAGGATTTGTTGTATTTAGGGGAAATTCTGGGGAGTTTGTACACTATGAAACATGCATTTCAGCGCTAATTACAAGTAGCAAACAAGAACAATATGCATTAACTTGAAAACAAAAGCTGCATTATTGATATTTCCCTCAAAAGATGATCATGACATTAGCATTTTGTGTGAAAAGTTGTTCAGAATGTAGAACACAACAGCAATGATTCATTATCCTTGTCAAATGTAAGGTGCCATGCAATTTTGCAGTCAGTGTATCAACTCACAAACGCTTGTTTTTATTTCCACAAGAAACGTTCATACTGTGTAAAACATGGTGTCTGCTAATTTTGTGTTGACATACGACTATCTGAATGTCTGTTTCAGTATTCCATATATTTTGGAATAAGCTGAACCAGATAATCAGTTAGCAAACAATTCATTGTAACATAATATAACCTCGAAAGTATAACTGGCGAATTATTTATTGACTTGTTGCAATGCTTTGATTTCGTTTCATCTGTGTTTTCTCCATAGTTCTGCGTAAAATATAAAAATGTTTAGGGTCAACCAAGATGGCGGCTCACTTTCAAAACTGGGTTCAGCGCGTTTTATATAAACGTATATACCGTGCCGTCTCCTGTGTATTAAACCTCCTTGGTTTTTTTTTTAAATTTTTTGCCAAAATCTTTTTAAGAGTAAGTGTTAAACTTTGTTACACCGAGTTGGCTACAGCTATGTCGCACCTTTTTTTTACATTTCCCGCCAAAACTTGTTGATGTAATTTTTCATATGGATTTTGTAACTCAATGTAAATTTCACTGAAAAATGAAATAACAGGTCTTAGATTAGCATACAAAAATGAATTTTTAAGGAAAAAGAGAAGCTGTAGTGGCAATGTTAGACGCCCAAAAACGACCTGTGGACATTGTAGGAAAGTCAGAAACAAGATCGCCTACAACCCAGTTAGGTCAATGAGAAAAATGGCCAAGGAGCTCAAGGTTTCTAAAGACACTATCAGAAATTTCGCTTAAAACTAAAATCCGATTTTCTTTCTGAATCATAAATTAATATGATTTGTTGATTTAAACACTATATTCTATTCTGATTCCACTAAATATTCTTATTCCACTGTATATTTCCACGATCATGTTCTGTATTTTTTTGGTCATAGGTGACATCACTGGAAAATATTTTTGTTGTTGGACTTTTCATAGAATATTACTATAATATTGGTCGTGATCCTTGATTACACAATTTTAACTATGTATATTGTAAAGATTTATACGGAACTAAATAAGTCAAAACATATTTCAAATGTTGTTTTAAAGGTGCTGTATTTGTATTTACCTGGCAATTTTCATCGCAATCAGAACATTCTTAATGAGATTTTAAATGATTGAGGTGGAAAGGTTGACTTTTTTTGATTTTGAGATTTAATGAATAATGCTCTTTAATTTTTTAAAGAGCTTTTACTGTTATTTTTAGAATTTTTACCGTTATTTTATGGAATCTTGGTATACAGCTCATTATTTTTCATATTTGTTCGTTCAAAATTTACAATTTGCATTTCAACCTTAGTAATTACAAACGATTTGAAAAAAATACTACATTTCATTTAGCCGTAAACGATTTTCGGAGTTGAGGTTAAAATAGATACACCTGGAGTTGGTAACAACATGTGGGGTTGTAAACAGGCTGAAGAGTATGTCCGTTCTGCAAATTTCAATTCTGCATTTTCAATTTCAATTTCAACAAAAACGTGGGATTTTTTTTATTACATCTAGTATAATTAATTTTTTTATTACATCTAGTATAATTCAACTTAATTGTTGTTGAAAAGATTAAATAGCCATGTAAAAATCATTTACTTACATAACTAGCAGACCGCAAAAACTATTTATCAGAAAATAGTTCAACAAATTGAGTAATAATTTTGTAGATACCCATTACCATTACATTTTTGAGAAAATATCTCGGATTTGCACTTAAAAATAAAGTGCATCAAACTGATTTCTTTGAATAATTAAGTAATAGGTTTAAGGGCCGTTGAGAGGACAGATAAGGACCGGTTCAACATACTCTGGTGGCTTCTGGAGCCCAGGATATGCTAAAAAAAGGGGTGATTGGTGAGTAGTTTTTCTGTCGCCGCCCCTCTTAAAGAATTTTATGGGCTTTTTTTTTGCGCATGTTGAAGAAAAAGCTTTTAAAAGTTTTCTTTCATAGTTAAAAAAGTTAAAAAAAGTATCTAGTTTTAAAAAAATCTTGAAAAAGATCAGCATTCAAATTTAAAAGTATAAAAAAAAAAACCTGGACAAAAAAAGATTTAAATAAAATACAGTCAATAGTTATATCGATCAGTTTACAAATTTGATACTTTATCAAAATATTTTAAGAAAAAGATTATGTCAACTCTGCCAGAGACTCATGCAGTTTTTACTAGATCAGTTGCTAGAAAATGCCAATCGTCAGAACTAAATGGGGCCTCTGACCCCTTGAACTCGCTTTTGGAGTGAATGAATTACAGGCTCCAGGACAAATTTCCGTATTTGATTTAGTATCCCAACAGTGCAAGTTGGAGCAACTTGTGTTTGATAAAGACGTCACCTATGATATTTAAACAAAGGCCTCGCTTGGTTGTCTCTTTTTTTCCAACCACCATTGAGAAAAAACTTATGTTTCTAATTTAGTAAACCAGAGAACAAAAAAAATGACTTACGAAGGGTTGACTCCAAAGCAATCATGTCTTTTAAGTAGGCAAGATTGTCAGATTTTCCGATAAAACATTCTCACTCAATCTCTTAACTGCGATTTAACAACGTGGGCTAGCAATTACAGCGACACTAGTACCAGAGGTACTATTGAGCTACATACCTGTACAAGTATGTAGCAGGTACTATGGCTTTTAATACAATATAAAAAAGGAAAAATGTTAAATGGCTGAGTAATCTTGTTAGTAAAAGAAGCATTTTTTCTTTTTTAAAAAAAACCAATTCCATTCCAGACCATGTTTATAATAAAGGATTTTCTGGAAAAAGCAACTTAAATAAACTAGTACCAAATAAATCAGTATAAAATAGAAACAACTTTTTTAAAGTTTCTCCTTAACGTCTAATTCTTAATGTGATCACACGCGGTGATTTTAAGGTGAAACACGTCACACGCATTTAAACAAAAGTAACACGTTAGGAGAGAAAATTTTCTCACCGTCCCACAGTGGGCTAATTTTCAAAAAAGCTGGCCAAAAGTCAAAAAAAAAAAAATCACTATTGTGATTTTATTATTTTGAAACTATATAAACAAAGCCCTGTTGCATTTAATTGTATAAGAAAAAATTGTATAAATTTTAAAGTTACCTAAATCTACGCAGTTAAACATCTGTTATTAAAAACACTTAATAGGCATTTTAAAAACAAAAAAAAAAATGTGGTCAAATAAGTATCGTTTACAAAAAAGTTATTTATCGTTACTAAAAAACTAACTATGGACGATACTATTCAAGGTATTTATATAATATTTTAGTAAAATGTTTTATATTATTTCTCTAAATTTTATGCGAAAAGTGCGAACAAAAAAGTACAGAGTAAAGTTTATTTATTTTCTTTAACCTATTTTTCAAGCATTGAAAAAGTAGTGAACCCGCGAGATTCCGCTTAGTTATAATTTGGATGTTGTTCATAAAAGTGTATTCTAAAGATTGATTAAAAGAAAAGGCACCTATTTTTGCCTATTACTTCATTAACTTATATTGTGTAGCGCTAGTCGTGTTTTTTAGTAAACAAAATGGCGGTGTTTTGTTTTCTTTACAAAATCAGTCAAATTGTATATAGATATAGTTATAATGTTTCTTGAGAAACTGATTTTGTTAAGTGCAATAAAACTACAAAAAAATTAGTAGCACACATGGATTCGCTTTTTTGAATGTTTTTTGCATCTTGGGTATAAACTTGGAATAAAAAAATGGCAAGCACGTTCTGACATTGAAAAAAGTATAATATTACAACAAAAATTGTTAATCCAGAATGCTTTTAAGCTGCAGCTAGGGTTAATAGTTGATCGACCGAAACCAGGATGCGGTAATACAAATGACGGAAATACAGCTCGAAGATTTTTTAAAAACTCACAAGTGTCTGCTGATATTCTAGGAGTGGATTTAGAACTAATAAATCGGTTTCATGTAATTTTACAGGTATTATCTAGTGGCTTTCCAATAGACGCAGACAAACTCGATAACTATTCTACCGAAACTGCACTACTTTTTGTTGAAAAGTATCCTTGGTACAACATGCCTACAACAGTACACAAAGTACTTATTCATGGAGCCTTAATAACAAAAACAGCAATACTACCCATAGGACAACTATCTGAGGATGCACAGGAATCGAGAAACAAAGACTTAAAAAAATATCGCGAAGATTTCTCCAGGAAAAATTCCAGAAAAAATACAATGCATGACGTTTTTTGCAGACTTCTGGTTTCGTCAGATCCTGCAATATCTTCACTTTTAAAATCTCATGCAAAAGTTAGCAGATCTTTGTCTTCTCAAGCTTTACAAATGTTATTACCTCCGGAGATTAACGAAAACTCTGAAACTCATTCGTCTGTGATTGAGTTTATCAACAATATTTCAACAATAAATGATTCAGATGACAGTGGTGATTTATTTTAAAGTAATATAAATGAAACAATTATGATAAATGATGCAAATAAAAGTTTTCCTTGTTTTCCTTGAACAAATAAATAAGTAGAATAAATAATGAATTTTTCAATTTATTTTTTTTAACATTGCGGCATAATAATACAGTCATAATACATTATATATCGGTATTATATATAATGTTTATATATGTAATGTAAATAATACATTAGTCTATTGAACTTAAATGTCGAATTAGAACTAATTGGTTAAATACGAAAGCCCAAAGGCATTTCTAATGATTAATGTTTTTAAAACACCGCCATTTTGGATCTACCATTATTGAATTTTGGTACACTTATGTCCAATGATATATTAAGAATAACTAGATGTCTAACTGCCGTAAATCGGTATAAGAAAAAGTGAAGCAAAAATCGGCCATTATGGGGGGCAAAATCTTTACGCTATTTATCAAAACAAAACAAATACGAAGCTTTTGATTTGTTAAATTTTTCCCCCATAATGGCCGATTTTTGCTTCAAAAAATACGCGAAAGTTAGACATCTAGTTATTTTTAATATATCATTGCTTATGTCAAATTCAAAGTTGGGGATTCAAAAAAATGCTTTACAGAAATTTTCCATTAATTATAATCATTTTTTGACTTTTGGCCAGGTTTTTTGAAATTCCGCCCACTGTGCGTCCTAAAATCACCTTTGAGATATTTTGCAACATCTATATTGTAATAATGATAGCAATAATAATAGTAACAATCAAAATAATATTAACAATAACAACAATAATAATGATAGTAATAATAAAGTTATAATAATATAAATTATAAATATAACAGCAAAAGTAAAACAATAACAAAATAAATTTATCTATATATATATAAAAATTTAAATCGCGTTTTGAATTATAAAAAAATTAAATGTCGGATCAAAACCATTTAAGCGGTTTTTAACGCAGGCCTTAAGTCAACGATTTCAGAATATAAATCCCATTAAGATTACGCCAAGTCATTAGTGTATATTTAAGACGTATATATATATATATTTTCTCCAACAAAAGAAAACAATAGAAGCAAAAGCCGCTAAATCATTAAAAGTATGTAGTGGATTATACTATTTACAACAGCCTTTGTCAAGCTAATACTTTGATATAGTAGACATCATTCTCATTTTTTTCATGACTCAGAGATTTCTTGTAAAGCTTAAATAAAATGGTATGTTTAAAAGCAGTAGTTTTTTGGTTAGAAGCACTATAACCTTTTAAATTTTTACTTATTCTACAAGTAAAATACAGCATTTAAAACGATATTTGTATATTAATTTAAAAGATTCAGTTATTCTATGTAGTCTGGTAGAAAAGTTGCACCAGAACGATTAAAACAATTGATTCTCCTAAAAAGAAAAAAAGAGAACAAGTTACACTATATGCTTTCATGATTGCTATCATAAATCAAGTTTTAAATAAATAGCAAAGCTAGCATTTAATTCATTTTCCTTTTATATTTTTAGGTTTATATCTGGTATGTGTTTATAACTTAATATTAGCTATTTAATTATCTGAATTAATGACATGGTAAACAACATTTTGGCTCGCTACAATATCTGGAATGGTTTGACAGTAAATAGTAAAATAGATGTAGTATGTATGCTACCAAATGGCATCTGCATATCTCTTCAACAAACTCCTGTTGATATATCTTTGGAAGAAATTAAAGATAGACTTTGGCAAGATGCTTCTCATTTTCCAGTAGTTAGTAATGCCTTACTTACCAAAGACAACTATGTTTTTGTGGTGGTAAGTGCTAAAGGTGGCACTGAAGAGTTGATGGACGAGGAGCTATCACTTTTTGATATAAAACCCATTAGAGCCTATTTAAAAGTTGTTCAAAAGCAAGGTGATGAAGCAGCAAAACTGATTAATTCAAAAATTAACTTACTTATTGGGCGCAGCATTACTGCTCCAAAAAACGAAGAAGTAGATGATTTTCGAAACAAATGTATACAGTTTTGTGATAACATTTCTTACCAACGCAGCCAATCAAGCTGGGAAAGGAAGGCAATTTATACGTACCCTCCAGAGTTTGAAAATGATAACAGTCTTCCTCAAGCATTAAAAGACAAGTTAGTTAGTGAAAACAACTGCATACATTTATCTGTTTCAATTATTAAAAACAGCTTTACAACGCTTAAAGTTTCTGATAAAACTTACCCAAAAGAACTTATCGAAAAGGTTCTCTTCAAAAAAATTCAGACATCAAAGATATCTCAGAAAGAGAATGCAAACGACTATGTTTTGAAAGTTTTTGGTCGATTAAACTTTTTTCTAGGCCATTTTGTTGTAGATGTTTATGGAAATGAGGTATTTGAGGAAAAGCCTCTTTTGCAATATAAAGTAGGTTGCTTACTTTTTGGTTTTTTTAATATCTTTGTTTTTTTCTTTGAGTTCATGCCTTACAAAAAAAAAAAAAGGTTTTCCAAGTTTATTTAAATCTCAATTACTCATTTCAATAAACTGTTCTAATAGAAGTGGTATTTTTTACTCTAGAGCTTTAAACCTTAATTTTTTTTTCTGCATAAATGCAAATGCTTTTAGTTTGTTTTATTAAGTATGTTAGAGAGTGTCTACTGTGGGACAAACCTATTAAGTTAGTACTTGTACCGAAAGTTGATCTGAACATTGAAAAAGCTCGTGCACCCATAGTATTAGATTTTCCACCACCAACACCAGCCAAGCAAAAAAAATCTGAAATATGCTTGTGGAATCTTAATCCAAAGACAATGTTTAAAGTAAATGTTTTTGCAGCCAAAAACATTCATCCTCCACAAATGTGGGTAAGTTGATCAGAGTTAAGAAATTTAAGAAAGAAATCCCGTGTAAAAACATAATAAGTTATTTATTAAACTGTAGAAAGAGGTCTATTGTGGTATATTTCATGGGGGTGAAGGAGTTTGTAAAGTTCAAACGACTAAGCTACTTCAGCAATCTACCACTCCACATTGGAATGAATACCTTGAGTTTGATCTATCTGTTGCTGATATTCCAAGAATGGCACGATTATGTTTTAGCATCGTTGGCTATCACCAAAAAGATACCAAGAAGCGCAAGGTTTATTTATACATACATACATACATACATACATACATACATACATACATACATACATACATACATACATACATACATACATACATACATACATACATACATACATACATACATACATACGTACGTATGTATGTATGTATGTATGTATACATATATATACATATATATGTATATATAAATATTCTTTTAGGAAAAAAAACACTCAAGAAATTTAAAATGTGTCACTTATTGTTTTGAGTCTTTATTTTTTTTAGCCTGTATGTATTGGTTGGGTCAACATGCCTATATTCAATTACAAAGGTTATTTGAAAACAGGTACCTGTGAAATGTACTGTTGGCAATACTCAATCGATCGACAGAATGAAACTCAAAATTTTCTTAATCCTCTGGGCACAGTAGCTTCAAGTGGTAATGAAAGTGGTCCTTTTCTTATCATTAAGTTAACTGAGTTTGCTCACCCTGTTATATACCCGTCTGAAGAAAAGGTATTAGAATATGCAGCAGACATGATAAAATCTGATGACTCTCAAACACATCCCTATATTAGAAGAGGAGGAAAGTTGCATAGGCAGCAAATAGAAGAGGTCATACAAAGAGATACACTATTACCAATGTATGAAAAAGAAAGAGAACTAATGTGGTTACTTAGGTAATTTTTAGTTTTTTTTTTTGCACGTTCAAGTTATGTGTTACTTTTTTTTTAAAAAAAGTGTGTTTTGTTCAGAATGGAATGTTGTCTTGAATATCCTCAATGTCTGCCGAAACTTTTGCAGTGTGTTAAATGGAACAGTCGAGAGGGTGTTGCTCAGGTTTTATACTTTTGTTTTATTTTTAAGATTCTTCCCCAAAAAGACTTAAAATAATGAGATAATTAAGGTATAAAGTTTTGATGTAAAGTTAAGGTATAAATTTATGATAAATCATTAAGATATTAAATATAAAAATAGAATTTATAATTAAGTTTTTTTTTCCATTACCAATTGCTAAAAATGTCAATGTTGACTTGATAAGTAAACAAATATACTTGTCAATATAATTCTCTTTATCTATTACGTAAAACAAATATTTTAAATTGAATATTAAACAGAGATACTAAATTGTGGAAAGAACTTGTTGAGGCTCTTGCTTTACCTTTAATCTTACTTATTTAATCTTAATGAAATTTAAAAAAAAGGACCATAAAAAAGCGAAAAGCAAATAAAAGCATAAGATCAGTGTTGAAGGTTTTTTTGAAGTATAATACTGACTTTGTAAATAAAAGAGATGAGATTATTTTAGGTGGTTATAAAATTACCACTAAGAAACTTAAAAAGTAATATATATACTAACGTTGTTCCTGGGCACCAATCACAAAAAGTTTTTATCAGTATAGCCCAATATCTAATTCTATCTAATATCTAATGATATTTTCAGCTTTTAATGAAAAAGTGGGAGTTCAAGTAATGATAAAATAATTTAAATAAAAATGGTAAAAAAAAAATAAGGATGTTTTACATTAAAGTGTGAGAAAAACAACAACAAAAAAACTAAAGCAAAATCAATACATGGAAGCTCAATGATTTCACTTTATGCCATACTGATTCATGTTACTAGATTGATTCATTTTACTTGATTGGAAGGTTGGAAGAGTTGCTAATTTTGTCTAAAAAGACATCAAAGTCAAATTTATTCATTCACATAGACCATTTATGCAGCTAGATTTTTTTACTACAGCAGATGATTGCTAAGGCCTCATTAATAACATTATTTTCTGTTAAAGCACTGACTACCATAAATGGAGTTTTGTACACTTTAAGTGAGGATAATTCAAGAAATTACTAACAACTGATTAATTAAAATATAAATTGAAAAACATTTCATTGTAGAAAAAACCTTGATTGTAAAAATAATTTCTTTTAAGAATAACTTTTTAAATTTATTTAAATAACTAAGGGAAAACCTTTATATGAGCATTTATTCCACTTCTTAACCTTGAAAGTAAGAGTTTTGACTACCCAAAGGTCAACTTTACCCATAGGCTTCAATGGTGCAGTACACATAAAGACTGGACTATTGCGCAATGGAGAAAAGTTGTTTTGTCAGATGAAACTCTTTTTGGCTTTAGATGTACTTAAATATTCTGTGTTTGGAGGTGTAGTAATGAAAAGTATCATCCTGAGTGTTAAAGCCACTGTTTAACATTAAAAGAAGATAAATGAAGACCACACTGGAAAAGCAATCAAGCTACATTTTTATTGTTTTGAGTAAATTAGATTTTAAACTTCAAAACACCGTAGCTCACACCATAGCTCACTTATTTGCTAAGTTAAATATTTTTGTAATTTGATCGGTTTTCTAGTTATATAGTCAATTATTATATAGTTAAACTGCAGACGAATATAACAGGGGGAAAAACCCAAAAAAGCAAAAATGTAGCTTGATTGTTTTTCCAGTGTGGTCTTCAAATGTATGGAGATGTTTTTAGTTTAGTTGCCTGCAACAAGAAAAACTTACAAGATTAATGGGATTATGGATTAAACCAGTTCCATAGGATCCTTGTTCATCAAAAAAAGCCAAGTTGCATGGAACTATTTCCAGGTGGTAACTAAGGGTCTGCGTATCGTTATCGGTATATCGGTATGAACCGATATTTTGAACCGATAACGATATAAAATGATAATGATATCAAACGATATGAGTTTGTCTATGAAATGATAACTAATCGTTTGAAACGATAACTAAACGATAACTTATCGTTTGAAACGATTTTATCGGCTTTTTTTATCGGTTTATCGGAATACATAAAAATAACGAGAATACTGATATATATCGGTATAATAACGATGTTTTTTACAATATTCCAATTTTTTTTTTTTTTAAAATGCCAAATTTTAGTTCAAATATATAATAAGTATTCAAGTTGAGTCAAGATGTCGTTTTGCCTATCTTTACCGGTTTTAAAAGTTAATCCTTCCCAATTGTATATATTATCTAGATGTCTAACTTCACAAAAATTCTGTAAAAAAGTGAAAAAGAAAAAGTGAAGCAGCACTGTTCTTCAAATCGACCCCCAGGTTGAAACTCTCCCCACTCCTGATTTTTTTACATTTAATCAATCATATGCATTAGTAAACACAATATATGTTGTCAAAAAAATCTGAACTAAGTGCTAAATATGTATACTTCCAAAATTAAAACACATAATTTTTGGCTTTTTTTCTTCCAAAGTTTTAATAAAGTCAGCCATTATTGTAGTCAAAATAACCCATTAATATATATATAGATTAAAGTACCTTTGATATACTCTCTAGCCAGTGTGTGTGTGTGTGTGTGTGTGTGTGTGTGTGTGTGTGTGTGTGTGTGTGTGTGTGTGTGTGTGTGTGTGTATATATGTATATATATATATATATATATATATATATATATATATATATATATATATATATATATATATATATATATATACACACATATGTATATGTATATGTATATATATATATATATATATATATATATATATATATATATATATATATATATATATATATATATATATACATATTGATATTATATAATATACTTCAGGTAGAATAATGTATTTGATAGAAAGTAATGTATTTCAGGTAAATAGGAGTACTATTAGGCGAACCTCTGATATGTATCCAGACAAATAATTAGCCAGGGTCAAATACTTTAAATGTAGCTGAAAAAATCTGTGGACTCTGCTATTTAAATCTTAGTATAGATTATTTATATTTATGATTTTATAATTTAAAAATAAGGTTAAAATAAGATCAGTTAAAACATTTTTTCTCTAAATGCTAATTTATAGTTTGATTCAATATATTTTTTATTGTTTTTACTTATTTCAAAAACTGTTATAAAATTTTTACTATTAATTTTAGAGGAGTTTCTCATGATTGTTGCAAAAGTAAAGCTGTAACCAATATAGTAGATATTAGTGAATCACTTGGAGATAAACATGCAGAACAAGTAGCATCTGGATTGTTAAAGCATAAAATGGAGAGTGAAAGCATTGTAAGTGTAGAGGAGTTCAAGATGTCTACAGGTGGAAATCCTTTCTCTGTTACAGTTGGAGTAAATGAAATTAAGTCAAAAAGAAAGAAAGTTAATCATATCTGTTCCAAAATATTATGGAGCTATCAAATGCATTAGAACTCTCTAAAAATAAAACCAAAAAATCATGTTCTACTTTACACAGGAATCTAACAAGTGCTGTAGAATCGATTATTAATGTTAAAATGACTGAATTGCAGGAAACTCTGAATATCTTTAAATGGTGGTCAAAACTTCTTAAAAGTTATTATTGTTTTCGATCCAAAAAATCATTTTTCTTCCTTTGAAATATATGAAGATTCTGGTGTCAAGCAATGCTATATTCTTGCCATTGTGGAGATGGTCTTAGAGGATAATGGCAATCTCCAAAAATTATTGGCACTTCTTCAACTTGAAGAAGTAAACTTCAGTATGGCATTTGACCTAAAGTGTGCAAATAGTGTTTTTAGAACTTTCAAGTCACTCTGGTAAATATGCCTGTATTGTGAAGGAGAATGCTCCCTTGAAGCAGGGAAACTAAGAACGTTGGGCTCCATAGACTTATGTTATGATCAATATGTATATGGTGGAAAAAAAAGATTGAAAATGCAGGAATACAAAAATGTAATAAATCCTCATTTCATTTACTTAAAAGAAGATCAAAAAACTTTTCTTGAACACATTGTTCCTCCACCTGAGCTTCACATTATGATGGGAGTTGTGGATAAACTTTGTACTTTGCTTTAATACATTTGGCCAGCTTTTCAAAGCTGGTTGAAAACACATTACATATTAATGAGAGGGTATCATGGTGTAGGTTTAGATGGAAACGATTATAATTGATTTATGCTCCTGTTAGATATTTTGGAGAAGGATGTTACCTTAACTGCAGCAATCAATATTTTACCAATAATGAATTGCTTGCGTAAGTTTTCATTAGTGAAATCAGCTGTGTTTGGTTTGGAAATGGGTACAGATATTTCTGTTAAAATTGAAGATTTCAAAAGTTCATTTTCTAGTCTTCAACTATATACAAAAGATGTATTTAGCTATAACTTGACAATTTCATGGAAAATACATATTTTAGTGTGTCACATTCTCACCTTTGTAGATTGCAATAATATTAGCTTAGGTAGCTATGAAAAGACTTGGATGAACTATAAAAGAAACATAGGATAAAAAAGTTATGGAGAGCTAAAATCTGCTGTGGTAAATTTTAATTTAAACAAGCATTAACTTAAATATCATTTGTGGTACAAATGTATTTATATTATGGTTTTTTTGTAAATGAAATAAATAAATATTAATGAGTCATTTTGACTACAATAATGGCTGACTTTATTAAAACTTTGGAAGAAAAAAAGCCAAAAATTATGTGTTTTAATTTTGGAAGTATACATATTTTGCACTTAGTTCAGATTTTTTTGACAACATATATTGTGTTTACTAATGCATTTGATTGATTAAATGTAAAAAAATCAGGAGTGGGGAGAGTTTCAACCTGAGGGTCAATTTGGAGAACAGTGTTGCTTCACTTTTTCTTTACAGAATTTTTGTGAAGTTAGACATCTAGATAATATATACAATTGGGAAGGATTAACTTTTAAAACCGGTAAAGATAGGCAAAACGACATCTTGACTCGACTTGAATACTTATTATATATTTGAACTAAAATTTGGCATTTTAAAAAAAAAATAAATTGGAATATTGTAAAAATTATCGTTATTATACCGATAAATATCGGTATTCTCGTTATTTTTATGTATTCCGATAAACCGATAAAAAAAGCCGATAATATCGTTTCAAACGATAAGTTATCGTTTGGTTATCGTTTCAAACGATAACTAAATCGATATTATCGTTTCATAGACAAACTCATATCGTTTGATATCGTTATCGTTTTATATCGTTATCGGTTCAAAATAATAACGATACGCAGACCCTTAGTGGTAACTCCCCTTTTTAACAAAATAATGATCCTTGTTGATAGTATGTCTCAAAATTAAAACATTCCTTGCTGAAAAAGGTGCTATGAACAAGTAGTAATTTAAGAGAATTTGTACTATAGAAAATGACTTGATCAAGATAATAATATAATATAATAACTCTGCCAACATTTATTTTGTTCTATATATGTTTTTTAACACTTTTGTACATATTAAAGCAACATTACATTATAAAATGTGTTTTTTAATGCTTTGGCATTGCCTTTCCTCAAAAACAAGTGGTTTTTTTAATTCTTTTTTAATAAGTATATATATGTATGTGTATATGTGTGTGTACTTTAAATGGTTCTTGTATACTGTGTATAAGCATGATTTTTATATATTGATACTTTATTTAAATCACTAACTAAATGTTTTTTTTTCTAATTTTACTTTGAATTTTTTTAAAAAACCATACAAAATTTCTTAAATATGATAAATACATATGTATTAATAATTGCAAAATATTTTTGTTTGCTTATCAAGTCAACATTGACTTTTATACCATCAACAAAAGACTGGGTAAAGTTTAATTTTAAATAATTAAAATAAAAATGCTATCTTTTTCATTTTTTCCCTTAAATTTTAAACAATTTTATTAGATTTTTTGACCTCAAATTTACTTAGATATCAACTTTTTATTTTTAGTTTTTATTTTGCACTTGCATCTTCACCACTTTTTATGATAGCCTAATGCTTGCCTAATACCTGATTGTGATGGTGTTGGAACACTGGTTCCATCATCGGCTAGATTAGAACACACTACAGCAGCTTTTTTAGTTGAGCCTTTTTGTCACCAACTTAGCTGCATGTAATGTTGAAAAACAAATGGTGGCTTTTTTTTTTTTTTTTTTTTTATTTTTTCTTTGGTCACTTTCATTATCACTTTCTTTTGATACAGGTTCTGTCTCAGAAAATATTTCATCACCATCTCCTGTTGATGAATCATCTTTTAATTTGCTATCAATGATTACTTTTGGTGTAGCTTTTGATGCTGATTTTTGGATTCACTTAGAGGCATTGATGACCGTGGAGCAACTTTGCTTGTAACATCCAATTTTACCTTGTGATTCAACTTGTAAATTGTATAGTTTTTCTTCTTGGCACAGCCAATTTCTGTCTGTTTCAAATTATGTCAAATATATTTTTTAATTCAACTTCGAATGAATCCTTTTTCTTCTTTTTATTTTTATCAATCAGCATTAATTTGTAAACTTTATATATTATTGTCCGCTTTGAAAAAAGTTGGAAAGCTAAATTTTTCACAGAGAACAAAAAGATTGTCAGTTATCTTGACCATTCTTTCTTTATTATCTTTTGTTTCCAGAAGTGTATGATGGCGACCAATAAAGTCTTTCTTTTGGGGAAGTCAAGTAAAAGAACAAACTATTTCAGTAATAGGTATATCTGTCTTCGTGTTGAATCAGTAGTTACATTGTCCATGATTCTGTGTTGTTTTAATAATTTAACTTGGCTTGTAATAAGCCATTAACCTAGCACTAACAACTAAACAAAAACTGAAATAGTGCAGGAGGTTTTTGTGGGGGCTAATTGCAATAATTTTTTTTAGTCATGACACCAGAGGTCATCATTTGCAACCACAGGATAAGTTTTTTTTGTCATATCCCTATGGAGCACCCAGATCTTCTGCATCTCCAGACATTAATCCCAAGGATTTTTTTCTATGGGGCTGGTTGTCCATCAGTGAGAAACCTGAAGACTGTTATTCTCTGTGCTTGGCAAATTTGTGATAAAGATGACATTGTGTTAGTATGCATTGACTCATTTTCTAAGAGACTAAAAGACTGAATTATTGAGACTGAATTTAAAGAGAAGTATGGCTTGATTGCCCATGCATTAAACTGTTCTTGTATTTTCAATAAAGATTTGTTGCTCCTTGTTATTCTCTTGAGGTTAGCATGTTAGCTGGTGTTAATTTAACTCAATCACTCTGTATGTAAAAAAAAACTTTAAATTACTTTTTTTTAAAGATTTATACATTTTTCCTAATTCTACAAACTTCAAATAAAAAATTTAATCACAGAAACATTTATGGTGGTGCACCATAAATATTTTGTTTTAACAAAAGGAAAGATGGAGCAAAATTTGCATGATTAACTAAATTGTATACAAGAAAAGCAGGGGCTAGCATACAATAAGCAAAGACAATTAGAACTAAAGCAGCAGAATGCTTAAAACTAACATTCTCTGCATTTCTTGGCTAAAGTACCTACTCGGGTTCTCTTTTGTTAGGCCTTTGAGCAGCAAGAGCCGAACCAATTTTTTAAAAGGGAACAAAAGTAAGTTGAAGGACATGCACTGAATCCACCAGAAGAAAAATTAAATTTATGTGAATGATTGATTTTTCTCATGTACTTGTTTTAGGTTGTTTTTGTTTTTAAAAGAAAGGAAAAAGCCTGGTTTCTCTTTGCTTTTTTAGTAATTCACTATTTTTTATTCAAATGCCCATAACTACTCTTCATAAATCTAGCCTAGGTTTTTCAGTTGCTTATGGAATCTTATTGTTCAAAATGATGTAAACAATAATAGCTTAAGAGAAGCCTTTTAATCTTTAATTGAAAACATGTTTGTAAGCAAATTACACAAAAGTTGTATCTACCAACAGAGTAACTTTTAATTTGAGCAGCAACAAAAACAAAAATGGTTGAAATTTACAAACTTTTTTCAAATTTTGTTAGTCATAAATTTTTGAACCCTTTGAGTTTTTTACCCTGATCACTCACCCTCTTTCTTTATATTTACTGACCCATAGTAGTGCCACTACTGATGTAGCATAGAACTCTGCTTTTGATGGTAACTTTTGATCAAAGTTGAATATTGCAGTTGGGTATTTGTTAAAAGTCACCATTTGCAACCTTAGGTTTAGAGTGGTAAGCTATGATCAACATTATTAGGGGTTTTTAGTCTGCCCAACCAATAAAATTTATTTTCTCCTTACTAACTAATTAATTCACTATTATTTTTTGATTGTATGTAATTATATTTTGGCTTTAAAATGTATGGTGGTGCACTTTTTTATTTTATTTCAAACAAAAGTTATTTATTTTTTCTAAATTATAAAAGAAAATCAGTTTATATAAAAACTTTTTCATTCATCTTATTTACTTAGATTCATGCACTATTGAAAACATGGAGAGCTGATCCATTAGAAGTCGACGTAGCATTAGATCTTCTTGATTACAAGTTCCCTGACAATAATGTTCGAACTCTTGCTGTGAAAGTGCTGGATAATTTAACGTAATTACTTTTTTTTTATTAGTACTAGTTTTAGCTTTATTGATACTAGCTAATTTTAGTTGTGTAACCTTTTTTTAATATGTAAAAATAAGTTTAATGGTTATAGTTCATCATGATTTTTTTTCCATTACAAACAATATTTCTAACTGCAAATTTTTGTGACTCTATTCTCTTAGAATTAGCATTAAAAGGTATTATATCATGTTATAAGAAAAAAGAAATGACTTGTATTTTTGTTATAGTGATGGTGAGTTGGAAATGTATTTACTGCAACTCATCCAGGTTACCACCTTTTCTTTTTGTATCAAGTGCTATTTTGAAATGAAAAATATAGTCAGAGTATGAATCATTTAAAAGTAATTTTTCAGAATTGCTCTGAAAAAAACATAATTAATTTAAGTAAATTTAATGTTGTAGTTTACTTGCTTACAGTTTACATCTGATTTTTAGGCACTAAAATATGAATCATATTTGGATTCACCACTAGCAAAGTATTTACTAAAACGTGCATTGAACAATAGGCGAATTGGGCATTACCTGTTTTGGCATTTGAAGTAATTATACACTATATATCACTTTTTTTTAAATAATTTATCCAGACCTCCTAAATGTTTTTGTCTCAACTTATGAGCTTAGACTTGATGATTTGACTTGATGATTTTAGAGCTGAGCTTGGAAATCCTGAATGTTCTTTACAGTTTGGTCTGCTACTTGAATTGTATTGTCGTGGAAGCATTCAACATATTGATGTTTTAGCAAAACAGGTTCAAAGAAAATTTTTATTTGTAAACTTCCATAAACAGGTGTGAAGAATGTTTTTTCTTTACTTACAAACATCCTTAAGATGGGAATTATTTTTGTATCTGAATCTTCAAAGTAAAAAAGTCACAAAAAATTTATAATATTGATGTGTAAGTGCGACAATGTTGTGTAAATATTTACACAACATTTAGTTTATATAAATATATTTACTATATTATATATTTACAAAACATTGTGCGAGCTGTAAATATATTTACTTTGATGTGTAAATGTATATACAGTAGTGCAAGAAAGTTTAAGCGCACTTGTTAATTTTTAACATCCGATAGAGATAAAGTGGCATAAGATAAAAACTATAAAAGATTTTACAAAACTTTCTTTTGAAATGCGTTCTAATCATGTTAAGCTATAATTAAAAAAAAAAAAAGTTATCAAAAAGTGATAACTGGAAAAGGAAATATATTGTGTTTTATAAACTCATATTAAAAAAAAAATGCTAAAGAAAGTGACAAAAAAGTTTAAGTGCGTGTATATTTGAAATTATATTTGACAGAATACCTGCATTTGTTATTATCATTTAACTCTTAAAAAACCTGAAAAAATTACATAGTAATAACATTGGTCAAATTTTGAGCTCACCTCTTAGTATTGTAGTAAAAGCGTCAGTGAAGTCAAATAAGGTTATTTGTTTGAGCAAAGAAGCCAGTAAGAGAAAATGAGAAAATGGAAAAATTTTAAGAGTAAGTGAATATTGTATAAGGAATACAATTAAAAATTATAGCATGACAGATGAGGTCAAAGATTCACCAAGGTCTGGTAGGACTCAAAAGTTGACAAATAAAGGTGAACGTCATCTCTGTACAATGGATAGACAAGATTCTATGTTAAGTTGTAGAATTCAAGCTAATGAATTTAACACAGCACATTTAAAAGTGAAGTTAAGCTGAAAGATAATCAGAAAAATTTTGCTCAAGTTGAAAATAGGAACTTATGTAGCTGTTAGAAAACCTCTCCTAATCATCAAAGACTGACTTAAAGAAGAAGACTGTTTGTTAAGAGATTCAGGTCAGAAATATACCATCTTAGGTTTGAGGTTTAAGTCAGTGGAGGATCTTTAGGGATTTGGGGTTGTTTCTCTTATAAAGGAGCAGATCAATGCAGCATTTACACAGGTCAAGTTAATCAGTTTACTTATATTTTGACTTTGAAAGACTGTCTTTTGTCATCAGCTACAAAATTTTATGGATGTGGCAAATACATCTTTTAAAAAGATGGAACTTCAGCACACTGCAACTTTTGTAAAAGAATGGCTCACAAAAAAAGATGTGCCAGATCACTGGATCTCAATCCAATCAAAAACGTTTGGGCTTGGATGGATGCTCAAATGATCAAAAGTAAAAAAACCTCTGTGGAGCATTTAAAATCGGTTCTAGTAGACGTCTGGAACTCAGTACTGAAAGAACTTTGCGTCAAGATGAAATAGAAAGAACAACTTAACAAGAAGCTTGTTAAGTTAATGCCACTTTTAAATAGAGTGAAATCATGTTTAACAGCAAATGGAGGATGTTTTTGTTTCTAATTTCCTTTTTTTTAATTTTTGAAAACATAGTGCACTTAAATTTATTTGTTGTTTGTAATTTCTTTTATTTGCGATACTGTACCAGTTATTATCATTGTTGTAAATGTTATTGTTGTATTTTTAAAAATTTTTCATTGCCGTAATTGTAAATATATATTCTTAATAAACAATTTAAAAAAGAATTTTTTAAAATCTTTTATAGTTTTTGTTTATGCCACTTTATCTCTACTGAATGTTAAAAATTAATGAGTGCGCTTAAACTTTCTTGCACTGCTAACCAAAATTGTTATTATTAATTGTTATATTTAATCAAAATTGTGTGAACTGTAATTATATTAACTTTTCTATTTTATGTTTTATTTATATATATATATTTAATATATCTAAGCACGAATTATCAGATGCAGAAATGGAGGTTCTAAGTAGAGGATTAAACTTCGTACTCTCTACAACACATATACCTTATGAAATCTACAATTCGCATGTGAAAAAATTCAAACAGTCTTTGCTAAGACAACTGTACTTTGAGAATAGCTTGATACGCAGAAGTAAATATCCTTTCTGCAAAAAATCTAGTTGGCAACCTCCGAATACGAGGAATGCGACGGTATTAGCAAACCTAGAAAAAGTAGACGATGATGTACATTCTCTTCTTAACAATAACTTAATTGAAAAAGATAAAAGCAACCTCTCACATCAATTAAGAAGAGCTTAAAAGTCCTTGAAGTCAAATCCAAGTATTGTTATTAAGAAAGCTGACAAAGGAGGGGGTATATGTGTTTTAGATAAAGATGTGTATGAACAAAAAGTGAGCGAGTTATTGACGGATATGAACACATACAAACTCTTACCAAACAATCCTACCAGAAGCGTGATTCGTGATGTGAATAACTTGATCGACTATATGAAATGCCACCACATAGTTGACGAAAAAACTGCAGACTTTCTTTGCCCAAAAATACCTCATCGCTCACCTTTATTCTACGGTTTACCAAAAGTTCATAAAACTAATGTCCCTTTACGTCTTATAGTTTCAGGGTGTGATGGACCAACCAATAATCTATCTAAGTTCATTACATACTTCATCCAGCCACTGGCAGAATTGCTCCCAGCCTATTTCAAAGATACCAGTCACTTTCTGAACTTATTACAAACGCAAAGAATTCCATCAAGAGACTACATATTTGTAACAGCCGATGTAACCTCTTTATACACTAATATTCCACACAGAGAAGGAATAGATGCTGTCAAATATTAAATGAAAAAGATTCTGTCATCGGCTAGAATGCAACATTGTCCTCCAATTGCTTTTGTTGATATCATACTAGAAACTATTCTGACTTACAGCACATTGCAATTATCCAACGAATTCTTCCACCAAATGATGGGGACATCTATGGGCACACGGATGGCGCCACCCTATGCCAACCTATTTATGGGGCGTTTAGACTCTAAAATTATGGAACAATTTCTTCAATCCATATCATTTTATAAGAGATTTATTAATGATATATTCTTCATATTTCATGGATCAATTGATGAATTAGAAAAAGTCTTCTTATTCATAAACAACCTGCACCCAACTATTAAGTTTACTTTTAATCACTCGAATTCTTCAATCAATTTTATGGATATCAAAATATATAAAGATAGAAATGGTGAAATCCAAACCACTATTTATAGAAAACCTACAGATACTATGTGCCTCTTGCATTATGAGTCAAATCACTCTCATCATCTAAAACACAGTATAATTTATAGTCAAGCTTTAAGATACAACAAAATCATATCAAATAAAGAAAGCTTAATCAAAGAGTTGGAGAGACTAACTAGGACCTTAGTACTCAGAGGTTACCCACTGCATGCCATCAATAAGTATATCAACAAAGCATTATGTTGGACACAACATGATCTTATTAACAAAACCAGAACACATAAGAAAGACAAAATATTATCGTTGATTACAATACACACAAACATAGGTAAAGCTATAAACCAAATCATAAGGAAACATTGGGACATAATTAAACAGGATTCCCACTTAAGAAATATTTGGCCATCCCCACCAATAACAACGTATCGGAAAACCAAATCGATCAAAGACTCTATAGTGCATATGGCACATACGGTCCAGACGGACCAAAATAACATGACCATAATCACTTAGAATAGAAGCATTTATTTTTTGTTAGAAAGGGACAAGAGCTTGTTAGAAAGGGACAAGAGCTAATGAGTAGTAGTTTGGAACTAAACAGAGCATCAAGAAAGATGATACTAATTGTCTTATGAATGTTTTAGGACATAGCTTGTATCAAAACACATCTCCAGCAAGCTGTCGAATTTGCAAACTCAATACCTATCAACCACATTGACTTGGAGTGTCACCGCTTGTACACACAAATGAACGGAGATTGCTTCTATCCAATGCACTCATGGCCCTTAGCAACACAACTTATTTTCTGGAATCATGAAGTCACGGATTTGCAGACCTTCAAACTGATGCTTTTTTTTTTAGGTAATGGGTGTCCACCTTTTCTTATCTTCTCTTTTATGATACTGGGATTCAGAAGAAACGTTATAAAATTCAATAAGCGTATGTGCCAACCGAAATGGCTTACATGAAATTTGGAAACCCATAGACATCGCTGGTTTTACTTTGACATACATTATAACAAGTTAAAATATCTAAACCTTCAACCTTATCCATAAAAAAAACTTTCTATTTTCTATTTTTTATTGTTAAACCCGATTATTTAACAAAATTGTTCGTTGTAGAGATATACTTATGATTTAAATTCAGTAAGAGTATGCAGTCAAATGTAATTTATAAATGAATATGTAACTCAAATATGTAGAATTTGATCTAATCAACTTGCATATGACAGGGGTCCTCGCAACCTAGTGAAAAGTTATAAGTAATAAGCAATCAACCGATCAAGGTTCATTTTTTTCATTTTTTCATTATAGTTGGATTTTAACTCTTGCCGGGGGGAGGGGGTACCTTATATGAGCTATTTGGCAGTCAGGTGCAGGCGCGTCACTTGTGCAAAATAACTTTTTCATCTATATTATTCGTTTTAAAAGAAAAAAATTAGTTTTCATCTAGGTGAGCCTTGCATTTGCTGTGGACATCTGTCTGACAGTATATTTACTAATCCTTACCGGATTGTTTAAAAAAAAGAAAGAGTTGTTTGTATTACTTTTATTTTTTAATATATATATATATATATATATATATATATATATATATATATATATATATATATATATATATATATATATATATATATATATATATATATATATATATATATACACATATATATTGAAATATTTTATAATTGTTTTGAAATATTTTATAGCTATGTTTTTTTCATTGTGAAGATGTTAAAGTTTCATGATCAAAACATTTTTATTTTTTTAAAAAAGAATTTTTTTTTTAAATACTTATATTTATATTTTTGTGCTCTGAAAGTTGATAAAAACAATATATAAAATGTACTTTTAGTTGTAATATATATCTGTTTAACAGGTTGAAATGATAAGCAAGATGAAAACAGTTACAGAATATCTTCAGCAATGCAAAGATCAAAGTGTAAGTCAAGCAGTTTGTTGTGATTTGATGTTTTAAATGTGTTCAGTTTCATTACAGATCAAACCATAGTTTTTTAAGATATCTCTATGGCTTTTTTTAATTGTGACTTCTTCAAATGTGCCATTATCCCTGGTTTTTATTTATATTTTTTGTTTCAAATCTAAAGTAAGGTGAGATAAAGCACTTTTTTTAACTACTTATATTTGTTAAAATTTAAATTGGAAAATATAAATCATTTAACTGCATACTTTTAAGTTCTAAATTTTTTTAAAAAGCTATAATATCAAAGTATCATACTTTATGGGTAACTCTTACTCAAAGTTACCCCAAAAAATGATTAATTTTTTTTGGTTAACATTTAGTAATCAGCATCAGCAAAGCCCCAGATTATCTTAAGTAATCATTTGAAAATTTGGATTCAAAGGAAATAAAAGCTGACTTTATTTTCTTAAAGTGATTTTAAAATGAAAGAAAGAAAAAAAAAAGAAAAAAAAGATAATCATTTGCTTAACTGGGTAAATTTTTTTTTTTAATTGCAACAAAATTTTTTTTTTTTTAAATCTCTCAAATAAATATCATTTATTTCTTATAATCAACATTTTAGATATATTTCATCTTCTTTGCCAATATTATACTAATAACAAAGTATTTATAACAAAAACAATACATGTTTACTTCTTGCCATTACTTGTGCCACACTCTTTACAATTTTTTAAAAACACTGACCAGAATACAACGCTTTAAAAAATACTAACCAGAATAGTTCAAAAGCTGTTTATCAAGTCGCTATCACCTGCTTCCTTAAAGAATGTCTTTAGTTACTGGGCTTCCTTTGCAAACAAGGTAAGACCTCTGGTTTTGTTACTGTTTAATGTCTAAGTTTGTACATTGCAGATCTCGAGTGAATTGCTTTGCTAGAGACTTGTCATTAGTGAAAACACTGCAGAACCGTTATTTGTGATGTAAAACCTTTAAGCTTGTCATCAATTGAAATTTGGGATTTACATTGTTTGTACTAAAAATTGAAATTACAGTTCATAGTATGTTGCTTCATTTTCTCCTTATATTGAAGGTTTTGTTGGAACCCAAATATAGCTGGTTTTGTAAATTGAGTTAAACCAAAATACACTGGCCTATTGAACAAGTAGTGGGGCTGGACTTTAGCCCGTAGCTGAGTGATGTGAATTTTGGCAGTTGCATAGTAAATTTTGTGATTTCGTTTCAAATGGCTTTTGTTCAAGTTCTGGTGTTTTAATAGTTTTATCAAAAACTCTTTTAAAAAAAAAACAACTCTTTTTTCACATTTTGGCATTTAATTGTGGGTGATCTGACATTATCCTCCTCTGCTTCATTAAAACTGCTGTCATATATTCCTTAAAAAAATTAAAATCGTTACAATGCATCAGTTTTAAGATCTGAGTATCCAAATGTAGAAAAGATTTCCACAAAAAAAAAAATAATAAAGCACTAAAATGGTTTCTAAAAAACAAAAAAAATGCACTGAAATGGTTTATAAAAAAAACAAAAAAATACCATGATGCATAATTTCTTGGCCGTTGCTACTTAGAGCGCAATGCGCTCTATGCAGCCATATGCTACTCGTAGCGCAATACTTTATACGCATGCGCTAAATTTTATTAATTTTTTTTTTTTTTTTAATTTTTTTTTTAAATCTTGTTGATGTCATCCCTATCCCTAACCCTTACCCTTACCCTTATCGCCTATCTAACCAGCTTAAATATAAATCGCACTGTTATAATAAAATGATTGCGCATGCGTGTACAATATTGCGCTCTGAGCAGCTTGTGGCTACATAGAGCGCATTGCGCTCTACGAAGACACTTCGTAATTTCTTACTATAAGCAATTGGTGACATAGTTTAAATGTTCTCTTTAGTGATTATGATACTCAAATGATTTTTTTTTTTTTGTTTTTTTTTTTTGTTTGTTTTTATTTCATGTAACCTGAAGGTGTAAATTTTTCAGAAAGAAGAAAAGAAAGAGATGATGAGAAAACTTTTTAACGGATCCAGTTATAAAAAAGCTTTTTCAGATCTTGTATCTCCTCTAGATCCAAGTATTAAACTAAAACGTCTAAGGTTTTATTTTCAATTTTTTTTGTTTTTGTAGCCAATCACTATTGAAATCTCAAATATCTGTATTTTGCTCAAAATAAAAAACAATTTTTCTTATTTTTAGAGTTGAAAAATGCACATACATGGATTCTAAAAAAAAGCCCCTCTGGCTTGTGTTTGAAAATATTGATGAAGGAGCAGATGATGTTACAATCATCTTTAAAAACGGAGATGGTAATGTTTGATACAGTTTGTTGACAGCAATAATAAGTTTTTTTTATTGTAAATTTTTGACTTGTTAATGGATATGCATGTAAAATATAGTTTCATATAGTATTCTTTGCTAAAACAATGACAAAAACAAGTTGTAATCTTCAATGTTTATTGCACTTTTAAACTGTTTATGCTCCAGTTTTTTAGTGCTACGATTTTTTGTTTGTTTTTCCTACAGTTCTAGAAGTCTTTCATAGAACATCGGGTTAAGGAAATTTTTATTTGCTCAAACTCTTTCGTTTTGAATATTATCGTTTAAAAATGTTTTCTGGTCATATCTTCTTGTGCGTCCCTTGGCTTTTTTTTAGAGATGTTTCAGTCATGAAGTTATTTCGTTTCAGATTTACGTCAAGATATGTTAACTGTGCTTTCGTTGCGCATTATGGACAACGTTTGGAAGAAAAAGGGCTTCGATTATGGCATCATTCCATATAGATGTCTATCCACTGGTCCAATGGTCGGTTTGATTGAGGTGGTGCCAGAATCTGAAACTTTAGGTCGAATACAGTCAGTTCGTGGTCGCCTTGGTCCGTGGAAAGAAGATACGTTCTTTTTGTGGCTACAAGAGCAATGCCAAGGATCAGAAGAGTACGGATTAAGCCTTTTTTAAATTAGCTTAACGAAAAAAAAAAGATAATAATAATGATAAATAGATCAGAAAGCAAGTCCTAATAACCTGATGTTTTGGTTTTCTACGTGAAAAATAATAACGGGACTATTTTTATAACAGGAAGCTTTCGAAGTTTATCGAGAATTTCACTAGATCCGTAGTTGGTTATAGCGTAGCTACGTATGTATTAGGCGTTGGCGATAGACACAACGATAACATCATGATGAAGAAGGATACGGGCCAGGTATTTTGTTATAGTCTTTGCTATGTTGATGCGTTTCTAAAAGTACGTCTTTGTAGATTCTGTAGAATTTGTAACGAGTTGATTGGTTTAACTTTTGTTTTCGTTAGCTCCTTGTTTCGATTTGCTTCGATGATTTCTTTTAGATGTTTCACATTGACTTTGGTCATTTTTTGGGAAACTTCAAGACAAAGTTTGGATTCAAAAGGGAACGAGTTAAATTCGTGTTAACTTCAGATATCGTCCATGTGATCAGCAAAAAGATTAACATAGACGAGTAAGTTTATAATGAACAAATCTTGTTGATGAGAAAGTCGGTAAAAAGCTATGATGTTTTAAATTCATTTAATTGCGTTTAGTTTCAAGGCCATGTGCATTGATGCGTTCAAGACTCTGAGAAGTCGTGGCAACCTGTTTATTACTATTTTCGCGATGCTACTTTCCACCGGAATTCCTGAGCTTGAGCATCCAAACGACATCGACTATTTACGCGATTCTTTGGCTCTGACAAAAGACGAACCAGACGCAGTAAAGCATTTTGAGAAGTCCTACATAGAGGCTTACGCGAACCGAGCCTCTACTACTCTTAATTGGAGTCTTCATAATGTAGTACACCACTGGAACATTTAGCAGGATGATGTTATCTTGTACCGTTATGTTTTTTCGGCTACTGGAGTGCTTAGAGAGTTGATAAATCTAAGAATTTGAAAAAGAGAGAACTTTTTCAACGCATCTGTACTGAAGGTCTTTTTCGTGCTCTTGTTTTTGTTTTACGTTTAGCGGTTGCTTATGAAACAATTTTTATTTCTGTTTTGTTTTATTTTTCTTTTGATTTAAAAGAAATGGTGTACAAAAATTTGTTTTATAATTTATCAGCTTTTTATTTTATGTTTTCTAATCGAAAATTTGTAAATAAAAATTTCGCTTTTAATTTGTGCTTTTTTACTTTGAAATTTTCTCCGACTCACAAAGAAGCGGACTTTTTCTCCGATTCAAAGAATATCCAAACAATAAAACGATTCCTTTTTTAGGCTAAGACCTTAAAAAAAAAATCGTTTCTTAAAGTTTGTTTTTTTCCTTTCCACTGCGTTTCAAAATTTCTAAAGTTTTGTTTTAAAAAAAAAAACCTTGAGCAACGATAATATGGAAAAAAACCAAAAAGAATTTTTTTTATATGCTACGTCACATGTCACATGCTTCATACATGTTTGCTTTCATATCATATGTTCCTCATCAAGATTCAAAGTGCTGCGTTCATTCATGAATGTTGGGATTTTTTAACGTTTTTGAAAAAGGAGAAGATTCTTAGCAATTATAACTTCATGAACTTGCAAATATCTATTTGCTAAACTTTATTAAATACATTTTTTTTTTTATTGAATTCCTTACCAGGCTGGTGAAGCTTTTCGACAAACAAATTTTACAATTAATGAGTTTGAATAAGAAGGCTCATTGATACGTCATCAAGATTATATTTGATAGTATTTTCGTTCCGTTAATTTTTTTAGAGTAAAAAATATTAATATTCATTTTTTCGTGTCAAGAACTGAAGACATTTAGAAAATTAAGCAATTATTAATTAGCCATAGTAATGTCAAGGTTGAACATAAGCAAACATCAAAATTAGTTATGGAAGTTACCGATTATCTCATGGGACTCATACAGGTGGCGGTCGCCTACTACCACTGTTCAAAGGTAGTTAAAGTATCTTTTATTTAGTAAAACATAAGCAAGACTTGATAAAGTCAATCGAATTAGAAAGTTGCTATTGACCAGGGATAAAAAGTTTTAAACTGCATTACTTTGAATTTAATAGACTGGAGATAAACATTTGCTGGAATGATAACTTTCAGATTCATCAAGAGCCAAAAGACTCTTTGGTGATGACTTTTGGTATCCAATCTTGAGCATCAATAATCATGTACAAGTGCAAGTTAACACAGATCTGTCAAACACAAACATGAAGAAGCTTGCTCCAACCATCAGTTATGTGTCCAACGGTCAGATCTTAGAGCCTAACATCCATGAAAACTTTCGTGATGTAGGAAAATAACTCAAAGATCATTTCATCCAAATAAAAATCAGTAATGATAAGTAACAAAAACGACAACAAATTGTTGTGCATTAGAGAGATCTTGCATATCTCCTCAATTTTGTGCAGTTGAAAAGATAAATCTATTCATCACATATTGTAAAGCTTGGTCTTGATGGTGGAGGTGGTTGTGCTCGGTACCAAAATAATGGTTTTTAAGGATATTTTTACTCCATTAAACTCGTAATTTCCCATTGACCATTTTTTTATTTTGGACTGTGATAACGTTCTTCTTTTTTGTTGGTTCGTGAAAATATTCTCTGCATAACTTTTACGTTAAAAAAAAAACTAGTTGTTGGCTCACTGATTAGGCTTTGAAAAAAAAAGGGCAGTGGCCTCTCGGGTACGTTTGGGGTAAGGTTAATATCTCTTTTTCCGCCATTTTTCTCGCATTTATTCGTCGTTGTTATGGTTCTGTGGTCTAACTTTACCCTAAATTATATTGTGTCCCATTAGTTCAATTTGATTTAAGGTTAACTTTTGAGTTTTGAAGAATCCAAGTTTGTTCTACTGCATATATGCAAATGTTTATAATCATTTAAAGCTGTTATTTCAGATCAATATGCATACTTCACCTTCAGTACAATTATTTTTAAGTATAACCTTCCCTGGCTTTTTAATGACACTTTATGAAATTATAATTGAAAGTCTATGAATTATTTAACAATTTTTTTTACTATCTCTTTGTTTTTTATTTGAAAAACAAGGAGATTGTAAAACTAATTGTGGAACTAAGGAACTTTTGAGATCTTTCATTTGTTTTTTTGTCTATTTGAAAGATAAATATGTTGTGCTGGTAAACATATGTGAGAATGTTTGTCTAGCAGGTCAATTTTTTGCACGATGGCCTTAATCCTTTTTGGGGCATAGGGGCATCGGGGGACGATTTTCATATGCTGTTTGTGGCAATTTGAATTGTTTGTTTTCAAAAGTTTTGGTCTGCTCTAGTGCCCGATGGTGTGAAATTGTCTTACCCGTCTTTAGTTGCATTCTATTTGTGTTTGTTTTAACGGAATCCTCGTTCTAAATTTCCCTCTATACTTGGCACAAATAAATAGTTTATCTGTTTCTTTGCCATCCATTTTTTGCAAGGATTTTAAATTTGCCTTTTTTTACCATAACTAATTTTTATAAATTCGTCACTTTTGTGATGCGTTTTGTACCCCCATCTGTAATTTTTTGAATGTTCAAGTTATTGTGAAACCATTTTTATTACGAAGTGTCTTCGTAGAGCGCAATGCGCTCTACATAGCCAAAAGCTGCTCAGAGCCCAATAATGTACACGCATGCGCAATTATTTTATTATAACAGTGTGATTTATATTTCACAATAAAGCTGGTTAGATAGGCGATTAGGGTAAGGGTTACGGTTAGGGATAGGGGTGGGGATAGGGTTAGCATCAACAAGATTTTTAAAAAAAAAAAAATTTAGCGCATGCGTACAAAGTATTGCGCTCCGAGTAGCATATGGCTGCATAGAGCACATTGCGCTCTAAGTAGCAATTGCCTTTTTATTATCATTGCTACAGTTAGACATTTTTTTACTAACGCGCCAAATTTTTAAATTTTTCCCAACCCCCCGTCTTTTACCCCCAGAGCGAATTAGCTCGATCCGCAGTACGATTAAAAAACTTAAAATTTTTCCTTTGGAATTTGCACGAGCCAGATTGTGCACCTGTATTTTCTTTTCGTCGACTAATTTTTACTTTTTTTTAGTTTTTTGCAAAATATTTCTTTAGTTCCTTCTTTGATAAAAAGGAAGAAAAAAAAAATTTCGAAAGTGGGTTCTTTTTGTTTTTCTTATATTCATTTTTCCGATATAAATTACCATTTCTTCCCATTTTAGGCGCGATCTTCAAGAGAAAAGTTGTATCCGACAGCAAAACTACAAATGTGTCATGTAATTTCAATGCGGTCGGTGAAAATAAATAATTTCATCTGATGGGGAAAATATTGTTTTGCGTTTTTAGTTTAACCAATAGTTTAAATGTAAAGTTAAATCCCCCCGCACTGCTATTGGTAACATTTTCCGACTGCGCGGTGTTTAAACTGTCACAATGATAGTGTTTATGAGTATTTCAACAAACGAAACCGCTCCAAAATTGAAGAAGGTTGTCAAGATCTTACTCCGTTAAAGAGCTATTTTTTTATTATTTATATTTATATTATTTAGCGTCAAAAGTAATTACTCATAAAAAATCAAAAGAAATCCCTGTTGATAAAAACACCTGTTGATATTTAGTGAAGAAGGATGAAAAAGACGAGGATTCTGTTCCAGACTCACCGGTTGCTAAAAACTCTTACTGTCACAAAATTTCCTGTAAACTTATGGTCTCAAAAATCTGTTGACTGCTCTCTTTCCACTGCACCTTTTACTACAGACTCGCCTACCATATCTCCTCCACACTTTCAGTCGTTTAAGGCAAGCAAGTGTCCCTTACAATCTGGTTTATTTTCCTAAAATGAAGATCCATTGAGTTTTACTTCCTCTTCTCCCCATCATATGCAATCTCAAACAAAACCGTTAAGGGCTATCTACATCCGTTCCTTCACCTACTAAATCTACATCCGTTCCTTCACCTACTAAATCTACAACCGTTCCTTCACCTACTAAACCTATCAAAAACTATACACACCACCAACCCAAAAAAAGTATCTAGAGTCTCAAAAAAGCGTTCCCGGTTTCTTAGTCCTTCAATATCTCAATCACACGTTTGCCTTCTCCTGTACAAAAAATGTATGAGCAGCAAAGGTATTGTTGTTCAATGAGAACTGGATTGGCGATATACAATTCTTTTCAGCTGAAGCTTTCACTATCAAGTTTAAGGACGGAATCGATCAAAATAAAAAAAATAAAAATCTATTTGAAAGAATTCAAGCTCCGGCAGGATAAAATAGTTAGAAATTTGAAAAATGTTTTGTAATAAAAATATGATACGGTTTGTACCTTATTTGTTTCTAATAAAAGATAACTTTCTTTTCGTTTTTAAAAGAATAGCGTTATACATATTTTTTATTAGGTTGTATACCACCAAACGCCTGAGGGGAAACCGAATTATAGAGACAAGTCCCTCAAAGCTGATTGTATTACCAGAATGTCTTTATTAGCTCGGCATCTGCAGGAAAAGTACAAAGTTTCACGAAAAAATAGGGTTTCACTGTTTCATATTTTGTAAGAATGTTTAAGTTTCAAACTCGAGTTGTCAGAAATCGACGTGGTTCCGTGCTTTCTATGAAAGATTTGTCGGTAGAAAAGCTTGTTTTGTCTACAATGGTCGAAACGGTATCTGGGGTGATTTGTTTTTTTAGAACTTTATACATTCTTACGTGTTGTGAAATCAAAATTATTTTCTAACTTAGTAAATTTTATTACGTCCAGAAAATTTCCTTTATTTTCCGTTAAGTACTCAAAGCAAGTTTAGTGAGTTGCTTAACATGGGCACAGAACATCAACTTTGGTTTTTTTCCATTAAGAATAATAACAAGTGTAAACTTCTATGTCAGTATTTTTTAGGGTAAATTGAATTTAGAATAATCTATATATTAAGACAACAAAGTTTTGAAGTTCAAAATACAAATTCTTACATTGATAAACAGAAACTTATTGATTGAAGACTTTCTATTTCTCTACAATATTTCTTCATAGTTCACCTAATTTAAACGATTTGAAGGTGATAAATATCTTTTTTTTATGATAGAAATAAATGAACGAAAATAATAAACTAGGTGTGTTTAGCAATCATAACTTTTAGACAACAATGAAATTCTCATTTTGAGCGGTTTGTGCAAGTTAGAAATAATATTTTTGTTTCTCATTTTTAAAACTAAAAAAAACCATTAGAAAGTTTTAAATTTTAGAAAAAATCAACTCCCTACCACCACCACAAGCTGAAAACTGTTTTCTCCTTTCTGTCGCTAGATACGATACGGTTAAAGGTAACAGCTTTAACTTTCCCGTATCTAACAGAAAGATGGGATTTACAATAATTATTCAAAATGGCACGCTGAATTTACAATAATTTTTCAAAATTAAAAAATGGGAGAAAGATGGGAGAAAGAGACTGATTATATGTAGGGTTATTGCATAATCTCTTAAATTATATAACAAGTGTGTATTATCACCTATCTTTTGATATTACTTTATGAGCATCTTTTGATAACCTAACTCATAAGATTATTTGTATAAATTACTATTATATAAGTATCAAATTAATTTAGCTATTAAATTATATTTTAAGATAAAAGTCTAAAATATAGTCTTCTTTCAGAATTCAATAAGAAACTATGGAAAATAAATTTATTTGAAAGAGTTAAGCATGCAAGAGAATATACTAAGGTTGTTAAGAAATCTAACGCACAAAATGGCATTAGAATGCTCATTCTGGACAGATTTAAGTGTTTGTCTGCAAATATGAAAAGAAGACAGGAGAGAGTTGTAATTGTATTTAGAGAATAAAAATTTATAGAATAAACAGTTTTCCAATATAACAAAGTAAATCTACAATGGAAAGAAAAATTTAAAAAAAAAAAAAAAAAAAAATACTAAAAAGTATGAAAAAGGCAGCAGAAAACAGGGGATGCAAAACATTCATAACTTGTTCGATGCAACTGATGAAAAAGGAGAATAGTTATGCCGGAAAGATAGTTATGCCGGAAAGATAGAGACTTTTATAATCATCAGATGTCAACAAATGGTTACTACACCAGAATTGAAGATAGATGAAAACCCAAGGAATCCATCCTTGAACATTAAAGTTAATTAAGCAAAAAGTCAGTCGTGATAATAATGATAAATTAAGCAGCGAAGATGAAGAAAATTTTCTAGCTGAAGAATAAAAACGAAATTCAGAAGCTCCAACAACATCTAATAGACAAAAAACTGATTTAACAGTAAACTTGGTGACAGCAGAAAAACTGAACGCAAGAAAAAAAAAATCCGCAAAACTCTCACATAAGGTGGAGTTTCGCTTACTATTCCAAATCAAAGGGTATTTACAGAGCTACAATAAAAGCAAGAGAATAATTAAAAGAACATTTTATGGAAACTTTAAAAATCGAAAACTGGAGCTTGCACTTTGACGGGAGGCATTGAAAGAATACAAAGTTGTGGTTTTAAAAACTGAAAGTAGAAAAGTTAAACTAGCGATTCTTATACTGATCAATCGAAAAGATGAAGCAGTATTTAGTGGAATGAAGACTGTTTGATGAATATAAGACTTGGTCTGTAATTAAGATAAAAGTTTCTGATATTTCTGTAAATAGGTCACACAGCTACAGAAGTATTTTAAACTTGAATTCGACAAACCTTCTTTGATTGGATGCAACTATCATGTTCACAATACATTACTGAAACATGTGATAAATGATGATTTTAAAGAAACTACGTCGCCTAATCTTAATTAGTGATTAATTAGTATAATAGTAGAAGAGTACAAGCAACTGAAAGCATTTATTAACAATTCTGGAAATGCTCTGAAAAAATTTTTTGCTGGAGAATTTCCCTTCATCACGCGTAAGTTATGCAGAATTTTACTTCAGTACAAACATGTTACTTTTTTTACACTTATAAACAAATGTTGACACTTCTCAACCTTTCCTTGCCAAAAGTTTAACAACAATAAAATTTATTGACAAAATTTTTGTTGCAAAAATTTTAATTTTACATTTCATAATTAAAATTGTGCTTATTTTGTGGTTGATTAGTGCAGTAAAACACGCTTATTTTCTTTCATTTTTCATGAGCTTTATCGTCAGCTAAGTTGCAAAGATTGAAGCTCTTTCAGTAATTCTTTCTCGCTACTTAATTTATCCAGCTAAAAGAAAAGACAACTATAAACTTATAATAACCTTTAATACACAATGAAATGTAAAAAAAACAAGCAATATAAACAATAATGGTTACACTTGAACAATTTTTCAGAGGACACAGAAGTCGGGCCAGGCTAAGCCACGCCAAATGCTTGATGAGCTGAATTCAATTTTTTTGTGTGTGTTAAATTTCACTTTGTATAATGTATGATTGGAAGCCACTCTGTTGTATAATGGTTTTCCAATGGAAAACCAACATACTTAGGCGAAAAACAGACTTAATCTGACTAGCCGGTTTCAGCAGATTTGGTTGCAAAAACTGGCACGCTGAATTTACAATAATTGTTCAAAATGGCACGCTGAATTTACAATAATTTTTCAAAATTAAAAAATGGTGGTTGGTTTTTTTTAGTTCAAAACATTAGCAGAACATGATAAATACAAAAAAGCGAACAAAAATAATAAACTGAGTTTTTCATATTTTTCAATTTGCTTGTAAGACGAAAATGACTCCATTTTTACCCGCACCGACCATATCATTTAAAAGAACGAGTAACAAAATTAAATAGAAACATTAGTGTATGTAAATAGAATAAACATAAATGAATAGTTGGAATATAATTTCAATATGAATGTAAAAGATAAAAAAATGTGAGATAAAAAAAATTTTTTTACCTGATTTTTTTCAAGATTTTTCCCCTCCTTTTGTTTTTGTTTTAAATCTTCAATTTGTTTTAATTTCTAGTTATAAAACAACAATTAGATCTTATAAAACATAACAAAACATTCATGAGATTTTTAGGAGATTTTGATATTTAAACTTTGTTTCTTAGACATTTTTATTACGTGAGAGTGCAACGTACACCTCTGTTAAAGTTATTAACTGTAGTGCGCTCTCCTCCGTAGAAAAGTACGTCTGAGAAACTTATACTTAAAAAAAGGTTCATAAACCAGTTATCGATGTTAATAAATGAAAGATAATAGATGTCGAGGTTGTGTCAAGTATCAAAGAAAGCTATCGATCTCTGAAAATTGAGTAGAAAATAGTCTAAAAAACATTACGAAACAGGTGGTACTCTGTCTCTGTCTCTCTCTGTCTCTCTCTTTTAAATTAGACCCAATCAAACAGTGAGCTACCGCGAACTTACCAAAAAGTTAAAAAATGACCTGGAAAAAAATCTTTATTAAAACAATGAGAAAAATTTTAATTGATCGATGTTTTTTACGCAGATGTAAAAAAATCACTTATGACACACAGAATAAATTAAGACTATGAAAGAAGAGATTTGCTTTAGCCATGAATGGAATCCACTTTGAAGAAATAAAAAAGAAAAGCAATGTCTAACGAAAAAGAGGTCCCACCTTTTTGATTGCTTTAATCTTTTTATCAAGATCTGGATCGCCAGTGGAGTTGGTGTCTAAATTATTGGCCACATCCTCAGTTGGCTCAGCTCTCTAGAAAAAATTTTAAACAACATATTAAAGTTAAAAAAAAAGAACGGTGTACAAATTTCACATTTTTTTTTAGAAATCTCTTTCAAAGAAGAGTTAGAACTAATCTCACAAGAATTTTGAAAGCAACCGGAACAGTTTTTTCATGACTGTACTTATAAACATTTTTAAAAGTATTGATAACTGGAGTATTAGCCTCAACTTTTAAAATTGTGCCATCCAAAACATATAAACTGTTTGGCTTGATTTTGGTTACCTAATTCATTAGGCTGAGCCCAAAGTTTCTCTCTCGGATTAAACAATGTAAGAGAAAAACCTCTAAAAATGAAATGTCATATTGTACCAGCTATATGGGTGACTTGAACCATGCACCATTAGACAAAACATACTTGTAAGTTTTAAGACAGTTGCAACCACATAGTTCAAACTGTTTGTGGACAATTTAAGTACAGTTCAGAGCTTTAAAATTTTTTCAAATTCTTCTCAATGTTTGGTGCATTTTTTTTAGTTATAGAAGTTGTTTCACACTACTATCTTCGTACTTCTTCCCTATAACATCATGCTTCAGCCTTTTTTTTAGTATATCTAACTCTTAATTTGAGATTAGATTCAAATACACTTTAAGGAAACTTCCTCTACTACCCACATCCATTTTGATCAGGTAATCACCAGCATCAACTAATCAGCCCACCAAGATCTTGACAAAAAATTGTTGGTGTCCAGGTAATACCAGGTTAGTCACAGTCTTCCCGTGACCAACAAGAAGTTCTTGTTGGTCACAGGAAGTGGCAACAATCCAAGGAGGGAGATGAGCCTTCAAAACTTGGTCCAGATACTCTTTAGCACCCATCCTCAACCCTGTCTTAAGAAAGACAAATGGCATATTATCTACTGAACAAACAAAAAAGTGGCATATTATCTACTGAAGTCCAAAAACCATAACTTACGCAGAATGCTCAGACATTTGGACTGATCTGATTAGATCAGAGACTTCTTTGGCATTCTTTTTGATTATGAAACAGTCAGTTTTGTTGTTGCTAGCTGGATAAACTATAAAATATTCTGAAAACAACAGAATTTAGGCTTTTTCTTCAAAACAAGGGAATATTTTGGAAGGTTCCAGTCTGAGAGCCTTTAAATATTCAGCGAAAATGTTTTTGGTTCTGGCCATATGACCTTGCACCAATGTTTTTAAACAAAAAAAAAATTTAAACCATTGCTTTTTCTTTGTTATGAAACCTATTTGCTTTCATTTTCCACATTGAGATGTTTCCACACTTACTGAAGTGTTTTTCCATAATCATTTAAACTTGTTTGTTGTGTGTATAGGATATTTGTGGTTAAGTAAAATATTTTTTTACACTTTTTGTTTCCAATTAAAAGGTATAAAAATTGTTAACATTTCTGTGAGAAATGCATCTTTTTTCCTTACATTGCTAAACAATATAATAAATAATAATATATAAAATAATTTGAATAATACAAACTTTAAACTTTTCTAAAAACAAATATCTTAAAACTGACTCTTAAACTATTTTGAGAAGGATTATGAGACTGTTTAAAATTTATATTTAAAAGTTTGTTTAACAAACTTTTAAAAGTAACAAATATACAGTTTTTTTCTAACTATAAGTAAATACTTACAGATGAAGTAGGTTCTTGTTTAGATTTTGCTTTATTTTCTCTTTTCTTTTTATTTTTAAGTGCTGCAGCTGAAAGGTTTTCTGGGTTACGTTGGTTCTCTGGAGGTTCTTCATTGTGCTGTACATAAGAAAAATTGTAAAAAAACATTTTAGTATTAAAAAGGAATAAATTACTTAGCAAAACTGAACTTGTACAAACAAAAGAAACTAAAAATGCTTAAGTGAAACAAATAAAACATCTCACTAATAAAAGTTGCTTCTGAGGAGTACCTCTTGCCGATGGCGGTCTATAAACTTCTTTCTTAACTAAAAAAGTATAAAAAATCATGTGTTTTTGTGCCAACAAAAAAAACTTTACAAACAGAAAAACTTTACAACAAAACAAAAACACTTACAACAAAAAAACTTTACAAACAGAATGTTTTTGTGCCTATAAAATCTGCTTTTATACACATTATAATGATTCAGCTGACTTGGACATTGTTAGCATTACAACTTGTGTAACAATTTACTATTGGAATCAAAATCTAATATTAAAAGTTTATTTTTTTAAAACAAAAAAAAAAAAAAAGATCTTTAATCACAAAAATATGATGTTTTACCTTCAGTATGAACTATACCGCTTATTTTTGGTACTAGAAATGAACCATCTGGATATGGCTGCCAAGTTGTCTACAAGATAAATATGAAAATTTCTTCTATTACAACTTTATTACCCATCTAAAAAACTTCAGGTTTATTTTTAATAACTTAAAACTTTTCACAATAAAAAGTCATCAAATATAATATTTGATACTTTAAAAAGATTTTAAAAAACTAAAAAGCGTAATCACTAAACATCTTTATCTTTTTATATTTTGTATCTTATTTTATGATGTAATATAATATCTTTTTTTTTTTTTTCAAAGCTGATTTTTTGTAGATGCAATGCACTGGGTTCAGCCTTCCAGATTGCTGTGGTGTATATAGTGAATATTTAAACCCCTTTTTCTTATCTCTTACACTTTCTTGTTCATAACTAATCATATATTTCTCGTAAAAACGAGAAAGGTTCAGCCTTCCAGATTGCTGTGGTGTATATAGAGAATATTTAAACCCCTTTTTCTTATCTCTTACACTTTCTTGTTCATAACTAATCATATATTTCTCGTAAAAACCTTTTTGTAACTTAACTTGTGCAACATAAAGTTTTTTTTTTTAAAAAAAAAAAAAAAACCTGATACAATTCCTTTGAATCAACAGAGTATATCATTTTCCCACTGAAGTGCCATATTTTAAAACTAAATAAAAGATTTGCAACTATTAAAAATTACATTAAAAATCAATAACAATTGAGAAAAACCTTTATAAAAAAACCCATAAAAATTCTTTTATAAACTGTAAAAAGTTTCTACATTTTTAAAAAACTTTCCTTTTAACACCAAATATCTTTTAAAGGTTTAGAACTTTTATCAATTTTACAAACAACAGTAGTTTTAATGATAACATCAGAACAAAACAAGTTGATCAGAAGAGATTTGCATAAAAAACAGTTTACTTATGATAGACACACACATAAAAATCTCACAATTACGAACATAACTTCCAGCAACATTTTATTAGAATAATAACTTTCTTTTAAAAAAAGATTCAAATACTTAATTGCTATTATAATTAGATGATACTAGTTATCACTATCCCATTTATTGATAGTGCTTAATAAAGAACATGATTTGATTAACATGACAGCCTGTTGCAATCATTTTGGTAATTGTAACAACTTATAAAATACCATATTTGTATACAATTTTTATAACATTTTTAGATCATTAATTTAAATTACCTGAAATGACCACAAAAACCTTATATTAATTTTATTCTTTATGCATTATTCTTTAATCACCATCGGATCAAAAATTACTTGTGCCAAAATTAGCAAATATTAAACATAATTTGACTTAAAACTGTATACTATGATTTAAGGAATAAAATTTTACTAATTTTTTTAAACAACTTCAGATATAATTTTAATCCAAAAAAACTTAAGTAAAATTTAGTGAGACCAACGTTTGTAAGTTATCAAAAGGGAAAGAAAAAAAAAACCTCAAGTGATTTTCTGTGCTTAAAGCATGTGAATTAAAGCATGACTGCTCCGTACAGTTAAAAACTGATATAAAAAAAAAAAAAAAAAACTGTAACTGTTGAACTGCCTGGTTTTTGCAAGCAAACCAATTTGTTAAAAGGTGCTGCAGATTATGAATTTTACTGATAATATGTTAAGTATTATATTATTTATAAAAAAGAAAATGAATTGGTAATAATGTAAATGATGATTTCAAAAACACAACTGTCATTTGGTTTCTTTTCAAAATTTGCTGATTGAAAGGTCTTCAATTATCATTATTGCTGAATGCTTGCAAAAACAGTGAGTACAACAGAGGTTTCTCAGAAGAAAAAATTGTCCAAAAAATCTTGCAAAACTAATCATTTTTTAAATTATTAGTAAAAGACTGTAAACCGACCCATTAGATACTTTAAGACGAGGTGTCAAAGTAGAAGTTACATAATGTTGACCATCTGGACACCATTCAAAGTATGTTGCATCACGAGCCTACAATAGAAAAATGTATTAAGAATCTAATATACTTTTTAAGTTAAACACTTAACTCAAAAAAATTAAATAACAAGAAGCTCACACTTTTCTCTAACCTGTGGCTTGGATATTATCTTTTTTCCATCAACATTCCACATTTCCTTAAAAAAAAAATTTTTTTTTTAAAGACATTTGTTTTAAATTAAATGTTTAAGTCCAACTAAATACACCATGATATTTGAATAAGTTATTTCCCTTGTAAATATAAGACCATACCAAATATTTATTTTAGTTCCTTGATTTATAATTATTGGTTTATGTAAATGTTGTTCTTACCATTGATCCATTTATATTTCCGAATCCACCCAAACACAAAAGTTTAAAAGCAATTAAGTTTAAAAGTAGTTGTAAATATTGACTTGAACACATGATTCAAATGATAGCACTGCACAACAAAATTCAAAGAACATTTTTACCAAAAGGTAATTTAGGTGATTTTAACTAATTTTGTAGTGGTGAAGATTGGCTAGGACGACATGCATGGATACCAGTATTAAAAGTGCTAAACATTTCTACTAGTATCTACTGCTATATATTAAACTTAAAATCATCAAAAATTTAGTGAAGTCACTTGACCATAAGGAACAACCATTAAATTGTTGAAAGATATCTTTCCTTAAGTAATAAGTGCAAAGATCAAAGGTGTGTTTAATGGACCAGACACTCACAAATTAATTAAATATAAGTTATTCAGAGATTCTTTAAATCAAATTGAATGACATGTTTATGATGCAGTTATAAGACAGTAAAAAGCTTTCTGGGAAAGAACTAGAGCCAGGATTACAAAGTAATAGTAGCTGAAATTCTGTATTCATTTTATGCAAAAGAGATAAAAATGCTAAACATTCAGTTTTGAAGAGCCATCTGGATTTCTTCCTGCAGATTTGAGAAAGATAAGCAAATAGCATGGTGAAAGTTATCACCAATTGAAGTTGGCTGGATGAACTGATACACCTACAATAATATTTTTAATAATAATATTTTTACAAATGTATTATTTGTTGTTTCAGTCGATTTTGTAATTGAGTTACAAAATCAACTATAACTACAATTTATAATTACATACTATGTCAAAACAATTCTATACATTTCTGAAAATTTTGATCAAAAGGAGAAACTTGAGGGTAAAAAATATGGGATGGGATGGAGCAAAACAGATTTTAGACTCAGAATCACCACTCTAACATTAGTCAAATTCACCTGGTAATGTAATAATGCTTGCTAAATAATGATTGCTAAATATTTGTGCTATGCAGTGTAATAAAGTGAAAAATCAAATTAAAGTTAAATATAGTTTAAAAGATACCTTCTGAAAATAAAGTTACAAACAAAAAATATTCTCTACAGGATATAATTTATTTCATTGATTACTTCATGTAAAGAAAGAAAAGGATATTATTTCCATGTGAATTAAATTTACAAATATTGCGAGGTCCAGTTCCAAAGTCAAAAATTGGTTCACACTTTGTATTAAATAAAGTTGCTTTGGCTGGCATAACTAATATGTTTATATGTTCAGGAAAAGAAGAAACAGTAAAAAGAAAAATAATCATTAATAAAGCTAAATTTTGTAAATATAATAAATAATAAAATTAATTATTAGTAGTAAAATGATATAAATACAAACACATTAACCAAAATACATAATAGAAATAAAAAAAATACTATGAATTTAGTAAAATCTTCATATATAAATATATGTGTGAAAGATACACCCAAACACTACACAAAACAGCATTGAGTTTGGACTCCAATCAACAGAATATACTGGGCCACGCTTGTCTAAATTAATAAAAACATTAAACAAAGTAACAGGAGCTTTATTTTAAAGGTGATGTAAAAAATATTATTGAAATGATAGCAATATCAAAATTTATCATTTTAAGTTACCAAATGGAACAAGACTGCTTTCTCCATTTGTAGACATGAAATGTAGGGATGTTTCTCCATAGTAGGATGAGCCTGTTGTATCAACCTCAGCACTTACCATTATTAGAAGAGCGTTACCTATCAAACAATACAAAGACCAAAAGAGTCAAAATTATAAAAATGAAATTTAAAATCCACTTACTATATTTGTTTCTGATTCCTCATTATTTTGAGATTCTATATGAGTCTTATCAAACTTTTTTTAAAGATTTGTATAGAATTCATTTGTGCTTTATAAAACTTTTTATTCTGGGAAAATAAAATTAAAAAAAGTCTTTTAAAGGCTATCATTTTTTAAGAATATACATATTTACTGTATTAAGCAAGTGATCATTTGAAGGGTTAAAACAATTTGCAAATAAATCCCACCTTTCTTGTTCCAAATCATTTCAACTTTATCAGCTTTAAAAAAACTTTTATTTGCGACTGCTTGACCATCCCCTAGGTTAGGATACTTAAACAACCTAACAAAAGAAGGTGAACCCTAAATAAAAATCCAAAATTATTTGATATAACTACTAGACATTATGCATATCCTTAATACTGATAACATCAATAACAAGTGTAAATTTTATTCTATGTTGCTACAACAACTATCCTTATTGTTGTAATTATAATAATAATAGAAAAGATTACTTTTTTCCCCACTACATGTGCTGCTACCATATATGGAGTTGAAGATGAAGGTGAAAATGTAAACCCAGAAACATTTGGTAAATACAACTTTGTAGTAGGATTAGCTATATGCAAAGTTTTAACTTTAAATGTATAAAAAAGTTTTCTCAATCTACTTTTTAAAAGATTAACATTCATATAAAAAACTATCAACTTTAAATTATCTAACTTACAGAAGTCATCTCCACTAAAAAACTGTACTTCATTATTGACACAACGACCACTTAGTTTTTCATCCACAGTCCAGAGTGGTGCCCTATTTAAATAACAAAGATATTAGCCAATTGCTGATTCAATTTAGAGTAATATAATTTTTTGAATGTTTGATTTTAAAACTTAGTTGTCTTCAAATATAAGATATGTAGCAACTCAGTAATATATTACAATTGAATAACAAATCTCCTCTATAATAAACTCTTTGAAATTATTTTTACTGTTGAAAAAATTAATGTATAAAGAATAGAAAAACTGTACAAAAATCACATCCCATACCATCCAGATTGATTTTTGTAAATAACACTTCTCATTACAGTACCAGTCTTTATATTGTATATTTCAGAATTAGGACTTCCTTCAGGATTTTTTGGTGTTGTATAAAATGGCTCCCAAATTGCAATATATGTATTATTAGGTGAAAAAACAATCTCTGTAGTTTTTTGCTTAGGAATGCTAAAAACTATTCCTCCATCATACATGTTCATCACTTTTAAACTAAAAGAATAAGAAAACATCTGGATTAGAAAATACAGTAAAATTCAGTTAATATAAATTTGCAAGGAACCAAAGATTTTGCTTGAAATAACCGAAGGTTTATAAAAATAATATAAATTAGGCAAACAAAAAAAAAAAAAAAAATGCTTGAAGACTAATGCGATATTTTTGTCATGAGAACAGAACAAATATTTGAAATTGCAAAATGTTCAAAATAATGGAGTTTGAATCTATGATATATTTACTAACTCCTGTCAAAAATTTAGTTTCACATTTTTTCACTTTTCGAGCATAAATATGAGTTTTTTAAATTCCAGAGGGTTAAAATTTGATTGAAATTGTGAATGATTAAAAAAGCAGCATTCAAAATAATGGTTTTTCTGTAATAGAACCATAAATAAAAAATTAATTCTTACTTATCTCCATCACAATATGCTTGATATTTACCATCACAGCTAAATACCAATTTTCGTGACCTTGCAGTTAGATCCCTAACATGACACAAGTTTATAGCAGATAAAAGCAGTTTAAAGCAGAAAAAAAAAGTTTTTCATGCATAGCATACAAACATATGTAAACTATAACATATACATTCATTTAACAAAATAATTTTAAAAAAATCAAATTAACAACAATGTTCAATTAATAACTTAGTTTTAATACCAAGATTTCAAGAGCAAAACAATACTAAGCAAAATTATTTCTCAAATTTTGAAATTTAAATAAATTTAATTTTTATTTTAGGACTTACTCAAACAAAATATCATTTTCACTAAACCCATTCTTGCCTTGTATTAATTGCACACCTTGTAAACCTCTTGCTAAAATAAATTTTATAAAGCTTAGTTTGAGGAAATCTTAAATTGTAGCATAAACTTTGTTAAATAATAATTTTGCATTTAGGAAAAGTATTATTCAATTTATATAAAAACATTCAATTGAATCTCAGAATTATATAAACTGAAAAATTTAAAAACTTTATCAAATTTAACATTCATAAATATTTAAAGGATTTAATGAAACAAATATAATATAACTAAAGTAAATAAATGCTTTAACAGACAATGGAAATGGACTGTATGGGTATATCTAACATTCAAAAAACTTAATTATTCATGAAGAGCTTGTTTTATAAAATTGTAGATAGCTGAAAAAAAACAGCTTTTAAAACATAATTTTTTAGCATAATAAAACTGAATATATTAATCTAGAAGTTTTTGAGATTGTGTTTACAAACAAACAAACAAAAAAAAAAAACAACTAAAAAAAAGCAACTATAGTAAATGACTGCTTTTATGGGCAGAAAAGAAGGGATGGGACGTTTTTCATCTACCTTACACAATCAAACACAATAAAAAACGGTTTTTTAAATAATAAAGTTTACTTTACATTTTTGGTGTGCACTTTAACAATATGTTAATCCTTGTAATATATCAATAATATTGTAAGAGCTTACTCGCAAGGATAGGAAGTACAACTCCGTTCGCCATGCTATATTGACCTTGTGATGAAATTACACGAAACTCTCCGTATTAAATTGAATAAATGTCGAGAGAAAAGCATTTTATCTTTTTTCATCATTAGTTTGGATATAGAAACAACCTTAACCAACACCAGCTTATTAAAAAAGTTCGAAACTGTAAAAGTTCATTATCTTTCGCCAGCTTCGCTTCCAAAAATTTAGATAGACAATTCAAACCATTAAATGACAATATCCATACATATTTAAAACGTTTCACGAGTAACCTATATCACTATGTGGAGCTTTAGTAGACTGTGGTGGCCAGAAATCGAAAACCTTATTATGTAAAAAGATTTATGGTATTTTATTTAGTTATACTATGAAAACTTAGTCTCAGTGAAATTTTCGTTCTTCCAGCTGAAGTAGCTTGTGAGAGATTTTGGCCAGTTTCTAGAAAATCGAAAAAAAAACTCCAAATTTATTTTAAAAGAATTAATTTTAATATAAAACTTTCGTATCACAATTATATCAATAAAGTAACATAATTGTCTTATTAAACCTGCTCAGAATTTTCACCTAAATTTTTCTCACCTTCAAATTTTTCAACAAATTCACGGTGATCATTCAAAGGTTGTCCGTTCAATATTTTCAGGGGGTTTTACAGATGATGCTATAGCCCGTACAAAAACATTTTTTAAATTCCCTTCCCTACTTTATAAGCGTGTAGAGTTCATGGTACTTCTAAAAAAACCCGAATTGAGACCGTAAGGTCAACTTACTATGATTTACTGTATGATTTCTAGTTGGCTACAGGGGTAAGTTGACACACTGCGTAGGAAGGTTGTGAACTTTGGAATTTTCCACCAGAAATTTCCAAAAGTCACAACCTTCCTATTTAACTAATTCATCTTTCAATGCAGAATCAAGGCTATAAGCGCATGCGCATAGAAGTTATAACGTTTTTTGTGTTTTTTTACTAATTTTGTAACTTTTGTAACTATATTACTTTTTCAATTTTAAAAAGCAATAGCATTAGCTACAAGTAAACTTGAATAGATGTAGTTGTCGTATGGTTCACTCCAACCAGTCACATTTATTTCTCAATATTTCGCGTTTATGGGGATTTATAAGCCATTTTGTGAGCAAAAAGCTTTTGGGGTTAATTGGCACAATTATCGCGGGGCTAGTTGGCAACATGCGCCAACATACAACTTTTCACATTAGCCGTAAATTCGCTTAAGTTATATAACACTACAGATCTACAGACATGAGAAGTTATAAAAGAAAAGTAGACAGATCTGTAAATTCTAAAAAGGTAACAAAAAATGCTGTTGATACTATTTTTATAGAAGAAAAGTCTATTCGATCGAATCTAATATCAAAAAATATTGTTGGATAAAAATTATCAAGAGTTTTCAAAAAAAAAATGCGCTTGAAGTAGGTGCTTGATGTTGCTAAACTTGTTTCTTTTTATATGGTTTACCAACTTACCCTGAGAGTATTGGCAACTTACCACCTCCCCCCCCCCTCCCGGGATAAGTTGGCAACAAATTTTTTTTAATGTTCGACACTTGAACATGCTTGCCAAATTCATATTCCTTTGAACTGCAACTTGATAAATGCACAGAGTTCAAAAACTAAAACTGTAACCAACTAACCCCGGTCTCCCCTAGTTATATTTTTTTCTTTTAATCTTAATATTGTTAATTTTCATAACATAAAATAAGTAAATTACCAAAATGAAAAGTTACTAATCTTACCAGATAAATCCTAATTCATCGAAAAATTTGAAGTTGGAAGAGGTTTAATTTTCAACATTATAGACTCCTAATTTTCCAGAGTACTAATTTGCTGCTACACTGGTAAAGATATGAATCTTAGATTTTTATCTGCCTTATGAATACGACAATATAAGTTTAAAGAAATTGTTACTACGGTCCTGAAAATTCAAGATTTAGCTTTATAAAATAGAGTCCTTGATGCATGACATATCTTTTGTAAGCAAATTGTAGAAAAATCTTTAAAAGAAAAAATTACTTTTATATATTGTTTTCTTTTTATCTAAAAATCAAATGTCTTATAAATATTTCTTCTAGATATATTATGAGTTGAATAAATATAATTATTTCCAAATTATTGATATTAACCAAAAATTTAATTTTATTTGCAATCATAATGAAATTGACCTTTCTTAGCGTTTGTTGCATCGAACTTGCTTCAGGATATTTCTTACTGATAATTTAGCTACGCTTGTAACTATGACAATGCTAAGTACAAAAGTCACTAATGACTGTGCTGAATGTGTAGAAAACTTCAAAGCAGAAAAGAAAGCGTACATTCTAGTTTATATAAAGATAAATTGGCTTTCAAAAATGTAAGGTCACTTTATTTCTATGCTTTTAAACAAATAAAAAAAGGGAGATGTTTTAAAATATTTTTATTTGGAATTTTTATTTGAAATTATATAATTTTTGTAAAATTTGGATTGTATAACCAAAATAAAAAAAAATTAAAAAAAAAATATTTTGGTAAAATTCAAAGGCGTTTACTTTTTAAAAACCATATAGATGGGTTGTTGTACTGAGAAGTTTATTTGTAAATGCAATAAAAAGTGGAAAATATTTTTGTTAAAGGTACTGTGCTTTTATTATAATACTTTTTTTTTAGTTAACTTCTTCTTCAAAAATATTCCCAAACTGATTGGTCTAAAAGGTAAATTAAGGTTACTGTAACAAAAAAACACAACACTTTATTGCTGCTGCACTGGCTTTAAAATATATATAAACAAGATAATATCAAACTCTGATAACATTAAACAAGATAATTTTAAGCTAAGCTGGAAATTTTTCTCACAATCGAGTATATATATATATATATATATATATATATATATATATATATATATATATATAGAAAGGTGCCTATGATGGTATAGTGCCTATGATGGCATACCGATCATATTTCCAAAAATATTAGTTTTTGTGCAAAAATGATTAGACCAACATATGTTAGTAATTCATTACTTCTGGTAAAATAATGCTTTTGTAATCAACAAACATAAATTTTCGCATGTGGTGTTGTAGTTTTAATGCCCTCGTATATTTAGGATTACGATTTTATTATACATCATACAGAAGTAAAATTTTCATGCATTTCATCTGTAGGCTTTGTACATTTATTAGAATACTTATTTTAATGCTATGTGTAGAATAAGGTAGACACAGCTTGTTTTAATAAATATGGTGACTCTTTCCTATGATGGCATACCGAGGAGTTGCCATCATAGGAAAGTCTACAAAATGAATTGAAAAAAATGCCTGAAATAAATTTTAATGCGCATAAAAAGGTGATCAAGCTAATAACAAAGATGAAATACAAGAGTTTGAGTAACCAACACATTTGGAAATGAGATCTCCCCCATCAGAAGCTTCCATATGCATTGGATCTTCTGTTTCAACGAAAGGATAAGATCTAGTATACTAAAGTATTGTCCGATGCCTTTGGCAACCCCTAAAATTGAATTGAAAAAGGCACGAAAACGTGGAAAAACTGGACTTCTGAATACCACACCGGATATCCGAGAATTAAAAGATAAGGCAAAAGATAAAGATAACAAAGAAAAGGAAAAATTTGTTAAAAAAAACAAAAAGAAAGACGACTGTTGAAGAAAAATACTACAGTGAGGAGATTAAAGGAAGTAATAATGAAATGGATTTTGAATCTGATACAGCATTTTTGTATTGTTATGAACTTTATTCGCTGTCTTGCTCTAAAGAACCATGGATTTGTTGTCAAAAATGCAGTTTGTTTATGTGCAGGCATAAAGAGAAGTAGAAAAAAATTTGTGTGAACTATGCTTACAGACCAAATATTTATTTTTAATTTTGTTTTTTTGATAAGTTGTGTTTCCATTAATAAAAAAAAAAAAAAAATTCTTGTTCGTCTAATTTCTTTAAAATGTGCCATCATAGGAGCAGTTAGTTGCCTATGATGACAACTTGCATTTTTTTTTTTTAATGGTATATTCTTATAAAAAAGCAAAATAGTAAAAATTCTGAGGTTCATTATTTTTCTGCATGCTAGAGGGAATACACCCATGTCAAAAACTATTTTTTAAGTTTTCAGGTAATGAATCAGAGAAACGTTAAAATTAAGTATGCCATCATAGGCACCTTTCCCCTATATATATATATATATATATATATATATATATATATATATATATATATATATATATATATATATATATATATATATATATATATATATATATATATATATATATATATATATATATATATTTTAGCTGATGATTACCGATACGCGCGTATAGGCAATCATCAGCTAAAATACATAATGAAAGAAAAAAAAAAAACCGTTACAAAAGAAAACATTAACGAAAAACGAAAAAAAAAACAAAAAACTATAAGTATCAACAAAGTTGTCATCCTTCGCTGTATTTTCAATATAATTGCTCTTGCCAGCGGGCTATTGAGCACTCTTGAGTGAAGAAGTCTTGTAATCATATATATATATATATATATATATATATATATATATATATATATATATATATATATATATATATATATATATATATATATATATATGAAGGGTACAGGGGAAAAACGATGAGATATTGACTTTGTAGAATAAAGTCCACTAATGCGTTTTAAACGGTAATAACGTGTATTTATCATTCTTAAATTTCTTTTAATCAATAAAATTCATAGTAATATATATAAACATCCAATTAATACTGATTTAAGCAATAACTTACAGTAAAAAAACTAAAGAGAGACAATGTATGACGCCACGCTGTAAAGGGATGGGCAATTTTAAAACGCATTTTTCGTAGGATTGCCATTGTTTTTTCCCTTTCGCAATACGATATTCTAAAAGGCGACAAAAAATGCTTCTAGATATCACAAGGACAATTTTTTCAGGCAAATTTGGAATCTCATCGTTTTTCCCCTGGAGCCTTCATATTGTGAGGGCGGTAGATTTTTTATATTATGTTTATTTTTTTTTTGCAGTCAAGGGGAAGGGGAAGTTTGGGTTTAGTGTTATGTTTGGATTAGGTATATGGAGGTTGGGAACGAGGTTAGTGGTCTGGGAAGTACTTGGTTAGGTAAGGGCGAGGTTTAGGGATAGTTTGGTTAGGAATGGGCAAGGTTTAATCTAAAAGGGCTAAACTTATAATCGCCGTCCTCAGTATATTCTATAATATAATAAAACTCAACAAATGTTCTATTAATGTGTAATGGTAAGCACTCTTATATTTGTGTGACGTAAGTGTAATAGCGCGGATATGCTAAGGTGCGCGGTAAAGCATCAAACTTTTCAATAACAATATTTAACGCATATAGTAATAACAACAATAATATTAATAATCGAAATGCAAACAAAAGTACTTACTACTGGTTCTTTTTCTCTTACTTATTTTTCTTAATAAATATTCTCAAATATTCTCATCAATATATATTCTCTTAAAATTAACTCATGCAAATATCAATAAATCAATACAGATAATAACGCTTATTTAAAGTTACTCAAATATCTTTTCTTACCAATTCTTCTCGCAAGTTTCTCTTTAAAATCTTCGTAAATACTTCTCATAAAATTCTCTTTAAATCTTTAAAAATCCTTTTTTCATAAATTCCTCTTTTAAATCTCTTAAAACTCTTTTCTAAAACTGTCCTCCCAAAACTGTCTTCTTTTCTTTTTTGAGCTTTTTATAGTTTTCGGTTGTTTACCGTTTTGCTACTTATTCATCATTTATTTATATGACAGGTTGAATAAGTTTCCGTGCGTACATCTTTTCTTGGTTGTTGTTATTTTTTATTTTTCTTTTCGCTTTATCGTTTATTCATATGACAAATTCAATAAGTCTCTGTGCGTACTTCTTTTCTTGGTTGTTGTTGCTTTTTACTTTTCTTTTCGCTTTATCATCTTATTCATATGACAAATTCAATAAGTCTCTGTGTGTACGTCTTTTCTTGGTTGTTGTTGTTTTTACTTTTCTTTTCGGTATAATCGTCTATTCATTTGACAAATTCAATAATTCTCTGCGTGTACGTCTTTTCTTGGTTGTTGTTACATTTTACTCTTCTTTTCGCTTTATCATCTTATTCATATGACAAATTCAATAAGTCTCCGTGCGTACTTTTTGTTGGTTGACTCACTCTTTTTGTCGAATATTATATGCTTGAGTCGGGTAAAACTTAAAGATAATGTTTACAATTTTATCATTTTCACTCCTCACAATATATATATACATACAGAGTGCGGAAAAAATTCTGGCAATTTCGTATTTTGCTGTTTTCGGTATTGATATAATGTTTTTTAGTCATTCATTTTGATTTCATAGGGTTCTATATGAAATTTTGATACAGAAAAATATTACTTATTTTGTTTATTTTCAGTTGTGATGACGTTATGAATCGTGAAATTCCACGTGTTACAATCGTGGAGTTGTACAATGCGGGGATGTAAATGGACATTGTTCGAACGACCGAGTTTAAGCAGGAAACCATCTAAAACATCGTGAAACGCTTCAAGGACACAGGAGGAACTGTGGACCGTCTTTGAAGCGGCCGTCCCACCACTACAACTACTCCGGAAAACATGAACAAGGTGCGGTACCGAATTCGTTGAAATCCCGAGACGTCGTTGCGCAAGATGACTAAAGATCTTGGTGTCAATTAGAAAAGCGTCCGTCACATCATCAAGGAGATGCTGGGACTTAGCAGTTACAAGATCACTCGCGTTCTATTCCAGCCTCAGTAATAGTGTGGGCCGTGATCTGCGCCACCGGAAAGACACTGCTAATCTTCATTGAGAGAAACATCAATATCAACGACACCAGCTACCAGCAGCGAGCCTTCCGCGACGTACTGGACCCCTGGGCGACGGAACACTTCGGCCCAGAAGATTTCGTTCTTCAGCAGGACTGGGTGCTATTTTCTGGCTTTTGGAGCAAATAGTTCTGGCCGCCTTACTGGCCGAATCTTAACCCGATGGACTACTCCGTCTGGTCCATCCTGGAGCAAAAAATCTCGAGTACACGATAAGCCACCGTGGAAGCACTTAAAACGGCTATGAGCCGTGCCTGGGACGAGATAACGGTCGAACAATGCACGACCATCCAAAGCGCAAAAAAATGAAAAAGGCCGATGGAGATAATTTTGAGCATTTGTTTTGATTTGTTTTGTTTATTGTTTTGTTATCGCTCAAATAAACTTTGCTATTTCTCGAGTTGAATTATTTTGTTATTTATACAGTATTTTAGTGCTGTTGAAATTTTTGAAAAAATTGCCGGAGCTTTTTCCGCACCCTGTATAGACTCGATTGTAAGAAAAATCATCCAGCTTTGTTTGATAAAATGACTATTTTCTATAATGAAATGATAAAGCATTTTGTTAAAGGACAGTTTGTTGAAATGACACAAAAGCAAAGAACCAGATCTACCGGAGAGTTTTTTGAAGGCATTATGTATAATTTATTGAAGAATACTTTTTAAAACATAAAAAACTACTTACAAACATTTTCATTCGTATTTATTTTATATATTTAGATTTTTCTGTTGTTTTGTTAAAGTTGGGCAAATTTTATTTTTTTGCCCAACTTTAACGAAACAAAAAACATCCGCGAAGAAGCAAGACTTTTTTAGTTTATTAATAAAATAGTTCGGTAAAATTCAAGTGTAGCTACATGAATTTGTAATTAGGACTTCGGAGTTCGAATTAGGAATTTGTAATTAGGACTTCCTACAACCTTATCCTTTGCCGCCAAATTTATTTAAAAGAAAACCCTAACTTTCAAAACAAAGAAATGCTAAGCTTTTTGGTTTTTAAATAAGTATAATTAGTGCATAGATTTAAACTTGTATCTTTGTTTAATGGTAAAATTGTGAAAAAAGCTTAATACAACTTGCGTAAAATAAAGTATTATCATCATATTTGTCAAGTGCTATGAGTGATGCATAGCTACAAGAAATAGTCATACTTAAAGCTAACCAGAAATCGGACGCTGTTTTTGTATGTTATAGCAAATAGTTACCAGGTTCACTTGTTTCATGATGCTGTCTAGTTCTTATGCAAAAAGTAATTGACAGGTTGTTTATCATGTTCACTTACACAAAGTTTAATTTCAGTTAAAGTAATAAGAGCATATATATATATATATATATATATATATATATATATATATATATATATATATATATATATATATATATATATATATATATATATATATATATGTATATGTATGTATGTATGATTCTATAATTTATGAAATTATCAGCTAATTTTTGGCTAGAACCAGGATCTAAGATAAACACTACTGCCCATAAAAGTAGCAAATCTAGTCAAACTTTCTTTATGTTAAGTTAGATTAAGTTAAAACATGCTTATCATGTTCATGCTAAAGTATTTTTAAACCTAAGACTAAATTGAAAATAAAAATCATACAAAGTGTAGTGTAGAGTTTTTGCTTGTGTAAAAGTTTACATAGAAATATTTTTCAACATTGGCTCAAACCTTCATGGTATATAAGTCGTGACAAAACTTTTTTCAGTAATAGTTTGTATTAGTAAAAGCAAAATTGTTGTTCTTATTGTTAGTTATTATTCTTATCATTAGTATTGTTATATTTGTTAAATTATTACTAAGTTTTTGTGGTGCAGTTGTTTTTAAAAAGATTATTTCTGTTGTTAATTCTTAAATAAATAAAAATGAGCAATAGTGATTTATTTTCATTGTAAGATTGGTTTTATGTTTGTAAGTAAATATATTATCACATCAATTTATTAAGTTGTTAATTATTATCTTTTCATGTTTAATTGCAACTGCAGTAATTATGAGTATTACATAACAAAAAATAAATACTTTCTAAAAAATTTCAAGGCCTCAAGTATTTTAGGAATATTAAGAAATAAATTTGAATTTGGCCAATACCCATATCTATATAAGTTCTATATAAGATATATCACACATGTTATGAGTAGATAAATTTAAATACTATCAAGTTTTAAGTGTTTAGAACAGATGATGTCTTTAAAATTTTTAAATGTATATTATTTTTGGTTCTGTTTGTTCCTAATTTTAATCAATTTTAAGCTTAATTTCAGATTTATTTTAAAAGGCTGGTATAGTTTGTTGAAACTAAATATGTGTTTTCATAATTATGAATAAAAATTTTTTGATAATTGTAAAACTTCACATTTTAGGTTTTCATCCAGCAGTATGCCACAAGGCGCTACAGTAATTAATTAGGATATAAATAATAATACAAACTTACAAACCAGCCGGTTTAATCAATTGGTTCTTTTTTTGTTTTTTTGTTTTTTATTTCTTGTTTTTTTGTTTTTGAATATTCTTACTTAACCATTATTTTAAGTTTTTTTTTGAATATTTTGACTTAACCATTTTAAGTTTTATATGTTGACTTTGTTTATTTATGTCTTCTAAATGATAAAAATAGATATTTAACTTTGAAATTATTTAATATATGTCAACTAGAGAATCAATATATTTATATTGATTCTCTAGTTGACATATATTAAATAATTTCAAAATTATACCTCAAATATAACTAGAGTTAACTGAAAAAATAGATTTTAAGAAGCAGGTGTGTGGTATACAAATTAATGTTTATCAGAGTTTGATATTATCTTTTTTTAAACAATGCTTTTTGCTTTTTGCCTTTGCTTTTTTTAAAAGTAATATTTAAAAATTAAAATGAATTGTTTATTGGTTTACTAATTCTGTAATGATCTTTATCTCTAGAAAAAATTAATTGATATAATTCTTTCTTTTAGTGACTTTTTCATATGAATAAATTGAGTTAATTGTTTGTTTTAAAGAGATTTCAACTAGAAAAATTTAATTTTTTTAATTGATTTACTTTTAAGTTTACCAAGCATGAGTGATACTGAATCACCAGCCAAAAAAGCCAGAGTAGATGGTAACAAAGACTCTCTTGATGTTAAATGGAGAGAAGTGGTTAAAGAAATTGAGACAGCTAGTGGAAAAGAGATTCTTTTAATTGAGAATATCCCATCACAGTTGGAAATATCTGAGATTACCAAAGATTACATACTTTCTATGGATCACTTTTTGCTTGATAAGGATGTATGTAAAGGTGTTATGAAGAAGCGCAATGATTCATTAAAGGTTATCTATGAATGGCAGGGTGGTGGAACCTCATGTGGGAATCACATTTGGAATAGCGTTATGGTTCCTGATGTAAAAAAGGTAACAAAGCTCATAGAACAAGAAGAATGGAAAAAAGCATTTAGTTTGCTTTTGGGTTTGCATTTATTTGCTATGCAAGAAACTGATTGGTTGGCAGATAATGAGTTTTATATAGACTTTAATTTGTTCTGCCAATGGTTTCATGATTATAGCAATAGCTGGAAGAAACTTCTAGATCAATCTGATGATGCTCTAGGTATTGCATGTAAAAATGGAAGAGAAGGTGGCTACAGGTCTGTATTAAATAAAATCTTATTGGATTGGGAAACAGAAACAAATATATTGCTTAAAGATATCTTTGATGAATATGCCCACGATGAAAAAGCTCGAGTTAGAATCTTTACAGAGGAAGGGTTTAGTGAAAATGAAGAAGATGATGATGGTGTTGAAGATGAAAATTACGAAGAAGATTCAGAAGAAGATTTAAGTAATGAAGATGAGGAAGATGATGAATCTAACAATGAAGATGAAGCTCAACAATAGCCTTTTATCAAAAACATTAATAGTACTTTTATGATCATTTGATATATGATATACTGATATATCATTTGATATATGGTATATTGATATATCTAATATATATCAATATATCTTATGATATATTGTTTGATGCTGTAGTCCTAAAACTCTTAAATAGTTAAATAGTCTACCTTAATAAATTTGATTTAAATATTTTAGAAATGTTCTTAAAATATTTTCTAATATTTTTTTCTTTATTATATTACTCATAGAAAATTGTCTCTATATTTTTTTCTAATTTTTAATATAAAATCAAAATGAATTTGAAAAATGCATATTTTCAATTAGAGGCATCGAGCATTAATTTTCTTGAGATTTGTCTTATTCCCTTTTTTTCTTCCTTATCTATGTGTTACTTAATTTTCTTTTTGAAGTCCATTAACAATATGATATTTTATTAGATATGCAATTTTATTGTATTCAGCTATACCCTTAAAAATAATTAGAAAAGGAGTTTCCATTTATAGTAAAATCAACTAAAGTTTTAACACTTTACATTGCCTCGTGTTACATACATACACACACACATACATACATACATACATACATACACACATACATACATACATACATACATACATACACACATACATACATACATACATACATACATACATACATACATACATACATACACACACACACACACACACATACATACATACATACATACATACATACATACATACATACATACATACATACATACATACATACATACATACATACACACACACACTATATATAGAATGCTACATATCACATAAGTAATTGTTTAAGCTTTTGAAAGTTTATTTAATAACTTATACTCTTAAAATGGTTTAATAAGTTTCAGATATCTATAATTTTTTATTTAATACTCTTTTATAAGTGTTTTTATTATTTACTTTTATGTTTTATGTGTGTGTGTTTATGATATATATTTTCATGAAAATATAACTTTCCTAGGTATTGATTGGTTTGTATTTTATTAATTTGGACTGGGGTATATTACAATAATCATGCCTGGATTGACATCAAGTGAATCTTTTTCCCAAGATTCAAATATATCAAGTCCTTCTCTTGACCAAAACAATTTTAATGAGGATGATTCAACCCTCAGTCAAAGTGAAATTGCTAGTAAAACACTTAGCCCTTATGATGGTGATGTTAATAGTGATAGTACTGAGTTTACAGAAAAAAGTGACATTATAGAAACTTCTTTCTCCAGTGAATTGAACCTGAGCCAAAAATCTTTTAATAAAAATGATCATGTTTCATCAAACTTAGCAAGTCCTCCAACATTATCAGATAACCAAGATGCTTCTAGTGAATTAACTAGTCCTGATAACACCAGCACTGTTTCCAAAGAAAAAAAGGTCTTAAGTTCAATTATTTTGTATTTAATTGACTTCATTTTAATCTTAACTCATACTGCATATATCCTAAATGTATTATTTAATTTCAAATGTAAACTTTAAGCTATAAAACAAAGTTTTAAAAAATTATTTCAAACCCGTTTTAGTCTTGTTTAGCCTGACATTCAATGTACCCACATTGAATTGTTCATGACCTGACATTGTAACCTTAAAAAAAATTCTTGATTTGTTTAGGGAACTGACAGGCGTATTTCAAATCGTGTCACTGCAAAACCAAATTACTTTGATGCTTCACCTATTGTAGCAGTTTCTTCATTTAAATCAATATCACCTCAAAATAAATCTCAATCATTCATTGATTCAGATATTGATGATGATGGGTATTATGTTTTTGTTAATTATTTGAAAAGTGTCCCTTGTCTCATGTTATATACAATTGTATCTTTTTTACATTAAAAAAATACAGTTCTCATATTTTGAATAATTTATCTATAATTTGATGATTTAAAAAAAAAATGTTCAACTGAAATAAAGAGCAATCAGTGTAAAGGCATGTCTTTATATATGTTTTTTTAGTATATTATGTTATAACATTGCTTTTAATATCTATGTTGTTATTAGTAATTTTTTTGATTTTCATGCACAAAAGATTATTCGTCTAATTTTATATCTTTTTCGTTTTACTTTCAGTGAGAAAACTTTGGTAGAAAAAGATGAGAGTAAATTTAAGAAGCCAACATCCCTTCCGAAGAAGAAGTTAAGTAAGATCCCTCTAGATGTGAAAGTGGTAAGTTATGTGATTTTCGTAAATTTTTTTTTTTTTTGAGTGCTTTGTAAGATCCTCTACATTGGAAAATTTTTTTAAAAATATTTAATTAACCTTCAAACTTTTTTATATTTCAAAGTGAAAAAATCTGTTCTATAAAAGATAAACCTAAATGTTTTCAGAAATGTTTAATGTTTAAGTTTCCATTATCACACAAAATGTTTTCCGTGTTTAACTAAAGAATGATGGTTTCACTTATTAAGAAAATTAATTTTTTTTTTCAAATTAATTTTCTTAAAAGTTATGTTTAGTAGTGTTAGTTTTTGCAATGCTTGCAGAACTATTAGACTGATGTATGATCCTGCTAATGAGCCTGTTTTAGAATATTAGTTATTGATAAATTGTTTGAGCTATAAATTTTTTCAAGGTCAGGTAAATAAAATTAAAAAATAAGCTATGAATCAGAGTTTTTGTTTTGATTGGTGTCTAAGAAGATAATTTTGAGAGTTGAAAGGTCTTTCTAAAAGTTTAAAATATCTTGGATTATAGATTATATAGAACTTTTAATATCTTAAACATTTCTTAAAAATATTTTACAGATGTTAATTGGATCATTCTTGACAAAAACATATTATGCCTAAATTTTATTGATCCAAACAAAGAATTTTTTAGGAAAACAAGTTTTTTATAATTTGTTTAGAATATATACTTTATATATATGATGTATATATTATTAAAGATATAATTTTGTATATATCATGTATATGTTATAATGAATATTTAAAACAAACCCATAAATAAATTAAAAAACAAAAAAATGAAAATAGCACAGAGCTTTAAAAAAAGTATCTATAGAAATTTAAGCACTTAAATATTATTCTTGATTATTTTCAATTTTATATTCTAAACCTAAATTTTTTTTTTACACAATTACTACCTCTTGAGTTTTTATAAACATATTGTCAGTCTCTAGGTATAATGAGGAGAAAAGTTTTTAGATTTGCCAAATTTGTTCAGGAAATCGTTTTTCAATTTAACCAAGATTACTCAAGATTTTTTTGCGAAATCTCTGAAAAGTGGTTACTGCAGTGTTTATTGCAGAACTCATAAAGGAAATATAAAAATGAAAATCAGATTTTTTTAATTACAATTATTAGTTTGATGATATATCTTATATATCTTTGTTTATTTTTTATTTTCTTCAACTTCTAGAAAAAAGTTAACGTTAGCAGCAAAAGAGCAAAGGTTTCAATGGATTCTGATCAGTCATCTTTATTTGATATTGTAAAAGGAGGCAAAAGTGCATTAGCTGTAATTATAATTTATGATAATTATTAGTAACTATTGTTAATATCTTTAGGTTAATTTTGAAAGGATTTAACTTTCTAACAATGTTCACATTCTATGCAAAACTAGGATTTTTATATATTTCAAAGGTATACCTAAAGCTGTATGCTTTCATGATAGTTGTAAAACTTACATCTTAATAATTTCTATTGTTTTTTAAAAGAGTTTCCTTGCAGTGTTTGGTTAAAATCTTACAGTGATCTGATTACTGAAAGTAGTGAACTTTAAAAAACTTTATCATCCAATATATTAAAATGATCTCTTAATTCTCTCTCTGTGATTAAAAGACACCAACATTGTATCATAATATTTTTAAAACTGGCTACAACATTTAAAAAAGTACTTTGTTTCAGTATGTTATATTCTTTCATTGTTTGTATATGCATTAATGTTTCTTCTTTGGTTTGTACATATAAATGTTTCTTGATGCAAATGTAATGTACTACCAAATATATATGTAATAGCTTTTATTTTTGTTTTTGAGAGTGTCATTGATGATTGGATTGATAACTACAATCAAAGTAAATCAGATGCAATGGTGGAACTTCTGCAATTCTTTGTGGATTGTGCTGGTTGTAATGGTAAGTTATAAATAAAGCATAAACTTAATGCGTCGAAACATTAAAAAAAAAAAATCAAAATATCATCAAATTAAATGTAACTCATGATATTAACAAATATTAGCAAATTTTATATGATGTTTTTAAAGCCATTCATTCATTTACTTGTTTATGAATAGTCTACATTTTATACTGGTTTATAAATTGACCCTGTATATGTTGACCTTTTGTTTTTAACTGAATAGAGTTGTCTAATGTTTTATAATCAATGTATAAAAGTTGAGGTGTATTTCCTATAGCTGTCTTTTTTCAACAAGTAAAAGCAGTGTTCTTGAATTTAATTAAACAAAAATATAAAAATTTGTTTTAAAAAATTTTTGCATAATTTTTTTGCTATCAAAGCCATTGCTATCATCCTCTGTATTTTTTATTTATTTACTTTTTGAAAAAAAAGGACCCCCCATTTGTTTACAAGATATTACTGAAAACTGAAAAAAATTAGTTTTTAAACTTTTGCACATTACAAGTAGAATAGGAGAATTAGTAAAAACAAAGAATTGCTTGTCTCATAAATGAAAAAAAAAATTACTGTTATGCTATTGTTGAAAGTAAAAGTGTTTTCATTTCAAAAAAATGCAATCCTCCCATTAAGTGCCTTAACTATGAAATATTTAAATAATTATTTTATTATAGTTTTTTTTAGATATTTCATCATATGCCTGTTTTACTCAATAAAAGTTGTGCTCTCATGACACCACCAGCTCTTTTCCAACCAGCTCTTTTTTCTTTGGATGTCCTTGTTGTCAAAAAAATATTTCTGCATTAACAAGATCTTTTGATTTTAATTGAATAGATCTAATTGTTACAATAAAGTCTTAGAACTTAGCAAAAGTATTTTGCTAAGTTCTTCAATTCAACCTTTTTGGATAATCAGCCTGTTTTTATTTCGATATAAATTTGGCTTTCTCCTTTCTCTAATCCTGCACATAATTATGATTGACTTTCCTTTCTAACTGCCAAGTTGTTATATTCCTCTGGATACTTAGTCAAAATGAGTTTAAAATTTGTGTAAAATGTTAAAAGTAGTGTAAAATGATTTTTTCTTTAGAAAAAATGTCTTATATTTTTTTTAGCGATGTAAATTTCTAACAAAATGTAAAATATATATTAATGTATGTCAGTCACCTGCTGCACTCCAATACATTCGCTAACCTAATGCATTTTTTAAACTAAAAAAAAAAATTGAAAAATAACTGTGATAAGAAATTTAGCCTGTGCTAGGTTGAAATTCAAGGCTAAATATCAATTTGAAATCAATGTGTTCCTTTTTATTTATTATCATCCTTATAACTTCATATCATTCAAAGATATAAACAATTTTTTGAGCAAATTGATGTCATTAAAAAATCCTAATAACGTCATACCATGTGACTATGTCAAGCATTTTATATATTCTTTTTGAATTGTCTTTTCAGCACAGGTTACTCCCTCCATGATTGAGGAAGATTCAGTGATGGTGATTCGACATCTGACAGAAAACTTTGGTGAACAAGCTGAAGAATATCCACTTATAATAAATAGACCGGAGTTCAAAAAGTTTAAAGTTTGTTCTTAGCTGTTAAATAATTAATTTCTGATATTTGCTTTTTATTGCTTCAGATTATTGCTTTTTATTGCATCATAGCTTATCTAATTTTGGTGAGGTTGTTTTAAACATATAATAAGTTAAATTTCAAAAAATACTAGAAAATTTCTAAAATTTAGCATAAGATCTTTTTGTTTAACTAAAACATGTTTTATAATAATTTTTTTAAAGGCACATTTTTCATTGTTCATTATACAATTGGTGAATCTGTGTCAGCACAACATCATCTATGATGATGATATGATAGTTGTTCTTGTCAATTGGATTGTTGCATTATCCTCATCCCAAGTGCGAGCTTTTCGTCACACAAGTACCTTTGCAGGTTAACTAATATTGAAATTTTTTTAATTTTTTTATTTTTTTAAAAAAGATTAAAATTAAAAAAGATTAATTGTAAATTAAATCAACCAATCAAATTTCTAATTTATCCTAATCAATCAAGTTTCTAATTTATCCTAATTTTCTAATTTAAAAAAAAATAAAACAAAAAAAAAAAAAATAATTTTCTTGAAGAATGCAAATCAAGTCTAAAAAATTTGTTCATAATTATTTTAATAACAATGGCTATGATTCCAATAGAATGAATTGCAATCCCAGTAGGATGAACTGCGATTCCAATAGAATGAACTATGATTCCATTAAAATGAACTATAATGCTCTTTGAATGAACTAAACAAAATGATAATTTAAGTTAGATAACAAGTTAAATATTTTAGTTATTTTTAAGTAAAATCATTTCAAGATACTTTTAAAATTCAATTTATGATTCTATTCATTTTAAATAATTTGCTGAAGGGAAAGAAAAAAAAAAAAAAGTTGTATATGGAAATACAGTGATTAGTAATAAAAACTTGAAAATAGTAATTTATGTATAGTTTAGTTTATGTTTCAGGTCTGAAATTGATGACTGCTTTAATTGATGTGGCTTTGAGAGTTGGAGTTGAGGTTGATAATACTCAGGTTTGTCATTTTCCATGTCATATAATACATCTATTATTAGTTTTCAAAAATTTATTTAAAAATTACTAACACTGAGAATTTAATTTTTTTTTTTTTAATATTTCAGAGGCAACTGGATAATGAGAATCAAATAGCTGTTGCAAAACGATCGCGAGAAAAGGTGGAAAAACTCAAAAAAAGGCGAGAAGAGGTACAAATTGTACTATAAACTGGTTATTGAAAAGACTATTTGATTACATTTAAGCTGCATTTACATTATAAGTGTTTGTTTTTAATTCTTAACTTTTATTTGAAGTCTTACAATAATTGGTGTTGGTTAATTACAATAAAGTTTAAAAATATTATTTTTAAGTATTGCAGCTATTTTAATAATATGTTGTTCAAAGTATATCTCAAATCTCAAAAGAGAGCAGTTAAAAATATTGGCATGAATGATCATTTTTTTGTCAAATTCAAAATGATTTGCGCATAAAATTTATGCTTGTCAATATCAATGTTAAGTTTGTTTTAAAAGTGATAAAAGTAAACAACAAAGTGAATTTCACACCATCTAACAAAGATAAGAAAAAAATAATATGTTGTAATATCACAAACATAGTAACTAGAAATAATAAATATTAAAAAATATTTTTTGCAACAGCCATGACACCATTAATTTGCACTATTCCAATATAAGTACACTTAACCACAAAATTAACACACCGCTTATAAATTCCGACTTATTTTGAAAAATATTATGTATTTCCTGGATTTATCAATCACAAAGATGATAATAGTGTTTATTGCTATGCCTTTTATAGGTTTTATTCTATTTCCCTTATTTAATTTTGAAATTATAGTAGCTATTCATAAGTAGCATGTTTTGCTGTAATTAAACCTCACTTCTAAAAGAAAAGTATGTATTGGTTTTAAATTGTTTTAACAGTAGAAAAGATAACTGTCATTTGAATAACGCATCTATTTGCAATGCAGCATTCTAGATTAATTTAAGTTGTGGTGAATGTGTTGCAAATTGCTACTTTTTCCAATGAAGGATTAATGAATCGCAAACTTGTTAGAAGATTTGGATTATCTCATACAACAGTCTGTAGGGTTCTACAATTCTATGTAGAGACCAATAATCATGCTAGACGACTTGGCCAAGGCAGACCACAAGCTACGAATGCAGTGGAGGACAGATTTTTAATGCTTCCAACACTGAGAGAACGGTTCACTACTACACAAAGTCTCCAAATACAACTTGCTGAGGTTCAAGGAGCTGCTGTTATTCAAGATACCATAAGAAGAAGACTGCGGTTTAAGTTTACAACCTCAGGCACCTCATGCTTATGATCCCAGATTGTCTGTAGACCACTGAAGAAACAGACTGGCTTTTGCAAGAAGGCATATGAATTGGCAAATACATGATTGGGAGTAGGTCTAATTTGCAGTAAAGGTTTTGCCTTATAAGTTCTGATTGGCGCCTAAGAGTGTACAGAAGACCAAATGAAAGATATTTCGCTTGTAACATTTAAGAAAATCTTTAATAGCTTGCACAGAGCTTTTTATTGTTGATGCTAGATGTCTGACTTGTCTACGATACATAGCAGACATTTTAGAACCTTTTGTGGTACTTTTTGCACCGTATATTGGAGATGGCCTCCTTATGTAGGATAATGCTAGATTACATATGGCACATATTGTTACTGAATGCTTAAATAATGTTAATATTGAAGTTTTGAAGTGGCCAGCTTGCAGTCCAGATATGAAACCAAAAGAGCATCTTTGGGACATAATTGGACGCTGTGTTAGAAGCCAACACCCTTCACCCAACAACCTAGATGAGCTGTGACAAAGTCTTATCCGCATGTGGAAAGATATGAAATGATTAGATTTCTCAAGAAATTAAAAAATTTCTAATTGAAAATATGCCACAACACTGTCAGATTGTAATAGCTTCAAGAGGTGGTAACACTAGTTATTGATAAGTCAAAAATGTTTCAATTTAACCTGTATTAGTGTGCATAACAATAATAATCATTTTACTTTATTTTGTTAAATAAGCCATATTTTTTGTTTTAGCTTTTTTTTTCATCATCCTCAAAGTCAATTTTATTATCATGGAAATAATTGTGTTCATGTGTTCTATTCTTAACATGCTTGTCAAAATATATAATATTAACAACAATTAAAATAAATTGAAATATATAAGTGGTGTGTTAATTTTGTGGTAAAGTGTATAAAGAATGAATTTGTAGTTGTAGTTCTTTTTAATGTTAAACTCTTTTACAGTTAAAGCAGAATCAGGAACGGCTTGAAGATTTGATGAATCATATCCTTAATTCAATATTTGTTGCAAGATATAGGTAATCATTTTCTTGAAATTAATTTTCTTTAGAATCTACCCATTAAAATTCTTCTTTTTTTTTTTTTTTAATAAACAACATAGTTTTATGTTGTTAATATGAATAATTAAAAACGTAAACTGATGTTGTCCTATTTAAAATTGTGATGTTTTTTTTTTTATGAATAAAGTTTAATTTGTTTTTGGTAAAAAAAATTTTAATTTAAATTAAAGTTGATTTTTTTTTTTTGATGTTTAATTTTTGACATAAAATTAGAATATGGTCCACTCTGTTAATTTTGTAGAATTAATTCTTAACAATAAAATGTTGACACGAGAGTTGCTAATATCGTTTTTGTTTAGAAATTTGCAAAAACAAGTAAATACATTATTACACCATCAGTTAGAGCCTTGTAAAAAAAAAAAAAAAAACTGATGTTTTATTTCAGTGTCTCTGGGATTAAAATTCCTACACAAAAGAATACTTGACTGGCATGAACAAAAATGGTAGTCAAAGTTGACAGACAATAACAGTAGGGACTTCATGAATAACAGTAGGGATCTCATGAATAACAGGCCAGGGTGTGACCTACAAGTTGAAAATATTACATAAGACTTGGCTCAGAACTACTAGTGAATAAATACTAGATTAAAATATTTTTGAAGAATTTTGCTAGTTTTTAAAGAAACTTTTAAAAGTTATTTCAATTAATAATAATAATGATAATGATGATGATGATGATGATGATGATGATGATGATGATGATGATGATGATGATGATGATGATGATGATGATGATGATGATGATGATGATGATGATGATGATGATGATGATGATGATGATGATGATGATGATGATGATGATGATGATGATGATGATGATGATGATGATGATGATGATGATGATGATGATGATGATGATGATGATGATGATGATGATGATGATGATGATGATGATGATGATGATGATGATGATGATGATGATGATGATGATGATGATGATGATGATGATGATGATGATGATGATGATGATGATGATGATGATGATGATGATGATGATGATGATGATGATGATGATGATGATGATGATGATGATGATGATGATGATGATGATGATGATGATGATGATGATGATGATGATGATGATGATGATGATGATGATGATGATGATGATGATGATGATGATGATGATGATGATGATGATGATGATGATGATGATGATGATGATGATGATGATGATGATGATGATGATGATGATGATGATGATGATGATGATGATGATGATGATGATGATGATGATGATGATGATGATGATGATGATGATGATGATTATTATTTTATCATTATTGTTAAAAAAATTAGGTTCCTTGAAAAGCTGACCTGTTTAAGGAGTACTAAAAATAATGACTGTTGCTCAGTCTGAATATGATTACAACATTTCTGGGTAGGTATACCAATCCCTTTGGTTTTCAGTCAATCATGATGTCCTAAAGGAAATTTAATCTTGTTCCGGCTCAATTTATCCATAAGATTTGCCAATAAATAATAAGTTTGTCATAATACACAGGAAAAAATCAGAATTTTGTTCTGATTTTCTCCTGTGTTTTATGAGTTATCTAGCCTTTAACACATACATTTTGCAGCATTTGATCAAGTTTGGATGTAATTTTCCTATATCTTAAATTAAATAACAAATAGTTTGAAATCAAATCATAGGCTCCTTATATATACAATACTTGTACGAAGCATGTGTGTCAGTGGACAAATGGAAAGAGAATCTGCCTAAAAAGTAGATTACCAATTATTTAGAGAGAACAGAAAAACCATTTCAATGACTGATATATTTGGATTGTTAATATCATTGGGATAAATCAAAATAATTGTAACAAGTGGTCATATTCTGATCTACATTCAATGAGGAGACCTGTGTCACAGTTGTATCTTATACCCATTCCACCTTTCAGTGAGCTACGACAGCTCTTAGAGGATAACTACAATAAGATTGAATACTGCAATAAGATTGAATTAAAAAAATACATTAAGCTATTTTGATTTTCAATAAGCAACCTGAGTGATAAATGGCATTTATTCTGTATCCTAAAAAACTTCAGCTGATAAGGAAAAATTGCTATTTTTTTGGTTTAAGGTCAGAAGGGAACAGACTTTACATTCAAAACAGCATAATTTTCTGACTCATGTTATTTTTAATTAAAATAAAAATTATTCTTTAACAAATATTAAATGTATCATTATTTATAATATTTTATAGTTTTTCTTTATTTATTCTTGTACATTCCAATATTTCACTTTCATATAAAACTTTTATATGAGGAATGTTTGCTATATTGCTTTGTTTAGAGATATTCGTCCTGAAATACGATTACTCTGTTTTTCAGAAATGGGAATATGGATGAACAAATACAGGTAATTAAAATGCTTCTACCATTTAAGTAAAGCTATTTTATTCTTTGTACTTTTATAATTTAAAGTATTCTGTGTTTTTTTTTTTTTTTTTTAATTTGTTTAACAACGATTTTGTATTTTGATTTACTTTTCTCTTAGTCATCATTTTCTACCATTTAAGTAAAACTATTTTATCCTTTGTACTTTTATAATTTAAAGTATTCTATGTTGTTTTTTTTTAAATTTGTTTAACAACGATTTTGTATTTTGATTTACTTTTCTCTCTTAGTCATCATTTTCTTGAAAAAAATTTAAAGTATCTCGGATGGACACTTTATGATAAGGTGACTTTTTTTTTTTGAAACTAATCCATTTTGAAAAAAAAACTTCTTTTCTACGATATACAGTAATTAGGTAGCAAGAACAATATTATTTTAATATTAGAAATTTTTGAAATAAGGTTTTGTTTTTTTTTTAAAAAAAATTTTCCTTTGTAATAATTTTACTTTTTTTATTTTTTTCTGATTTTTTTTTATAATATTTATCAAGTTTTCCAACTTAACTGCCAAATGATGACAGATCATTTGGCAGTTAAGTTTAAAAAACTAAGATAGAGTGTAACATGGTAACGAGAAATCTGGTAATAATGTGGTAATTACAACAAGGTTAGAAAAAATTTTATGTTCATAATGCGGGAACAGTAATATGGGCATGGTAATACTGCTATAGTGGTAACAGATCTGTAGTTAATTCTGCGGTAACGGTAATCAACTTTTCACACAAATTTCGATGTGCCTTTTTGTTAAACTGTTTTAACTAAACTGTAAGCGCCAAATATTTTTTTGCGATCTTCAATTAAGTTTTTATTTCGGTCAAAGACAATGAAAGTTGTTTTTTTATTTTATATTATTTATCTTCTTAAATTTGATAAGTTAGTGCAAGGAGATAGTAACACACATGAAACGTTCCAAAATTTAAAATTAACTGTAAAAATCAGTTAAGCAATCTATTTCAACAAGGTGGGATTCTCAACTCAATGTTGCAATCAGTATCAACAAATATTGAAGGTATAACAACTTCGTTAGCAAGAGAACAAGATAAAAAAAACTTCAAAGAAAATTTGATCTGAATTTGAACAAGATTTCATTCAAAGATGTCATCATGGTGTTAACACCATTTGATATTACTACTAGACATCTTTCAATAGACAAAGAATGTTCTAAGCAAATGATTGCTGGAACTAAATATCAAATAACAAAACAATTGCAGGTATTGGCTACAGATAGTAATATCATAAAATAGTTTAAGATACATTTAAATAATATGTTGAAGTGTTATTTTACAATAAATGAAATGCATAGAATTGCAACTCTTTTTGATCCAAAATTTAAAAAAGTTGTTTAAAGAGTTTAAGAGTTTAAGCAGCATAATAGATGAATTGCCATGCAAGTGAATTATTTGGCATTGACATAATCATATTTAATGTGTATGTAAATAGACATGGCTGTATACATATTTTATTGACAAATGATATTTTTTGTAGGTGTCTGAGGTGCGTCTTGAAGTTTTAAAAGTGTTACATGATTTATATAAAAATGAAAACTTGGTTGAACAATTGATTTTGTTTACAGGAAGGTTCAAGGTAAACAAATTTTAGTTCTTAGGTCATAAAATTTTTTAAATTTGTTATTTTAGTTTTAAATTTGTTATTTTAGTTTTAAATTTGTTATTTTAGTTTTAAATTTGTTATTTTAGTTTTAAATTTGTTATTTTAGTTTTAAATTTGTTATTTTAGTTTTAAATTTGTTATTTTTAATTTTAAATTTGTTATTTTTAATTTTAATGTTATATCAATTGATTTTGCTGATCTTTTGACAATCAATTTTCAATAAAAGAGTAATATTTTTAAAAATTTTATATATTATAAAAGTTTAACATTTTTTTTATGGAAAAGAAAATATAAAATCTATATAATTAAAAAAAGAAAGTTCTTTTTTAGAGTCGCCTGATTGATATGACACTTGATATTGATACTGATGTTGCGGTAGAGGCCATAAAGATTGTTTCTATACTTTACAAGTGAGAACTTAAGCATTTAAAAAACAATAAATTGTATTTAGTGTCAGTCATTGTTGTTGGTAGTTTAACAATTTTAAGGAAAAATCTGAAAACACATTGTTTTTTTGTTTTTTCTATGAGATGGCATGAATAATTAATAATACTTTAGGTATGGTGTTCTTGATACAGAGGAGTGTAGCCTTGTAGAGCAACTTGTTTTTTGTGACCAACGCAAAATGGCACATGCTGCTGGGGAATTCTTAACACTTCATATTGTTCAATTGTCTTTAGAAGCAACTCCAACAAAAATGAAAAAAGGTTTTTTATTGTTATTTTAATATTTAGCTTTAAGCAGTACCAGTTTGCTGGATAAGTTTAAAATCTATTTCTTATTTATTGGTACTTACCATTATGCATAGTAATCATAAAAATATATTGAATACATACTCAACAAGTTCAAGACTCAAAAAAAATGCACCAAATTTATTTTAATTACAAGGTTATTTATAAACTAAAGACCTTTTTGCTTAAGGTACTTAAGTCTCATTTTTTTCAAAGTTAAAGCAAATAGCCATTGTTATTTTTCTTATTAAGCTCTATGTACTGTATAAATAATGGAAACTTGTTTATGTACCTAAGTCCCCTTTGTAAGTAAACCAAAAAATAGAAATAGCAACTTTTGTGAACAAAAGTAATTAAGTTCACAGTTTTAATGCTATAAGTTCTCAACTTCGCTAATTCAACATTTTGTTCAATTGATGAAAATTAATCTAAACCAAAGAAGAAAAAAAAGGGCACCATCAAAATGGGGGGGGGGGGGGAATCAAATTTGCTAAAGTTAGAAGTAATAATTTCATTTACATTTTTAGTTTTAAATACTTGTATTTAAATTCAGTACAAATCTAGGTCATGAGTCGGAACAGAAAAAGATCTAAATTTCTAAGATTGTTGATTGTCAGATCTAGGACTGTTAGGCAGCTACTGTCAGACTACCATTAGGCTGTTTGTAAGAATGTCATGTATTTTTAGATTATGCTTAGATCTAGCTACTTAATTAGTATTAAGCTTACTGTTATTTATAATAGTGTTTAAGGATTTTATTTAATGTAAAAAAGATGAAAGAAACCTGCTGCTGCCTTTAACTGGTATTAGACAAGAGTACTATAAAAGACAACTTTGGATACATAATTTATAATAATTATAATTTGTGAATCATAATTTGTGTATTCATAACAAAGTAAGTTCAGCAAAAATGTATTTGTATGCAGCCAAAGGCCCTATGAAGTGATCTCTTGTCTAGATCATTATATTTCTACACTTGGTAGTTCCATATTAATTCTTGTCTTGTTTATGGACAACTGCTTGTTACCAAATAAGTATTAGTACATTTTTCATATCTGCCAGGTATTGTAAACAAAACTCCCTTTCTGACAACAGTGTATGTCAGTGTATATCCATTATATATAGGCAAAAGCGGGTTCTGGGACATGAGCATGAACACCGATGCAAAACGCAAAATAAACGCTTCAATTTTTTATGTAAACAATGTCTTAAACGCCGATTTTTCAGTATTCAAGGATGATATTGATTGTTTTTCACTTTTAAAAAGCGTGTATCCTTTTAAAAATGGTTTCTTCAAAATTTAAAGCCTTGTTCTCCTATGTCTTTTATCATCTTTTGATCTGAGTGTTATCACAAGCTTGTTGTGTAGTGTCCAATGGCTAAGGTTCTGTGATCATTCAATAGGATTCTTTTGTCATCGTTAGCGCTGAGTGCGACTTTGTTAATTTCTTCGCTGTAAACGTCGTGAAGATGAGATCGGAAAACGTTCATGGTTGCAAGCTTTTCTTGTTTACCCTTCAAGCAGTCGTAGTAGTCTTGATGAGTGAGATGATTTTTAACCACGTTCTTTTTGACTCCTTTACATTTTTTGTGCTCTTGATCTTCTTTTTCAATTTCTTCAGGGATGTAGTAAGAGTAGAGTTTGGGTCGAAGCCCAACAAATTGTGTGATTTGCTTTCCACCTGTTTCATCTTTAAACATGCCAATAACCTTTTTATTTTCGTCTACTTTGAAACCAACGTTTTGAATGGCAGGATGATCTTTAGGAAAGTCGCTCGTATCAAATTTTCTTTTTACATCATCAGCAATGTCTTTATAGAAATCTTCTGTTTCAATTTCATAAATGAGTCGGTATCGGTCATGAGTAATTTTGCTCGATCACCGTATTTTGGTTTCATGTAGTCGTAATGGTGTTCAAACATGAGAGTTTTGCTTAGGTCGAGGATGCTCATTCCTAAGTAAACGGGTTTATCGTAAGTGACTTGTGTTTTCTTCATGTGAATCGCTACTAGTTTTTCATCAAAAATGGTGTATCGATTATATCTTGGTTTTTTGGATAATTTCAAGACTTCTTTTCTTGTGGTGACAAGTTTAATATCAACATTCTTTAGAATATTTTCCATGGTTTTTCCAAAGACAGAGTTGTTCATGAGTTTGAAAAATTCCTTCTCAAATTCGTTGGTAGCTCTTGTTCTCTTTTGGGTGTTGCCATCGATGTACGATTTCATGAAAGGTTCTTCTTCAAAGGTGATTCCACGATGAATTTTGGTGATGACAAGACCAAGTCGTTCATAAAGTGTTAGGTTTTCATGATGAATGACGTAATTTTTTTTATGGTTTAAATTAGGAACCAGCTTGTTGACTTTTCCAATTTTTAACCTTTCAGGAGCTAAAGGGTAATCGTTGTGTAAATCGTGAAGCTCTTCAGGATAGTTAAAATCAACTTCGAGAATGCATGGCATAGATTTCCAATTTTTAAGCTCTTCATCATTCATCCATTTGAATCCTCTAACGGGAAGAGCTTTGCTCATAGCCCATCCATAAAGGTTGTTAGCGTCCTGGTATTGAATGAATTTAGAGGGCTGTGAAGGGTCATAGTCTGGCATGTATTTGTTGTTGGCAGTTCCGAGTCGGTTAGAGATCATGCATATTCCACCACATATTCCTTTTTGGATCATGTTGAGCATATCGATATCGGTTATCAAGTCCAGCTCAATTTTAGTTTCCTTTAACATGGCGTCCCAAGCCAAACCAGGAGAGGTGTAATACCAAAGAGGGTCAAGACCATAATATTCTATGCAAGTGTCTCTAAAATTTTCAAACACATCAGCAAGATTAAGAACGTCGGACTTGTTGTACAGCTCGTGGTAATCTCTAAAGGTTTTGCATCCAAATACGTTCCAAACTTTTTGCGCATGCGCGTAGTCTTCATCGCTGATGTGTTTATCGTTTAGTCTGGAATAAAAGGCTTCTTTGGATGGCAATTGAGTTTCAGAGAATTTTTTAATCGAGTCCACCCATTCGTAAGGGTAAACTCCTTTTCTTAGTAGCAAATCTCTTTGTTCTCCGCTGTAGAATGAATTTAGATGTTTGCACATGATGTCTCCTTTTTTAGATCTTCTAGAAGCGCAATCTTTACAATTGGCTTTGCATTTGCATTTTTTTCCTTTTTTATCAAGATAGTCCTTTTCGCATGTCTTAGGGTCTAATTTAGAGCACTCCTCACACAAATCTTTAACAAGGTTGTCAGTCAAATCTTCTAAAGGGCTTGACATGAACCTGTAGCTGTCAATGAACCTCAAATCTCTATACACTTTTTTCGGTTTTCCTTTCTTATCAATCGAATCTCTCACTTTGATGATTTTTGAGAAGCTGATGTATTTTTCTTCGCTGTTGGGTATGCAATTGAGTTTTCCGTTTTTTCCGCCTAATTTCTTGATGAACAAATGGCTGTCGTAGCCAGACAAGTTATGGAAGACAACAGGTATGAATATTGGAATTTTATAATTAAAGTTGCATTTGTTATGAGCAGCTCCACGGTACTTTCCAGTCAGATGACAGTGATCCCATACTTTGTCACCGTTAAGATCCTTTTTGCAAATGTGACATTCAGTTGCAGCTTCAAACTTCTTCTTATCCTCATCAGTCTCTATTCTATTTTTTTCCGTGAATAACTGTCGTCATAAATCTTTATAAAGTCATCTTCAATACTGGTGACAAACTTTTTACCTACGTCATCGTCTTCGCTTTTGGCTGTATACTCAGATTTAATTTTAAAACCATCAGGTCCTACGATGTAATAGCAGAAGGAGCTTGGAACATGCTTTTGGTATTTTTTGGTGTACGATTCTTTACTATCATATTCAGTGTTGTCATCGATAGGTTTGATGAAACTTTCAAAGTCGGCAAGGACACAGTAAGGAACTCTCATGGTGTTGTTGAAGTTTTTAAACTGAACAGTCGACCCTTCTTTTGGGAGATCGATTCTCATTGGAGCGTTATCGTAGCAGTATTTTCGATGGATTTGAAGCTTTTCTTCTAGGTCATAACCATGCATGCAATTTCTACAAAAATGAAGTTTTCTTTTTCCTTTTGTTGTTGAGGAACCGGCAAACCGGCTGAAATTATTAATGAGGCAGTAATGGCTGTTTTTTTCATTTGAGATGAGCAGCAAATCGATATTATGCTTTCGACCATGAAATTTTTCGATATTTGCAAAGGTTGCAGTTTATTCTTTTCATACTCAAAGACGTTCACGCTAATATCCAGATTATTTTTCTCAAACTTTTCGACATCAGTCACCTTTAGAGGAAATTCCATTCCTTCCCAATGGAGCTCTTTCGATTTTTCAATCAACTCATTATCAATTCTTTCATTATGCGTATTTTTCATGTTAAGAGCTCTGGTTACGCACCACTTGAAGCATTCATTGTTGTTGTTTTCCATGTTGACAATGGCCTTCTTGTTTTTCAACTTGAGAGGTAGCTCCATGTAAGAAGAGCCATTAAAAGGCTCATAATCAGTAAAGCTAATGTCCATTCTTACAATCTTTGACAAGACGCAATTGGATCCCATCTTGTTGTAATTAGCACTGCTTTCCAAGATTTTTTCTTCCATTTCAGTCATGAGCGCTCTCACATCTGTACCCTTGAGTAATCTTTCCATGTAGGATGAGAAGTTTGCCGGCTGAGTAGTTTCCTCACCTGTTAAGATGCTCACGCGAGTCATTTCACAAACAAGAGTAATTTTTACCTTTGTGTTTCTTTCTCCTGCCATGGTTTGAATAACAGATTCTCTCACCAAGTTTAAAAAAGAAACAATATCTTGATGTCGAGAAGATGGTTCATAAGAAAACAGTCTGGTGGAGCGCTCTGCTGAATGCTTAGTCATATCAAACTTTATGGTGTAAGGTTTTTCACGCGGTTTAGGAGCAATAGGCAGCTTTTCAGCAGGACTTGTATCAGACAGTGTTGTAACAGGAAATGCAACATCTTTGAACGACTTGATTGTTTTTTCCACTCCGCTTTTTACGCTGCTTACTGCATTTTTCACCGTGGTTGGAACGTATTTGTATGCAAAACCTTTAGAGATTACCACGAGCTGTACAACAAGTCCGACGTTCTTAATCTTGCTGATGTGTTTGAAAATTTTAGAGACACTTGCATAGAATATTATGGTCTTGACCCTCTTTGGTATTACACCTCTCCTGGTTTGGCTTGGGACGCCATGTTAAAGGAAACTAAAATTGAGCTGGACTTGATAACCGATATCGATATGCTCAACATGATCCAAAAAGGAATATGTGGTGGAATATGCATGATCTCTAACCGACTCGGAACTGCCAACAACAAATACATGCCAGACTATGACCCTTCACAGCCCTCTAAATTCATTCAATACCAGGACGCTAACAACCTTTATGGATGGGCTATGAGCAAAGCTCTTCCCGTTAGAGGATTCAAATGGATGAATGATGAAGAGCTTAAAAATTGGAAATCTATGCCATGCATTCTCGAAGTTGATTTTAACTATCCTGAAGAGCTTCACGATTTACACAACGATTACCCTTTAGCTCCTGAAAGGTTAAAAATTGGAAAAGTCAACAAGCTGGTTCCTAATTTAAACCATAAAAAAAATTACGTCATTCATCATGAAAACCTAACACTTTATGAACGACTTGGTCTTGTCATCACCAAAATTCATCGTGGAATCACCTTTGAAGAAGAACCTTTCATGAAATCGTACATCGATGGCAACACCCAAAAGAGAACAAGAGCTACCAACGAATTTGAGAAGGAATTTTTCAAACTCATGAACAACTCTGTCTTTGGAAAAACCATGGAAAATATTCTAAAGAATGTTGATATTAAACTTGTCACCACAAGAAAAGAAGTCTTGAAATTATCCAAAAAACCAAGATATAATCGATACACCATTTTTGATGAAAAACTAGTAGCGATTCACATGAAGAAAACACAAGTCACTTACGATAAACCCGTTTACTTAGGAATGAGCATCCTCGACCTAAGCAAAACTCTCATGTTTGAACACCATTACGACTACATGAAACCAAAATACGGTGATCGAGCAAAATTACTCATGACCGATACCGACTCATTTATGAAATTGAAACAGAAGATTTCTATAAAGACATTGCTGATGATGTAAAAAGAAAATTTGATACGAGCGACTTTCCTAAAGATCATCCTGCCATTCAAAACGTTGGTTTCAAAGTAGACGAAAATAAAAAGGTTATTGGCATGTTTAAAGATGAAACAGGTGGAAAGCAAATCACACAATTTGTTGGGCTTCGACCCAAACTCTACTCTTACTACATCCCTGAAGAAATTGAAAAAGAAGATCAAGAGCACAAAAAATGTAAAGGAGTCAAAAAGAACGTGGTTAAAAATCATCTCACTCATCAAGACTACTACGACTGCTTGAAGGGTAAACAAGAAAAGCTTGCAACCATGAACGTTTTCCGATCTCATCTTCACGACGTTTACAGCGAAGAAATTAACAAAGTCGCACTCAGCGCTAACGATGACAAAAGAATCCTATTGAATGATCACAGAACCTTAGCCATTGGACACTACACAACAAGCTTGTGATAACACTCAGATCAAAAGATGATAAAAGACATAGGAGAACAAGGCTTTAAATTTTGAAGAAACCATTTTTAAAAGGATACACGCTTTTTAAAAGTGAAAAACAATCAATATCATCCTTGAATACTGAAAAATCGGCGTTTAAGACATTGTTTACATAAAAAATTGAAGCGTTTATTTTGCGTTTTGCATCGGTGTTCATGCTCATGTCCCAGAACCCGCTTTTGCCTATATATTCCATTTCCAGGACATAGCCAAATTCCATGTGTACCTAAGTACTGAATTTGGATGAAAAATACTTAAGTCAACAAACAAAATTATCATTATCTTAAGTTAACAAACAAAATTATCATTATCTTAATTCATGGCTTAATAGCCTAAAATATGTGCATATATATTCATTAAATCCCTGTATATAAAACCAAATCACCAGAAATGGTTTCATTGCCTGATTTCAGTGTCAGTTTGAATTTTTGAACTCCATTATCTCAAAATGGACTTAAGTACTTTTTTTGTGACTTTTAGCACTGAGTCTTCAATTGCTTTAGCCAACTCTGTTTAATTTTTCAATTTATATGAGATCAATTTATATGGATCATTTTACATGAGTTCAAAATATTGGTCTCTACATCAGGAATTTTTGTAAAACTCTGTTTTAATATAAAAATTACCTATTTAAGAAACTGATTTTTACAGCATGGTTTGAAAGTATGAAAAGTTCATGCAATAATTTTTTTTTATAGGGCAAAAAGAAGAATATCTTCGGCAGATGAACATCAAGGCTATTTTGGACTTTTTTATCAAAACTGAAGTAATTTTTTGTTATCTGAATTTCTTTATAAAATGTTTTTTTAAGTTCAGTATAATGAATATTCCAAACATCTGCTGTATATTTTTTATATTATTATATATTTTCTGTTATCTTTTATATTATTATATATTTTCTGTTATTTTTTATTACTGTTATATATTTTCTGTTATTTTTTATATTATTATATATTTTCTGTTTTTTTTTATATTACACTACTAGACATTTTCACTTTTCACTTTATAAAAGAGGTTTGAAACGAAAATAATGTTCTTTGGATGGCCCTGAAGACCAAATGCATAGCCAAATTTGTCAGGGTCAAACCATTTTTTGGTAAACTAGAGGTACCGGTTTTCCCATTTTTGTAATAAAACTAAGCGATGTTGTTAAGGTATATGAGTATATAATTGACAAAAGACAAACTAAATAGGATTGTAAGTCAGCCAGCAGAAGTCAGCCATCATTCTCTCATTGGCGCACCCCTGGTAGCGATGCTCAATAGTTGAAATGGTGGAAACGTTCTACATGCTCGTCTGTAATGTTTCTCTCAAAATGCTTGGGGAAAAAGTCCAAATGGCTATGCAAAAAGTGAATCTTTGGGGACATGTGCACATTCATTTCTTTGAAGGCTGATAACAGTTCTGAGATGATGTCTTTATAGCCGTCTGACTGGTGCTTGCCTGAATAAATGAGTGCAAAGAAGAAATTCTTTGATAGAATACAAGTATTATGTACTTAATTCCTAAAACTTTCAGATACTTACCCAGAAAGTTCTCCACACAGTCTTTCAAACCCTTCCATGCTCTGAGCTCAATTGGGGACAAGGAATCAGTAAACTGTTGGTTTTTCAAAAGTTTTTGAGTGTCTGGTCCAACGAATACTCCTTCCTTAACTTTTGCAAGTGACAGTTTTGGAAAGGTCTCCTTTATGATTTTCATTGGTTCGCCGTCAGAGTGAAATGCCTTAACAAAGTTCTTAAACAGGCCAAGCTTTATGTGCAATGGAGGTATAATAACTTTGTCAGACTGAACAAGTGGCTCATAGCGAATATTGTGAACACCAAGGGTCGCATTGCCTCGTGCTGGCCACTCATTTCTGATGTAATGCTCATGTTTAGCGTGGCTATCCCACAAACATATGAAGCATGTGTATTTCATGTAACCTCCTTGCATACCTGTCAGCAGACTTACAACTTTCAGATCCAAGCAAACTTTCCACTGAAATGTGTCATAACAAACAAGAAAAAGGAAAAAGGCATTCTCTTCAATTTACCCTTAGACCACAGGGACAGGTTAGACAGACACTTAACACAGATCTTATGGGGGGCAAAAACCTTGTCCTCATCCCCTAGTTTCATCTTGAAATAAGCATAATACAGGGTCTTAATTCGAGGTGTAATGGAGCGCTCATCTCCTTTAAACGTAAACCTTCCGCAAATGTAACAGAACTTGTTAGGATTGTTATAGCACTTCCGTCTCTGAGACATTCCAAATAATCTGAAATAGCAAAAATAGTTATGAAATAGTAAGAATTATATTTCATCAAAACTGAAACTTAACATTTGCTCACATGAATTAAACGGTCGATGAAGAATTAGATAAAATTGCCAAAAATAAATTGGTTCATTACAACAGTTAAAATTATCACCATTTTCACAAATTTGTTCTTCAGCTCAAGTAATAATAATGTTAAGTGATAATACATGATAATTTTTTTAATATCAAGTCAAATAAATGTATTTGTCCTATGCATTCATTAGAGTAAAAGCATCATAGAAATTATAACCATCGACTACTCTTAGTATAAAGTGTATGAAAAATGGAGAAATAAAAATTTCCATTTTACAAAAAAATTTTTCGACCTAGACTATCAAAACTATACTTTTTCTTTCATCATTTATTAAGAACTAAATGTTTTCGTTACAGTTTGTCTTGTATAAAAATTCATGTCTGGTAGTGTTATTATATATTTTCTGTTATTTTTTATATTATTATATATTTTCTGTTGCTTTTTATAGATTTTCTTTACAATATTATTTTCTACAGTTTATTGCAAAAAAATTACTGTTTACTTAGGTTCATGATCACTGTGCATATATTGTTGATAGTTTATGGGAACATGCTGATATAGTGAAGGTTTTAATTACATTTTATACTTTTTCATTTTAACCTGAAATGGGTATGAAGTTAATTTCAACTCAAAAGACTTTTACACATTTTAAAGTTGCTTAAGAAAAATAAAATTTTCTGATGAGGGTTGTCATATTTTATAAGTAAATGTAAAACTTCTCTGTAAAATATTTCGAAATTTTTGTAAGCGCTTGACATGGAGTATTAAACCTTTTAGCAAATGGAGATCCTATAATTTAAACTAATTTTTATAATGGTTACATCTTCAAGTAAATTTAGATTAAATCAAGTAAATTATTTTTAATTTAAATTAAGTTTTTCAGCACTTGGTAAGTATCTTAGTTTTAATGCTGCAGAATGTTGCAAGGCATTATGGTAGATGTTTACAGCCAGCCATGTAAGTAGTAAAGGAAATATGTTACTAAATTTTTATGTTTCAGCTGAGCTGAAATAAAAACTTTTTGAAAATTTAAGATTTTAATATTTGATCATGGGATTAACTGTAAATAATTAAGCTTTTTATATATATATATTTTTTAAAACTCCAAAACTTAATTTAAATATTTATCAAAATTTATTTATTAGTAAAAGCTTCTAAAATTAGAACCAATACTTAGAAGAAATTATCCATATCAAATATTTGTTTATTTTTTTTTTTTTAGTATTATTTGTTTTCGTTATGTCTTAATTATTATATGCTTATAACTGTTATAAAAATTATTATATGCATTATATTATTTGTTTTTATTGTTATTAAATTATAATTTTTTCAGTTATTAAATTTTGTTTTTATTATTAAAGTATCAAGGCTTAAAATAACCTTTTCTGTTTTATTAGGTGAGTTTTTAAAAGTAATACGAAAACTTGTTGAAATCTCTTCTATAAAATCTTCAACATTATAATAAATTTTAAGAAGTACTTTAATCTTTCAGAAATTGAAGTTCTTTTTAAACATGGCGTAAACTTCCTAATTTCCTAAAGTCTTTCTCACTTTTGATTTAAAAAAAGAAATTTGAAACTATAAAGACTCTTCTATAATCTTGTGCTTATTATAATTATTATAATTATTGTAACTATTATAATTATTATAATTTTTATAATTTTTTAAGGATTGGAAGACAATTACAAGCATGCTCCTTGATCCAAATCCTCTAATAGGTTTTTAAATATTTTGTTTTTATATTTTGTTTTATTAAAGCTCTCATTACCAATAAATTCATTTGTAAATTAATTTTTTATTTGAAGAATTAGAAGATGAAGAAGAGGGGGCTTTAATAGATCTAATGTGTTCAGCATGCAAGCAAGCAGCTGAGGGACCTCCCCCAGGAAGAGTTCTTAATAGAAAGGTATTTTTGATATAAACCAAAGAACATTTTTAAAAATAATCTCATTAAATAATTTTCAAATAATTTGTTGTATATAAAATGTGTTCCTATTTAAATAGGAATTATATTGTTTAACTTGATGGTTCCAACTAAAGGCATGGTTCTCAAGTTTATTTTTAGTTTTAAAAACCAATTAAAATGACAAACTTAAAAATAAAATAACAAATTTAAAATTAAAATAAAAAGTTTAAAAAAGCTTTATTATGCTTTAATTATTAACAAGGAACAACAAAAAACAAAAAAAAAATAATTTAAAATTTACAATTTAAGAATTAAAATTTGCTCACCTTGAATCTGCAAATGTGTTTGATGTTAAAGTGATATCTTGAAGCCACTTGTATTTAAAACTGTGATTGTTTTAAAAATAGAGCTTGAAAATGAATCAAGTGAATCATATAATATTCTATAAACAAAGTAATTTATGGTGTTTAAAAAAGATTTTATGATAATTTTTACTCATTAAATTTTTTCTTTTATATCTGCCATGGTAAAATTGATATTAAAATTTTTTGCTATGTCATTAATGATAAAACCATCAAGTTAAAAGCATGATTAAGCTAAGCTATATATTTTTTTATGTTAAAAAAACTAAACAGAAATTATTACTATAAAATTTTCTTGTTACTTTTGTTTTCAATGCAATTTTTTTTATTTTTGAATAATAAACTTTAGCTTAGCCAAAAAGAAAAACAAATTATAGATGATGACAAGATGACAATTAGTTGTCATTTTATGGAGCATCTGCCTAAATTTTTGGAAAAGGTGAGTTGAATGCTTTGTTTTTTTTTTATGACTTCATTTAAAATATATTTAATATTAAAATTTTAGTAATTCTAACTACTACTACTACTACTACTACTACTACTACTACTACTACTACTACTACTACTACTACTACTACTACTACTACTACTTCTACTACTAAATTCTAAACATAAAATTTTACAAGAATCAAGAAAAAGTTTATCAAGCTTGTTTTTCTCTTTTTAAGTTTCTTTTAAATAATTTTATCAATTTAATTACATATTCTATATCTAATTTAATTTTATGTTCTATATTTAATTTTATGTTCCAGTATAAAACAGATGTAGCAAAAGTAACTGAATTGTTGACAATCCCACAATATTTCAACTTGGAAGTTTATGCTGAAAAAAGACTGACAAAAGTATTTCTCATTTTGATAAACATACTTTTCTTTTTCTAAATTTATTTCTCATTTTGTTAAACATATTTGTTTTTTGAAATTGAATGTAATTAAATTTGTTAAGCACCTAGATGGTCTTCTTGGACACGTTGAGGATGTTGTACTCAAAAACACTGATTCACAAGTTTGTTGCATACTTTTTTTTTTTGTTGCACTCTGCGCTGCTTATTTTTTTCTAATTTTAGTTTTTATTAAACTTGTTACAAGCTTGTTAATGTAATTTACAATTGCTGTTTTTATTTGTTTAGCTTTTATCAACATGCTCACAGACATATTATTACTTGCTTGATACAGATTTGGGTGTTAAACAAAATGCGGTAATATATCATTATTGTAATTGTGTTATCTATTTTTTCTATTGGATTTTTAAAGAAAAAATTTCATTTCATTCATTTTTATGTTTAGGAGATATCTAAAAATAAAACTTTAGATTGCATTGTTGAAAAATTTCGCAAGAGTATCGCATCTGGGATACCTAATGTGAGTGGTTGATTTTGTTAATTCTGTTTCAATATGTGCAAGACAGTTAGAGTAGTGCAATATAAAAATGAATGATATTATAAGTTAAAATATTTTCTTCATTTATAAATATTATTGGTAATGTTTACTACATATTTGAAAATCCTAATAAATGGGACTCTGTTAAAAAACACTAGCACTATTTAAGAAAATAGCCTAGTAACAAAAATAAGTAGTAATAAATTGAGCTTTGATTTTCCAGAAGATTGTAATGCATAGCCACTAGAGTTGTTAGCCACAAAGCACTAGAGTTTAATTTACCTCACAACACAACATTCAAAATAAAAACTATAAGTTGTAAAAACTTACCCCAACTATGAATAGTCACTGCTGTTGTAAAGAAACTTGTCATTATCTGTTTATAGCAAACTAAATGTTACAAAAACAATCTCTACCTTGAACTGCTTAACAAAAGCTTAGCAATAAAGTTTACCTTTCAAATTTCTTTTAGTATTTTAGTAATTTTTTTTGGTAGATTTCAAAGGCTGTTGCTGCCATTGTGTGGCTTCTTACAGTTATTGAGAATTTTTTAAAAAGATTTACCTTGAAAGATTGTTTGAAATGAAAAGGCTTTAAAATTAAAAGTTAATGAAAAAATGCTTACATTTTTTGTTTTTTACTTTTGAACATTTGAATTTAATCACCAAACAATAGGATTTTGCTTTGAAATATTTTTTTGTTCCAAATGTGCAAAGTATCATATGCTAACAGTTCAAAAACATAATCAAACAACAATAAAAGAAAACAAAGAGGCCCAGGCAGCAAAAGCAGAAAACAAAGGAAAATGAGATATTTGTAAGATTAATATCTTTTGATTAAAATCAGGCTTGCAAGTACCATGCTCAGAAAGTGTCAATTGGCAAAAACTGAATGGTTGTAATTTAATTTATGAAGAAATGGCACCAAATAAACAATTTATAAACAAGTACCAACAAATGCTATAGAACAGATATTTCTTTAAAAAGTTATGTGTATATATATATATATATATATATATATATATATATATATATATATATATATATATATATATATATATATATATATATATATATATATATATATGTATGTATGTATGTATGTATGTATGTATAAATTTATGTAAAAGTTATGTATATGTATATGAAATGTAATTCAATGCATTCAGCAATTGAATCTTTAAAAACAAAACCTCCAAATGAGCTCTAAAGTGAAACCACTTTTAACCAAAATTTCTGCAAAATATGCAAAATGACTTCAGAAACTAGTTTTACACTTTAAAATTACTTTCAAACTTAAAAATTTTTAAAGAATTTAAAGAATTTTATAAATTGACTACCTGGAATCTATATGTGGAAACTTTCATAAGCAACTTTTTATGAAATAATGAAAAGTCTTACTAATCAAGCTATATTACCTTTTTTTTAAAAAAATTAGGATGAAGATGATAAAGGATCACAAGCATACTTTAATATTGTGACGAATCTCAAAAAAATAGAAGCCTTTAATAGGTAAAATTTTTTAAATGACTTTTTTTTATTTTCTCCTCTATCCTCCATTTTTTTCTCCTTTTTTTTGTTTTTTGTTTTTCTTTTTTGATGAGCAAGATATTTTCTAAAATTAATTTAATGGTTATTATTAGGCATCATGACCTTTCTGATTGGGATTTGTACGAAGAAATTAATGCTATTATTGATCAAGGAATCAGCGGAAGTGTTGATGAGGAGGTTTATTTTTTTGTTATTTTATGGTATTTGTTATTTTATGGTATTCTCTGTAACTTTTTTAAATTTAAAAAGTTGAAGATCTTATTTTTATAGATTCAATTAATGAGACTATTTATTTGGTTAACTAAAATTTTGGATATAATAAATTGTTACATATCTTCCTTTCAATTGTAGAAATTTTTATCTATTTTTTGTTTCCTTTCAAATGAAAATATAATTTGCTGAAATTTAATTCAACTTTTGTTATTATTTTCATTTAGTTAAGCTGATATTTAAATTTATTAGCATCATTTTTATTTTTTGGCACTAAAAACACTGATCATCTGATTTTTTGTATTTTTTACCCTAACAAAAGTAAAAAAATTTCAAATGTCTAAAAATTGACCCAAAAAAATTTTAATGAGTAATTGTTTTAGAAAATTAACTACTATAAATATAAAATATGCTAACGCTCTTCTCATGATGCAATTTGAAATATTTTCAGACTTTAAATCATCTCCTTTTTTCATTATTTGTTTAGAAATTATTAGCTCTTACATATTTGCATATGGGAGTTCTTAAAAGCTAAATATTTAAACTCTTTAATTTTGTAGGTATTACTACTGTCTCTTAGTACTATGAATATGAATTTACTAATGTTGTTTGCAAGTATGGATTCAAACAACCCTGATAAGGTAATTTTTTAAAGTTATAATCAAATCTATAAATATTTTCCAATTTTTAAGTTTCTCTAAAACTTACCTTGTTTTTCATACTACAATGACATTTTTTATGCATTACATTATACAACAATAATGCCATAATATAACCATACATACCATGATACAACCACGCATACCTTAATACAATCATGCATGCCATTATACAACCATGCATACTCTAATACAAGCATGTTTATGCCTTATTAATTGTGTATAGACTTCCCATGATTAGGATTTTACCAGTGAAAAGAGAATGGAATACAACAGCAGAAATGTTAGCTGAGCTTTGTATTAAATTATGTTTTAAACTCCTTTTTGTAAGCATCGATGAAGTTTAGAATAAGGCAGTGGTTTTTGGGTCATGAAGGTGCATAGTATGTGATAATTTTTAAAATAATCATCATAAATCCATATATTTAGTTGTAACTAAATATATGAATTTAGTTGTAACTAAATATATGAATTTATGATCATTGTTTCATAGTTCAGAAAAACAGAGATCTATGATGAGTTCATTAGTGTCAAAATTTAAGACTCAAGATTTTCATTTAATTTGTTCTCAGTTACAACAACTACTAAATGTGAGATGTTGGTTTCATCTGCAAATTTGATTTTTGCAACGAAAATCGCTGAAGAAAATAAGAAAAAATTTTTGGTATCAGATCTGAATTGTTGGTTCGGTTTACAAGGTTTTCTGGTTTTGCATCTTCAGCATCTCAAGTTATTCGAAACTCAGCAATAACATTTTGGGATCAGTAAAATTTGGTTAGGGTGAATATAAGTTTCCAGTCATGTTTCAAAAGCTTATTGAAACCTCTCATGTAAGTATAAAATAGATATTGTCTATAGGTTATACACACAAAAAAGCCTGGTACAGAGTTCACCAAATATTATTTTATATCTTTTTAATTTTTAATTCAAAAGCAAATTTTCAATTACATTTTGTGGTAACAACTCACCATGCTGCCTGATCCTTCATTTATAATGTTTGTGTTGTGGAGTCAAATCTCAATATAGTTATGTTCATTTAAATACCATTTCAAGAATGTTTTCTTTAATCATTATTGTTTTAAAAATATTTTTTGGAAATAGTTTGAGGTTAAAGTAAATGTTTTGGAAAGGTTTTTTATTTTGCATTAATTTAGGATGCCATGAAATTATTACGTAAGCGACAAAAGAATTTTGTAAAGCAATCAGATGAGCTGTTGCAATTCGGAAGTATTAAAATCAAAACTCAAGTATTTTTACTTATTGTTTAATGCTTTTACTTTCGAGTCTAAATGTTTTCTTTTTGTAACTCATATAAAAGTGCATCTAAATAAAATTAAAAGAAAAATTTAGGTGTATTTACTTATTTTAATTACATTTATATTTATAGGTTTTCAATATTCTATGTGATTTTTTTCTGATGTTTGCAAAGCAAATTCTTAACAAAGGTTAGTTTTTTAAATGTATTTTTAGTGATTAAAATCTACTATATTTTATGATTGAAATAATGTCAGTTATAGATTAACTGATATAAGTTAAAACTATAATTATTATAAAAAATGATTATTATTTTCATTAGTTTTGTTTTAGATCATTGTAAATTTTCTTACAAAAATCAAATTAAAAACTTGTGTCTTGTGTTTGAAGTTCTCTATACTTTTCTTTTATTTATTTAGCTCCTTTGCTGGCCCAAGTTGTTTATGAAGCTGATTCCAACCTACAAGTACGAATGCGTGATTTTATCATAACGCATGTGTTCAATACAATCAATGATGATGAGGTATTGCAGGATGAAGGTAAAAAAAAATATTCTTTTTTAAAAGTGTCTAAAAATAAAGTTTTCTTTTGAATATTTAGCATTTAACTTTTTATTTAGAAGATGATGTGAAAGCTCAAGAACTTCATAGCAAACGGTCACTACTTGCTGGTCTTTGCAAACTTTTAAGCTATGGTGTTTTTGATATTAAACTTGCTGCTCCTATTTTTGGGCAGTTCTTACGAGTAAGTTTCTTTTTCATTAAATCACATTATGTGAAGTTGTTTGAAAAAGTTTTTTCTAAAACTTTTCTGATTTTTTAGGGTTACGCTGATTTTTCGGACATTATTAAACAGTTAATGACACATGCCCGCGAAAATAATATTATCTTGTTCTCAAAGGTTTTGTTGTTCTCTCTTCAGCAGGTATCATTGATTGCATTCTGCATGTTAACGTTATTTCCAATTAAAAGAATTAAATAAGCAATTTCCTACTTAAACAATTGTTTCATGGTTGCACACACAAAGAAAAACTTTTGATAACAACTAAAAACACTGTAATACCATATTTGATCTATTATGGACACAAAATGATTTTTTTTAGTTATCTGATATAAATATATACTTTCAGAAAAGAAATAAGTTTTTAATAATAAGAATTTACCTTTCTAGGCATTTGAGAGTTTACGTGAAGATCACAATGGTAAAATCAACGTTAAATCTGAAGAGTTTCATCGTATTAAAGTAAGAGATTTTGAAGTCTGCAAAAGTTGTATTAAATTTTTATACATGAATGATATTTTAAACTGAAAAATTTTTGCACCAAAATATAGGACTTTTTTGAAACTCATCTAGGATTTAGCCCATCGGTTTGCACTTATGCTTGGTGTTAACACAAATTTAGATAATCCAAGAAAAAGTACCATCACCATTCATAGGTATTTTGTAATATTACTAAATCTATTTTCCATTAGTTTTGAAACAAAAGAACTTAACTGAAATTTTTTTTATTTAGGGAAGGAATTTCATATGCATTTTCAAATCCCGACAAAGAGACTGGTGTTCCTGCTAATTTGCTATTTTTGGAAATACTTCATGAATTTACTTATCGCGTGACAAAAATTGATAGAAAAGCTGTGTATGTAACATTCGTATTTTATTTATACTATTTTCTCTAAATGTTAAGGAAATTGATGCTAAATGAGTTTCTCCTGTTTTTCTAAATAGTTCACTAACATTTATTTACATAATTATTACAAATATAGTTTAAACCATTTGAAAGAAGTAGCTGGAGACATGCTAGCCAACAAGAGTTCAGAATGGATGCCAATTCAAACATACCAGAATGGTTTATTAGCCAGTATTAATGAAACCAAAGTGATAATGGAAGATGATGCTGACCAAGAATTAGAGGGTAAACTTATGTTATTTTGTTATGATTTTCAAATTACAATTTTCATTTAGATTTTTGTTAGATTAAATTTGCCCTTAATTTTTAGATGCCATCGCTTTGGAGAAAAAAACTAAAAAAAAATCAATATCTTTTGTTGATACTGTAAAAAAAGCTCCTGCTCCAAGCAATGATAAAGCAAGAAAAAAGTTGTCCATGAGCAAAGGTATTTTTAATTTCTTTTTATTAAGTAAAACAGGCTTCATTAGTTTTAATTTCCTACTGTTATAATGTATAACGCATGTTTAAATTCAATAGCTGGTGGTACTGGGAAGTGGTTAAATGCTAGTATAAGTGAACCAGAGAAAGAAAAATCTCAGAAAAAGAAATCAAAACTTAACAAGTCACTTGAAAAAAAGACTCCACTTAAAAAAAAATCCATAGTTGACTCTAATGAAGGCAGTTTAAGTTCTCAAGTATGAAAATCAATATTTTTTACATAATAAATTACAATTATATAAAAGTAATTATCTTATAAAACATAATAAAAATGTCTCATAAAACAATATAAAAATAAAATTGTCTTATAAAACCTTCATAGAAAAAAAAAGTAAAAATTTATCTTTGTCTTTTGGTTGTCTAAACATTTGAGTTTTTTTTTTTCTTCCTCAGACTGAGTTTTTATCAGAAAATTCGCCCAAAAAGAAAGTTACCCCGAGAGTTGCCAAATCTATTCCGAAGGCCCAAAAATCTGCTGAAAAAAAAACATCTGGTAAATCACCTCATAAACAAAAGTTGCTTGTTGATTATAATGAAGACTCTGATTTAGATTTTCAAGTAAGTTATGTTGTCTATATAAAGTTATGTACTGGTATTACAGTTTGCTGATTTTTTTTACCACAAAGCATTGTCTTTACAAATTTAGATTCATGCCTTCACAGGATTAAAAACTAAATTGTAAAATTACTTTGGTGATTTGTTACAAATAAATGTCAAATTCATGATCTGTGGTATTCTATACATGTCAAATTCATATGATATTTTATGCATGCCAAATCCATATTCTATGGCATTCATGTCAGAATAAAGAAATCTTTTTTTCCCTACCACATAAAAAGATTTTTCTGAGGGTGCACAAAGGGCAAAATTTGGTATTTTTTGGACCAAAAAAAAAAATCAAAACTCCTTTATTTTTAAAGGTTTTTGTATTAAATTTTTTATCAAATGTTGGTGACATATTTTGAAGTTGTTTTTCAACAACAAACTGCAGTTAGCAACACCCTTTACCATTCAAGTTCATCAGAGCACTTAAAGTGTTATATAGAGGCTATTTTGAGTATTTTTTTAAATATATACTCTATATATAAATATAAAACTTCTTAGTGCATAAGGGTGTATGGGGATAAATGCATTTTTTGATGTTACATGGTGTTTGATTTCATGGTCAACTTGAATTATATGCATTTTGTCTTTAAATTAGAATTTGAGGTCCAATACAAAGAGCTAATATAGGAAAAACTTTGATGCAAATACATAGCTATATTAGCTATATACAGTGGTTTTCATAAATTTAGACGCACTCATATTTGAGAATTTAAATTTTTAGTTTTTTAACAATAAAACAATAACAAAAAAAGATTTCGGTTTAGTTTTTTTTCTATTTATTAGATAAATACATACAGAATACAAAATTTAAAAAATTTACAAAAAAAAATACAAACACTAAGTAATACTTAGGTACAACTACATGGTATTAAAAAAATAAGACAAAAAAATTGTTCATAAATTTAGACGCACGCTACATTAGGAGGCGTAATTTATGAACCAATCACTATTTTGTGTATTCGCCTTTTGCTTTAATACAACTAAGAACTCTTCTCAGCATAGACTCAACAAGATTTTTGCTCATCGCTTCTGGGACCTTATACCAGGTCTCCTTAAGGACGTCCTTCAGCTGGCCAAGTGTGGAAGTTTAAACCTTTGCCAATTCACGGTCAATCCAAGCCCAAATGTTTTCAATTGGGTTCAAATCAGGTGAGTATGGAGGCCACAGTGTTGTCTTGATATTATTATCGTTGAACCACTCCTTTGTATAGTATGCAGTATGTGCAGTAGCGCCATCTTGTTGAAGTTTCCATGGTTTATCATTGAGCATAAGCAGGTCAATTGATGGAATTAGGTTGTTTTCCAGTACTATTACGTATATTCTGGAGTTGATTCTCCCGGTGTATGTTTGGCACATACCAACACCTTAATAATTGAAGCATGACCAGATTCCTATCAAGCCTCCTCCACTTTGTACAGTCGGTCTAATGTATCTGGTGTAATACTTTTTGTGAGCCATTCTTTTGACTGTTATGATAGATTTGTGATTGATAAGCTCAAAGTTACTCTCATCACTCCACATAATGTTTTTCCATTGTTCTATTGTCCAATACCTTCTTTCACGACACCATTTTAGTCTCCTTTGTTTATCATATGGACGCAAGAGCGGTTTCTTCAAAGCAGAGTAGACTCTAATCTTGTATTTAATAAGTATTCGGGGGACTATGCTTTTAGAAATAGATGTATTTCGCGTTGTATTGAATTCTGTGTTCAATTCTTTGTAACTAATTCTTGGATTAGCTCTGACAGCTCTAAAAAGGGCACTATCGTCCTTTCTGGTGGTTGACAAGGGTCTACCTAGCCTTGTTTTCTCGCTGGCACCACCAGTGTGAAGAAAGTTTTGCTTCGTTGTCCAAACGCATTTCTCAGAAACTCTAATTAACCTAGCAATTTCTCTATTACTTTTGGTTCCTTCTTTGATGTGAGCAATTATTTGCCATCTTTCAGCTTGAGTGATACGTCTTTTGCCCATTTTTCGCGTCTTTTTAGTGCAAAAGTAACTTAACTCTTGTTTCTTTATCAAATTATCATTAACTAATTCCAGGTAAGTTATATCTATATAAGGTTTTTTGACAAAACCAATTAATTTAGGCCTATAAATGAGAAATATGGGAAAAAAACTACTAATTAACTATCAACTAACAAGATATAAAACTTTTTTGATCGTGCGTCTAAATTTATGAATAAAATAAAATCAAGCTTATCAATTAACTTTTTTGTGTTAATTGGTATAGAATGAGTAATAAACATCCTGTAAAAAAAATTAAGGTACTCTATAATAGAGTTTCACTTCCTCTACTAATTTATATATGAAACATAGCAGTAGAACTTTTTTTTAATTTTTACTTTAAGCATTTTCTTACATATATGTAAAAAAAAAAATGAGTGCGTCTAAATTTATGAAAACCACTGTATTTGCAGCAGTGCAAATATATAGCTATACTAGCTATATATTTGCACTGCTGCAAAAAAGCCTCTGCATCTACATGCTGGTTTGTTTCTGTATATAAAAGCTTGTAAAATTTTCTACTTTAATTTTAAAAAATTTCAACTCTCCTTGCTTTGAATAGAGAGAAGGCCTTTAGGAACTGGTTTCTCATTGATAACATGAGTGTACAAGCAACTTGTAAAGACCCAGTGGTATTAGACATCAGGAATTTAGTGAGATAAACAGCCCTGCTGTTTCTCTTTTATAACTCTCTAACAAATTTGGATTTAGTTGATATTTAATTGGCCTATAATTGACATAATTGTTATATTGACTGAGAAATTACATTATAGACTGGTGTTTGTAATTATTTTTAATACAAAGTTTATTTTCTTATCTTAAATATTTTTTTGGAATAGTCTTGCTACATTACCATCTGGATGTCTTTTTAAGGACATGAGCAGCAAAAGGAAAACAAACAAAAAAAATTGCATTGATTTTAATTTTAATGTTTTATATTTGATTCAAATTTTGTGTCAATAGCAAGAACAAAAAAATCTGAAAAAAGTGTAAATGAAGATATAACTTGAAGGGGAGGTTAAAGGAAAACCTATTTTCAGAGTAACATCTTTTATTTGTGGCTTTGTGCTTCACAAGATGTATCGTTTTTTGACTTTATCTTTTATGAGTTAATAGATATTTTTCTTTTTAAGTTTTTTTACATGTTATTTTTAGGTGGAAAGAGTACAATCTCATGATGAGACACCTCCAGTAACACATAACTCTAAAAAAGGAGGAAAACCTATTTCAAATGAAAAAAAATTTATGAAATCCTTAGGAAAAAAAACATTGCCATCAGAATTTATTCAGGAATCAGATCAGGTAACTGATTTTCAAAATGTTATAAGAAGCTGAGTTGTTGAATTATTTTTGTCAATTTTTTTGTTCTTTTTTTTTTTTTTTTTAAGATAAAGTTTTTTTTTTTTTAAGATAGAGTTTTTTATATGTTTTCTCTTCTTTAGTCTCCTGAACTGTCTCCAAACGATTTTTCTGAAAAATATCAAAATCAAGAACTTAATAAACTTCAATCTCCTGTAAAAATGTCGTCTGTTGAAAGTAATAAACCCAAAGAAACTTTGAAAAACAAGAGAAAGTTTTCTGGAAAACAACGAGGATCTGTTGCAAGCTCGCCACTCAGGCTAAGTGCAAGTGGAAAATCTCCTGCAAAGAAAATCAAATTACAAGTGTGATATTTTAATTAACTTAAATTCAAAATGTTTTCAGAAAACATCAGTTCTATTACTAGTTGTGTTTTTCCTGAAAATTTTTATTTTCTTGAATCATAGAATAGTGAAGAATCGTCTTCTGTTGTTGAAAGTGAAGAATCAAGTCAAGAGGACAGCTCAAGGTATTTTTTTTCTCATCGCTAAACCTTTGGCAACCAAAAAAATCAATTTAGTTTTAAAACATTTAAACAAGTATCACATAAACAATAATTTAACATAAATTTGCTGGGTTCAATTTGATGCTGTTTATATTTTAACAAGGAAATGTGTAAATATTTCTTCTGAATATTTTTTTGTAGTAGAGTTAGAGAAGACTCCATTGCTACACCTGACTCTCAGAAAAAGAATTCTAAATTTCCTAGAAAATTTTACGAAATGAGATCTGCAACTCCTTCAAAACGAGCGTAGGACTAATATAATTTTAAATTTTTTTATTATTTCTTAATAGTGATATGAAATTGATTGTGTAAAAATATTTTATATCAATTACTGTAAATTTCTAGGGCTTATTTATGCGATTATTATCTTTCCATTTATTCCTATTTTGTCCAGGCGAGCCAATATTGAAGATAGTGATAGTGCAAACAGCAGTGTTACGTACAGTCCTCGCGATAAAAACGTATGTTGTGTTATGGTTTTAAATATGACATTTACTAATTCTGTTAAGAAAGTTTCCTGCGTTTATTTAATTTGCGGTGCCTGATTTTGCTTTTTGTACCGCATAAAAAACCTGTACTTGTATTTTTGCGTTTAGACAACCAAAAGACAAAAACGTGACATATCCCCAGAAATTTTAAATGAGTCCCAAGATTTGCTCGAAACATCCTCGTAATGTATTCAAGTCGTTTTGAATGAGAATTTTCGAACTGTTGGTTAGGTTCTCACTGGACATGAGAAGTAAATCGAATAATGTATAAACCTGTCTTTCCAAGTGTTATCGTGTAAACACGAGATGTCCTGTGTGTACGAGTTTGACTAAATGTAAAATGAAAACAATGCAGTTATTTTAATGTAGATATTTAGATAAACATGTGACATTTTATTGTATAAATTATAATGAAAAAGTTTTTTTTTCCTTGTAAAAAATCTTCAAAGTTTTAGTTATGTTTTTGTTTTGTTTTTATTTATATTGAGTTCAAAAAGGTTTTTTTTTGTTTCTAAAGTACAGTATCGGACAAAACATGGTGGACAAACTCAAATTTAGAACAAAAGTTGATCAAAAACTAAAAAAAACTAGTAAAACAATTGAACATATTATTTTTTATGTAGTTTATTATGTTGTTAACAAAACTTAAAACTTTTGAATCATACTAAAAATCACTAAAAAAGTATTAAAACACATTTTCCCTAACAAACTACATTTTTCTTTGGACAAAACAAGGTGGACATTCAAAAAATCGACTGAAAATTCAAAAAAATTCAAAAATTAACTTATTATTTTTCAAAAAACTTCAAAAGTTGACTTAATATTTGGTAGGACCTCCTTTACTTTTAATTACTTCTTTCATTCTTCGGGGCATAGACGCAATTAATGAGTCAACAATTCTCATATCAATCTCTCGCCAGGCCTTCTCGATTTGTTCAAATAATTCCTCACTGGTCTTCACATTTGCACGCTCAATCTTATTGTCAATTATTTCCCACAAATTTTCTATGGGATTCAAGTCAGGGCTTTGTGCAGGCCACTCCATTATGGTGATATTCTTGTCCTTGAACCATTGTTTTACAATTTTTGACGTATGTTTGGGATCATTATCCTGTTGAAAAATCCATTTTAGGGGCATCTCCCATTCAGCATGTGGTAACATAACATCTTCCATTATATCTTTGTAAACAAAGCGGTCCATAATTCCATTAATTTTGTGAATAGGACCAGTTCCTAGTGCTGAGAAACATCCCCAAACCATAGCAGACGTTCCATGCTTAACACTCTTCTTGGTATATTTAGTATTGAATCTGGTGTTCTTTGGTCTCCAGACTCGCTTCTTGCCGTCGCTTCCAAAAAGGTTATATTTTGATTCATCACTAAAAAGTATGTTTTTCCACTGGTCTACAGTCCAATTTTGGTGTGCTTTGGCAAACGCAAGTCTTAGCTTTCTATTTTTAAAGGAAGTTAGCGGTTTCTTGGCAGGCATTCGAGAAAACAATTTTGCTTCGTTAGCTCTTCGTCGCACAGTGCGATTAGAGATTTGTAGTTCAAGTTTTTCGGTTAATTTTGTGGATGACAAAAATGGATCTTTTTTAAGCTCTTTAACAATTATTCGATCTAGTCTTTGTGTTGTTTTTCTTGGACGTCCGCCCCGATGGTTTGTTTTATAGCAGTCACGAGATCCAAATGATTTGACAGTTTTGCTTACAGTCGATTTAGCTATATTATATTTTCTACAAATTTCAGCTTGACGTTTTCCGCTTTTAAAATCTTTAATAATATTTTCACGTAAAACACTTCCTAATTTGTCGTAAGCCATTTTAAGTTGCAATTTTTGCAAAATTTACCCCATATATCACGAGTTAAATCTATTTTTAGTTTAATTGAAAAAATAATTGGCCAGACGTTCCAAAATCTATTTATTATTTTAGAGTAATGTTAGGATAAAAGTGAAAACAAAAGAATGCGGTAAATTGAATAAAGACAATGAAATCTTATAAAAAAAGCTTCGTTTTGATTTGTCCACCTTGTTTTGTCCAAGGAAAAATGTAGTTTGTTGAGAAAAATGTGTTATAAATTTTTTTTGTGATTCTTAGTATGATTCAAACGTTTTAAATTTTGTTAAGAACATAATAAACTATTTAAAAATTAATATGTACAATTGTTTTACTAGTTCTTTTTAGTTTTTGATTAACTTTTGTTCTAAATTTGAGTTTGTCCACCATGTTTTGTCCGATACTGTAAGTTCTTTTTTTTTTCTTTCTATTTTCTTCCTAGTTGTAAACTTATTGATGCGCAAAAAGAACACTGCGTGGTTTTACGTTATTACTTTTAAAAATCTTCTGTTAAACGTTATAACATCTTGGATCGTTTTTGTGTCTATTGGATTACAGAAAATGTATTCTAGATTAAAATAAATCCTATAAACGCATCAATGATAGTGTTAAAAGGGATTCAATGGATGATTAATTAAATATAGTAGTACAGCATATAGCACATACAATCCATTCAGTATACCAAGAGATTCCTCAAAAATTTCTTCCTAGTTGATGCAAAGGTGTAGAAACCACATGCCCTAATTGCTGTCGGCCAGTACTGCGCTTAAACATAAAATTACCAAAGTAAAATCCTGCTTTGTCACCCGCCAAGACAAAAACTGGCTCCTCCACTAAGGCCTCAATAAAGAAACGGTGAAGACATTTCATAAGTTAATAACACGAAAAAATGTAGCGCAGATAAAATTACACACTTGCGATCAAATGCATATCAAAATTAGAATCAGAAGTGTGCGAAAATAACAAACGTGAAAATTTTTTTTTTGGGTTATGACCTCAACCAGGACCACCTTATCCAATAAATAAAACAGACACTATAGGCACTTTCTAGGACTTATGAAACCTATATTTTTGTTGAAATAATTCCAAATTAAAGATGCTGCTGGAGGCATGAAGAATGATGATTAGTTTACTTTAATTTTTGAAAGATACTACGTGAGAATTACGATATTACGCGAGATTTAGTTAAAATATCTGACGAGAAATTAAATTACGGAAGCGAAAGCAAACGATGAATTAAATTAAATTGCGATACCATATAAAACATTTACTGATTGATATGATTTCATACGATATCACACGATCGAATTGTGCGAATGAGTGCGCTTTCAATTATACTATATGAGTCAGTTATATAACTCTCGGTTATAACAAATTTACAATTACAAATTACTAATCGTTTATAAAAGAAAAATACAAAGTTTCGTGAGAACCGAGCCGATAATAAATAATTCCGTCGGTAGCGAAACAATAGCGATATAACCGATACCTTTAATACAGTATCACGTGATCTCGATATCGATACGAGACGATTACCGAGATTTTTTATTACAGTTATCTTGTTTTCAAATTTTGTTACTTAAAATCACATAGCTTTGTGAAGAATGATCCAATCTCTATAAAATTTTGACTTCGTAATACAAACTTTATGCTGTTTCCAATGATATTATAATCTGAAATTTTGAAACAGCTTGAAATTTTTATACTTTATAAATCTCAAAACGTTTGATGTTTTTACTGACTAATCTAACTACAAGAAAACAAAAAGGCTTTTTTTCCAAACTCTTCAGAATAATAAGAACGCAGAAATTGATAAAAATAGTGTGAATGTAGTCAATAATATAATCTTTCTTATGTCATATTTTCAATCTTCCTCATAAAACAATGGTCCTGATAAATTAAAAAATCTTTGTCACGTCGATATTTAAGACTGTTGATGAATATGGTGGGAAGAGTGTTCCAGGCGCGGGTTTAGCTTTTTAAAGAAGTCAAGAAATGTCAACGTATCTAGGTATAGAGAGGGGCGGGGGAGGGAGCCTAACTTGGCCTAAAGTTACGCTACCGAACGATGAAGAAAACCTCTTGTTAAATGAACTTAATAATTTTTTGGACTCTTGTTTGCCGAATAAACGGGCCAAGTTAGGCACAAAAATGCTTTGCCTAACTTGACCTGAAGTTACGTTACCGGAGAATAAAAAGGAAACAATTTAATAAGAATTTATACGATTTCGAAATCTCGTCAGCCAAATAAACGGGCCAGGTTAGGCGCGCCTAATATGGTTCGAAATTACGCTACCGATAACAAAATTAGAATCCACTTTACCACTGATCTCAATAATAACTGGATAGCGCAACTCCGAGCAAAATTTCTTATTTTTTGACGCCAAAATCGCCATATTGGAAAGCCCCAAAAATTTTAATCCCGTAAGCTTTAAGTAGGGAGCTTAGGCAATTTTTATGGCCAATGTAAATCTTTTTTATTTAAAATGCATCGGATTCCTTAATATATTTTATTTTCAAAATGGTTTCAACCACTTCTGTAGCTTATTTAGTTCCAAAGATATTCGTGTTTTAATATTTTCAATTCATATACATTTTATGAAATATTTCCGTAAAGTTTCTCGTTAAACTTTTGGCACCGAAAAAAAAAACTTTATCTTTTTTTTTTCTTGCGTAAAAAGTTGCGTTAACAATAAAATATCTAAAGACGGAGGAAATTTATAAAATTTCCACTTAGAAAACAAAAAACCCACCCTATTAGACTACCAAAAACAAACAAAAAAACTGATTGACATAATAAATAAATAGTTGCAGAATCTATTTTTATGTGGGGACGAAAGAATTAGCTTAATTTACTTGTATAAAAACAAAACTGAAACATTTAAAGTTAAATAACTTTATCAATTCTAAAGCAAAACGATGTCCCTAAAAAAATTATTGTAGTGCAACCTTTTCTAAAAAAAAATAACATCTATATATACATATATACTATTTATTTTCATGGGTGGGTTTTCATTCTTCGACACCTACATAAAATCATTTGTTGCGTTTTTTGGACGAAGTTTTTCAAAAACGTTCGGTATATTTTTTTCCGCGATAAAATGTCACGTGACAAAACTCCCTACTTTAAGTTCTCTTTTTCGGCTTATCGCTTTATCGCTTTATCGCACATATCAGATTTCATTGTTCTGGGGCTTTCCAATATGGCGATTTTGGCGTCAATTTTGATATTAGAGATGCGCTATCCAGTTATTATAGAGATCAGTGCACTTTACAAATATTTCTTAAATACGGAAGCCGGTAAAAAACGAGAAAGATGGAGATTTTATACTTATAAAAATTCCTTAGATATCGCTAATTTACTCCCAAAAAATCACAAAATAAATTAAAGAATGTATTTTTTTTAAATTAGAAAGCTTTTTAATTAAAAAGTGTTTACCAAAAAAGATGTTAGTTGACGCGCCTAACAAGCCTAACCTTAAACCCGCCCCTGTGTTCCTCCAATCAATTAAACTATTAGATTGTTTAAAATAAACATTCCAGTTATCATGCAGTAAGTGAATTAATTTCATGAAATAAATATTACTCAAAGCCTTTATTTCTTCACACTTAAGTTACGAGGTTGTATAAAATATAGTTCCACCCGGGCTTGAACCGGGGACCTTTCGCGTGTTAGGCGAACGTGATAACCACTACACTATGGAACTGTACTTATGTAAGATTTCAAAAATTTTAAATTAAAATAATCTTAAAATAATAGTTTTCATTTTAAAAATAAATGATAAAAAATAAGAGATTTATGGAGATGTAATACTTATTTTTCAAAAAAATTGTAATGTAAATTCCTATTCCATCCAATGCAAAATTTTTTTCCCTTACCACCTACTCCAATATTACCATTTTAAACTTATCACGAATTCTAATGTACATCTATTTTTTTTTTTTTCGATTTTTATATATTTAAGATAATAAAAACTTTTTTTAAATCAGTTATAATTAGACTGAGGTAAAGTAGGGCGGGGCTAGTTGAGCATAGGGGCAAGTTGGGGAGCTAAAATATCTCAAAAACTACGCATCAAGTGACAAAACATCTAATCGATGAAAGATAGGTATATATAATGGTAATACAATGCGCATTAAATGGTTGTTGGACCACAATCAAGTGAGATGCACGGGCACTTTTTTGATTTTGGACCAAAAAAAGTAAAAAATATTTTTTGCTATTTTTCTATTAGATTCTTAAAAAAACTTTTATCTGGCATCACTTTAGTGTCAATATTTTACCCATTTATTTGACTTTCAATTATACTTAGCCATATTTCCCTAAGTATTATAGCTCTTTTTATAACCTAACTTTTGTGTCACCTAGTCTAGTCGGCGTAAGCTGAGCAGGTTTGAAAAAAATTAATAAAACGGCAATATTGGAGAAACAAATTTCATTGGGTAAACATTTTAAGGTTCATAAACACTTTTAAACTAATCATTACTAAATACTCTTAACAATTTAAAATATCTGAAAATCTTTTTTTTAATATCTGAAATTCATTTTTCTTTTAAAGATGTTATTGTGATTTAAAACTTTTAAATTTTTGCTTTTTTAAAAATATTTTTACTTAAATATTACTTAGTCAATAAAATGTATTAGTCAAAAAGTTCAGAAATAAAAATTTTAACTTACTTCATTTTTAACTTACCCCACATAGCTGCTCAACTTACCCCGCTGGGGTTGTTGCCCCGCTGAGGCAGGTTGAACAGCTTGGTAAACTTTAGGGAATATTTTCTCAAAAAAATCTAAAAACGTTTTTTTTTTTCTTAAGTAATTTTTAGCAGATAAAATTATCTTTTTAATAGTGAAAAAATTATGTAAATCCGACGCACCGTTCAAGAGATCTATTAGATTTAGTAAAAATTGCTCGAATCGCCCCCCCCCCCCCCGCGCAACCCAAATATATAGTATAAAATAAATGCTGTAACAATAAATACGATTATAAAGGTGTTTTAATTAACGGAAAAATATAAATAAGGAAATATATAATTGACACTTACAACTCAAAGTGAATAGTAAGAATTATGACATTTGGTAAACCATTTTGATTATTGAACATCAATCAATTACACATTGTTTTTATTTATTATAAAGGTTAATGACAGCAGAAACTTTCCCAAATAGAGAACAATCCTTTAGAAAATGTGACAAAAAACTGAAAGAGCATTATTAGAATGAAGTCGATCTTTAGACAATTTACTTAAAAAAATAAACAATAAAGTATTTTCTTTCCAAATGAATGTTAAGCCCAGAAAATTGGCAAAATAATATCAGCAATATAAGAGAGAAATAGTAAACACGATTAAAAAAAACAAACAAAAAAACAATAGAGAAATGATAAACACACGAAAAAATTTACTAAATCTAATTATATTTTGATAAGAAGATTTAGTATTTCGTTTGTAAAAACCCCTTTTCACGATAAAAGATTTTAATTGGTTAATATTTTGTGTTCCTTTGAAAATTTTCTGTTCTTTTAAAAAGTTGAAATAGCTTTATACAACAACTTTAATGAGTCTGTAATCAGCAGTTCATTGTTCTCTAACGTTCTTTAATGAAAGCGAAAACATGCCGTTAAAAAATATGCTTTAATAAAACTAAAGTTAAAATAAGAAAATGACTTTTAAAACTAAAATGAAAAAAGATTTTATAAAAATGAAAAAAAAAAGCAAAAACGAAAACTTTATTGCAACAAGAGTCATAATATTTTTTTATAAATTTCGCTGGCCATCAAAAAAATAAGTTATGCAATCCTTTTAAACAAATGCAGCAGAATCTAAGGCATTTTTGGGTGCTGAAACCATACCAAGCATCAGTTTTTTTGTACAGTTTTAGCATCAGTATTATCTACAGATCGCATAATAAGACGTCGATTGTATTTAATAATGGGGAATATAAAATTCTATATAAAAAAATTAAAAAACTTAGTAATAGACAGTTTTGCTAAATTAGATTTTATCGAGCACACCATGTTTTTTCTTACAAATTTACCATATATACAACAAAAACTGTTGAGTTTTTATAACCATGGTCAGCCATACTTAAGAAAAGATGAGTGAAAAGCTAAAAAGTGAGCTTATGTTTATTCAAGGAAAACAAACTTTTTTTTCTCTTGATGCGAAGAAGAAGAAGGAGAACAAAACGGGAAAGTAAAGGTCAGTCTTGAAGTTACCACAACTGCCAACCTAATTTCAATTAAAGCCATTAATATATTAAAATGTATAGATAGATTAAAAAAGTGAACAAAAAAAACTTTTTTATTATAATTGTCAGCCAAAATTATAAAAATAAGGCAAAATGATTCATGTAATCGCTCGCCTGTTGTTAAAAATTCAAACTTAGCATGGGTTTTAAGATCTTGGAAAAAGCTTCAATTATCCATTTGTATATAAAAATTTACTAATAGTTAAAAAGCTTTGTTTGTGGACGAAGTTTGCCAAATTAATTAATTCCATTAAACAAATATGTGATAAAGTAATGTAAATCGTTTTTCTTCTTTAAAATGTAAATTTATTTTTATCACTTAATGTTGATAATCCTTATTATTAGGGAGAATTTATTATGAATACAAAAAGTTAGTACTCAACCAGGTGCTTTGGTACTTAAATTTTAAACTCTGGCAAATTGTGTGAAACATTTTATTGTAAAACATAATTGTAGCTGGGACCTTTTCTATTTCAAACAATCTAATTTCCAGTTAACACACGCTAATAAACATTTCAACAATTATTATCAACGTTATTAAGTCTATCAGAAATAGTTATACATAACTACTTAAAACAGATAGTTTTTCATTGTTAGAAAAAAACAAATAAAAAAACACAAAGAAAACTAAATCGCTAAAAAACTAAAACTGAAAATTAAATCAAAAACAGTTTCAAAAAGACAAAGCAGAACAATTTTTAAAACTATAATAGCACTGATTACACTGACCTGAGATTGAAAAAAAAAAAAAAAAAAAAAGAGCATTTAGTTACTAACATTGTGAATTATTTTTTATCAAATTTAAAAGTTATTCATCATACCGAAGACTCCGCCTTTCATGTTGATGAATGTACCTTCAAAGGAATTGTAGCCCTTAGATTTCTATAGCTCGTAGAGAACTCCTCTAAATCTTTGACATATGTGGAGCTTAATGATTTTCCAAAACAACCATGAACTATTTTTTCAAAATCTCTAATTACCTTAATGTATTTGGCAGCGGAAACTCCTTGACTAGACTCCTGAAAAAACAGTTCAAAGCTGTCTATGTTTTTAAGCAACTTATTGCAAGCATTGCCTTCCAAACGATGCTGCCCTTGGTAGGACACTCTGCAGATGTTTATCTTAGACAAATATTGGTTAAAAAACTGTTACCCACACTCCTTGTTTTTAAATAAATCTTTTTCAATCTCTTTTAAAATTTTGTCTTCAACACCTAGCAGCATATGTAGATCAGGAATATTTACAAGTTCTAGTATCTTTTTGTTTTTGTTGCCTGTTAATAAAGGGAGATTAACAACATTTGTGTACTTTTTTGCTTTTTTTAAATCTGCACCATCAGCCATCGATTGCTCGTACAATCTGCACAAAGATTCTAGAGTATAATGAGCAGCTTTTTGAAGGCCAATGTAATAGTTTTGTGGACACTTGAATCTTTAAATCTTTCCACGCATATCTGTCACACTTGCTCAGTTTCTCTGGAACTTTATTATTTTTTAACTCTGGTTTTAGGGTGATTGATTGTGTAACTTTAAGGAATCTCTGCCCTCCATCTAAATCTAATTTGATATTAACATCATTTGTTCCTTGACTTCTGTGATGAAATACCATTGCTACAAGCTCTTCAATGTCATTGCAGTACACAATAGGAGCATCTTTTTCTACCAACTATCCATCCATAAAAAATCAAAATGAATGATACAAGTTGCAATCTAACTCTAATTTCATTTAACTCTAATGTTAATGGGAGTTTATCACCATTAAATAATTTTCCAATCATCTCATTGTTCTCAATCAGTTTAATATTGAAACCAGATTCCACACTTTTCCGTCCTGCTTCACTTCTCAGAAATTGTGCAACTTCAATCATGTTGCGATTTCTTAGAAATTATAATTAAGTTATTACAAAAATTGGCTTTAAACTCATAACAAAATTATTTTTAAAAGTATTTTTAAGCAACAAAAACTTACCTGGCATGTAGTTTTAAGTTTGTTTAATTTATCTAAACAAAAGAAAGTTTCTTAACCTCAGTCTTTCCGAAAGAGACAGTGAGTTGCTTGGGACCAAAAGTTTTCAAAGCTAAGGTGTTCCCTGAGTCATTTGCGCTTAGATCTTTGATAGAACTGGACAGAACTTTTCCTTGCGTTGTTGGCGATACTGATTTTACAATGGTAGTCAAATTCTTTCGTCTTTCTAATTTCGTATAGGGATGTGGAATTCCTTGTCCCACTTGGGCATAGCAATCTTCACAATTTAGTCTTTTTGCAGGTTTATATCAAACATCTTCAATGCCTTTTTAAACAAGTTTTTCCAACACACATTCAATCATAGAGGCCAATATTTTTTCCATTTTTGATTTGCGCCCATTTTTACAAATAAAACATTCACATTTTCTCCCTCTGATAACTCTGGTATTCAGGTCTAAATTTTATAGCATATGTATAGCAACTATAATAACTAAAATAACGTAACTAAATTTTAACTAAAGTAAATTAAATATCAATATAGTTATAATTAACTTCATAACACGGCCACATTGTGAAGTTAGGATCAGTTCCTGCAAGCGTTTTTCTATATTTCGAGCAAAGCACGGTAGAAAGGTCAGGGTTATCCGCTGAATAAACTTTTCAGAATATAGTTTTGATAAGGTTTGAGTAGTCATTTTTCTTTTTATTTAGATTTAAATAAGTTGTTTCAGCATTATTTATTGGTCTTAAATCTTTGCCTTTCTTGAAGCAGCAAATGCAAAACTTTTTAACAAAATCACCATGTTCTTTTGCATGTTTAGGCATTTTAAATGAATGCTTCAAATAAAAACTTCTGATATGAATTGATAATATTGGCATGATATATCAGTCATATCAATAAAATGTCAATATAATGGCTACAAACATGCTTTCAGTTCGTATGTCAACGCGTGTGAGGAGTTATTATGCAACTATTAACAATTAACAACTGCTAGCTTTTACTGATTGTTAATAACTAAAGGTTGCTTTGCTTTATTTTTATTTTAATAAAAAAGTAAATAGAAGGTAATTAAAACTCACATATCTACCTGTAAATTTTAATCTAAACAAACATTTTTAAATACTTTAAAAGAAATATTGATAAATCTATCAAAAACATTTTTGAAAATCTAAATACAGGAGCATGGGCATGATTTTGTGGTGTTCGAAACGATCCCCCGAATCCCCCCTAGGGTATGGTTCCTAAAAACCCTTTTCAATTTTTTGCTAGTTTTTTATTAAACAAGATCAAAATTCATCGACAGATTTCAAATTACATCAAAAAAAAGTTTTTTCATTTAAAAGTTAAGACCATTTAAAGTTTTTTCAGGGGGTAATTGGAGGTAATTTTAAGTTTTGCATGGTTACAAATCTTAAACGAAAAGAGATTTTTTGATGAAATTTGAAATATGTCGATAAATTTGATTGTACAAAAAAAGATTTTTATGATTAAAGGAAACGTAGTTCTAGGAAGGGGGGAGTTAAGGTTTGGGGCGGGGTTGGTTTAGCTCCAATTACCCTCCTCTCTTGCAAGTCATCCTCATTAGGCACCAGTATCAATATACTAGAAATTTGAGTATGCCCCATGCCTTTTAGCTACCTATCTTGAACAACAAAATTCCTGGACACTCCCCTAAAATATGTGGTTTCTCTCCAGGCCCCCACTATAAAAAGTTATCGCTTAGATTTTTTGAATGACGAAATGTTTTCTGATGATAATCAAAAAAAAAAAATCTGGGGATGTGTTGCAAGGTCTTAAAGCATGTTCCTATGCACTGTCTCAGGTTACAATTACAAATAAAGCTTTAAAAATGTTTTAAATACTGTTTATAGATATAGCAATACACGACCACTCCTGCTGACCGCCACCTGGAGACGAGCAAGTACTACACAATTACTCGCACTCACAGTCAAATGGTCATTAAGTTCTCTGACGCTATCTAGAGAGCTCAGTCTGTATCTAAAAAACTAGACCTGATTGAGCTATAAGGAATGGTTGATTCGGTTTTAGAACCACCTAAGAAACCCCTAGGAATATTTTTGACGCAGACCAGTGTAGTCAAACAGCCAAACTATTAACTTCAGCCTTCCACTTTGTCACTTGTGGCAACCTAACAGAAGATAGCTTTACCCAGTTAGTCGTTTTAGCAACATTTTCAAGAGCTGAATCAGACGAAATACCATAAGGCGAGAATCATTTTGGGAGTCTTTTGTTTAATAAAGTTATAACATTAAAGTTAAATAAATACAGGAGAAGATTATAACTTTTGTCTTGTTCAAAAAATAAAAATTCACATTCGAAAAGACACTGAGATGCTAAACAAATTTTACATTTTACACCGATACATAGCTCATGTAATTAAAATTATATTGTAATATTTCACAGATATGATACAAGATATGGAATCGATAAAATAAATTTAAGTTCCCTTCAAAAATATTTGCTAATTATTCTCTTTAACGCGCAAAAAAAATCTGTCACTACAAAATAATCATTTAGCGCATTGTAGAGAGCAGACATTATAGGAAAAGCATTGAAAACTTAGAGTGATGACAGAATGTTTGTCTAATTTCATTTTTTTTTTTTTTTTTTTTTTAAAATTTGAAAAACTTTGAAAAAATTTCATAACTTCAGTTCCTTCAAATTTTCGAATCCTTTTCACAAATAAAAGAAAACAAAAATCGCCAAGAAAAATACAAAACCAAAGACTATTGCTGTATCAGCAAAGGCTGCTCATTATTTGCTACGTTTATAGAACATTTATCATTATCAATTCCTAAAGGGACTTCTTTATCAGTTTTTGATGAGGATATGTCACTTGGTTTCTCTTCGCTATGAGGAACGACAGCTTTCTCAGAAGTTTCTTCTTGTCCCTCGTTGACTTGATTCTTCTGCTTGATTTGAGTAATCTTAGTGTTAATCTGTCCGCTAACGGTTGCTACATTAGCATTTGAATGACGAATCATTTTGCGATGTTCTCTGGGTTGATTTGGTTGATTATTTGTAATGCGACCGGCAGGATGGTTTTTGTTGCGATTCAGTTGGTCTAGGACGTTTGGGTTTTGGGATCTATTTTGTTGATGTTGCTGTCCTCGCGGTAAACTTGGATTGAGTTGCTTTTTGTCTGTAATTTTTTGAGGGGTCTCATTTTTTTCGAAAAACTTTATTTGTCTATGATCATGATGTTGTTCACCTTCACTTTTTGTTCTCATGCGGTGTTTCTTTTCATAATCCACAGGATCATCATTCAATTCTTCTAGATGTAAACGCCAGTTAAGGTCAGCGTTTGCTGAAACACAAACACACCAAAATAAATTAATATTATACTTGCTAAAATGATAAATAAAAAAAGATTTTAAAAAAAAACCCATCTACAAACCTTGACTCTTTTCTCTCTCGTTATCACTGTTTTGTCTTTGACGAGAAGATCGGGATCCAACACAAGCTCCTCGCGCATTTACTTTACCACCTCGAATGGGCTGAGAGTTTTTTTTGGTTTCTTGATTGTTCTCATTTTCCACCTCAGGAATTGTTTGTGGAACCCCCTCAGGTGAAACTTTTTCACCCTAAAATATGTTTAAGATCAATAGTATACCAACAGTCGATAGTAACAACATCAATCAACTATATCAACAGTGGTTTCTTTGTAAATTAAATTTCCTGAACTTTTGTTGACAAAAAAATATTTTCTGTAATACAATTTTTTTAGACAAAGGTTTATAAAACATTGATTAAAAAAGTGTTTGATTAGTTTTACTTAGATTTACTAAAATTACTTAAGCGATTTTAGTAAAACCTTATATATTTATGTAAACATAATTTTCTTTGTATCTATCCTTTAAGTAATAAAAAAGTAAGCTAAATAAGGGTTTGAATACATTCCCAAGCTATGTTAGCATCAGCAAAAGATTGTTGGGACATTAATTTCATAGCATCAAATCAAGGTAATCAGGGTATCAATACATGCATTAAAGCTTAACAATTTAAATTTAAATGCAGAAGAATGCCTCAAGGTACTACAGAACATATACACATTATATACTGTAGTGACTTGCAGCATTCTGCTGCATTTAATTTCATATACTATATAGAGCTGTCCTATATTCTTGAAAGTTGATGTGGATTGTTTTTTCATTACATAGCACAAAATTAGATGGTAAAAAATGGCTATGCAGATATATACATATGCCCTTTTAGAGTGGAACTTGATAAGTTAAACCAACTTTTGTTGATAATGTTGATAAGAATTATTTCATTTAAAGACCAATTTTAGAGGTCAATTTCTTGTGGTGCCCTAAATAAAAATATTTTTTCGTTTTAACCTCCTAATATTTTATATTAAAGAAAGGTTAAATATCATTTAGTAGAATTTTTATTTTTATCAGTTTAATCATTTTAAGTGTCTTGTTAAAATTTTTAAATAACCATGACTTTTACCTGATTTCCATTTGGCTGCATAGAGCGCATTGCGCTCTAAGTAGCAACGGCCTAAAATATTTAACTCTTCAATAGAAATATATTTTATTCTCATCCAGTGAAACATAAAAAAAAAACTTACTTTATCGCCTTTAGATAAACACTCTGTTTCGCTTGTCGTGCGCAATCTCAATGAAGGGTTTTTATTGTTGTAACTACTTGTGTACACAGGCAATTCAGCTAAATCACCAACATAACTTTCAATGGTCTGGGTTCGATCACGAACTGCCAAATCATTTTGTGAAGTAATACTGAGGGCATGTTGACGCCGCATCTCAGCTGGAGGAGGAAAAAAAGGTCCTGTAGTTGGATGTATACCATAAACTCTTAGCTCTGCATCAATACTTTCCTTCTGCTTTCGCAGCTCCTCAACATCCTAAGTTAAAGTTTCAGAAAATTTTTTAGATTAAAATTTTAGATGACATATTTTATTTACAAATTGAAGACCTAAAAGTGTTAACAGCATTTGTCTTATATTTATCAAAATGAAACCCTAACTAATAGAACTTTAAAATTATCATTAAAATATTTCGAAACTTAAAATATTTTGAAACTGAATTTCATTACTTTAATAACTTTTCAGAGTTTTTTAATTTATTTTTCTATATCTATTTTAAAGAATGTTTGAACAAGTAAAAGATATGGACAGTAAATATAATAAAACATTTGGCAACATTTACCAAACTTTAGAGTTCTTAAAAGATAAATTTAACAGGTAATCTGTAATTGTCAACAGCATCCTCTATTTTTGATAATATTGGAAAAAAACAAAAAACAATACATTTATTAATTACATTTACATATCATTTAATTTTAGCTGCCAACTTGATAAAAATGTTGACTTTAGAAAAAGCTGATTCTGGAAAATTCTTCATCATAAACTTTTGTCAAAGACATATTTAGAAAAAATGAACAAATATAGCTGAAAGAAAAATGAGTAATATAGCTGAAAGATAAATGCTTCAATGAAGCAAATTAAGCTAGTGTTTTGCCAACTATAAAAATATTTTAGACACTTTTTCAATGTTTGAATGATGTAATGAATGTTTATTATATTTATTTTAAAAATATATCCTGGCAATTTATAATACCTTAATTTTAAAAAACTATAATTTTTTTTTTTAAACTGGTTGATCTTGACCAGCAAAAATTTAATTTACAAGGTCAAAATAGCATTTTTTTTTGGTAGTCCAGCTGGTCATTGACCACCTGTTATTTTCATTCTGTTGTAAAATGAATATTTAAGAGATTAACTTAATCAAAAGAAAAGCTTACCTTTAAATGACAAAGATGATACTGCAACATCATTTTTGCATTCTCATTGTTATCTTTTGTACCAATAAACAAGAATGGAACATCTTTCTAACATAAATACCCAATAGAAGAATTTGATTATTTGTGATTTTTTCAAAACCACTAAAAAAAGTTAACCAAACATAATTTTAAAAAAAAACCTGTTTTTCTTCATCAGTTTTATTATCCTCTGGTTCAGGATCAATTTTTACACGAACAACACCAGATTTGTCAACAATATCTTGAACAATGCGCCCATTTCTACCTATTACTTTACCAACATATATTCTAGGTACAAACACAACTTCTTCAGCAAATTCGAGAAGCTTCCTTGCTTCAAGTACACAAGCAGTATTCTAATTTTAAAATTTTATATAAAAAAAAAAGACATTTCAGTTAGTACAGGATTTAGTAGAAGTAAAAACAGGTAAATTATGTACTTCATATATTCATTGATGGTATAAATATACACATAAAAAAAACCCATAGAAACTGAGTAGAAAATAAGATGTTCTTTTATAAGAACATATCAGCAATGACGAATAAGGGTTATGATAAAAATCCTTTTGATTGGCATTATTGCTGTGAAAAAGACATTTCTTATTTTATAACAAATTTTGTTTGTTTGTTGGAACACAAAGTCCTATCCATTTTAAACACAAAATCTATTTGTTTGGTAGATTTTTGTTAATTATCTCTGCATATTTTCATCATGAATTTTCAAAAATACATAAATATAAAATACCTCCCCTAAGATATTAAAAGTACATGTAGGTTCATCCACTTCAACCGACATTATTCCAGGAATCCTTCTAGCAGCCTGAATATTGGCACCTTGTGCACCAATAGCCAAACCCAAAAGATCTTCAGGTAAGACAAGTTGCTCATAGATAGGAGCTTGTTGAGCTTGTTTTTGTGCGCATTCTAACTGCCGTATGCTTTCCTCATTGCGTGATTGTAAAAGTAATTTTGTACGAAGGCTACGAAAATGCATTTCACTTAAGATAGCAGCTTTTTTAATGGAATCTTCACAAGATGAAAGAATAACCAAAACATTAAGCTCATTTAAATAAAAGATAGAAAGTGCTTTTGTCATCTCACGGAAAGTCTCATGAACATCCCCAGTACACCTACATAAATATAATATTTAAGCTGAATACAAAATATAAATACAAAAAATTAAAACATAATACAGAAACAAAAAGTTCAAACCAAAATAAAGAAAAAAGGAATAAATGTTAAGTTAAAAAAAATTCTTTTGCATTGAAATTACTATTGACGATAAAACTCTCTTGTGGTGCCATTAATATTAGCAATAAAAACGATAATTAAAAAACTGAGTCACTAAAATTACATCTCATAATATAAATTGAGAATAGATATTGATGCAGCCCCATACTGTGTGTGCTTGTATGCTTTACTTTTATAAATGGCTTCACTAGTACTTGCAATCCTGGGATTGTCTAAGTCAATCCTGTGATTCTCAGATGTACATTTTTTCTATGATTATCCTAATATTTTAAAAGAAATTTTAAGTAGTACTTTTACTGATAAAATGTTATGAGAAACTTTGCTTCTTGTTAGGTTGGTTAGTTAAACTTTTTAAGTCTAATTTAACAATTATTCGATAATGTAAAATAAGCATTGAATTATTAAATTGTGAAAGGTAAGTATAGTAATGTTAAAAAAAAAAAACTTTCTTATTGCAACATTAAACAAAAGTTTGTACAAAAATTTTAAAAATTGATCATTAAATAATATACTCAAATTAAAAATTAAATAATCATGTTTTTATCTTAAAAAAGTTAAATACGGAATGAAAAAAAAAATACATTAAAAAAAAATTTTTTTTTTTAACTGAAATGCAAAAAAAGAAAATTTTAAAATATATGTATATACTAACAATAATTTAGGTGATAATGCAAAATTTTAATTAATTTTACGATCAAAAGTAATTCAGCTGTTTGGAAACAAGATTTTCTGACATGAGATTCAGAAATTTACTGATCCCAGTAAAAACAATCCATAATTATGTTGCTATAGCAAAAAAATTGCTTTAACTCATTGTATTGACAAGAAAAAGAAAACAAAATTCAGATTTGAAAAAAAGTTTTCTTTGTCTTTTAACAAATGGACATCACTTTGAAATTCATAGACAAAATTCTCAATTCTTTAGTTTGGGTTTAGAGCTAATAACAGGCTCAATGCCAGAAAAAAATGCTTTGAATTATTAGATAAAAAACTTTAAGAGCATACAACTTGTAGTAATAAGTGTTTTTTTATCAAAAGGAGGAATCGGCTACAATTCTGCTAAAATCTGAAAGTGAATTTTCTGAAAGTGACTGAAGCTAACAATTCAGAGTAATATCACTGGAAGATAAAGGGATTGTTGTTAACCAAAAACAAAGTAAGAAGAGCACAACGAAGAGAAAATTTTCAAGAAAGAATCACATGTTTCAAAAGAGTAAGATGTTTTATAGCTCATTTGTATATCTAATTACACTTGAAAGAACTTTCGTACCTACAATAATCCAAAAAGACATTTTTTTAATAATAAAAACCAGGCTGGCAATATTTTGCTTTTGAGAACAAAATTAACTGTAAAGTTAGTTTATTCAAAATGGCAAATATTAGGGATTTGTAGTATAATTTTGTACTTTCAACTTCAGTTTAGAGCACTTTCCATTGATTTTGAGACCCATGTTTTTATACGATTCTTAATCAACATAAAATTCTCTATCAGAACCACTCATAAAATTGAGGGGGGGGGGGAGAGAGGGAGGAGTGAGGGAGTGAGGGAGGGAGGGAGTGAGGGAGGGAGGGAGTGAGGGAGGGAGTGAGGGAGTGAGGGAGGGAGGGAGAGAAAATCAAGTAGTGCCATGTTTCATATACACACACAGACATAAGTAACAGTTTCTCTTACATGCTCCGTAGGTCTTGTGGAACCTCTATCATACATTTGAAGAACATTGATCTTGTCACTTGCTCACTAAATTGAATTGTATTAAATAAACAGAAAATGTTAAAACTATTTTTCCCAAACAGTAGTTCAAAAAGATGTTGCATAAAGCAATCACAGTAAATATTTGTCATACATCTGAGAAAGATCTGAGAAAGATTAGACTAATCTAATCAATAAGTTGATTTACCATAAATATATATTTATTAATTGGATTAGGCAGTACTATCTAAAACATTTAAACAAGATTTTGAATAAATACTAAAACCTTTTTAGAAATCTATCAGATACAACATTATTTACACAACATCATTATGTCCAGTCCTCTCCAAAGGCACTAAAAACCATTCCAAAAATATTTCTACTGAAGTATCTAAATCTTGTTTACTTTCACCTGAGCTTGTATTTGAATGCTATGCTATACAATTTTTTGTTTATTTCTCTTACTTATATCTGTTTTTCTTGTTTCTTTTCATTTAGTTATTGAAGCACAAAACTTACCATTGCCCAATTGGTCGAATCCGCTCTAGTGGCACAATTTCATTGAACGCTTCATCTAGTCCTTTAAACTTAACAACAAAAAAACCTCCTCGACGTTGTACTATTTTTCCTTCCCACCACCCCATTGGTTCAGTATCATCTTCTTTAGAAAAGATTTCTATATCTTCATTATCATGGTACTTAAATGCATTCTTTAGTTCAGCAGCTTTTATATGTCTACGAACATCTGTAAGAGGTACACGAACCCAATTATCGGGTCTAAAGAAACAATTATTTCCTAAGCTAACAAAAGGATTCTTTTCTTATTTACATAAATAACATTTGAACAACATTTCATTTTTTAAATAGATTGGTCATCTATATTTCACATGTAAAAACATAACCTTTGTAAAATCACAGAAACAAACAAACAAAAAATTACTAATAATATATAAATATATATATAAACATACTCATGGTCATATGCCACAGTAGCTTCTTTTGAATGAATATTCTTTAAATGAGCCTATATTGAAAAACACCTAAGTACTAACTTAACTACATTACATCTCATAAAAATTTTTTATTTAAAAAAAAAAGAAATTTGGTTGTAAACTTTCAATATTTACAAAGTTAAATTCTAAAAAAAAACAAAAAAAAAACTAAGATTATTAATGGGATGCTAACAGCTAACAGATCAGTAACAGCTCTTTAATTCAAAGATTAAAATATCTTAATGTATTCAAAGTACATGGTTTAGAATGACTGCAAGTGTATCAGCTTGCTAAGTCATTTGGTGTGATAATGAATTTTTTCATAGGATTTTTAGAAGCAAGCTAACAAATATTTTTAATTAACTTTTATTGAAACAAATGTTTAATTTCAAATAATTTATGATACATACATATTATTAATACATAAATCTAATTTTTTTATAATACATTTATGACATAATTATATTTGTATAGTCTAATAATAAGTATTTGACTACCTATCTAGGATAATCTAGAGCTAAAGGTTTGGAAAAAAATTAAAACACATTGTCGATGTTTAGGATCCCTCTATAAAGGACAACAAGGAAACTTGATTCAATGATAAAAAGAGATAAGTACTAATTGAAGAGATCTGAAGAGGATTGTTCCTGTTTCAGGATGTATCATGTTTTTTATGTTTATAGTCTGATTTTCCAATTTATCTATATCATCAGTACTATACTAGCTCAGCAAACAGCTAGCAAAACCTTATTCAGATGTGATTTTACTTAATGAAACAAAAACCATTTTTCACACTGCTTTATTTTGATATCTATGTGTGGTCGGTTATGGTGAATAACTAATTTAAATTACCGGGAAAAAGGCACCATTTACGTTGTTTCTAACTTCAACTTGTGTTTCATCCATAACTTACAAGGTTACCTACACGCTGGTTTTGTAGGCACACGGTCAGTACAGTGCTAAAGATTGGTACTAAAATTTCGCCAGCTGTGAAAACAATCTCAAACTTATTTTACATTGATAGTTAACTGTAACGAGACCAAAAATGGAAAAACATGTGATCAAAACATTACCCACGGGGGATCACTATCTGATTTTCATCAATTACAGACAAGAGCCCAATGCTGGTACTGAGAACTACCAAACCATTCACAGAAGCTTGTTTTGTTTTATGGCACTATGAAAATGAAATTCTCATACATGAAAAATAAAAATTAAAAAAAAAAAAAAAAAAATATTAAAATAAAAAAAAATAAAATAAAAATAGAATACTTTTTTTTAACTTACTTCTCCAATGAACTTTTATCTTCTTAAAAGAAGCTTTTACTTTTTAAAGAGAATCCTAAAGCTCCTTTCGACAAAAGCCGGAAAATTTTGGCCAAGTACAATTCATCTTTATGCTGTTTGATGTATTACTTGTTAAATAAACATTGATAACGAAACCAAATGTTAGTGAGATTTAAACGTAAACTACTTATTCTCTTTGATAAGATAAAAGGTGCTGCATTTTGTTGACAAAACCGCTCTAGTTTCTTTAAAAAGTATTCACTTCATATTTAGCAATTTCAACCTTCTCTCCCCACCCCCTCCCCCTTAGCTTCAGCGAGAAATCAAGTAAAATGAATATAGACAAGAAATTTGTTCCAGATAAATCAACACTTGGTTGTTGATAACATAACATATCGGAATATCATCTTTCATCTATACTGATTTCTTTTTTAATAAATATCAAACAATGGCAAGTTTAACAGTGGATTAGTAAAAATTTCAAAAGCAAAATAAGAAATGCAAATTTTTACATCAAATTCAATCTCCATTTGCTAATACGAAAAGCGTTGCGAACACCAAAAGCATTGTGGTTTTCTATTATTAGTCATTTGAAATAGGTCGAATTTTAAATAATATATTTATAAATGCATAAATTATTCAAAATTCGTTTTCTTTCAAAAGACATAATGCAGGTCAGAAGCTGACATTCCTCACTGCTGTTCAGCGTCACTAGCATCGCGTATACTTCAGGGATGAAGCGACAACAAGTCATACTTCTCTTCTCTGGAATGTCTTCCTTACCCATTACAGAGAGCAAATTACAAATTCGTAAAAATGGTATTAGTCTGATAAATATTAGAAAATAGGCATTATAAATTGTTGAAAAAAGATGTACGAGTGTTCTTTTCTTTTTTCTTTTTCTGCTTTTCTTTGAAAATTTCTTTCTCTTGATCCGATTAAAACTGAAACTTTCACTTATATTTCGCATAAAAAAAAAAAACTCGATTTGTCATTTCAAATATATAAAATAGAAGAAGTAACAGTATGGAGTGAAATAACAACAGTTTTTTTTTTTAAAAAAAAAGCCTGAGGTTATGGAAATTTACCCGTATATACCAGAATATTCTTAATCTGACGCTTTTCGAAGAATTACAATAGAAATCGGATAGAAAATGTTTTTCCCGCGCTGTTAGTCTTTTCAACGTTAAAATTAAGATGCAAGAATATTGGAAACAAAAATATTTTTACAACGTAACGCAAGTAGTGAAGACTGTTTAGAAATTACGAGAAACAGAGATATTAGACGAATAAAACCAGAGGAAAATGTTGCAAAAAAGAACGTAAACGTAATTTTAGTTTAAAAATAAAATATTATTTGATTCATATTTTCGTGGTAATGTAAAAATAATTGATCTTCTATTTGTTAGATAAGTTTTTCCGAAAGGAATTCTTTTAATTTTTCAGTAATTCTCGTGCTTTCTGTGCAACTCGTTTATGATAAAAAAAATCAGTCTTTATTTTTCAGTTGGTATGGTCCGCCCTTAGGAGAGGATTGTAGCATAGAAAGGTACGATCCTATTTTTGACAAACTCTTGCTAAGCGTTCATATTTTATTTAATGTTGCAATAAGGATAAATGATATAATAAAGTATATTTACATCTGTAAATCAATTCCTTTGAAAGCAAAATAAACGTTGATAAAAAATGTAACTTAATGACAAGTTACATATCGTGCTTTTCGTAAAACTTTCCACGAAGAACGTGTGTACAGTGGAAATTAGAAATTAATGACGTCTATTTTTGAGGATGGTTTATCCAGTAGTAATTAGGGGTTAATCTGGAGATTATTTTAGAAGAGAATTCATCCAGATTTGCTATTCCGTATTTCAATCCGAAAGCCTTTTTGATGAAAGTATTAGGAGCATATCACGTTGCAAATCAAAAACTTTCCATATCAAAATTACAAAGCCAAAGGATTTATGATCACACTTTTTGTACAGTTATCAGTTTTGTAAATACCGACCAATCGATCAGCTAGTTCGAACATATTGTTTCGAAGACTAATTATGATAAATTGGGCATTTTTCGTACGTTCCTGAAAAAAAAAAAAAAAAAAAAAAGAAACCTGAAATATTCTTTCTTGATCTCTTACATAAAACAGAGAGATGGTTGGTAAAGTACATAGAGTGTGTGTGTGTGTATATATATTCATACATACATACATACATACATACATACATACATACATACATACATACATACATACATACATACATACATACATACATACATACATACAAACATACACACAACCACACACACGCTGTTCCAGAAAATTGTAATAAGCTCTAACCTCATGACCCGAGAAATTCCTTTGTGTTATTGAAAGAGAACAACTTGTAGTTTACAAAAATGTAAACCTTAAAATCAGGCATTAAAGTATGCCAGAGAAAACTGCATTTAAAATTTCACCAAAAATAAGGTTTTTTTATGGTCCAAATGGCAACTCAGTTTTGCATTTTTACAGCATATTTATTGATTCATTTTCTGTAAGTATATCAAAGACATTGTTTATTAATTTTTTGACAAAGATATTTTAATTTTACATAGCAGGTATTTGATAAACATCAATTTAAGACAAAAAATTCTTTTTAGTTTGAAAGGTTTAGAAACATCACATTTTAAGAAGCTATTAGCAATAATTTTTCTGTTGAAATTCTTTATTTGATAACAAAAATCCTTGTAAGTTGGCGTATGAGCAAATTAAGTGGATGCTTTACATGTGTTTGGCATTGTACTCTGCTAAACAGTGTTTTAGTTTTGTTCTTTAATTTGGATTTGTGGAGTCAGATTTAAATTGATCTCAATAAGCTTAAAAGGTGTGGTGGAGGACTTCAGTAGCTTGTTCACTGTGCTCAATATTATAAAAGACAGCATGAACTTTTAGGGTTGAATTAAGATTGGCTGAAAGAAATGATGCTTTCAATTTTTGAATTTCTTCCTGATTGTTGGAACACAATTTGTTTGCAATACAAGATTTAACAACTTTGTTAAACCTTTGCAAAATGTCAATTATTGGAATATGCTCTGTATGCTGAGAGACTTTCAGCACGTTAAATAAGATAATCAGGTTTTTTCAAAATTTTTTTAGCAATCAGGACCATTAAAATGTCCACCATGGTAAGGCTGAGGATTAATGTGATGGCTTGTCACCCATTCATTTGGAGAATCCAATACATTCTTAAGACATTTCAGAATGTAGCTGACAACACCAATCATTAGGTGCAGTTCCATAGGAGGGATAATGTCAAGTAAGTTATCAAAATTTGTGAACAAAATTGGAAGCTGAAACGTGTTTTCAAAATATTTTGCTGTTTTAATATCATTTCTGGCATTGACATAGTAATTGTAAGCCTTTTTTGATTGATCCAATTCTTCTTAGGGACCCTGTTTGATGCAGATCTTTGGAACTGATGTTGCACTAGCAGCACAGATGCATGCTGGAGTGAGCTTGAATGCCACAGATGTTTGCAAGTTTCATGTCACATAAAACAAATTGCATGCACAAGATCCATCAAAATTTTGACATTGTCATAGGTCTCAGGCAAATCATTGCAAATTGCAACCAATAACTGTTCATTGACACCAAAAGCTTCAGAACAGTTTTGATTAAGAAGATTTTTTGCAAATGCTGACGTTTCTGATTCAGTGTCTGAGCTGTAAATTCACCTTTAAAAATCCTCCACCTACATCAATGCCCATTTTAGTAATTTGATTCAAAGGAGTGTCTCTTTTGCTCAGTATTTTGCAAGGTATTCTTCAGTTAGTTCACGGAATAGTTTTCCATTAATATCATTTAAAGTGGATACTAGCTTAAAAATATTGTTGTTAAACAAACCAGTATTGACCTGAACTTGCACTATATTTTCAGTTGTAATGCTTGAACTTGCACAGTTACTTTCAGCTGTTTTTGATGATCCTAAAAAACAAAAAATAATCAAAGAAACAAAAATTTAAAAAAATTTAAGTTGATATAAGATGTTTGGTAAAAAATTACATTTGTACCTATATGGACTTTTTTGCAGGAATGAGGCTTTCCCTTGCTGAAACTAGTCAGACAGCTTGAACAATGTATCTCTACCTTTAGCAGCTCCTTTATTTTTGTTTGTGCAAACATCACTACCAGAGCTTTTTGGTTTTGAGTCTATAGTTTTATATATAGTTATATAGTATATATAGTTATATAGTTTTATATATAATTATATATAGTTTTTTCCTCATGGTTTCTTGCTAGAGGCATTTTAATGAATGATGCATTTTTGTTCAAAACTCATAATTATATACCTTAAAATGCAAAGTACTCTTATCAACTAGTTAATCCTCTAAAATTACTGCCAGATTGATTAGATATTTTCTCTAGTTTTTAAATAAAAATTATAATACAATAATAAGATTGAATCCACAGAAAATAAATTTCTAAAAAATAAATAATTTAAACATTGCATGCTGTAAAAATGCAAAACTAAGCTGTTATTTGGACCATAAAACCACCTTATTTTTAGTGCAATATTTTGTTAACTACAAGGTATACTCTTTCAACAACCCAAAGGATTTTCTTGGGTTATGAGGCTAAAATTTGGGAAATAGTGTGTGTGTGTGTGCGCATCATAATGCAGTTTAACAATGATAACAAACATAGCAATGATATTTGCAACTTTTCCACACTCTACAAAAGGTTTTATTACTTTTTGAAATGATACAAGATAATTGTCTCACCTTAATATAGTTTGCAATTATTGAGACATTTTTAAAGTCTAATGCAGCATCAATTTCATCCATGACATACAATGGAGATGGTTTATAATGATGAAGCGCAAACACCTAAAGTTCAACTCAGTAGTACAAAGTCATTTATTTATTCAAATCATCTCATACGTTTAAAAAAACAACTCACCAGAGCTAACGAACTTAGAGTTTTTTCACCACCTGACAAATTTGATATATTCTTCCAGGTTTTCTTAGGAGGACGAACGCTATTGAAAAATTTTCATTCAAAAAGTTTATAAAGAAATTTTGAGCATCTTTTTAAAAAAATTGATTGACTAAATATCTAAAGTATTTTAAAAAACATAACGAATAAGATATACTAAAAAATAAAAGTACTCCACCTAAATACGATACCATCAGAAAATGGATCTAGACTATCAATTAGTTCTAATTCTGCATCTCCTCCCAATGTTATCATCTGTAATTTAATAAACCATTGAAGTACTCAAACATGAAAATATAATTTAATTGAAACCTAATAGATTATGATTAGTTCAGAATACTGATCCTATATATATATATATATATATATATAAATTAACCATACTTGGTACATTTCCTTTAACTTTGCAGTTATAACAACAAATCCTGACATAAACTCGTCAAGTCTTCTTTTTCTCATATCGTCAAGGTCTTTTCGTTTTGAATCACGTTCTTCTGTCACCTTTTCAAGTTCTTTAACACGCTCAAGATAAATTTCCTCCTAAACAACAGGTTCTTTGATCTCAATATAGTGTAAAATGTGTTAAAAAAAACACAATAATAAGTAAATAATTTAAATACCAAAAATAAATGAAAAAGTATTTGAAATAAATAGCATAGCACAATATCAAACTAAATACCACTATGAAAAGAACTTTGAATCAAACATTTGAGTTAACTCAAATAAATTTCACCTTTTTATAATACTCTTCAATTGCAGCCATGTTGGGTTTCATTTCAGCCAGTTTTTCTGAAAGCACTGTAATTTCATACTAAATTAGAAAATGAGAACCACTAACATGTTCAAAGCATGCTGTAACTTTTTAGTAAATCACATTAAACTTTAACTAACTGCAATTGCTGTGTCATCAACTTCCATCAATTGTTCTTTTGAAAGTTTTACTAACTCTTCAGTCAGTGATTTGTCATTCTCTTCTACATAAGATTTCCTCACTTTGTGTAAAAAAAGTTTATCCAACTAAACAGAAAAACTTTAATAGTTTAAAAATAGAAGTCTTGTGTGAGTAAGATTTATATTTAAGAATGGTATTATAGTGAACATAATTTCAGAAAAGCTTGGATTTAAAAAGAATTGTTTTTTTAAATCAACTACTGAATAGGGAAAAGAATATTACAAAAAATGGGGAAGATAAATTTCATGGATCTCAATATTACATAAATATCAATTTTTGCTACAACATTGCTATATACTTTTTTTAGAAAAAAAAACTATTTGAAGTAAGTATTGTTAACTTCAAAAGAATTTGTTTTATAAAAGCAGGTATCTAAAACATGTTTAGATTTATTATTCACAGGCTGTAGCATTTATATTTTCCCACCTTCCTCATGCATCTTCTTAGATGATGAGGAAGGGTGGAAAATATAAATGCAACACCCTGTACACTAAATGCTTTTTTTCTGAAATTGGAATGTCTAAGGTTGGATGTACCTCCTGATACCTTTTTATACATTGAAAAACTGTTTTCCGCAGACACTGCTTTTTAACATTCTCATTACTCACGTAACAATTACAATGCATTTTATTTAATTGGACATATTTTATTAGATTGAAAATATTAAAGCAAAAATTTGACCTTTTATTGAAAGTGCATCATTAAAAACAATTTATAAGATAACAAAAATTTTCATGTATATGTAAATATTTGCTAATCATTTGTATTTAAGTAATAGGTGAATATTTGCTAATTGTTTGTATTTAAGTAATAGGTGAATATGAATATGTCACACCCTGTGCAGTAACAAATAAATAAATTTGTAGAAAAAATTTTCAAAATGAATGTTTAAAGCTAAAAAAAAATTCTATTCAGCAAATCAATTAACAAAAACATTACAACAATTTAAACCTTTTCCTTCCAATGTCGTATTTTGTTATTATTTTCCTTAAGAGTATTTTCAAACTTTTGCAGTTCATGTTTGACATCAATTTCTTTGCTTCGAAGCTCGCTTTCTTCTTTGTCAGTAGCTTCAAAAGCAAGCTTAACCTCTTCTAGTTTTTTCTGCATTTCTTTCATACGATCCTGTACAAATTAAAATAGTTGTCAAGTATATTTAAAGAAATAGTTAAAATTAAAAAATTTATTCAACAGTAAAATCAACAAGATTTCAAGAGAAAGCTGAAAAAAAAAAAAAAAAAAAAAAAAGAAATGTAAAAATGACACAAGAAAAGCATTTTTTTTTAAAAAAAAAAAGAGTTAGTTTTTAAATACCTGGCCTTCCTGAGCAGCATTTAAAACCTCAGTAGCATCATCTTCCAGTTTTTTTAACTCAACCTATGAATTTTTTGTTTGTTTAGAGAATCGAATATTCATTAGTTTTATTACACTTATAGATAAAATACTGAAGAAAAAAAACAAAACAAAAACAAACATTCATTTAAATATTTTTTATTCATTACAGTCTTAATGTTACAAATCCCAATTATATTGTATGATAAAAATTGCCAAACATTTTGATTTAGTTATGTAAGACTTTTTAAAACTTTAAGAAGTTTAAAAATTTAGAATATGAGTCATCTTCATAAAAATTCATCCCTTTCAGAACTAGCTTATCTTGAGCAAAAATTAAAAATTTTTCAAAGATAATTTATTCACAGATTCATAAAAAAAAAGAACATCAAAAAACTTTCAAAGTGTGTTAAGGAGGATAAAGATGAGTAAATGACGAAAAATATAAAAACATGACAATAATAATATAAAAGATAGAAGAAAAACACAACCATACTATACCTGCTCAATATTAACAAGAGCTGCCAGGTTTTCTTTTATGTCTTTTTCAATGCTTAAAACTTTTTCCTCTGCCTTCTTTAAATTTCTATACATCAAATTGTTATTGTTAAAATTATCAAACAATTTAAAAGACCAAACAAAAAGAGGTCAAAAAAAAAAAAAAAAAAAAATTAGAAACAGTTATTCTAAAACTACAAATACAAAAAAAACTCAATTTCTTGTTAATATTTTTATCCTTAAAATTTATTCTTTGAACCCTGAATGTCATCGAAAATATGTTCCCCATAGACAAACTCTGTTCCAACAATCGTAATAAATTAATAGTTTCTTTTTTCTTTCACTATTTTTCTGAACTTTATAAAGAAATAAAGTAACACAGCATAAAAATTTAGGCTAGTATTAGAGATACCTTGGTTCAACTTTGTTATTACATTTTGATTATTTGATGGGATGAAAAAAAATCCACAAACATAAGTTAAAAAAAAAGAGAGATGCTCACCTTGATGCATTTTTAATTGCAACTGATGCTTTAGTTTTCTTTTGACCAACTTCATCGATAAGTTTATTTAATGAATCCAACTTACTCTAAGCAAAAAAATATTTTCTGAAAAACTACAAAATCTGAGAAAATCAATAGATTTAAAATAAAACACCACTAACCTGTTGGCCGCTTAACTTTGATTTTCCTATATCCATTATTTTTTTATGTAAACTAAACAGAAATATTATTTTCAATTTTATCTTAATAAAACAGTGTATTTATGTTTTTCATGGAACTTACAATAACACTAATGCTATTATACAACAATAGCTAAAATACCATTATAGAATAGATAATATGAAATCAACATGAATGTAAAATAAATCACTTTAAAACAAAAATGATTAAATTATATTGCTAAATAAATATATATTAAATATTATTAAACATTGTGAAATTAATTATTTAAAAACATTTATGATTACCTTTGAACTTCTTTTTCAATTTTTCCAGAAATCTCAGCCACCTTAGAATATGCTAAAATAAAATTATTTTACTATAGCATATTCTACAATAAAACAATATTAATATACATCAATAAAATTCAACTGATTTTATAATAGTATAACCTCAATTAAGATAAAAAACGAATTAAGCATTTTAAAAAATACTTTTAGTGGAGATTGCTATTTCATTTTCCAGTTTTGCTTTATGTTGAGCTTCAGGTTTTGCTTCTTTTACTTCGCAGCTTAACTGGTTTACCCTTGAAAGTTGCTCTTTTTCCTGAGCACTAAGTGCCTAAGAAGAAAAAAATTAAAGAACAAAATAGCTTTAATGATGGCTGTAAAAATATTTTTAAAACCAAAAATCAGTATGTTTTCAAACCCAGACTCATCAAGCAGAAAATAACAAAAAGAACCTGTATTTCCATTTTAAGCTTTTGTAACTCATGCTCCATTGATTTGACTTGTTTAACCAAATTATGAACTGTATCTTCAAGCTTTGTTTTTCTTTGCTGAAGATCCTAAACAGAATAACTCCTTTTACTAACAACCCCTTATTTATTGTATTTTTTTACTGCAAATGTGTTCTGCTAATAAATATAAATCTAATTTTCTTATTCAGATAAATTACAAAGTTTTGATATTTTTGTAACAGCCACTAGAAAATTTAAGATTTCGTCAGATATATTTTGCTATGTGTGTTTATTTTCTTGGGAAAAAAGTAGGTATTACATAAAGATTTGAAGGGTGGAAATAGCTCAGTTATTTCTTTTAATGACAAACAAAAACCTCTAATACAATTTTATGATTATTTTAGAATAAGAGTTAAAATTTACAATTGAAAATGAAAAAAATTCTGAAAGATTTTTATAATTATTTTGCTATACATATTCAGAATATCGGTTGTTTGACTGGTTATATATTGATAAGTATTTTCTTTACATAAACAACAAAATTCATTTATAAAAATTACTCTTTTAAAACATTTTAGCAGCAGTTTTTACATGATTTTACAAAAACCTTTCTTAATAAAAGATAAAAATGCAATTAATTATCTTGGTTTTTTTTTTTATTTAAAAACTTGATAAGAATATATAAATTACATTACATAACATTTTTTTTCAATAGCTTTATTAATTTAATTTTTTTACTGCAAATGTGTCTTTCTTATAAATATCAATCTAATTTTCATATTTAGATAAATTAAAAGTTTTGATACTTTTGTAATGACTACTAGAAGATATAAAAATTCGTCAGATATATTTTGCTATGTGTGTTTATTATCTTAGGAAAAAAGTAGATATTACATAAAATTTTGAAGGGTGACAAATTTTGGCTAGTATGCAGAAAATATTTTGATATGACCATGAGTGATCAAGGCAAACTATGGGCTCCTCATGTGAGATGCAGAAGCTGTCAATCTACTCTAGAAGAGTGATTAAGATACACAGTAAGGGGAATGCCTTTTGCCATTTTAAGAGTATAGAGAGAGAGAGTCAAAGAACCATCATTAAGACTGTTACTTTTGTATATTTGATTTGAAAATGCACAGAAATGTGAATTTAATAAAATTTCTTCAGTATCCAGACATACCACCATCTGGAGCACCCGTCTTTCTTTTTTGAGTTGCATGGGGATATGCAAAGTAATAATGTTTTCTTAGCTTATGGGAGAACAGAAAAAATGCCAGTCAGAAGTGTTAACGCTCTCTGTTATTGAGATGCGATTGATTTATTTACTGCTTGTAGACTCAAGCATGATTTTGCACAATGGTGGGTACTCATAGACATCTTTATATGAAGTCTCAAATCAGTGTTGCTCAACAATTGAAGTAAATATCTGTCTTTTCCTCTTGCACAATAGTTGTAGTTGCAGAATCCATACAAAAGAAAATTAAGATAAGATCAAAGTATCTCTTGACAAAAAAAATATATATATAGAGAGAGATTAAGTGGAATGTTTGTGATATTTTGAAGAAGGTTGCTTTGTTATTGGAGTTGCATGGGAATATGCAAAGTATTAATGTTTTTTTAGCCTATGGGACAGCAAAGAAAATGATCACTGCAGCAAGAAGTGTTAAATATTCTCAGACATCTCCTACTCGATTCTATCAAAGCTTTAACAACCTTACTTCATATTAAACTAGTATGAGAATAAAAATAAATAATTATTGGTGTGATGTCAAAACAAATATGATTTTCGAAAAAATATGAACATTTTCAAAAGCATTTTGTTGTAATTCTACAGTTATAATACTTTATTGGATCAAATAATTAGAATATAAAAAAGAAAACAAACCTCTAGTGTTTTTGTGTCGATAAAGAATTTTTTTTCCAGAACTTCAACATCCTTGGGATTGTAATCTTGTATTAAACGATTGCCAATTCTCCCTTTAGATGGTCTGTTTCCTCCACCACTCATAGTACCTACAAGTAAGTAGAAATCATTAAGATTTATCCACTAAATTACATTAAACTTTTTAAATGTTACATTACATCTGAGAAACCTCTGATACTATTGCTGTGTCACATAAGCCAAATCTGATTAGTTTATGAATATTTACTGTTATTTTTTAGAGTGAGTTATATTTCATGTGATTGGTGACTTGTATTTTGTAGCGTGGTTGGATTATAATGAAATTTAACTAAGAGATCAAGATGCTATTTGATTTTTAGAATACTATAACATACAGTGATGGCCAAAAGTCTTGGAACAAAACATTTAACGACCAAAAAAATTTATTTTTGATCTAAAGTATAAATTTAGAAGGTTTGAGGTATATTTTTAAAGAGAATGTTGTTTAAAAAAATACTTAGAACTTATTTATTTTTTTATTTATTTTACTTAAAATATTTACTGTAACATAAAATATGTTGTTCCAAGACTTTTGGACACCACTGTAAGTACTGATAACTTGATAAACTTTTGCTGTAATTACAAAAGTTGAATTCTAGCAATGAAAATTCAAAAAATCATTTCATATATAAAAAAATTGCTTTATACTTTTGATTGAATTTTTTTCTTTTCTTTTCTTGATGTTTATTCGAGATGTGATAATAATATGACTGTATAAGTAGTATATTTAATTTTTAAGTTACTTTATCATCCAATACCATGAATACTAACCTGACATCTCAATTAACTCCCCTTTTAATGTCACCACTCTCCAACGTCCGCTGCTCTTATCCTAAATATATAAATTTATAATCTAAAAAAAAATGCAGTGCACTTTTTAAGTTACTTGAGATGCTACAGTCACAAGAAAATAATTTTTCCAATCCATCAAAACTAATATATTTATGTTGCAACCTGATAGCACTTTAAAGGAGAGCCTCATAAAAAATCACCATAACACATCAATGATAGATTTGAAAAAATTCATAAAAAAAAAGTGAATTATTTACATCACCTTTGGATAAGCAATTCGTGTAGCTTGATCCAGGTTATCAGCAACAAGGGTATCTTTTAAGGCAAAATAAAAAGCTGTTCGTACATCTTCTGTCTTCATCTTCACCAAATCAAACAGTCTCGGTACATTTTCAGGTCTAAAGATATTTATTTAAACTTGTTACCATTTATCAAAACAATTATTTCAAATATAGTTACATAAAATGCAAGAGAACAAGAAATAATTTAAAAATTATAAACTTTCAATGGCACTTTAAAAAAAATCGCATGCAAAATTTTAAGCAAAAAGCAACATAAATAAAAAACTTGCGTTTTTATTTTAGAATTGGCTTTTTGTTCACAGTTACTAACCTAAAAGTAGAAATTACAAAATATAAATGTAAAAAATCTAGAAAGACAAGCATTGTGATACAAATACAAATTAACTGTGTTATATTATTTAAAGTATAATCATTAAAATGGTTTGTTTTTTATAAAATAATTTTAAAAAATATACTCCAAAGTATCAAAATTTCAAAATATTTAGATATTTCAGAGTAAATTTCAGCTTCTATGTTAAAGTAAAAGTAACATAATACTTATGAAAGAAAAAAAAAAAATTTAAGATAATCATAATTGAGAAGAGAAAATCAGGAAAAAAATAATTAAATTTGATTATCACCGATATTATTGTAATGTGAGATGAACTGTAATGAACAGATTGAGAAGAGATGAGCTAATAAGCTGAAATAATTATATCACGTATTATAGTTTTTAACTTACTTTGTCCAATGCTATAAAAGTTGTGGAGCCGATATTATTTTTCTTTAGAAATTGAACTCCTTTTTGTGCAGTATCCATAGAATCTACAACGATGAAATCTAATGGCCCACACGCAGTGCTGATAGCAACATCATACTTATTCTCAATAGCACCAAGATCACCCTGGAAGAAAATAAATCATTTAACGACTGTGTAGATATATTTTAAAAGATTGTAGTTAGATACATTTATTTTTCTTGTTTTAATGAAAACACGCCTGCTTTTGGATGATACTCAATTTATTTGTCATTTCAAAATTTAACTTCTGAGAAGAAGTTTTTAATGACAAATATAAAACTCAATTTGAAATACTTTGGAAATTAAATAAAAAAAAAAAAAAAAAAATTAAGCTTCATTAAGAGCTAATAAGAAGCACATGTAAAGTAGTACCCACAATCTTTTTTCCAGAGATTTCTAAATAATAAAAATCAAACTTTTTTCTAATTTCATATTGAATAATAAATTTAATATCCTTACCAATCTACCATAGATTCCTTTAATTCTGCCATCTTCTTTTTCTTTCATCAATGCATCTAATACAGCATCTCTTAAGCCAAAAAAGTGTCATTCAATGAGAGAAATGAATTGTAAAATTTAAGGTTTTTTTTATTCTGGATAATTATCTGTGGATTGTGAGAAATTAACTTCCCATGTTTATTATTTGAATTACATGAAAACATAGAATTACAATCTATTAGCAGAATGAAAAAAGAAATCTTTTATTCTTGATGCACTGTTTCACTGAGAATGAACGACAAATTGCAAATTTATAATGCACCCTATCTATGCAGATAAGAGCAAATAGTAAAGAAAAAAACAAAGACAATTGATTAAAAAAATTACTAAGAACAAAGAATTACAGGAACCAAGAATTATATAAAGAGCAAATAATTAAAGAGAGCAAAGAGTTATAGAGAATAAAAAATTACAGAGAACATAAAATGACTATAATTACCGAGATTGAGATGCATGCATTGCACTTCTACTCTCCTCAACTTTAAGACGATTTTTTTTCACCTTAAAGTATGATTTTTTATTAAGGATTTTTTATTAAGGACTTTAGAACAACAGAAATAACATTTTAAAAGTGATTCTAATAAAGTTGATCAAAAACTATTAAATAGAAAAAAGAACCTTCTGCAAGAAAAACTCACTTCACTAGAAAGGACTTTTTCACTTTGTGTTACTTGTTCAAGTTCTTTCTCTGCACTCTCTAGCTCTTTTTTTGTTGCTGGTAAATCTTCTTCAATAGAAATAAGCTGTCTGAAAGAAAAACAAATAAAAAAAGAAGGCCAAAAAAATTACCAGCAACAAAAGTTATTTGTGTAAAAACAATATCATTTCATGCATTTTATAAAAAATAGTTTTCACTTACTTTTGCTTTTCAAGCTTCTGTTCTTTTGCCTTTTCAGCATTCAACTTGGCCTGCTCTAACTGCTCATTTAGCTTTTTATAGTTACTTAAATAGATTTCAAGTTCACTTGTTAGCACATCCAACTTAATTGACATAAATAAATTAAAAAACATTATTTCTGATTTCTTTTATAATTTTGAATATTATTTACATTTTTAAACATTTGTCATATTATAAATTACAACATTTTATATAAAGATAGAAGCCATTTATATATATAGAAGAGTTATTAATAAACATTTCTTATTACCTAATTATTGTTTACCATTTATTATTACTACTTTATCAAATTTTGCAACAACTCTTTGTTTTTTATGGAAACATTTTTTTTATTTTTTAGATTCATTACAAGTAGTGGTTAATTCACATTTTTGAATTCAGTTGCATATAAGGGTGGAGTGATTTTGGAATCAGAACTATAGTAACTCAGGAGTTAATAGATAGTCAAAAACAAAAATATTTTGTAAAACATCTACTTGATAGTTCTTGGAAAATGGCTGGTTCACAAAAATGTACATTTATCTACAAAGTGTTTTTTCAAGGAAAACTGCTTTTTAATACAGATTTTTTTTTTTTTTTCACTCTTAAAATTTTAGAATTCATAAAGAAAATACCAAAGAGCAAACCCACTTTTTTGGAAAACAGTTTAAAGTACAGAGGTTTGCCTTCAGAAATTCTTTCAGCTGATCATTAATTATTTTGCCATGTGATTCAGTTTTTTTTATTACACTGAAAACTACAATCAAAATATATCATATAGAACTGAATAGAAGAGGTCGAGGATTCTCTAAGAACATTGTGGAATAAAGTAAATCCAAGCCTTTCTTTTCTTCAGAAAAATTTAAGAAATCTTTAGAAAATTAAAAAATATTCTTGAAAGAATAAAATCTTTTAACCAAGGACATAACAATTCTAAAAGTAAGGAGTGTCAAGATTTGATTTGGATAATCTCTTTGATGTTTCTGATGATAATTTAACAACAGTCTTATACAATCACAGAAATGTTTAATATAACATCATCAATTGCCAAGTAGACACATCTTGTGTCTTTATAAAACTAGAAAAGTAGTTGATTGTATTTTTTTAATGTTACTTTACATACAAATCATACTATAATTACAATGTAAAATGTATACAAATATAATTTATACCTTAAAATATTTATATACTTATTTTATGATTAAAATAATTACTGATAACTGTCACAAGTTATTCTATTTTGTCATGCAATACAAGAGTAAATCATTAAATTTTTTACTGATTAAATTTCATGTAATTTTCTCAGTCATTCTGCAAAATATAATTTTATTGATTTTAATTATTGTTGTCCAAAAATCCAAAATTATTTAATTATTGGATTTTTTTTTTAACAATGTGTTCCTAATGCTGTAAATAATATTGCCAAAGATTACTGAGTGTTTTAAAGAATTTTTATTATTTTATTTAGGAATTTTTATTGAATTTAAATACACTTCACTCAAACTGAGCAAAGAGCGCGAGATAGTGAAAAGTAGTGAACCAGGATCAACAATGAGGTTGAAGGAAAAAGAAATTGATGTACTAATCGAAACTAAAAACCAAATTTACTGAAACTTCCTTCTCAAACTCAAAACATAAAATGTGCTGCCAAAATTGGTTGCAGAGACTAGTCACCAAGTATACGGTTGGGAAGCTCATAAATATATTTTGGCTAAATAGAAATCCAGGGAAACTCAACCAGCTTTTAAAACTAAAACAAGTTTTGTGGTTTTTTAAGTAAAAGAATAAATTATGACTAGAAGTACCAAGCTCAACTTTTTCTACAAGCTTGATAAACACTAATATTTACTTTCTTATAACACGTTCAGTGTTCAAAATAGTTTTTTACTATTTTATTACTAGATTATTTTATTACTAGATTATGGTTTTTAGAATAAAAACTTTGACTCTTCAGTGATTTTTTGAGGTTCTATTAAGAAGTACAAAGGTTTTAGAACTTCAGCAATACCATTTATTTTTTAGATATTTAGAATAAATTACGCAACTTATTAATTTTTTTTATATATCAAATTTTGTTGTCTTTAAGGTCAGTAATCAAGACAACTTACTAAAACTATTTTTGATTTCTTATTTGTAAATACTTCTAAGATGCAGGCTTATACAACTCTACAGTCTAGGATACTTCATTGTTTAGGTATATAATAATACTTTATAGTCATAGAAAAAAGAAATGCTTTAAAAAGGAGATTAAGAAACTAGTTAACAATCATAACAAAATTAAATGGCGAAAGTGGTAAATTACTTATGTACCATTAGACATAAAAATGTTTTGATTTTTTTTGAGTCACAGTTCACCAAAGGAACATATTTAATTGAAAAAAACTTAAAGGTGACATTTTAATTAAAACTTAGATTTTCAGAAAAGTGTAACAGTTACAAAAACTCAAGCAACTTTGCATTTTTTAAAAGTCAATTAAGCTTTCCATTTTTTACTTTGGATGGCTGAAACTTTGCACTTTTTTATTTAACTTACTTCCAGGTTACTAAAATTTAATACAGTTGAACTCACATAATTTGAACTACTATAATTTGAAAGATCATTTAATTTGAACAAATTGTACAGTCATGTTAGGATTTACTAGTAAACACTGAACTCCTATAACTAAAAAACTCATGTAATTTGAACCTATTTTGAGACCCCTAGAGCAATTGAATACATGAGTTCAACTGTAACTGTTTTAAAAAGAATGAAAATCAATCTACCCATTTGAATGCATTGATTGCAAAAAACAAACCATATAAGATGAAAACCAACATTTTTAGAAAAAAAAGAGTTGTGTTAGAGGAGTTTAAGATGACCAGCTGTTACTCCTTTTCCGCTCACTCCAAAAAAAAAAAAAAAAGTTTTTATAAAAACTACAAACTTTTCAATTTCACTGGAGCTATTTCAAAATAAATATTATTTGAACCATTTTGTACATAACTATTTTGTATGATAAAAATTTTAAAAAATCACCTTTGACTTAGCTTCATTGACAGATTTTTGATTTTCCATCAGTGTCAGCTCTTTAGCCTATAAAGATATATTTAAAGTAAATGTAAAAGACAATAGCCCTAACAGGAAGTCCATTTAAAAACAATATTTTGATAAGTAACAAAAAAAACACACTTCTTTTTCTTGTTGCAAACCTTCTGTTTCATTCTTTAATCCTGGAAAAAAAAGTTATAGATTTTCAAATAAAACAACACAAATTATATACAACAAATTATGTAAAACAAATTATATACAAGTTAGTTTACAAAATTAAAAAAAAGGGGAAAGAAAATTCAATAACAGACCAGCCATTATCTCTGTCATTTTTTTTTCTTCTATTTCTTTTTGAGCCTACGAGAAAAAAAAAAATTATCTAATGTTATTTAAAACACAGTAGACTATTGTGTAGTGCTACATAATTAATGGGACAGAAAATATTAAACTTTTGTTATATTGTGATAAAATTTATACAACACGTTCTAAATAAGCTGTTACTAATCATCAAGCATTTTCCACATTTGAGCATGAGTAATTGTTATTGAAGTTTTCAGTAGGTCATTATCTTCTTTTTAAAATACACTTATATCAAAAGGTCTCAAAAATTTTGAAATTTAATATTGACACATTAGAATAATAGTATGTAATGTCCTACATGTTAGACATGTTTTATGGCAAGTTCTGCATCATACTTACATTTTTCAGACACTTATGACTAAAGAAAAATGTAAATAACAATAAAAATAATTTGCTTGAATGTAACCTCTAGTTGCTTCATGGAAATAGTGCACTGTTCTATCTCTGCATCACTTTTTTGTGGAACGCCTTTTAACTCTTCCAGCTAAATAAAAAAAAAAAAAAAATTAAAAAAACTAAATGAAAAAATATTGCCTAAACTATATTATCATGGCATCTTTTAATTGTATAATAAATTACCTTAGCTTTTTCTGTCTCCAATGATTTTTCAAGTAGTTTTTTGTTTTGTTTTCTGTGCTTCAGTTCCTTAAAAAATGAGTTTGGGTATGTATATGGGTATGCAAGCATGCATGCATGCATGTATGTATGTATGCATGCATGCATCCATGCATATATATATAAATATATATATATATATATATATATATACACACACACACACACACACACACATGTAAATACAAAGAGCTAACTTTATACATTTATACTACAGTTATACAGATTATAATATAGTCATGTAGTTAGTACCTAAATTACATTTTTATTATGTAGCATTACATTAAAATAATGCATGAATGGTAAATGAAACCAAAATCAATTAACTGCTAAATATTTAAAGATATAACTTAAAGGATATAAAATATATTTTTAAATGTTTTCTTCATATTATCTTGAGATCTTTGAGCAAGAAAATCAGATAATTATTTATATAAGGAATATAGCAACTGTAAGAACAGTAACTAATTAAAAGTACAAAAAATACCTCTCTTAATTTTAAATCATATTTTTCAAACTCAGCAAATGCTTTTTTTTTCTCTTCAGCTTCTGTTAGTAGTTCATCAAAAAGTTTATTTATTTTCTTATACTCTTTTCCTTTCTCTTTCTTTTGCTCTAGGAAGCCACTAAGTTGTGCCTGAAGTTTCTCAAGTTGTTGTTTAATCTCCTCTTCTTTACTTTTTGTTTTTGATTCGATTTCTAAGCAGTCATGGCTAAAAGTAGTTGTTCATAAAATAACACATAAGTATACACAAATAATACTAATAACAAAACCAAGTACTTATATCATCAGCACATAGCATCATGCAATCAAGGATATTTTAGATTACTTAACTTTGATTACATATTAAATTTTAAGGCAGATTTGCTAACAAATTAGTGCACCAATGATATACAAACATTATTGCCTTTTTAAATGTTTTTATACCAATCATATACAAACATTATTGCTTTTTGATACAAAATATTAAAATCAACTGTAAATTAAGTCTAAAATAAACTGTAATTAAGTCTTCAATCAGCATAATGTATCTCCATTAACTTACTAATTGGTAAAAATATTAAAGGTCTTATGCATGAAAATAAAACTAAAGAATATAAAAAATTTACAAAAAATAAATTTACATACATATATTTTTGACAAAGAGTGTAATTTTTTTTGGTAATATTGTTTTCCATTATAAGAAAAGCTGTTGCCTCTTCTTTCTCATGCTCCAACTCCTCTTTTTCTTTTAAAACAACCTTAGCTCGATTTAACTATTATGATAGAAGTAAAAATTAAATGCATTTCTAATAACATTAACTCAGCTCTTATTACAGACATATACATTACCTAAACAACTTAAATTAAATATGATAGAAAAGATTTTTATTCATTACCTTCTCTGCTCTTTTCTCATTCAGATCTTCAACAGCTGTTGACAATTCATCAATAGGTATTTTATAAGTACTTGTTCCAATTATATCTTCAAGATACTCCAGCATTCCTTCATCGTGTTCAGTCTCAGCTTTAGGCTTCATTGTACTTATTTGTTCAACTTCACCCTAAATAAATTACAGAAGCTTATACATTTTTTAAAGACTTATTTGTGTTTGTAATTAATATGATAACAAATTCAAATTTAATTTATACAAATATAAAAAAGTCATTTTTTTAAATAACAGATTGGTTAAGAACATGTCATATATATTACATTGTATATATTTTATACAAAAAAAAACACCTGTAGAATAAGAAACCGATTGTGGTCAATATCAATACCACATGTCCTTAAAACCAATCCTATTTCTTTGAATGTTTGCTTTTTCCCATCTAAGTAATAATCAGATGACCCATCTTTTCTAGCAGTTCTTGAGATTGTAAAGTGGGTATTTTCTACTAACTCAAAGTCTTCACCAGGCTAAATAAACTATGTATTATTAATGCATTTAAAAGGCATCATTTGAAAAATAACTTTTCAAATATTATTATTGAAAAATGCACAAAATTTCTATGATATTGTAATTAAAAAATATACATATACACCAAAATAGCATTTTGCACTGTTTTTGGTCTTCAAAAAAAAGTATTGAAATATCGCTGTGAATCTATTGGGAGACTCCGTAACTAATATAGATTTTTAATAATGTTGCTTTATTTTCTAATCAATTGTGTAATGTGCAAAAAAAAAAAAAAAAAAAAAAAAAAAACAAGTCATTTTTTGCTTCAGGAGTTTTTCCATAACAACAGAGCACCTATAAAGTATTTAAAACCTATGAAAAAGCTGTTTCAATAATATAAATATCTATTTTATCAACAGTAAATAGAGGAAAACAAGATAACATTCACATAATAGAAGAAAAAATTTTACAAGGAATTTGCAATATACTGTGAAGCAGATTACTTCCTAAAAGCTATAATCAGTAAACAGCTATTGAGAGCTATTGGTACAGCTAAAGATGTATTTACTTTGCTAGCAGAAAAACCTGGTTAAAATTTTGAAATTTAAAATTTTACTTTATGGAATGATCAAATATTCTGTTTGATGCTCCAGCAATAACAAAATTTAAAATAATTATGTAACTAACATTAATATAACTTGTCAGAATCTAAAATAAAGCAGAAGATAATAAAATAAAAATTAATATTAAAAAATACATCATTTATCAACATTATTTTATGTTGTAAGAACATATTTTAAACATACCAGGTCAACAATTTTCTGGAAATGTACTGTAACAGTGCATGCTTCAATATTTGAATGAGCTTCAGAATTGTGGATTAACAATGAAAGTTTCTTTGAACGAATTTTTTGGGAGCGATAGCCAAAAACAAAAAGCATTGCATCAATTACATTTGATTTCCCAGAGCCATTGGGTCCAACTATAGATGAGAAATTCTAAGGAAAAAAAATAATTAAAAAACAAAATAAAACAACAATAACAATAAAAATCAAACAGTAGTTTAAATGGATGAAAATTCAAGTTTAAATGAGTGATTAGTTAATAAATAATAAAACAAAATGATAAAAACAGGTAATTAGAAGAAATATTTTAGTAAAGATTATTGCAATTCTATATTTTACCAAAAAATTTTAAGTTTCAGTTAATAGAGCTAAGATGTTCATTTTACAGAAATAGCTGAAAAAAATAAAAATACTACAATTTCTAAATAACATATTTTCATAAATCAAATCAGCTTTCCAAAAAAAACTTCTTGGCCACACTTATTTGAAAGACTAATGAATTTTTGTTTTTTTTTAATCAAATTTATAATAATTTATCACTTATTCTTTTAAAAACAAGAATTTACCTTATGGAAAGGACCAAGAACTTGCTTTCCAGCATAAGATTTGAAATTTAAGTTCTCTATATGTGTTATTATCAAACGAATATTAGAAAGTGAAATGTTTTCCTTTTGACTTGAAGTAGAACTTGAAACTGTCACTAGATTGTTACTATTTTTCTGCATATCAGTTGACAATATTTCTTGCAGCATACTTTCTTCTTGTATAGTCATTTTGTTAAATTTTTTTAAATTAATAAATCTATTTTAACTGCATGCTGAACATCTATAAACTAACAATAAAATTATTTGTTTCTCTGTTCTTGCATCACATGAGTGCAGCAAAAAATTTTTTGTGACATTCCTGATAACTATGATCACAATTATTTGTATCTTTTATAATGAAAAAATCTTGGCAAACCTAATTATATATATATATATATATATATATATATATATATATATATATATATATATATATATATATATATATATATATGTATATATATATATATATATATATATATATATATATATATATATATATATATATATATATTTATATATCGCAATTACATAAATAGGGCATCTCAGTATTGAATAATTCCAAACAAAAAGATTTTCTTTTTCATCTACTAATAATAAATGTTGCAGTAAATACTAACAGTTTCCCGCCAAAACAATCTTTTTTGTTAAGAACCGCCGTTCGGCTGTTTATATAATAACAAATAAAAACGAATAAAGTAAAACTTTTTTTTATTTTTATCATCATTTAAATATAAATCGAATTAACTATAATTTACTTATTTATCAATCAATGTTAATACATTTCTTTTTAATAAGAAGATTACAAAACATATGTAACTGCAAATTGTGACTCCTTAATAGGACCATAATCTTCATAATTCAAAAAGGGGGGACAGAGGTGCCTTTTCCTTCAGGCATAGTAAAAATTTAGCAATGATAGTTTTTCCAGTAATAATTTTTTTCAAAGTATGAAGAATCAAATACGATTTTCAGAAGTCGGGATTTGTGACTTTAACGTGCGCAGATGGTATCATCAAGCCTACATCGTCACTTCAGTTAAACCACAACTTTTGTTTTGAAAAGTTTATTAGTTAAAAAAAATTCGAACCCAAGAAATTCGAATTTAAAAAAACAAACAACTAAAAAAAAAAACAGCATTACAAGTTTTTTTATGTAAGAAACCAAGTAAATGAGTTAGAACTAGAAAGTTTCTTATTTTAAGAGTACTTTTTTAAAACTCTAGTACTAAAAGTTTCTTAAGAGTTTCTTAAGTTTCAGATTATCAAAGAGGGAAAAAGTAAAATGCAATTTGAAAACATTTTAACAAATAAGATAAAATGTTTCACAGTTGCTCAACTAAAGTTATTTGAATTCCATCAACATCGTTCAATGTAATGTAATCCTCAGATTTGTCCTTGAACAGAACACAAATTAGGAAGTATTCCTCGAACTCTTAAATGAATTTGTTCAATAGTTTCTAAAAATCAACCTCTTTTCGAATTTTTAAGAATTCGTTTTTAGAAATTGTCAGTAATATTAAGAAGAAATGAAGTTCGTTTTCTGAAACGATGCATATCGGATCGTTACTTTAGATTCCCTCTGAAGTGGTATGGTAAAAAAAAAATGTTAATAAAAATGAATGGATCAGGCAACAATATCTCCGATTACACCAATAATTCTGTTGTTGCTAAGCGTAAAAAAAAAAAAAAAAAAAAAAAAAAAAAAAAACTTAGCTGAACATTCTAAAATGGCGTCTAACTACAGTGCAAATCAAGTATGTAGTTCCATAAAAATATAACTTTGCTTTTCTATAAAATAAATGTTTGTTTTAGTTTATAGTCTAAATAGAGAAATTTTAATGTAAGTGTTCTGAATGATTTGAATATTATATAGACTGGATAACAAATTAATAATTGATTCTGTAGAATTTCAGCCAAGGGCCTCAAGTTCCACTGAGGCCTTGAAATTAAGAGAGATGTTCATTAGAATTATATGAAATTTATAATTCTTGAAGTTGTTTCTCAGTTTAATAGTTACCAGTTGTAGTGAAGAAAGGTCATTTTCAAAACTTAATGTAAAAAATTAACTGAGAATCACCCAGAAAAGTTTGTTTTCATTAAACTTAATATGCATCAATAATGAGATATTAGTAAATTTTGATAAGTTTATGGAAAATTTACGTGTAGAAAGAAAATTTTTTAATATACTTTTTTTGTTTTATATATATATATATATATATATACACTTAACCTAAATAAGCTCAAGCATTTTTTAAATAGTTGTAAGATTTGCTTTTGTAACAATATATATAAAACTTATTACCATGTAAAATTTGATATTTAATTATTTTTTAATTCGGATTTTGTTTTGACTCAAGTTTGATTTGTCTTAGTTTAAGCTTGGATGATTAAATTTGGTTAAATATAGTGACTAAATTTAACTTTGCTTGATAGAATATATATTACTTGTAGTTGTATATTTTCTTTTTGTGGTCAAATGATTTTTATTATTCTAATTTTGTTTCTTTTTATATGTTGTGTTTCATAAAATATTATTATTGCCAGATTATAATAACATTGAATATAAATCATTTAGTTAATGTTTTGAGAAATTTTCTTTTACTACTCTTATCACATTTTTTATAAATGTAAGTTAATGCATAAATTTATCATAGACCACAGTAACAGTTTTAACATAAGTTATGCTTATCACAAAATTGCATTTAAGTTATTAGTATAAGATGGTATTGAAGTATTTTATTCTTATGTTTTATGGTTTAAAAAAAAAACCCAGCCCTGTTTATAGGGAATGTAATTATCAATAGGTAATGTTGTACATATATATTTGTAAAAGGACTGAAATTTATGTATGTTTGTATATATATATATATATATATATATATATATATATATATATATATATATATATATATATATATATATATATATATATATATATATATATATATTAGGGTGTTTCAAAAAAAAGTCATGTCTGAAAAAAAAAAAGAGCCCTAGCTTATCATCTGCCCAGACCATGATTTAGTACTAAGGATTTTTTTTTTTTTATATTTGAAAATCCTAAGGGTCCCTTCAGGGGGTAAAAGGGGCAGTTTTTTTAGCGTTTTGTACCATTTTTAAAACAGTTTGGAAGAAGTCTTAACATTAAAATTTTTAATTTTTTTTTTAATATTTCTGTTTTTAAAGACCTAGTTAATCTAAATAAGACGGACTCTATTCTCCAAAAAAAAAAAAGCTTCTAAAAACTGTTTTAAAAAATCCTAAATTTAGGGTTTTTTTGATTTTATAAAACCCATAAATGTTAAACAATATTTTTTTGAAATTCATATTAGTAGGTTTATTTTCGATTAAATTTTCGATGCAGTATTATATTAAACTCACTTGTATTCAGCTACAGAGTTTATTCTAGGAAATAATAAAAAAAGAGGGCCTGGGAATGAATAATAAGGAAATGATTAAATATTTTTTGTAATGAAATATTCAAAACCAAATGGTTTTTTCCGAAAACTAAAAAAAAAAATAAAAATTTATGAAACTACAAAAAACTTCAAATCCAATGTAAAATTTGTTTTAAATTGAAATACAGTAATCTTAGTTAATTTATGATCATCTTTATTACAGCTATCTATTAAAAACAAAGTAATTTTTCAAATTAAAAACAGATTAAAAATTTGTTAAAAAAATGTAAAATAATAAACTAGATTTTTTTTCTGCTAGCAGCATTTTCATAATCGATTTTTTTTCTGCTTTTTTTGTTTTTCTTGTAATCATTTGTGAAGAGAAGGGTGTCCTGCCTTTTCTCCTCAGAATATGCTCTGTTTATTAGGTCTTGAACTAATTTTACCGCCCTTTCAGAGCAGTCATTAACAACATCAAGTCCAATTACTGTTGCTTTAAATTCTAGATAAAAATCATTGAATTTCCAAAATTCTGGTGGTGTTTTCATCCATTGAGTTTCTGCTTTTCCATGTCTAAGCATATCAAAAACTAGCCACGACTTGTCTGTTATTAATGGAGCTAAACTAGGAGGCTCATCTTTACTGAAGTTAAGGCTTTTTAATATAGCTTGGTCCATTATTTGGCGCTCCAAAGGGAAATTTTCATTTGGACATCTTGGTAAACTATAAAGTTTCTTGGCCATATCACCACGTTCCCTACATTCTTCATCTGCTAGGGCAAAAACTACCAAAGTGGGATCCAAATACCAAGTATGTCTAAGAATAGAGCTCGTAACAGCTTGGGAGCCAAGTAGATTCCATTCCTCATATCTTTTCATTTGCCAGTAAGCTTTCATATCCTAATAAACAGTATTAATAAACATTTTGAATCATTTTAATCAATAGCAAGCTTTCTAACCTCTCAATAAATTATTAAAAGACCTTATACCTGTGCTGGTGCTAAAGAACTTAACTCTGCTTTTAGAAACCACTCTGTATAGAAAAGAGATATGAATAAAACCATACCAGTTATTTCTTCTTTTTCTTTGTTAGTCAGGTTTGGAATTTCATTCATTAAAAGATACAATTTTAAATAGTATAAACCTTTTCCCATGAATCTTGAATGGTGAACTGGTCCCGGTAAATGGAATTTAAACCTATTTGATGATAGAACCATTAAAGTAAGTTCAGCTAGCTCATGGTATTCTTTTCTAACATTTCCATCCTAATAAATTTTTAATATATTTTTAATTTGTTACAATCGTTTCTTTTAAATATTTAGAATAAATAGACATAAACAAAATCAAAATTATAATAGCACCTTTTTAAAGATCTTTGAATTGATCACATTAGTAAAAAACTGAATAGCAGCTAATTTTTGATTATATATCCATGTTCCAGGTGGTATTATTAGTCTTTTCAGCTCCTTAGTTTCAGTATCTACACAGTTCCAATTTTTTTTTAGAAATTCAAATAGTTTGTTTTCTGGACCAGAAGTTTCGCTGCTAGGGTAAATCTTCCAGAAATGAGTTATGTGTCGCTCAATTACATGATGTCTACATGCAATCAGCAACAATGGGCGTTGAATCTGTTGAACTAATCTCATGCAAGTACCTTGCCATCTTCCTGTATTTGCTGAAGTTGTGTCAAAGCAGAGACATTTAACTTTATCTCCTAATCCAAAAAACTCCATTAATTCAAAAATAGCTTGCTTTTGATTAACCCCTGAACTAGACTCTATTGGAGGAATGCCAAGTAGTTCTGTTTTCCCATCAATCCTTACCAAAACTGCAATTCTATCTTTTTTTAATTGCTTTCCTTCCGTCAATTCATTTACTATTTTTCCATCAAAGTGTATGGTCATTGGTGAATCTGATACTACACTGTTTTTTATATATTCCCTTATTTCTGTTGCTCCGGCAGATACTATGTTCTCTGCAGCTCTATAAGATGTTGATTTAGAGCACTTAAAGTTTGCTACAGAACCACCAGCCATGACAATAACACTACTAATCAAAGCTGTATGTTGGTGGGGTGTTATACCCTCTCCCACTGCTGTATGAGCAGTAGACTGAAGTATATTTTTAGGAAGAAGAACAGAATTTTGAGTATTAGGAATCTCATTAAAATCAAAGTCGATATCTGTTTCCTGGCCTAAATCGTCGCTAGTGCAACTAGAAGAACTTAGATAATCTAAACCATTTTTATCTAACTCTACACATAGCTCTTTTTCTAAATTTGATTTGCTTCTTTTCTTTCTTCCTACAGAATACTCATATCTTTTATCTTTTCCTCCAAGACTTCCTTTCCTTTCCCAAAGCTGGTCTTTTAAGAAAGCAATATCTTCTTCCTTGTCTTTCACTTTTCTCATTTTATCTTTTAATATTTCCTCAAACATAACATGAGGATGTTTTCCAATCCAAAATACTTTATTCATTTGTTCTTCAAATAAATGTCTTTTTTTTACTTCAGCAAGATTTGTTCTTTTTCTTTTATCTTTTAATTTCATCCACTCTTTTAACAGTTTCTCAACTTTATTCCTTTAAAAAATAGTATTTGCTTGTATAATGGTTTATGGATTAAACTGATTTAGAGTTCAATGATAAAACTTACCTTAGCTTTTGTATTGTAAGCACCTTAAATCCACCACGTATCCAAGGACCCATTAGTTTAGATAATATGCAGCAGTCAAACTGATCAACTGGGCAGTTAGGTATGAAAGAGGAACTTTTGTTAGTCAACCTACTAAGCACTTAAGTTTTGCTTCACATCTTAATTTTCGTAGAAAGAGATAATATTGAATTACCTCTTTAGCAGTTGCAAATTTATTTGCTGGAAGTTTTATGATATATTTTTTAACCAAAAATATTTCAACCAATCTATTACTTCTAACTTTTTTTTTCGGTGGCATTTTAACAATTTTTTTATTTTTAATCTAAAAACAAAGTTTTATATAACATATATTTAAATAAAACATTATTTACTATAAAAGAATTAAAATTTTATTTAAAAAAATATATAAATAAGTACACCGTAAAAATATTTGTTTTTGTTATATATTTATGGATTTTTGGGTTTTTTAAAACAGTTTTTAGAATTTTATTTTATTTTTTTGAGAATAGAGCCTGTTTTATTTAGATTAACTAGGTCTTTACAAACAGAAATATGAAAAAAACATTTGAAAATTTTAATGTTAAGACTTCCTCCAAACTCTTTTAAAAATGGTACAAAACGCTCTAAAAATTGCCCCTTTTACCCCCTGGAGGGACTCTTAGGATTTTCAAAAATAAAAAAAAAAAAATCCTTAGTACTAAATCATGGTCTAGGCAGATGATAAGCTAGGGCTCTTTTTTTTTTTTCAGACATGACTTTTTTTTTGAAACACCCTAATATATATATATATATATATATATATATATATATATATATATATATATATATATATATATATATATATATATAACTTTTTTCTTAGTTTGAAAATGCATATACTGCAAAACATCTACAAAACTATGAAATACCCAAAAAACACAAAAAGGTCAGTTATTCTTTTGATTACATATTAAATTCAATTCTACTGTTATAAAAGCTGTAATTAAATTTGTATCATAAAAGTAACTGGTGTTCTCTTTCTTTATCTTAGCACCCAGATGCTCGGCAAGGCTTTACCAAAGTTATAAGTGATGAACATGGTCATCTTTTACCTGGAGTTAAGCGTTCAAAAGAAAGCCCTTGGGGCAATTTTAAAGGCACTTGGGATAGGAGTATGGATTGTAGAGTAACAAATCATTGTAAAGACATTTATGAAAAAACCAAGATATCAAATTCAATAAAAGTTAAAGAAAGTCAAAATAAATCAGAAACATGTCAAAAAAGTCTTGAAACTTGTATATCTTAAAATATATATATTTTTACTGTATAAGTAGTTGTATTAGAGATACAGTATGATAAGTATGAAATAGAGAACACCACTTAAAAAATGAAGTAATTTAAAGTTATTGCAACAATTTCTTCTATCAAAAGAAGTGAGGTGGGCCAGGCCCTTTCCCCTCTGACTCCTATATCCCATCCTTCTCTTCAAATGATTAACACCCATGTTTTATATGCACATATTAATATAGAGCTTCATTCATTGATTTTGATAAAATTCTTTTATCATAAGGTTCTTTTTCTCCATGATTATAACATTTTCCTTTCATTCTGACACAATACTTGGAAAGATCGATGATCTTTTAATCATCGATCTTCCCAAGTATTCTGTCGAAAGATCGATGATCTTTTTTCTTTCAAATTTGAGTGTAGCCTTGAAGTTCATACTCTAGTTGAAATATATAAAAACAGTAATGTTGAAATTCCATATAATCTTACTATCGCAGTCAAACTAGGGGCTGTTTATATGAAAAACGGGCTTGTTCGTTTGCAGGGCTAGCCCGTTTACCGAGATCTCGACGTCGTCCTTATTTCAACTTAATTTTATTTTACGTTTATATGAATGTGCAACCAATAACTGAAGAGGAAACCTTTTTTATGTGCAACCAATAACTGAAGTGGAAACCCTCGACTATATAAAATCCACTATCATTGAAGGTAAGAGTGTTGGACCGAACAGCCTTCCAACAAAGCTTTTTAAACTGGTGTCAAAAAATCTATGCAAACCACTAAGTATCATCTTAAATAATTCATTTTGCAAATGAATATTTCCTGATGTCTTCAAACTGGCCCAAGTTATTCCAGTCTACAAAAAAGGATCAACGGTTGACTGCACTAACTATCGTCCGATCTCTCTTCTTTCTAATTTAAGCAAAATTTTTGAAAAAGTTATGCATAATAAATTATACGACTTCCTAAACCAAAATCAATGTTTATATAAACACCAGTTTGGTTTTCGCAAAAAGCATTCTACAGCTCACGCTTTTATCGAAATTACAGAAAGTATAAGAGTTGCTCTTGATAATGGAAACTTTGCCTGTGGGGTTTTCATTGATTTAAAAAAAGCTTTTGACACCGTAGACCATGACATTCTCCTATCAAAGCTTAACTATTATGGTGTACGCGGCATCCCGTTGCAATGGTTTAAATCATACCTTTCCAATCGTCAACAGTTTGTTACCTTCTCAGACATCAAAAGCGTTTGCATTGGTATCCCTCAGGGATCCATATTAGGTCCTCTTCTCTTTATTATTTACATTAATGATCTTAATCTTTCTATCAAACATTCAAACACGTATCATTTTGCTGATGATAAAAATCTTCAATTAACGACAAACTCCCTCAAAAAACTAAATAAATATATTAATGAGGATATGGCCAGTCTTGTTCAATGGCTCCGAGCAAACAAAATCTAATTGAATACTAAAAAAACAGAAATAGTAATATTTAAGACGCAGTATACTAACTTTTCCAAAAAAACAAACAATAATCTTCCAAAATACTTGAACTTTAGAATAAGTAGCCAAAAGCTGCCTTTGTCTAGTTACATAACTTATCTTGGTGTTGTGATAGATGAGAAACTTTCATTTAAAACACATATAAATAACCTTACTCTCAAATTAAACCGTGCCAACGGCATGTTAGCAAAAATTCGACACTACGTTAATTTTGAAACATTACTATCTATATATCACTCAATTTTTGGTTCACATTTACAATATGCATGCCAAGTTTGGGGAAAATCTAAAACCGTCCGTCTGTCTAAAATCGTTTCGCTTCAAAATAGAGCAATACGAATAATTCATTTCTGTCCAAGAGACTTCCCTACTGACATCCTGTATCTTACATCCAAAGTTCTTCGTTTCTATGATTTAATCCAGTTTCTAAATTGTTCATTTGTCTGGGATCAACAACACGGTCTCCTTCCTTCCATATTTCGTAACTAATTTAACAGTAGGACAACGTGTGGGCATAACCTAAGATCAGTCACTTTTAACAACTTAACCATCCCACAAAAATAGACAACTAAACATGGAATAAATTCCATTACATATCAGTGTATCCTTTCTTGGAACACCCTTCCGTACACCCTAAAAACGGATTTTATCCTTAGATCCAAGAATCTGTTCTTAAAGTCACTCCATCATTTTTATCTAAAAAGTTACGCTTAACTTTATTCTTAACCTCTATAACTTTTTTCTTTATGTTTATGTACATTTTATAATTTCTTATTTGTGTATATGCGTATATATGTATGTATATGTGAATACATTATAATAACTATTTGACCTATATTTTAATTCTTTTAAAAGTCGGTTTTATAAGTGTTACTTATAAATTTTTGTAAAGTTCTATTTTTACTATGTGACTAGTTTATTTCTTATGTTTTTCTCTTATCTTTTCTTTATATTATTTAGGTAATTGCGTTTTATTAGTGAATTACTATTTGCAATGACCTGTGTTTTTTGTAACATCCTTAACACGAAATATATATATTGATTGATTGATTGAATAAACGAACTAGCTCGGATCGCTATCCGGGCCAGCTCGTTTATTCATATAAACGCAAAATAAAGTTAAGTTAAAATATTGATGACGTCGATATCTCGGCAAACGGGCTGGCTCGTTTGCCGAGCCAGCCCGCTTTTCATATAAACAGACCCTAAGAGAGCTAGCAAGGCAAGTGAGATCTCACTTTTTTTTGCCGAGATCTCGGCAAACGGGCTAGCTTTTATCCATATAAACAGGCCCTTAGTTTATTCCGTCAAAGTTCGGAGATATATTCCTTTTATCAAAATTTTTAGTCGTACGTCAAGTCCATGCTGCCATTTTCAGAGTCTATCATTTGCGACTTTTAAAGCAAAGTGGTTGCAGTCATTAAAAACTCCTAGATATGGCTATGCAAAGGAGAACCAACGTATGATATATAACATAGTATTTAAAATTGAATTTATTATTTATCGATTCTTTCTTATGTCTTTTCACGGTTTTGCATTATACAGTTATTCAGCTTCTATATATTTATATTACAAAACTATATAGAAGCTTCTATTTAATTTTACATTACAAATCTTATTTTTCCATATATATATATATATATATATATATATATATATATATATATATATATATATATATATATATATATATATATATATATATATATATATATATATATATATATATATATATATATATATATATATATATATATATATATATATATATATATATATATATATATAATATATGAATACAAGCTCTGTACTATAGAACTATGTCTTACTTAAATCTATCTGGCCATCTTTAGCTGAATAACTACTTTACATATCTGTGGCATTTTAATTAACAAATATTCTAATTTTTGAAAATCTATTTTATGCCACTCAGTTTTATGTTTTTAATACTTAATATTTCTGTTTAATTCATTTCAGCAGAGTTCAATAGTCAAAAGATCAGGTGATTGAGGAGGCTAAATTATTCTTTTAGTTATTTTAATATTTTCAAATACACTTAAACAACTCCTACAAAGTTTTGAGAAATGCTTCGGGTCAATATATAGATTTTTTTCATCAATTATCTGACTTGCTGAAAAGAATAGTATAATTTATTAGAATATCCAAATAACCTCACTACCTCTGCTATGTTTTATTGTTGGCACTCTAGTCTTTGTTGCAACTGAATTTTCTAGCACTCTTTTTCTTTTAATCAATAATAGGAAACTTCAACTTGTCAGTATAAAGAACATATTTTTAGTTATCAACTTTCCATCATTCATGTTACTGTTTCACAGACATTGGATCTTCTCTAGAACTTTTTATACTATTTCATATTTCTAGTGCAGTTAAGAATCTTTTTCTCTTAAAATTTTTTTTCTAAAAAAATGGTTACCACTAGTAACCATTTTGCTGTTTTCAGTAGCAGGTATTATTGATGTCTTAATTGTTTCTGCTTGGCCATACTTCCAGTTTCTTCCTTCTCTTTTATGATATTATATATTGTTGAAGTAGAAATTTCTATGGTTTGGATAATATGAGCATATTTGAGACTATTTGAATGCATGTGAGACAATCTAAGCGCATATATTTTTAAATTTAGATAAAAATTGAATTACTAAGTTTAAAAAAATCAAGAACTAGATAAAATTGGCAATAGTTTACTACTTATAGCTGAAACTTAGATTTATTGAGGTAAATACATAAAATAGACATGTAGCAACAAATTAATATTTAAAAAAGTTTACTTTGTGTAAGTTAGAGTTGACTGTAATTACCATTATTTTTGTAACTTTAACATACCATCTAAGAGCCAATTGCATGATAAATGACTGAGTTATCCCTTTTTCATTTCTTTAAATTTTTACTGTCTTTTAAATGCAGAAATATCAAGCAATTTTAACAAAGTTTAAAAGTATTCATGATTCTCTAAAATATCCAGAGTGCTGTCTTACACTATTAAATTTATTATCTCTAACTATATAAGCATTTTTATTATATGCTAAAGCTCTAAAATAGTTTTGGACAGTTTCAGCAGGAACTAGAAGATAGATAGAATATCAAATTAACTTTACATGTCAAATTTGCCCCAATTGATTGGTGGCAACATTGATTGAATCAAAGAATGACAGATTGAATCAAAGGAATTATGTCAAAATTTGTGTTTTTAAATTGATTTTCATAAATTCTCTCTTTAACTAGGTACGGCTTCCACCAGAAGTTAATAGAATCTTATATATAAGGTAATATTCAAATTTGCTGGTTTTATGCTTTTCCACCTTAAGAAGTAAATTACTTTAATACATTTTGAAAAATGGTTGTTTGATATTTCTTGTTTATTTATAAAAGGAATCTACCTTACAAAATAACTGCAGAAGAGTTGTATGATATTTTTGGAAAATACGGAGCTATTCGACAAGTGCGCCTGTGAGTAAACTTTTTATTACTAGGAGAAAAAAAATTTACAAAAACAATAACAATAGTTATAGGATTAATAATAGGTAAAGGAAAATGAAGAAAATGAAAAGAAAAAAGTTGAAGCAGGATATTGTGCTGCCTATGGCATTTTACAATCAGTAAAATTTGCCATAATAAAGTTGGTCAATTGATACAATTTGCCAATAACTTACTTTACCATTTTTTCCATCTGTTATCAGTTTTTTTGGGTATTAGCAACAATTAATAACGAATGATCTTGAAATTAAGAATATTCTTGCTAATTTAATTAATAGATAATTTATTTTAGTGGAGTCACTCAGGAAACTAGAGGAACTGCCTATGTTGTTTATGAAGATATATTTGATGCAAAGAATGCTTGTGATCATTTGTCAGGGTTCAATGTGTGTAACAGATATCTAATTGTGTTGTACTATCAAGCTAACAAAGTAAATCAATATTATTTATTTCTTGCATTTAACAATGAAAAATGTCTTTTGTTAAAGTTTTTTTGACTTTGTTTTAACTGATAAGTAATGTTTGATCATTTTCATTTCATTTTTAGATGTTTCAGAAAATGGATAAAGACAAAAAGCAAGACCAAATAGATAAGTTAAAGACAAAGTATGGTGTAACAGACACACCAGAAAGATAACTTTGCTTTACATGAAAGAAATTACAAGTCTTGTCCATAAGTACTACAAGATCAAAGATCAGTATCTCCCGACTGCCATTCAATTGCAGTTACATTTCTTCACTTAACCCAAATGATCATCGAGTGTTATTATAAATTGGTTCATTACTTTAATTTCAACAAACATTTTATATCAGGAAATCTTATAAAATCATTTATGTAAGCGTTCATCCATTAAACGAAGAGTTTGAGTTTTTTGCTTTCTGAGAAGTTTCTGCATCCATTTCTTAATAAAGAGAACTTCTGCATACATTTCTTAGTAAAAAGATTTTAAAAATCAAAAGTTCTTTTCTAATTTTATTCTAAATGGTTTTTTCGCTGTTTCTCAGATTCACATTTTGTAATAGCTAGTTAGTACTGACCTTGTTCCAAACGTATTTTCTTTTAAATATCACCTATAATAAACTACTTGATACTATAAAATCTAGCCAAAACACGCTCCAAAACAAACACGCTAAAAATATAAGCTTTAGCACCAATAAGAATATCTGCACCTCCTCCTGTATGCAAGAATGTCTTTATTAGAAATCTTCAAAAAAAAAAAAAAAAAAAAACTATGCGAGTCCCAAATTTATCGCACTCCTAGTGCCACTTAAGTTTTGTTTACATATTTCAAGTTTTAATAGCCTAATGAAGTTTTGAATCAATACGTTCTTTACATTAGGAATCAGTTTCATTTGAAAAATCTTTTTAAATTTAGAAATATTTGTTGAATAATATGATTTTAGTCTGACATTTAATTGTGGTCGACATACAGTTGTTAACAGCATGACCTTTGTGAGTGAATTCAGCGTTTCCATGATCTTTCAGGATATCCTCTTGTTTTTTTCAATGGTTTAAATGAGCTTAATTTCCTCAACGTGATTCAATTTGCTAGCCAACTTACTACGTTAATCTGCGTTGTCTGTTGTATCTGCATTGTCTGCGTGGCGTTATCTGTTGTATATGCGTTTCGTTGTTCCGTTAATAACAAATAAAGTAACAACTCTACATCAGTCATTTAAAATATTTTAAATTTAAACTAATTTACGTATTTAGACAACAAATTTATAAGATTTCAGAACCTCACACAACTTATTTTGCTTTGTTTTTAACCCTTCAAGGTATTGTGAAGAATAGCTATTCGGTTAAATATGTTTGAACATAAGTTTGTCACACCAAAATCTTTTGTTTGAAACGTAAAAAAGTTGATATTGATAAAAGTCCTTAAGAAACTGATAAGGAATTTTGTACTTTATTTGTTATTATTCATTGATTGAAAAAGCAGAACGCCGATGCTTAATACCAACACAGCTTTGACAACGAAACGTCAACTAACTTTTCTTTCAAAAATATAATAGACTGTCCCTTACTCTACACAAAAAAAAAATATTACAGGCTATTCCTTACTTTACTTAAGAAATGAAGAGGGATGCTGTTGTCTTAGCTAAAAAGGCTAAGCATAGCGATTTTTTGGTATCTAAAATTTTAAAACATCTTTAGTCTATAAAGCTGGTAAGATTTAGAGACCGAAGATGGAAACATATCCCCAATATCAAAACCTAAATAGAACTGTAAACAAATTGAAATCACTCATACCAAATGCCAACTTATGACGTGTTCCCTTTCTATAAACTCTCGGCACTGCATGCCCACCCTATGAGAGGCGTTATCTAAAACATGCAAATGTTTTTTGCACATTTTAAGTAACGACTCTCATAAGGTGTATCTCATTAATAATGATGGTATTGCCACAGAGCAAAACGAAAAAGAGCTGTTATTGATAAAGACCTGAATGGAACTAAATGTGTAAATACAAATAAGTTTAAAAATATCAAGTTAAAAAAAATGATATATATTTTCTTTTCAAAATTTTAGGCACGCTTTCTTTGTCCAATTTTTGCTAGCATCCAGCTAGCCTATTCACAAACGCGGCTACATAATTAAAAATGTAGTATCTATGTATTATTTTTCATCTTTTTGCTCATTTCACGTGACATTTTTTGTACTTCTGATAAAAACATCTTTTTTTTTCAAGAGCAGTCAACCTATAAAGAGGAATATCATCACAACTAGATTTCAGTAAATCAGGTCAACCCTCTAGTATTCAAAATCAACATTAAAAAGGGGGGGGGGGGGTTCTAATAACTTTTAAATGAAGCAAGATACCTTGACAAATGAGGGCTTATTTTAAAGTTGGATAAACACTTTACCAAAGTTAATCCTGTGCAGCCCAAGGAGTTGGCGTCCACCAAAAATGGCTTTTGGACCCCCAAAAACAACTATGTGAATTTTTTATGTGAAATAAAACTTTACAGTATGAAAAAATTCAATTTGTTTTCTGGTGTTATCTATTTCTCTGGATCTTCCAAATCGTCTTCTAAGTAGCAAGGAATATCTACTAATAAAGCAGCTTTATCTATAAATTCATATTTGATCACTGGTAATGGTTGCTAAAGAGAAGAAATATAAGGATCTGAAGAGAAAAAAGCAGTTTTAAGAGATCCCTATTTGTGTCTTGTCTTAATGTTAGACTGATATGAAACTCCCGATACTGCATCATTTGCTTTTTCCAAGTCTCCTGAGCCTCCTCTGAAAGTAATCCAATAGAAATATTCCTATTTGCAAAGAATTTTGGCACCATGAACTAATATTTTATGAACTGATGCGGGCATTTAATACCAACCATATTTCTCTACTAGCAAATTAGCAGTACCAGTACGATATTAGTGGTCTTGATATTGGCATTTACTTGAAGATAACCCTCACACCCTTTAACTAAATTTTTGTTTAATTTATTTATATTAGCGGATAGTTTATAGGGATATTTCCCACATTACGTTGGTGCACTTTGTCTACATTATAAGATTGTCTTTAAAAGAATTTCTCAGATGTCAAGTTCTTACTTACTGATGTCAAATTCTGTTATGTCATCATCATTCTCTCGATTTATTCACAATTTTTTGAAATGTGAGCCTGCATAAAATATGTAAATTGTATTAAAAAATATAATCAAAGAGTGCAGTGTTGAAAGTGTAAACGCGAGGTTGTCTGTATTAATTGGTCTCTTCTGACAAGCATCAATATCTTTCATTTTAGTTAAATTGGCTTTACAAATGAAGTATGTTTGATAAAAAGTCTCAGTAATTGCTCTACACACGTTACCGTCATATCATATCAAAAGTTAGTTGATGTAACACCCAAAGTTGACATCAGTCTTCTATGTCAGCTGTTGGGATTTGTGGCTATTTGTTGTTTTTCGTTTTGTGAAATTTCTGAAATATCTTTCAAAAGCTGAAATGAATTGGCCAACAATATCGAGTTAAAAAAGGAAAAGGATTTTCGAAAATAATATCTGCATCGAATAGAGGCCATCGAAGTAAAAAAGATTTACTACTTTATTACTCAGTTGTCATTTTGCCACACTATTATATCTGTTTGAATTCATTATGCCTAGTACTCCAATCAAATCCCATTTGTAAAAAATTTTCAAATTTATCTGCTAAGTTAAGAGTCTTCACCAGCAATGTTATCAATTTTTAAGGTCAATTTAAGTAAGAAAAATAAAGTTTTTTTAAAGTATTGAAGACATTGATTGTACTTAATCAGGGGGATAACAGGATTAGTCCGGGGGGATGCAGTAATTTTAAAAAGCTGGAAATAGGGGACACCACTATATGGTCAAACCCAAAGCCTTCAAGCCTCCACTTTTGCAGGCCTCTTTACCTGCAAAACCAAATTGAAAAAAAGGAGTTAAAAAAAAACTGAAGAATTAGATGTTCGGGAGGAAATAGAAAATCTTCAAGATTTTGAACTTGAAATCCCCTTCTCTAACCAGAACACAAAAATAGAAATAAAAATTGAGATGACCATGTTGGACGGCAACGCAGTGAATGCTATAACAGATACAAACTCAACACAATCTTGCAATGTTTGTTCTGCCATGCCAAGTGAAATGAACAAGCTGGATGTAATTAGAGAAAAAGCACGCAATGAGCAAGATCTAATTTTAGGACTTATCCACACTACATTGTTGGAAACGAATTTTTGAATTCATTCAATATAAATGTTATTTTTTAAAAATTTTAACTTTTTTCCTCTTAGAATTGTACTTTAATGCATAAAAAAGTAGAGTAAATTAACATAATACACATTATTTTCACTATGAAAATATTTTTAGAATGATTTCTAAAATATAAAAGTAAAAAAAAAAAACTGCACTAAAATATTGAAGGTGGGGGTGGGGGGCTGGGGTTATTAATTTGAAAACTGTGAAATTACCCATTTTTCATGTTCATAAATAAATTTAAATAGTTTGATAAAAATGTTAATTATCTTATAAAATTGAAGTTTTGGCCGCTTTTCGGCCATTTCGCTTCATAATGTACCAACATAACAAATCAAATAAACCCTTCAGTTGAATATTTATAACTTTTATATATAATATTTTTTCCCAATTATTGTAGAGTTCCATAGTGTAGTGGTTATCACGTTCGCCTAACACGCGAAAGGTCCCCGGTTCAAGCCCGGGTGGAACTAACACTGCTATTTTTTTTCAGTTTATAATTTAGTTCTTGTGCTTTTTTTTTTTTTTTACTGTAAATCAACTGCATTAATCAACCCCGATTGTTTTCAATTGCCTAATCAATAGTGTCAAATACTAAGAAATAAATTAAAAATAATGTTTTATTTTATTAAGACACGTCATGTAGTCACTGTAGAAGGTCTTCAAAACCTTTTTTTTTATCGTGTGTATTTGTAACCATCAGCATTTTATTTGTACTTCAATTTGAATCAAAGAAACTAATATCAAATATCACCTCACTGAGGTACGATGGCGATAAAACACAACCACAGCCTGTCTAACAAATTAAAGGTGACAAACAAACTTTGGAGTTGCGATAGTTGCAGGAACTACTAAATGTCTGACACAAGCAGCAAAAACTTGAATTAAATATACTCTTTCAACAACCTCAAATAATGATCTCTTGCTGGAGAAATTGAATTTCACAATCAACCCTACAAGTTCAATACAATATCTCGAAGAAATAAGAGCAGGAAAATATCATACAATATGCTTAAGTAGGTCGGGTCAGTATTAGAAGTTGAAGAAAACAATACAGATGCCCTTGTAAAATTCATGCGTCGTCATTTCCTCAATATTTTCGGCACGTTAATACAGGCTGGGGCTTTTTGTTTGTACTATAAACCAAAATTTGACGGATATGAAGCAATTAAACTGTGCATGATAGTTTTGCTAGTTACTTGTGATCAGTTTTGTGCACCAGTCATATCTTTATTCAAAATAGCTTGCTTACTGCTGTTACAGCTGGTGTTTCCACTTAATTCTATTTTTCTTTTTGCCATATGACTATTTATGCATTGCTTTTCTTTATCCGTGTTTTCGACATCGGAGAACAATTTTGCAGCTACAATGCTATTAGACATAAACCAACTGTTTTACTTTTAGACTCATTGTCTTCGTTTTTCTTCAGATTACAGTTTGGTTCTTCAGGTTACCCTCATTAACGGATTAATTCAGCAACTTACACGAGCATTTTTCTATGCTTTGACTGCTGTAGCTCCATTAAAAAAATAAATGCAAACATAATTATAAAACCAATTAGGCAATAATATGACTATAGTCATATTATTGCCTAATTGGTCTTATAATATATATTATATGTAGTCATTTTAAGAATATTGAAATTTCCTTAAACATAACGGATAACATAACACCAGTTTTCGTGTTTTCTAACGGGTAATTTTTATCTTCAATGTATAATTCGTATGAAAATAACAACGGCAGTTACCGTTACGTTATTTTCATACGAACTATATATTGAACATATCGGGTAATTACTGTTATGTTAATGTATAATTCGTATGAAAATAACATAACGGCAGTTACGTTATAAAACACGAAAACTGGCGTTATGTTTTTAAAAAATATAACCGGTCATTTTTTTACTGTGTAACCAGATCAGAATGGTTCCTCTGCGCAAACTGTCTAGTGCACTAGATAGCTGAACTACATGAAATGTATAAATTGGGTAATTAGGACAAAAAACGATTTTAAAAACACGAGGTGAAATTACATTTTGTAGCGTAAACTAAAGAGCGAGTTTTTTTGTTTTCATTTAGCTTACGAAATATATAATATAAATATACATAACTTGACCAAATTTCAACCAGAACTGTAACTTCTTTAAAGAATCTGGGTTTGAATGCAGAATGTTACCTTCTTCTAGAGAATTCATGATCTGCAATTGGATTGGCTGAATATCATCTTTGAGTTAAATGTGCCATAGTTATGAAACAATAATAAAAGCTCTCCAATATTTCTTTCAGGGAAAATCATGTAAAATAAAAGCAGTAGTTTTATCAAATGTTACCAATTCGAGCGTGACGCGAAATTTGTCATTCGCAGGATTATCGAGTTTTTGGTACCTTTTTTTTTTTATTCCCTTAATATATAGACTTTATATATTAAAATTGGCTGTTCGTACCAATCTCATTATTTCACATGCTAACAGAAGAAAAAAGTGGGCAATTAATAAAAAAAGAATCAGAAAAAAAAAAAAAAAACACTGACAAATTCAATAAGAGACCAATATCTTAAAAAAACAAGATCACGAAAGTAAAATTATATGCTACACTCTATACGCTAATTAGTAAACATCTAGGTAAATATAAAAAATATAAAAAACAAAAGCTGTTACGGCTCCTCGTAGTATGTTCTAAATCTGCTATCAAGCATCTAACTAAAGAAGCGAATCTGCTGTTAGGTAAATGACTAAAGAAATAAAAGAAAGTAGGTAAACTAGAAATACAACGGGCTATAACCGTTTTTAATGCTTTTCATTTTTTAAGCTTACGGGAGAGATTTCACTCCTCGCAAATGAAATGCGAAAAATAAAGGAGCGCAAAACTTGCAGTGATCAAAAAGCAGTTGTCCTTCTACCACTTGCACCGTACATAAACGTGTTGCTTACCGATCAAACCTTGGTAACCTTACGCATATCGCGAGGTTGGGATTATTATTTTAAAATACGCTTTGTTTTATAAAACTTTTTTCTAAATAATTGGTTTAAACATGAACTATTTAAAGCATAAGTTATTTTTTCTTTAAAAATCAAAGCTAAATATTTTAAAAAGCTTTTACTTTTGGAAAAAAAATCCAAATCTTTCCCCCGTAGTTTAAACTCGGAGATAGAAGAAAATAATTCTAACCTCGCCATATTGTAATTTTAGCGGCCTGTTAAAGAAAAGAATTAAAACACTTCTATTTTTTTTGTTGATTCAAATTTCTTCAAAGCTAGATGCCCTAAGTTCTTAAGTTCAAATTTTTTATAAATAGATCCTAACGAGTTGTTGGTTCTTCTAACTCCAGGTAAATAAGAGAGAGACCGTGTCTTCTTAAGTGCGTGCGTGCGTCAAAGTGCACTCGAAAAAGCAACGCCTACTCAGCTGTGCAGTGAGCATCAAAGAAACCAAGCTGAACTGCTTTCCGATCTGCATGCCCGAATCCAACGCATTTTGTTTTCACTCCTAAGTAGGCTTATGCGCTTGTTCTTTTTTCTTTCGGCCAATTTAGGTGTGCTTACGTTGCTTTTGTTCTGTTTTTTTTGTTTTTGTTTTTTTGTTTTTTTTTCTGTGCGTCGTCTGAGTATGCGCTTGTGCCAAACGATTTTCGTGAACTTTTCGCAGAAACGAAACGCGTTTCCTCCTACGAAGCACTTGTTAGTTCGTTATTACTTTTTCAGCGCTCTTGTAGCACATTACTGGCAAATTAGTGCAGTTGTTATTTCCACAACTGTCAATTGAAAACGCCTATAAAAACGCGCTTCGTAAAACCAAGTTCAAACAGAAAAAGTTCAAACGCAAAGCACAAGCGAATTAAAAAAAACCTTTAAACCGCTTCACAATCATGGCAACCAAGATAGTTTTCATCGCAGCTTGTGTTCTGGCTGTCACAGCAAACGCAGTGCGTGTAACCCAAGACCAAGATAACGGCTACGAACACCAGAACACCAATTACGGACACGGAAAAACCGACTACAAACCCAAGAATACCGACTACGAGCCCAAGAATATCGACTACCAACCAAAGCGCGTTATTTGTGTCGGTAAGAGATTTCTTGACAATATGCTTCAGCTAAGCTTACCTAACAATGTCGCGCTTTTATTTCCTAACTGAGTTGCATGTTTGACAAAAACGCGCTAAACTTGCTTTTTGTTTTTGAGCGAAAAAGCTCACCGTTTAAACTTTTCTTTTAACTTTAGGTGTCGATGTAACAAATGACTGCATCTATCGTGCTGACGGCAACTACGCTATTAACAGCGAGCCTCGATCTGGCTACGTAGCATGTGTCAACAAGAGAGCGATATGCATGCCATGTCCATACGGATTAGTCTTTTGCGCTAAAGCTGGTTACCGTGGTCTCGGACAATGCCTCGGAAAATATGATGAATGTCCACCGCGACCATACTGATTGTAGTTATGTTCGAAATAACAATGCTAGAAATAACAATAATGTTTTGAGCTGTGTTCGTTTTTTTTATTAGCTTTTTATTAGTGCACGACTAGATTGATGTTGCACGATTTGCGAAGATCCTAAGTGATCTATCCCGGGATCATTCGGGAGAAGAAAGAAAGAAAAAAAGATAATAAGGTGACCTGCGGCGGCAGTAACAGCTCGGCAAGCAATGTTACAAACTTAAGAAACCCTAAGTGAAACGGCCTTTCCCACTTTGTTAACCGTCAGATGCGTTGCAGGCCAAAACTTTGAGCCTGGAAGAACCTGTCCGCGTCAGTGCGAAAGCTTTGCTTTTAGCTCAAAATTAGATTTAACTTTCTCTCTCTTTCTCTCTCTGCGAGATATTTTAAGTCGTAAATGTTTCATAAAGTCTTTGTGACTTGTAAGCTCAGCAAAGGACTATTCTTTCGGTAAATCGGCCAGTCGGAGAACAACTTTGCCGATCGCTCGGCACAAACCTGAAGTTTACGCCTCGCTCTTTCGGCTAGCGGTTTCGCGTAGACAGATATTGGGCGGCGCATTGGTCGCGCTTTCACGGCCGAACATTAATGCTACTCGTCCACATAGCCGGCCATCCTGTTAAAGAGAGGCCAGTTTGTTGACGGTTAACCGATTTTGCAAAGCAAAGGGGAGAAAGATCGGCTTTTCTTTAGCTCAACTCTGTTCAGCATTTGTTTTTTCAAATGCTAGCGGCGCGGCTTGCCATTCGGGCATTAACAAGAGTTAAACTCAGATGGGTGTTTTTGTCATTTTTTTAAATTTACTTTCTTTTAACGTGAAATCGAAGTGTTGAAGTTATCAGACTCCTTTGCTTCTGAAGATGAGTGTAGTTTTGTCGGTGACTGTAAACTAAACCCTAACACAAGTTTTGATGATTAAGTAAAGGAGTTGCGTTACATTGTGATAAACTTCAAGAATAACAAGTTGTTACGGCTTGCCGTAGTATGTTGTAAATCTGCTATCAAGCATCTAACTAAAGAAGCGATTCTGCTGTTAAGTAAATGACTAAAGAAATAGAAGAAAGTAGGTAAACTAGAAATACAACGGGCTATAACCGTTTCTAACGCTTTTCATTTTTTAAGCTTACGGGAGAGATTTCACTCCTCGCGAATGAAATGCGAAAAACAAAGGAGCGCAAAACTTGCAGTGATCAAAAAGCAGCTGCCCTTCTACCACTTGCACCGTACATAAACGTGTTGCTTCCCAATCAAACCTTGGTGTAACTTTACGCATGTTGTAAAGTTAACGGTTCTCATTTAAAAAGAAAAATAAATTATTTTTTTTTGATTTAACTTTCTTCAAAGCTTCAGAAGCTTTGAGTTCCTTTTACAAAACTTATAACTAAAGTAAAGAACAACTGAATATTGCTGATTTATATTTCACTTGCAGCAGTTCTTCTTCTTTTTTTTTTTTTACTTATTACGGACACTGAAAATAGCCATTTCTAGAAAAAAGGAATCAGAAATGCGAATTCGAGCGCAAGCTAAGCTGAAGTGAGCAAGATTTCGAAAAGGTGTTACAAAAATTGTTTGAGCCTATTACGTTAAATGATTTAATATGAGTACGCTTTGAATAAGAATTTTATTAAACTCTTACGTTTTAACGATTTGTATTATCATATCTTCATCGGCTTTGTTTCAAGGATATAAAAAAGTTAATAAAACAGAGACTATATCTTCTTGCGTGCGTGCGTCAAAGTGGATTCGAAAAAGCAACGCTTTCTCAGCTCTAAAGTGAGCATCAAAGAAACCAAGCTGAACTGCTTTCTGAAATTACGCTCTTTCGATGTAAATTCGGCCAATTTATGTGTGTTTTATGTGTTGCTTTCGTTTGAATTGTTTTGCTTTTTTTTTGTTGTTGTTGATATTGTTATTGTTGTTTTTTTCTCTTTGCGTCGTGAGTATGCGTTTTGTGCCAAAACACTTTGGTGACGTGATATTTTTGCAGAAACAAAACGCGTTTCCTCAAACGAAGCACTTGTTATCTCGTTATTACTTTTTCAGCGCTCTTTTGGCGCATTATTCGCAAATTAGTACAGTTGTTATTTCCAAAAGTGTCCATTGAAAACGCCTATAAAAACGCGCTTCGCAAACACAAGCAAGTTCAAACACAAACAAGTTTAAACGCAAAGCACAAGCGAATTCAAAAAACCTTCAAACGGCTTAACAATCATGGCAAGCAAGATAGTTTTCATCGCGGCTTGTGTTCTGGCTGTTACAGCAAACGTGAAGCATGTAGCGTATTTCGACGACTACGAACACCAGAACACTAACTACGAGCCCAAGGAAACCGACTACGAACCCAAGAAAACCGACTACGAGCCCAAGAAAACCGACTACGAGCCCAAGAAAACCGACTACGAGCCCAAGAACATCGACTACGAGCCCAAGAAAACCGACTACCATCCAACGCGCGTTTATTGTGTCGGTAAGAGATTTCTTGACAACTTGCTTCAGCTAAGCTTACCTAACAATGTTGCGCTTTTGTTTCCTAACCGAGTTGCGTGTTTGACTAGAGCGCGCTAAACTTGCTTTTTGTTTTTGAGCAAAGATGCTCACCGTTTAAACTGTTCTTTGAACTTTAGGTGTCGACGTTACAAATGACTGCATCTATCGTGCTGACGGCAACTACGCTATTGACAGCAAGCCTCGATCTGGCTACGTAGCATGTGTCAACAAGAGAGCGATATGCATGCCATGTCCATACGGATTAGTCTTTTGCGCTAAAGCTGGTTACCGCGGTCTTGGACAATGCCTCGGAAAATATGATGAATGCCAACCACGACCATACTGATTGTAGTTTTTTTTTATTTTTCAAAAATGCAGTGATTTTATAATGTTTTGAGCAGTATTTGTTTGTTAGTGTCGCGCGACTAAATTGATGTTGCACGATTTGCGAAGATCCTAAGTGATCTATTTAGCCATCATTCGGGAGATGGAAGAAAAAAACCAAAAAAAAAAAAAAGAAAAGATAAAAAATAAACATGCGGCGAGGGCAACAGCTTCGCAAGCATTATTAAAAACTTAAGAAACCCTAGGTGAAACGGTCTTTCCCACTTTGTTAAGCATTAGATGCGTTGCAGGCAAAAAATTAGAGTCTGGTAGAACTCGTCCGCATCACACAGTGAGTCAAAATTAAAAAACACTGGCAAAAAGCCCCCCAAAAAAACAATTGTTAGGACCTAATAAATTAAGTTGTAATGTAACTTATACCACCAGAAAACTGGAAACTAATTGCTTTTTGGTTAATTTTTAAGGATTTGTCAACTTTTGCACCGCTTCCTGAGACATTATTTTTTATTGCGAAACTAGCGCACAAAATGCTCGCTTTAGTGTCACTCTCTTAACTTTGGTACGGGTAAAAACAGTTCAAAATTTAATTTGAAGGCATTTATTTAAGATATTTGGTAACTATAAACAATGTTTTTGACACTGCATTTTTATTTTAGATGTCATTCCTAAGATCTTTAAAAAACTGACCCATATTGATTTTTTTTTATTTCTTTAATCATGAGTTCTCTTGAAATACTAAAAGGTTCCACAAGATTCCATGGTAACTTTAACATTTTCCCATTGATAGGTATATATGAAACCGGAAAAAAAACAAACTTACCCGAACTTGCTCCAATTCAATATACAACCTTTTAAAAAAGTCGAATGTAAAATTTCGTACAAATTATTTTTCACATTGCATTAGAACTGCAGAGAAAATTTGTCACAACTCAAAAAACCAACATTCAAAAGCTCATGTTCAAACACATCATGCTAAATTTCAAACCTAAAAAACCAAAGTTTGCATGATTTGACGGTCTACTTCCTAAATTAAACGTTTAAAAATAAGACTTGAGTACAAAATAACGAATAATAGTTCGTTATTTACATTCATCATAAAAAGAATAAATTTAGTTCCTATCATTCAAGAGTTAGGAATTAATCATGATAATGTACTTGAGGCTCTTCTACTTGAGTTTAGTTGATTGGAGGGTGTAGACCACGAGTCTATAGATGAACCTGAAATGATAAATCTTTAAAAAATTCAATCAATATTTAAATGTAAATTCAAATGTAAATTTCTGAAACATTCAAGAACCTTCTCTAGATTTCTGGAACATGAGCGAACCTGGTTGGGTAAAGAATTAACAGTTAACAAGAAAAGACGTTGAAGTAGGTCTAGGTAGAAAGAACAAGGACGGGGAAGATCTAAGCGAGAGAAGCAACAGGTCTAAGTAACAAATAGTTTGTAGTAATAATGATCGTCGTAATAAATCAATTGAATTAAAACCAATTCAAAAGTAATTTACTCATTTAAATATTATCTTGTTTAAGGTTGCCAAGTTGGCTGAACATCCTGCTGAAGCATTGGGATTAACTGCAAGTTGGCTGAACATCCTGCTGAAGCATTGGCATTAGCTTCAATAAGAAAAGCCTTCGAAGATGCTAATAAGAAAGATTTTGTTGTTGCCTTGAAAAATGCTATAAATCCTGGCAATGTTAAAAGCATAGAAATTACTTTGCAAATAAAAATAAAGATTATTCGCTGAGAGTGGGGGAAAGTTTGAAGGTGTACTCTACTTTAAAGGGGGTTTTAATGGTGTCTTTTGATGGTGGTGTCTTCAAATATGCGTAAACATAAACAAAAGTATACTGATACAAATAAAATGGCCTAAGTTAACGAGAAAAGTCTTTTTCAGACAGCTATTGTTCCATTTAAATTAATATTTATAAAGGAAACTGTATGGTTCAATAAAAAGCCCTCTAATACACATTATTGTAAACCCCTGCGTCTCCAATATCAAAAGGAAACGAAAGAGCTGATCAGAAATGAAGATGAAAATCTTAAAGCTGAAAAGAATTGACTGGTCGAGTTTGAGGTAAAGTTAGAAGCAGCAGAAGGCAATCCCTGAAATTATCAGTTTCATTAACCGCCATAGTTTCAAAAACCACAAATCTAAAAAAATGGAAAACCACTTTCCCTTGATGCTAAACAAAGCTGTTTTTCTAATAATAGCTTTTTCATTTTCTGTTTTGGTCATAGAATAGTAAGATAAGATAATATTAAGGGTCTGCGTCTCGTTATTTTTTGAAATCGAGACGAGACGATCCTAAAAGCTTTGTCCCAATTAGCGACAAATATCGAGACAATTTTCAATTTTCAGTCGAAATCCGGGACGATACCGAGACGAGACGAGATGTCCCGGACAAAAAAGGAGCTTTACAATTTCCCGGAATTTACATCTTTTTAACGAGACATAACGAGACATAACGAGATATACTAGTTAATCTTTAATGTGAAATTTAAATAATGAATTTCTGACACAATTACCATTATTTATTTCACCTGCTATTATTGATATTGTTATACGATCTACATAAACACAGCTTTATAAAAGTTAATGGTAGCAACTGAAATCAGGGGGAAAAAAATATTTTTGGGATAGTATTTAACTTTTTCCACTAAAATATCGTGTAAGAAGTGGATAAATATATGTCCAAGGGCTAAGTTTCTGATCATTTAATATTGTTTACCGCCGAGGTCAGTATTCACTTCTAATGCAAGAGTTTGTTTTACACTCATATTTAAGGGAAAGATTTTATCCAAAGTGTCTTCAACTTTTTTGATCTATAAAACGTTTGACTTTTTTTAAAAAGTGTACTTTTTGCAGAGACTAACAAGAGAGCATGATGTTCAATACCTAGTTCTTTTATTTTCTCTTTTCCTTTGCTCTCTAAGGACCACCCATTGTTTATGGGGTTTTCCAGAACCAAAATGGCTACTTTTATTGGTCATAAGATTTTCTTGAAGCTATTGGTCTTCTTTTTCTATAAAAGAATCATAATTTCTACCACATTGTTTTAGTTTTTTTCTTCACTTTTGAAATAAATCTATCTAAAGTAGCATTAATTTATGTTCTATTTGCTAATTTCTTCAGTTTTATTTGATTTCGTTAAGTAAATCCTTCCAAAATGGTAATTTATCCACTCCTAATTCACGTATATTCGGGATAAGATCTAACCTTTTTGTTGTTGTTGTTATTAAAATCATTAATATATATCAGAAACATTTTTAAGTACTCTGTATCATTTTTCACTTTACACTGCTTACATTTTATGTTATAACTTCTTTGACAATTACCACATTACGTTTCCTATAATGTTTAAGTAAATAATCTTACTTGTATATTATACAGGAAATATTGAAGTTGTTAAGTAATGCTATTTCAAATATCTAGCACCTCTTGAATAGTAAATCATTATTCAAATTAAAACATTTAAACAAATTTCTAAGTAGCATATGATGATAAAAATGTTTCTTGAAACTATATTTGATATGTTGAAACAAGTCATACAAGTAAAAAACTCAAATTCGAAAAATATATAAAGTTACAAGATTATCTTCAAAGTAAATATAGACTTTAACTTAGATTAAAAGTTCTCCATTTTTACTAAATAAAAATCTCTCATTTTTTAGATTTCTTTAAAAATAATATTAAAATTTTTAACTTCTTTTAACCATAAATTGTAAAATATAAGTTTTATTAAAAAACTGTTTTTACTTTTTAAATAAATGATCATTCTAATTTAATATTATTTAAAAAAGAGCACTATATTTACCAAAAAACTGTGAGGGTTTTAGTGCCATTTTTTTGCTGTTTTGAGTCACTGTGCGTCATTTCTGGCTGGCAAAACAAACTTGGTTGGCAAAAAATTTTCTTCACTGCGAAAGCGCGAGTAAGATATCTAGTTAATATTAAGGGTCTGCGTCTCGTTATTTTTTTCCAGGAAACTTCTCGTCTAGTTACGCGCTTCCCGGTTCATTTCGAGAAAACGGTTCCGAGACGCAGACCCTTAGATAATATAGCATTTTTGGTTTTTTGAATCCAAAATTTTTATTTTAATTAGTAAGTGAGCGTTTTGGTTTGAGGAACCCAAATTACTTTATTTAAAGAAGTCTTTGTGCGCGCGTAAGAGACTCTAAATAGCATACGCGTGTGTAGTACGCGCCTTAGATACACGTAAAATTTATTTAGAAAATACATGGTGTAGATTTTATACGTGGTATTATATAATATTTGGGATCGAGGAACCCAAATTTTTTTATTTAGATTGTTACTTGCGTGCATAAATGGTGCTGAGACGCGTAGGCGCGCGTATCACGCGTCTAGGTACGCTTAAAATTTATTTCTAACAACAAATTTAAATTTTCTGATCCTAAAATACTAAAATTAATGCATCACATTTTTTATATTTGATGGTTATGCCATTTTTGCCGTTTTTTCACCTCACTGTGCGGCGCTACTCGACTTCCCCCCACCCCTCCTTTTTTTTTTTTTTTTTTTTTTATGATTGTATCTGATTGAAAATTTCATGCTGTCAGATAAAATAGTTTGAATTCCATCAATGTCATATAATCCAAAGGTTTGTCCCTTAACAGAGCACAAATTAGGAAAAGTTTTCTTGACATTTCAAGACATTTCAACTATTAGTACTTAGTAGCTTTTCGATAAGAAATTTATTTTATTAATTATATATATAATATACTCTTGTCGAAAACCGACTACGAACCCAAGAAACCGAGGAGGAAGAGGGGGGGGGGGGAGTCGAGTAGCGCCGCATATTGAGGTGAAAAACGGCAAAAAAGATAAAACCATCAAATATAAAAAATGTGATGCATTAATTCTAGTTTTTTTGGATCATAAAAATTAATGTTTTTTTCATTGATGTTTTTTTCTCTTCGCGTTGTCTGAGTATAAGTTTGTGCCAAATTACTTTGGCGACGTGATATTTTCGCAGAAACGAAACGCGTTTCCTCAAACGAAGTATTTGTTATCTCTTTATTACTTTTTCAGCGCTCTTTTGGCGCATTACTCGCAAATTAGTACAGTTGTTATTTCCACAAGTGTCCATTGAAAACGCCTATAAAAACGCGCTTCGCAAACACAAGCAAGTGCAAACACAAACAAGTTCAAACGCAAAGCACAAGCGAATTCAAAAAACCTTCAAACGGCTTAACAATCATGGCAAGCAAGATAGTTTTCATCGCGGCTTGTGTTCTGGCTGTTACAGCAAACAAGTGGCGTGTAGCGCGAGACGACAATTACGAACACCAGAACACCGACTACGAACCCAAGAAAATTGACTACGAACCCAAGAAAATTGACTACGAACCCAAGAAAACCGACTACAAGCCCAAGAAAACCGACTACGAGCCCAAGAACATCGACTACGAGCCCAACAATATTGACTACCAACCAACGCGCGTTTATTGTGTCGGTAAGAGATTTCTTGACAATTCGCTTCAGCTAAGCTTACCTAACAATGTCGCGCTTTTCTTTTCTAACCGAGTTGCGTGTTTGACTAGAGCGCGCTAAACTTTCTTTTTGTTTTTGAGCGAAAAAGCTCACCATTTAATCTTGTCTTTGAACTTTAGGTGTCGATGTAACAAATGACTGCATCTATCGTGCTGACGGCAACTACGCTATTGACAGCAAGCCTCGATCTGGCTACGTAGCATGTGTCAACAAGAGAGCGATATGCATGCCATGTCCATACGGATTAGTCTTTTGTGCTAAAGCTGGTTACCGCGGTCTTGGACAATGCCTCGGAAAATATGATGAATGCCCACCACGACCATACTGATTGTAGTTTTTTTTATTTTTCAAAAATGCAGTGATTTTATAATATTTTGAGCAGTATTTGTTTGTTAGTGTCGCGCGACTAAATCGATGTTGCACAATTTGCGAATATATTCTAAGTGATCTATTCTACGATCATTCGAGAGATGGAAGAAAAAAAACAAAAAAAAAAAAAAAAACAAAGAAAAGATAAAAAATAAACCTGCGGTGAGAGCAACAGCTCCGTCAGCAATGTTACAAACTTAAGAAACCCTAAGTGAAACGGTTTTTCCCACTTTGATGCGTTGCAGGCAAAAAATTAGAGCCTGGTAGAACCCGTTGGCTTCAGTGCGAAAACTTTGCTTTTAGCTTAAAGTTAGATTTAACTTTAATATTTTAGAAAATCTTTCCGAGTTGTAAGCTCAGCAAAGGACTGTTCTTAGGGCAAAATCGGCCAGTCGGAAAACATCTTTGCCATTCACTCGGCACAAACCTGAAGTTTACGCCGCAATCTTGCGTTGACAGATAGTTGCCGCATTCACGCTCGCGCTTTTACGGCCGAACGTTAATGCTGCTGTTCCGCATAGCCGGCCCTCATCCTTTTTATAGATAGGCCAGATTGTTGGCGATTAACCAATTTTCCGAACCAAAGGGCAGAAGGATCGTCTGCATAGCGGCGTTGCTTGCCCCTCGGACATTGATACGAATCGGGTACTTTCAATATCACTTCGGAAATTAACAGCTTAGTCACAAAGCTACGAACAAAGACACTCACATTTGGTCACAATTGGTCTGAGTCGCAATCCGCAATCAAACCTTCAGTGAAATGTTTTTCTTTCTTAGCGTTGCGGCTAACTCGGTAGTATTGTCAGAAAGACAATATTCCCCATTAAAACTAACCTTAAGTGCTACAAAAAATATTGATCAAAGAAAACTAAGCCGAAGTTTTGCCGTTTTTAGTAAATAAAAAGCAGAAAGATTCGTTTAAAGAAATAGAGTAAAAGAGGAATAAGTGATAAAAACGATTGCACATATCACTCATATATTATACATATACGTACATATTATACATTATATATTTTGTATATACAGTATTAGATACCACATGGAGAGTAAGAAAATATTATTTATAATTTCATTAACGTTATGAATAAAAGAGTGCCAATCATTACACATTAAAGATTTTATTGAGACTTATTGTATAATAGCTTAATCCCAACCTCCATATCAAGCTTAATCCCAACCTCCATTTTCCCTCTATTTAACTCTCGAACCCATATCTCCTTAACCTCTATTAACACTTCATAACACTATACTCCTCACACAACTAGCCTACAACAGATAAAACATTTAAAAAAAGAAAACGCTCACATAATTAATGCTTGCCTTAACATTTAAAGACAGATATAACTTCTGGTTGATTAGTTAATGGCTTCAGACTTATTCTTTTCTTGTTTGTTGTTGTTGTTGTTGCTGCTGCAGTTATTGCCTTTTTTATACTTAGTAAAATGGAGCTTTGTTGTAAACAAAAGATCGACAACCTTTCAATAAGATTGATTAAGAGGTGGGGTAACTAAAATTTTTAGTCACGTAATTCGATTTGGTTGAGCAAGACATTTAACTAATTGGTTTTCAAGATGGTTTGGTGTTCTAAAAGTTTACCAACAACGATATTACTGATTATTGCTACACTTTTTATTTGTATACTTCTGACTTTACACATGTTTCACTCAAATGCAAGTTTTCGCACTTACTTGACATACAAAAAAGTAACCCACAATAGTTCAGAAGCTTTTTGTCCAAGAAAAGAAACCGATTTTAAAAAAACAGTTATCAATATTGCATTGAACCCACCGGGTTGGAAAAGCAATGTGTTTATCCATACAGCTAACTTTTGCAACAGAGTAAAAAGAGTTGGAGGAGACTTTTGGTGGGTAAAAGTAATAGGGCCAGTATCCTTTCACGTACCATTAATTGATAACAACAGTGGTGTTTATAGTAGAGAGTTTTGGCTACCGAAGGAAGGTAACTATACGATGAGTATCATGCTTAAGTTTAGCAACTTCAATGGACTGAAGGACCCTCCAAAAGATTGGTTCAAGAAAGGTAAATAAGTTTGTATGTTTCTTAATAAAACTGCTAATGTTCGATTGTGGCAGGCGCTTCAAAATTTATAACATTTTCATATTTTGTATTTTAACGTTTGCGCACTGCTGTTAGTTTTGTATTTGAACGGATTAAACTTTAAAATTTCCTTTTTTTTTCAATATTTTAAAAAAGAAACATCCATACAATTTTTAAGTGCTGAGACAAAAAGAAACTCTTTTCTTATTTTAGTTATTTAGTTTATTGTAGTAATTCACCTGTCTGCCCAGCTTAAAATCCTCAATGACGATAACTTGTCTTCCTCGCTTCTTTCGTAACCTCCTCGAAATTCGACTCTTAAGAAACTGTCTTAGAAATATTGCAAGCTTAAAGCCCTCTTTGACAAGCAAGTAATTGAAAAGTAATGCTGCTTCTTGATGTCTATAAATCAGTTATAAACCCTTTCACGTCCATAGTCTTTGTCCATGTCAAACATTTGATTGAGCGAGCATTTTTTGTGCATATATTGAATTATCTTTTCCCTTGTCACTTATTGAGTGGAAATGTCATAGAATTCTAGACTTTTATTAATTCTAAATGGCAGCACTTGTTTGCTCTGAGATGACTGATCAAACATGACAGTTTGGTAAAGAAAATTTTTTTCATATTCATTAAATTGGACACGTATCTTTCTTAGTGAAAAACTCCAATATCTGTGACTTTTTTGGGCATTCTGAATTGAAAAATTTGATAATTAGCCTCGATTTTCCTGTAACATTCTCGATAAAGGAGAATTTTTTTGTTGCATTTCAGAATTGCGTATAGAACAGTCCAATCATAACATTTTTACATTAATCAGCTAATTAATGTAAAAATGTTATGATTGGACCGTTCCAGATGAACTGATTCTTTAATGAACTGATAAAAGTAGTAATGACGAGATGCTAAGTACAACTCTTATCTTAAATACTTAAATACTTTGATAATGTTTAAACCAGCGAAGCCAAGGTCTACTCTTATCAGTCCATTGAAGTATTTTTGGAGCTTGAATTATGTTTTTGTAAAGTATTAAAAAAGAAATAACTTACGGAAAATGAGTAAAAAATTTATTAAATGAAGTATTTTTTGGGGTTAAATAAAAAATAACTCAAATCTTTTAGGATAAAACCGATCGCTCAGTTAATGAAATAATTTATATTGTGAACCAACCACAGCTTCCGTTTTACCAATTACACCAGCTGAACTCTTGAATATTAATAAATTTAATTAACAATATTTATAAACCACTACATCGGAGTATAAAAATGGCATAAATGTGATAAAGATTTTTTTTCTAGTCTACAAATTTATCTTGAGAATCTTTTATGATTGATGATTGCTGAGCAAAATATCACAGAGCTCGGCATTGTTAATCATCTCAAAAAAAAAGAGAAGCAAAAAACAGAAGCTAAAAAGGGAAAACTAACAGCAAACACTCAATGTTAACACGAAACCCTGCTCATTTAAGAAGAAGCTAAGGATGAAGTACAGTTTATAGCAGATGCAACCAAAAAGAAGTCAAGTTATAAAATGCAAATAGTGTAGAAAAGAATTCCATTCAGGCATGATGTCATACAAGAATCCAAACAGCAACACCAGCTCTACAACATAACATGTTTTCATAAAATGGGCTCTGAATTTCTTCTTTTAAAAAATTGTAAAATTTAAATCTATTTTTGTTTCTGCACCCTATGTAAAAATATCTTTTACATAGGGTGCAGAAGCAAAAATAGTTTTAAATTTTACAATCATTATAAAGTACATTATTCAATGTACTTTATAATGATTGTTTATAAAATAAAAATTATTTAAAATCACAATTAAGAAAATCATAAACACACTTGACACCATCATAGCATTTACCTCTCAGTGCTCAATCATTTCCACAGTTATAATAATCAGCATTATCAACCCCAAATTGTTGTTTCAAATTGTCTTTTCAAGATCTCAGGCGTTTCCAATCATGCGAAATAGATAATTACTTTACAACACTTTTATCATCAATGGTATTTTTGCCAGTCAGGTTGTATTGACGAGCCAGTACTCATAAGACGCTTCATGCTTAGTTTTACAAAATCTTTCATACCACTGACCCCCATTTTTGACCAGCTTTTATCTATAGAGTTGAATCCTCTTCAGCATTAGATAAGTTATCAGCTGCAATGCGAAAATGCGCATCTCTCCTAGCTAGAATGTAATGTCATTAACTTCGGTTGCTATATATCACTCACCGTTTTTACTAGTATTTGTTTGAAGCCAAATAAATCAAAAAAAAAAAATTCAAAACAAAGAAAGTTTCAAGAAAAAAAATAAACAAAAGTCTTTTTTTTTTTCAAAACTTTTGATGCAACAAAGAAACTTTATGTCTGATTACAAATGTTGGACTGCCAGTCTGATGGATGAGTCCCAAAAATGTTTCACACCAAATCTAATTACAAACTTTGCCCAGTTCAGACCATGCAGCCCAGATATAAAAAACCTAGGATACATTTCGACCTATTGGCTAAAGAGTGCTGTCCTTACTGATTCGCATCAAAATAACTCACAAATTAAATTAACATGCACATGCACATGCACGCACATAAACATAGAGGAAACTACTAAATCTAAATATCAATCTAATATTGTAGGTCCCGAGGTTAGTTAATCAACTGATTTCTTCATAAAAACAGTGAGATATTTACGGCGATTGGGGACTCTATACAGATGAGGACAAACGTCTGAGATATATTGTTAGAAACAAAAGTTAACGAGTCTCCAAACAGTTTTTACTCTCCGTATCTGATGATTGCTCTCATTTCAAACCGCCCATTTGTTAACTCTTAGGTGAAATAATTCGGTTACTTAAACGTAGTGAGAAAATGACGGAATCGGCGTGGATCGCATCACATTTCACTTTACAATAAAAATTTTTTCTTATAAAAATTTAAAACTTAGAGCTACCCACAAATAAAAAAGAATGTAATAAAAATAGAAACTACTAAACAAAGGAATAAAAACAAGTTAAAATCAAATGAAAAAACCTTTTACAAGCAAAACAGGATCTCCAATCGTAATTATCTTGCTACTTTACACAAGAGGCTAAGATTAACTTTTTGAATAATGTAGGCAGAATCTTTAAATTATGCAACCTCACACCATTCTCTTTTCAATACTTCTTTTAAACCTATGTTTAGAAGATTATCAAGGAAGGAGACAGGATAAGAGGTATTTCAGTAAAGAATATGATTATATTGTGCGAAAACAACTTTCCAGTCTTGGATGTCTATTGGATGGCTGCATCTTATCCTGACGGACCCGATGATGCAGTGCATTATCCTAATCATGTGTTTTTTAGCGGTGCAGACTTTTTACTTGACGTTTTTACTTAACATAGCGTGTTTAGATTATATATGTGTTATGTATTAATCATAATAGATTGAACACACTTTTTCATATATTGAAAGGTATTTAGGAAATGAAATACCAGCTAGAACGAAAAGAAACAATATTATTCTGCCTTGTAAATGCTTTCATAACACTTTCCTTAATGTTAGAACTGATTATGGAAAATAAATACACTCTTGAAAAACTGGTAAAATCTATTCTAATACTAGGAGAATAAAACACAGCATTATTATAGATTGAACTCACTTTTTCATATAATGAAAGGTAGTAAATATAATGAAAAAGGCAGTAAATATAATTCATATAATGAAAGGTAGTTTCATATAATGAAAGGAAGTAAAATGCGAAGGAAAAGAAACAATACTATTCTGCACTGTAAATGCTTTTATAAAACTTTCCTCAATGTTAGAACTGATTATGGAAAATAAATACAGTCTTGAAAGTTTGGTTAGATTATCAAGAGTGCGTATCTTAAATTACTTGACACCATTTGTAACCTCTTATAATCTCTCTTCAATTTGTACAAGCATATCTCCTTTTCCTAGAATTCCCCTCCTGAACTTTTTTATACAAAAAATCTATGAACAATTAACGACTTTGTTCTCAAATAACGTAATATTGTTTATGTGAGAAGCAATCTTTTTTAAATGAATACCAACCTTATTGAACTTTTTTTAATTTTTGTTGATTGTCATTGTCCAAACTAACAGGATACTGTCGGCGGTTAAGTGTAAATGTCAAACCACATTTTAATGGAGTAAAATTAGCTTTCTAATGGAGTAAGGGTTGGCACTGGCAATTTGCAATTTCTAATGAAGTTTAACTTTTGGAATTAACATCAATAAGAACTTTGTTATCGATGTAATTTTAACACCAAAAAAAGTTTACTGCGTCGAATCGTGCAGCCTTCAAATTTAAATTTTCAACCAACTTTATCAAAAAACCAATTTTTAATTTTAGACTACAAAAATACCATACCTAAAGATACCAAGGTGTTTAGAAATTTAACAGAAAAATTGATTTTTTCTTTGTTTGCTCATCTGTCTCAACGTAATCAGCACTATAAAAAGTTAAGATAACACCTGATAGTCGGTTAAGAATTTTTTCATCATTACTAAGGAATCAACATTTGGTGAAAGGATAACGCATTTAGCATAATCAGTATAATCTGAATATGCCGAATACTTCTTCATTAACTAACTTGTTATCATAGATGATCCATTGATTAGAAATTTGAGTGTATTCTCTGAAAGGATTGTCAACTTAGTCAATTTGTAATCCTCTACCAAGTTTTAATGGCTATAAAGAAAAATTCTCCACTTTATCAAAAACTCATATCTTTAGTTAATGATAGTTTCCGAATCAATTTCCACGACGGAGAAGGTTTTAAATATACCTCAATAATTTCATTTGGTCGTCCACTAATAAGTCAACTAATTAGGGTAAGGTTGCCAATATTGTACCCCCTAAGACAAAACTAAAAAATGTAGTCAATCTACTGAGTAGAAACATGGATTTTCAATTGAATTTCATAATTTAGGGATTGTTTGTTGTAAAGACGTTAAAAAAACTCAAAATTTAAAAAGCGTTAAATCTCGAAGAATAAAATTAAAAAAATAGCGCTAAGAGTACAATTAAGGAAAACTAGATCCTTAATTGTACCGTTGTAATCCAATATTGTACCACTTTCTTGATTTCAATTACTTTACAGCTTTGCAAATATTTTATGATTTTAGATTTAAGGGATTTAAAGAATTGATTAAAAGGAATGGTTTTTATAAAATCAGCAATTAGAAATATTCTGATATAACATAACATAACACCTAACTGCCCGTAATATAATGAAATGAAGTTTTTTATTTAATAAACTCTATGCAACTTGAACTTTTTTTTCTTCTGGAAATTGCCAAAAACAGATATTTGGATATTTCTCTAATTGAAATCTCAAAAGGAATTTGTTAAACTTTACAAGCGTATTTTAGCGGTCAGAATGGTTGCGTCAATACAATTTAGGACATGCCTTGAGGTACAATTTACGCAACTAATCTGGCATACAGTTAATTAAAAAATTTGACAACTAAAAATAAAATATTTTAAATTCTAGGTATTTATTTTGAATTTAGATAAATTATGCTTTAACATAAATACACTGAACAAATAATATCTTCTGCTTTTTTTTAGTGAAATATGCTTAGCCATAAAAACCTAAAATAAGAAATCTCCAATAACAAACCAACAAGAGCTTACTCTGGCCTTAATGCAGTTGGATGACAAAAAAAAACAGTTGACTCCTTAATTTCATTCAGCAAAGATAAAAAATAAGTTAAAAAATTTCTTGTGGGTTGTAAAAATAACGAGTTATGTTAAAAGTACAATATAGGCATCGGTACAATATCAGCAACCTTACCCTACTACTCCTTGCATAGAGGTTCAAAGATTTTGTCTACGAGGATTGCTTTTAGAAAAATGCAGTATAAAGGCAATTAACTTGCAGGATGCAGAAAAAAATTTATTAAAGGAAACTTTACATGACAAGTTATTTATCTTTAAGATGGACATTTGCAAACACTTAATTACTTCTATACTGGATCCAACAGTCTATCCCTTTGGTTTGAATTCCAATCCCATTCCGTCAGATAATAAAAACTGGAAGTATTCCATAGTTTAAAACCAGAAATACCCGACCTCCATGCTTGTTTTTTTTTGAAAAGAATTTAAGCGAACTCTCTAAAAATGTGATTTTTTAATGATGAAGCTTTATCAAAGAAACCACAACAATAATTTATTTCAGTCTGAATCAATCTATTTATTTCATTTCTTTTTACATTAAAATACGCCAGCATTTCATATCTTTGAGTATGCCACATTCACCACCGTAAGAGAAGAATTTTCGTACAAAAATAAATGCAGTTCGACTATGAAAAGTCCAAAATGAGGCTTGTTCCTATCAATATTTGTAATAATATATTTGTAAATGAAATTTACTTTGTTTAAAAAAAATTAGTATTATTCAAAAAGTAATCGTTAATGTAAGGATAACATGGGACGGCAGTATTTAGAGCTATAAATATACAAAATTTATAAATATTTAGAGCTAAAAATATACAAAACTTTAAACAAAACTATGCCTATTAATTATTACATAAATTATAACCTTTTTTTTGTTTTTTCTGTGTTAATAAATCTTTTTAGCATTGCTTGAAAGATAAAGGGAAATAAAAAAACTAAATAATTTATTAATTTTGTTAAAACTTTGTAGTGATTAAAATCTTCATCATTAAAAACTCTTGTTCAACACAAATCTTAACAAAAGAAAAAAATTCAAATAAGAAATGGATTGTAAAAATAATCTATAATGAGTGCATAAATGTTTAAAACTAATGAAAAATATCAAAATATTTTTTTAGTCTCAGACTAAAATTAAACATATAAAAATATTTTTTTTAAAAATACTTCTTCAATTTTTTTGAAATAATTCACTGCATGGTTTCCTTATGACCCATTCACACCGTAAATAAAACTTGTTTTAATCGTGGTTATTTAAACTTGTAACGCAACTTTCCGTTCACACTGCTTTAAAGCCTTATTTCAAATCATGGACGTGTAAGAGAAGGACTTGCAACGCGAAAAATTGTTTTTTTTGCGAACCGTGCTCATTGCTTATTGTTGCAAATCTTTTGTTTTAAACAGTAGAAATTAAACCATATATTAAAGTCTCTCGGATTCGTCGAAAATATTTGGTGTCGTCTAACCAGTCACATCAACTTCCTTTTAGTTATTAAAGATAACAGCAATCGAACCAAGTTTTAAGCTTAATTTTATATTGCCAGACATTCTTAATATTTTAAGAAATAACTCTGATGATAATGTAGAAATTGAGATCATTTACTTAACTACTTTATTTCATGTATAACTAGAGATATAATAAATAATACAAAATATCAACTAGTATTGTAGCTACCTAAAGCAAAATGGTTTGATGTCCGGGGAACTACTCCATCTACTATATTGCTGTAGACCAGTTTATGAATATTATGGAATTTTCTATTTTTATGTTTAACAACAGAAATATATACAGTTAAGATAAATAACTTATACATAAAATGAATGTAAATACAATAAAGAAAAAAATAATTTGTCACAGTTTTAAAGAATTTAGCAAAACCAATTTATGGCTAACCGCAAGAATAACCAAGTGTTTAATATTAACATAACATGATTTCTCTCTTTTTATCTCTCTTACGTCATATATGATACATATAAGCATGTGTTTTTGTGTTTATGTGTATTACAATTATTTATGTGTATTATAAGTATGATTTGTGTTTAAATAACTTTTTCTTTAATATCTTCGAAAATCGATACCTCCTGATTTCGTAAATTTTCCATTTTATTTTTTGTTTTTAAAAAATACTTCAATGTAGACTTGACCGAAGTAATAAATAAAAGCATTTTTATTTGAGTTATCAAGTTTAATTTCGATTCGGTTTCATAAAAATAAACCTCGTTTACTCTGGTGTTAACACGGATAATAGTGAAAAAAAGGTTTTAACTGAACACCGTTCTAAAAGTGAGTGTTATTAAAACTCGGTTTTGTTAAAGTGAATGGGGCATAAGACTTTCGAAAAACTCCGACTTATTAAAAGATTGAAAACTTGAAAAAGTTGAGCTTTTTTAAAAGTTGAACTCCTTAAAAAAGCCATAAACAGTTTTTAGCCATAAACAAAAGCTTTTAAATTTCTGACTCTAAACTCATAAAATGCCACATGACTGTTTGTAACGAATGTTTAACGTTGGGTCAACGTTGGCTTGGTAATATTGGTTTGATATTACTACAATTAGCGTTGATTGGTAACTTTGTTTCAACATTCTTCCAACATTGTTCCGCTGTTAGATCACTGAATTTAGTTTGATGTTGCAGCAACCAACTTTGTTCAAATGTCAGTCTTGACAATTTATACATTATATGTAATTCAAATTTTCACATTATATGTAAACTAAACACCTGCACACGATGTTAGGAAAAAGCTTCAAGTAAAAAGTCTGCTGCGCTAAAAAACACATGATTAGAATAATGCACTGCATCATCGGGTCCATCAGGATAAGATGCAGCCATCCAATAGACATCCAAGACTGGAAAGTTGTTTTCGCACATTTTTTTTATGCAGTAAGAGTTCCATTGTATTGCCCTCTAAAAAAAATATAATTGAAGTGTTCTCTATTTAAAGTCGATCACAATTACCTCAAACTAACTTTTCGAATCTTTTTAAATTTTTTAGGAAATACGTTCAAAGTAATTTCTCCTAACCTGTTTTGTAAGATATCTTTTTAAATTGTTTCTTTCATCTCCACTAAAAAGTTTTTCTATATATGCCGGAGTCGTAGTCTTCCATATAATCTTGGGAAATCCTTCTAATAAAAGACTTGCTTTCATCTCACACATCATAATGATGAAAGCATCCATCAGCTCTTCCGCTTGACTCATATTAATATTTTTTATTATGTGAAGTCCAAAGTTGATAAGCAATACACTGTCGTTATTTCTCATTGAGGGTTTTAAAATGACATCTTTAATGTAACCAAGAAACTCATTTTGGTTAAAGTCTTTATTATCAAACTGGGGAGAGTTTGGATCGCCACGATTATTTTTCAAAGGGTACGTCCATGTGTAAGTCAACTCGCAAATAAAATCTGAACAAAGCTGAGTTGAACTCATTTGACTGGAAAATCGCACAGTTAGCGAATCCCCATAAAACCAAAAAGTCGGTTTCATTATTGCATTTCGTTGGGACTTTAAAAGAAGATGCTTGAGAACAAGTTTTTGTTTCAAAAAATGATCAGTATCTGCTGCTACTGTTATGTATTTATTTTCTATCCAATAACCGTGCGCTTGGTTAACGACGCAAAACGGTTGAAAGTGCCAACTCTGCAGTTGTTCAAAAGCACCTATAGGTTGTAATGCCGGTTTTTTAACTTCAAAGTGAAATATTCTAAACTCCAAAATATAATCATATTCTTTACTGAAATACCTCTCATCTTGTCTCCTTCCTTGATAATCTCCTAAACACAGGTTTAAAAGAAGTATTGATAAGAGAATGATGTTAGGTTGCATAACTTAACGATTCTACCTACATTATTCAAAAGTCGATTAATTACATTATTGTTATATTTCTATATGATTGACTTGTTTTGCAACAAGTTGCTATGAGTAGATAAATAACGTCTTAGCTCTTGTTCTGCATGTAAAGGTTATTTTACTTGCCTTATATTTTGGTGATGAGGTTTTCTGTAATATAGAAATTTCGAGCCTGTTATTATATACTCTTTGATAAATCAAAATAGTTAAATATACTTGTTTTGATTCGTTGGCTTAGTATTTTCTATTTTTCCTTTTCATCTTTTTTATTCATGGTGAAAAAATTTTCGACAGCCAAAAATCGACAACTTTTGGTTTTGCCCTTTAACAATTGATCAAATCAATTGTTGTACATGGAGAGAAAGTGCTAGAAATCAGTTTTCCAATGGTGAAAACCATTTTAAGATCCGACGACTCTACAAAAAATTACTATTTTTTAGGTGCTTAAATTTTTTTTAATTTACACTCTCATGGAAAACTGTGATAAAGCTTTAATTTTTTGTCACTTGAACAGCTATTACTTGCTCCATGGCCTACTATATTCATATGGCAAATATAGTAGGCCATACTTGTTCTTGTTCAATTTTTAAAATTTGTTATCAAAATGTTGGCAAATCAAAGGGCATAATAAAAACGCTCACAATTATTTATTGCACTGGTTTTCTTTTGAAATGAAAAAAGTGTTGATTGTTTTCACATTTCACAAAAACATGTATTTACACGTCAAATGTTAAAACAGTGCAAACGGTATTTCATAAGTGAAAACTGTAGAGATTAAAAACTCACTCCTTGCAAAAGAAACATCTTCAGAGGAGAATCAATATGGGAGCATCGTGTTTTAATATTCTCAACCAATTCCTAGATTTTTAAACTATGTAGTTAATGCGGCTGGTATATGACTGGATGATGAACAATTTATCATCTTGTTCAGCAGTTTTTATTATTGTATAGTAGTAGCTCATAAAATGATACAATACATGCCAATACTTGCAGCTATATTCAACTGAAAATACTCCATTGCTGTTTTACAAACAGATGAGCTTTTTTTGCATCTCTTTGGCCTCATGATATCATAAAAAGATTAAATATATATAGAAGTAACAATTTTTAATGGCCCTGTAACAGCTTATTAAACACATCAGGTTCAATCAGTCATCAGCGATATTTGAAATAAAATTGAAGCAGAATGTAACTTAGGCAATCCTGGCTTTGAAAACTTTCAATGCCTATTGAAAGACGCGTGTTGCGACTAAAAATTCAAAGTAAAAAAAAACAAATCTTAAGTAGTGATTATTTACATGTGTATCTGCGGCCAAAAGTTTACATGCAAAAGGTTAGTTTGTTGAACTTGATTACGAAATGAAAGATCAAACAAGAGCTGCCAATTAGAGTCATTAAAAGTCAAGATTTCCTTAAAATCATTCAATAAGTGACAAATGACATTTAATAAGTGACAAATATAATCCAATATCCAATAGAGAAAAAGAATAAAGAGTAAGAAAAAAATTTTTTATTCTGAATTTTTTAGATTTTTATTATTTATATTTAAAGTTGAGAACTTATCATTGGCGATTACGGTATCAAAAAGGAAAAAGGTTTTTACTATCATTATTAAGAAACTTCTCTAAGAAATTTATTGAATATAGTGAATTCATTTAATGAATATAGAAAAACTTTCCTAAGTGGTCAGGTTAGATCAGTCATCTCAGGGTCATGCTGTGTCTTTTAATGTTTATGAGAAAACAAACGATGTAAGCAGTATTTTACATGATATTAAAGCAGAATGTAACATAGGCAGTCCTGGCTTCGAAAACTTTCAAAGCTATTAAAAAAGGCACGTAAAAATATAATTCAATATATGCACAAAAAATGATTCACTCATTCAAATGTTTGACATGGACAAAGACTATTGACGTGAAAGGGTTTATAACTGATTTATGGACATCAAGAAGCAACATTACTTTTCAATTACTTGCTTGTCAAAGAGGGCTTTAAGCTTGCAATGTTTCTAAGAGAGTTTCTTAAAAGTCAGATTACGAGGATATAAGGCTGGGCACAAAGCTGGTAGGGAAATTTACAGTTTAGTGCATGAAAAAAAGGGCTATAAGATAAAATAAGACAAAGTAAGAAATAGTTTTTTATTCTAATTTAAAGTTGAGGACTTATTAATGACGATTACGCCATCAAAAAGGACAAATGTTTTTATTATAATTATTAAGAAACTTCTCTAAGAAAGCTTGTAGCAAAAAAGTGAGCTAATTGCAAAATTAAGTGATACATTGGTCAAAGATTTGAAAATACCAGAAATGATGTAAAAGGAATGCGCATCACCAAAGAGGTCAACGATGGAAATCTCTTGGCTGCCACACAATCACTGCAGGCATTTTTCCTACTTTGGACTTCAGCCATACAATGCGAGAGATTTCACTTAAGATATACAAATGAAATGTAGTAGTCTGAAATCTGGGAAAATGAAGGAGATTATTTGACGCACACACACATTCATAAAATATTGAACAGTTTTTCTTAAATAGAACTTAAATTGGTTAAAAGAGTTTTTTTTTTTTGAAATTAGCTTCCGATTGAAGTGCAATTTAACCAAAACTTATTCTTTTAAATTAGTTTCAGAATGCTGCACAATAAATTATGCTGTACTTTAAATCTACAAAAGCTATAAAGTTTAGTTAGTTCTAGTCTTAGTACGAGTGATTTGGTCTATCAGAGAAATGAGTAAGAACAAAGTAATACTAAAATGTGAGCCTACAAAGATTGTGACTCACCAGATTCTGGCAGACCCAAGAAGTTGGGCTACTGAGCAGTCAACAGCTACATAATCAAGTAAGAGTTAATTCTAGGCTGAATAATGCTAGTTTACCGAGTTGTTAACAAAAAATTACTAGATGTTATTTCATGTGCCAAGACAAATAAGAAAGGAGTTTCAATGAGCAAAAAAAGTTTAATCCGTTAAAATGCAAATTAATAGAAAGCTATAAACTTTTATATTTAAGTTTAGAAAAAAATTTATGAACTTAATTCTTCAGCTGGGCTGAACTCTGTGCCATATAAAGAAGCCAACTTGGTGAAAACACAATAAACTAGCTATGTTTAGCAGAGGTATGATATCCATATAAGTTATATATACAGAATGTATATATAACTTATACGTTTACACTGTGCTTACTTGTAAGTTTGCACTGTTTACATATATACATATATGTTTTATCATTTGAGAATAAATAATATAACATAATAAAATCTTAAATAATCGATTTCCTTTATAAATCTTGCGATTCGGAAAAATCAATCTTGAGTTAAAAAGTATCATCAGGTTCTGGTTCTGCTAAAATTAAGCTGCGCGAAAACTCTATTTTTTAAGTTAAAACTTTGAAAATTAAAACTTTGAAACACGTAAAATGCTACCAAATCAACAGAAGTGCACATACATTGAAATACAAAATATGAAAATGTTATAAATGTTGTTAAATATCTTGCGGCAGCTACCACATTTGAACATTACCAAGCTTATTAAAAACTTATTTACCTTTCTTGAACCAATCTTTTGGAGGGTCCTTCAGTCCATTGAAGTTGCTAAACTCAAGCATGATACTCATCGTATAGTTACCTTCCTTCGGCAGCCAAAACTCTCTACTATAAACACCACTGTTGTTATCAATTAAAGGTACGTGAAAGGATACTGGCCCTATTACTTTTACCCACCAAAAGTCTCCTCCAACTCTTTTTACTCTGTTGCAAAAGTTAGCTGTATGGATAAACACATTGCTTTTCCAACCCGGTGGGTTCAATGCAATATTGATAACTGTTTTTTTAAAATCGGTTTCTTTTCTTGCACAATAAGTTTCTGAGCTATTGTGGGTTACTTTTTTGTATTTCAAACGAGTGGGAAAATTTGCATTTGAGTGAAACATGTGTAAAGTCAGAAGTATACAAATAAAAAGTGTAGCAATAATCAGTAATATCGCTGTTTGTACTTTTTTACAATACCAACTCATCTTAAAAGCCAATTAGTTAAATATATCTCGTTAACATACCCAGCTGAATTACTTGGTTAGAATTTCCAGTCGCCCCCCTTGAATTTCTTTACGGAAAAAGTTTTGAGCTTTTTATTTGCAGCAAAATGAACTCATATTTACTAAGTATAAAATTTACTAAGTATAAAATTTACTAAGTATAAAATTTACTAAGTATAAAATTTACTAAGTATAAAATTTACTAAGTATAAAATTTACTAAGTATAAAATTTACTAAGTATAAAATTTACTAAGTATAAAATTTACTAAGTATAAAGTTTACTAAGTATAAACTTTACTAAGTATAAACTTTACTAAGTATAAACTTTACTAAGTATAAAATTTACTAAGTATAAAGTTTACTAAGTATAAACTTTACTAAGTATAAAATTTACTAAGTATAAAATAGGAAAGTTGCAATAACAGCAATAAACAAGAAAAAATGTCTTTAAGTAATCAACCAGAAGTTGTCTCAAGACTAAAAATACTTGCGTTGATTCCCAACCTTTCGACTGAAATCTGTTCCCGCCATATAATCCAAAATGTGTCTAGTAATAAATTAAACTTACACACGTGTTTAAAATTATCATGAGCATGTATTTTCTTATAAAACTCTCATTTATTATAGGTAAGTTAGCATTAGCAATGAAATTTTTAATTTCCGATTTTCTTGTTTGAGTTTTTTAATTTCATCTAAAGAGTAAAAATTTGCAACCCATGACTAAAAGCTTCTAAACTTGAGCCTCAATATATCCTTATAACCATTTCTATTTAATTTTTTTTTTATATTTAATAATTTTGCGGCTCGCCAAAAAGCATTCCGCACTCTTTGTCTACGGTTATCATTTTTGTGCACTGTAATCTTCTGAGAAGTAAGTTGTCATAGCAGGCCAACGGTGTAAATATAAAAACACGTTCAACGTATTGTTTCAAAAACAACATATACACGCAAGAGAATTGTTTGGATAACGATCACAAAGCAAAAGGTGGTAGTGCGTTGCGGGGGAACATTTTTTATTCGATTCGACGAAAAAAAAAAAGCGGTCCTGATTATCTGATAAAAAAAATTTACTAAAAATCTCCAAGTTTCGTTAATCAAAATCGTTAAAAAGTTATGAAGTTGACTTTGAAATTGAGTAATTGAGTTTGCATTAGACTTGCTCATTTACTTCTACGTGATTCGTTAACCCAAGGAAAAAGCACAGTAAGCCTAAAATTGAGTGGTTAAGCCCAACTTTATCTCAAACTTTAATTTTGCTTATTAGCAGCTAAGTGACCTCTTCACCCAAGCATATTTGCCTAATCCCAATTAGGAAACAATAACAGAACATGTTAATGTTAGCTGTAAGAAATACTCAGTCTTCTTGACACAATTCCTCTCTAATAGGATGATTCATCTGAGTGCAAGTCAATCTTTGCTTCAATGTTGGTAAAGCTCTGCTACAGTTTTGACTTACTGTTATTAAGAACTCTTTAAAATATAAGGAGTTGAAAAAAGTAACTTAAAAAACACTCCTGCTCAGCCGATTGCCAAATACAAAAACAGGAACCACATGAATTTTATGTCGCACCAAGTACATTGACCAGAATCGGACATCTTTATAAACAGACTGTTGTGGCTGTTTATAAAGATGTCCAATTCTGGTCAATGTACTTGGTGCGACATAAAATTCATGGTGCGATTCATAAAATCTTGATGAGTGATGAGCACTAGTTAAAACTTCTGGATTGAGAGAAATCAAAAGCCATGATATGTCTTAAAAGTTTTATGATATATAAAATCTTAATATATAAAAAACTAATTTTACCTACAGAAGTATACAAATAAAGTTTTTTAATGAAGTGCCCCCCAAAACTCAAACAAAAATGAATCAAGCGGGAATATATCTACTTAAAAAATATATCGAATGAAATGTGTAATAAAATAAAAAATAAATTGAAAATATCAAGAAAATGTTGTTTAGCACAGATTAACGTTTTGTTTGTTAATGGGGAAAAATGTCAGTTGCGTGTTAACTGCTCGGATAAATTATCAAGTGAAAGTAATAAACCAGTTCATTAAAAAGGTTTTAAAACCTGCAAAATTAAAAAAGAATTTTCAAATAAATTTTAAAATTTAACAGTTTTTTTTCTAAACATATGCAGTAATTGCATATTTGTTACCCGTAGAAAATTCGTATTTAATTGGAAAAAACTTGACACATTAACGGGAGAATCACTCAATCTTATAGTAACGATTTCAAAACAATATCATAATCAAGAGATAAAGCTTCACGCTGAATTTCAATCATAACTCGTAATATAGAAAAAGTTCTGTTAAGTACCAAACTCTTCTTATTTGATTAAAAACTTGAAGAAACTGTTTCTTCGCTAAACAATTTCTTAAAATGTCTCAATAAGCTTATTATATGAGAGGCCAATAAACCTAATCAGCTTCTTATGTTTTGGCCAATTTATGTGTGCTCTCGTTTGATTTGTTTTGCTTCTTTTTGTTATTGCTGTTATTGCTGTTATTTCTTTCTCTTTGCGTCGTCTGAGTATGCGTTTTGACAAAAATATCACGTCACCAAAGTGACGTGATATTTTCGCAGAAACAAAACGCGTTTCCTCAAACAAAGCACTTGTTACCTCGTTATTACTTTTTCAGCGCTCTGTTGGCGCATTACTCGCAAATTAGTGCAGTTGTTATTTCCACAAGTGTCCATTGAAAACGCCTATAAAAACGCGCTTCGCAAACACAAGCAAGTGCAAACATAAACAAGTTCAAACGCAAAGTACAAGCGAGTTCAAACAACCTTCAAACGACTTAGCAATCATGACAAGCAAGATAGTTTTCATCGCGGCTTGTGTTCTGGCTGTTACAGCAAACGTGAGGCGTGTAGCGTATTTCGACGACTACGAACACCAGAACACTAACTACGAGCCCAAGGAAACCGACTACGAGCCCAAGGAAACCGACTACGAGCCCAAGAAAACCGACTACGAGCCCAAGAAAACCGACTACGAGCCCAAGAAAACCGACTACGAGCCCAAGAACATCGACTACGAGCCCAAGAAAACCGGCTACCATCCAACGCGCGTTTATTGTGTCGGTAAGAGATTTCTTGACAACTTGCTTCAGCTAAGCTTACCTAACAATGTTGCGCTTTTGTTTCCTAACCGAGCTGCGTGTTTGACTAGAGCGCGCTAAACTTGCTTTTTGTTTTTGAGCAAAGATGCTCACCGTTTAAACTGTTCTTTGAACTTTAGGTGTCGACGTTACAAATGACTGCATCTATCGTGCTGACGGCAACTACGCTATTGATAGCGAGCCTCGATCTGGCTACGTGGCATGTGTCAACAAGAGAGCGATATGCATGCCATGTCCATACGGATTAGTCTTTTGCGCTAAAGCTGGTTACCGCGGTCTTGGACAATGCCTCGGAAAGTATGATGAATGCCCACCACGACCATACTGATTGTATTTTTTTTTATTTTTCAAAAATGTAGTGATGTTATAATGTTTTGAGCAGTGTTCTTTTGTTTGTTAGTGTCGCGCGACAAAATCGATGTTGTACAATTTGCGAATATATCCAAAGTAATCTATTCTACGATCATTCGAGAGATGGGAGAAAAAAAAATAAAAAAGCAAAAACCAAGAAAAGATAAAAAAAGAATTCTGCTGTGAGAGCAACAGCTCCGCCAGAAATATTACAAACTTAAGAAACCCTAGGTGAAACGGTCTTTCTCACTTTGTTAACCGTTAGATGCGTTGCAGGCAAAATATTAGAGCCTGGTAGAACCCGTCCGTTTCAGTGCGAAAGCTTTGCTTTTAGCTCAAAGTCAAATTTAGCTCTCTCTCACACTCTCTCTGCGCGTTTTTTTAATTCGGAAATGTTTCAGAAAGCCTTTCTGAGTTGTAAGCTCAGCAAAGGACTGTTCTTAGGGCAAAATTGGCCAGTCGGTAAGCATCTTTGCCGTTCGCTCGGCACAAGCCTGAAGTTACGCCGCGGTCGAAGTTTACGCAGTAGAATCTTAAACCTTATATTTCTTGACTTTGACATGGTTCATTCTTTAACAAGAACTTCAACTCCACTTTTAGCAAGTGTTGCGAATAATTCAGTTGATGAGATTCTTAACGTTTAGTCTAAGACATTTCTTAATGATATTGTTTTTATGTAGATTTTATGTCGTACCAAGTGTTATGAAGTCAGAGCGCCTGATCTTCTCAGCAAAAATAATAAAATCTATTTCCTCGTTCAGGTCAATGTGTTTAAAATCGGTTTTAGCGTTAAAGCAGTTTATAGCTTCTCTACGCTCTTTTTTGTTCATGATCTCCTTTTCTTTTTTTTCTACTTCTATTTCCTTTCTTTTTTGAAACATTACATATAATTTTTTTTGAAGTTAGTGTTCTTACATAAATTTTTTTGCATTCTTGTTCGTCTCAAATCTGCACAAAAACAGGATTTTCATTTCCTACTTTCATAATCTGCAACCTTTCAATGTTTTCATATAACACTCGTTTCACGCAACATCGATGAATTATCTTCCTTGTGTGTGAAGACGCAATCCTAGAAGCCACTATTGGAATCCTACTTCACATGGCAAGGATATCTGTACTTAAATTTATCTGTATGTATCAGTAATATTTGTATATATCTATATATCTGTACCTATTGTTTGTATATCTGTAACATCTGTATCTCTTTAATACCTTTACTTGTTTTTGACATTAAAGAAGCGAAACTATTTATTATGTGGCTGTTTTAAGGTGCAAGATTATTGCATAAATATCATTCTCACTTACTTTTTACTATGCTTACTGTTGCATTATGCATTTATCTTAATTTCTACCGAAATTTACTTAAAAGCTTAACTCTTGTTGAAACTTAAATCATTGAAATGTTTTTGAAACAACATTACGGGGATGCTCTTTTTTAATTTTCTTGGACAATCTTAAGTTCTGCCAAAAAGTAAAAAATCTCTTTCAAGGACTCAAGGCTAGGTAAGAACGGGCTTAATGATGGATTTAGGAATAAAATTAAGAAGTATTAATTTCAGGCTAAATAGATGTTATGAAAAAATACATATTTGAATAAAAATCTGTTTCAAAATTCTTTCTAGTATAAGCATCCAGGTTATTTTTATTTGCTTTTTTTAAGTGGAATTTTCATTAAAAAGTAAATTTAATTTTCGTTTTCAAGTAAAAAAAAAAACAACTTTAAAGTTTCATTCAAAGGAGTAGAATCATATTTATTTTTTTATTTAAATTTATTATATTTATTTATAATTTCATGAACTTTTTTTTCGCAGCATATGTTGTAAATTAATTTACTTTTACACGGAAATGAAAATTACTTTGCAAAGTTAAAATCATGAAAAAGTAATTTGCATGAAAAACTTATTTTTATTGTTTTATATTAAAATGAAAAGAGAAAAATCCTACAAAGACGCTGATCGCGCCGTGGTCGTGAACGGCTTTAAAAAAACTTTTCTATAAATTACGGAGTGCAGTAAATAAATTCACGAAATTTGGAAGATAAATATTTCACAAAACCAAAGTTATTTTCAACTTCAAAAACGAAATTTTGAGTGTTGTTGACAAACAGAAAAAAGAGTTTAAATCATTCTAACTTATATACTTGTTTAGATTTATACTTGTATATATAACAGTATGATAAAAAATAAATGAGATCGCAAATTTACACATAAAAATTATGAAATAGAACCCAGAGTTTTTAAGGCACGAAAGAGTAAAGAAAAAAAAATTTAAAAAGATTTTCTATGGAAAGGAAGAAGATTAAATTTCAAAACAAAGTTATCTATTTTATTATTTGCAAAAAAAAAAAAAAAAAAAAAAAATCAAACGTCAACAACATTGATTTTTACGATAGAAATATAACGCATTATACCGTCGAAGCAGCTTTTACCATGACAATTTGCGGGGGGATAGCATTTAGCGCTAAAAGTAACGCTTGAACTGTTTTACAAAGTCTAGTGGGACTCTTTTCTTCAAGAATGTCACCAGCAGAACAAAGATCGCCCTAAAGTCGCAAATGGAAGAAAATAGTTACAAAAACCGAAAGAAAAAAAAATTAAAACAAGGCGAACAAAAATCACCGCACGATGATTACCGCAAGTGTTGAAATATTTCAGCGGCAGTTTTTTACTTGCAATATCTATTCAAATTAAAAACAATCAGAAGCCGTTCATAGACAGAAGTTAAAAAACGCAAAGAAAATTTTTGTTACTCACCCTTTCTACACCAACTTTTCTGCAAGCATCCAAAAAAGCGTCAACATTCATTTGACATTTAGGCATGGTTAACTTTGGCTGGAAAAAATAAGCAAAAAAAAACAAACTGTTAAAAAAAGATTACTTTCCTATAAGATTAAATATTATTTTTTTAAAACTATTGCATACAACAAGGTTTTCCGTCCTAGTTTTTTGTCCTGAAATATAGGGTACTATTTTTCTAACTGTTGTCAAGTAACAAAAGTTGGAAAAAAACTGAGGTTACTTAACATTACTTTGTGATGTTTTCCTTTTTAAGATGCAGTTTCGGTTTTTTACTAATTTTTCCAAAGTCCTTTGGAAAGAAAAAAAAAAACTTAACAAAGACGATTGCAAGATGAGTGATGAGATTTAGTGAAAAATAGTTTTCAAAGTATATGATTGTTATAGATAAGACAGACTTTACAACTAAAAAGTTAATTCAATTCATCAAGTAAATTTTGACTCAGAACCAGTATGGGAGACTGGGATAGGACAAGGTTATGTTGAAACACCCCCCTCCCACCCTCCTGTATTAAATTTTTTTTAAATAGGATTTACATTTTAGGTATTGTACATCTTACTTCAAGCATATTTCAGCTGAAAAATATAACATACACACTTATGATTTATGTAAAAAATTACATAAGTAATCTTGCAACAGTAATACTCAAAAACAATTTTTTCGTGGAGATTATTACTGTTGCAAACTCAGTCAGCAGGTATGCAGCATGAAGCACTTAAGTCACTTAAGCAGAAAAGGTTATTCAGTGCATTAAGGTACAGCTGATTTGTTTATTTTTAAAATTTAAACTTTGTAAAAAGTATAAAATGCCTCAAAATTATAACTGAGGCTTAATATCATTTGTGGTGAAGGAAATTATGTAAAGATAACTGAGGTTTAACATCATTTGAGGTGAAGGAAATAGCAGCAACTGATGTTATAAGCAGCAAATGATGCTACAAGTACAAAATCCATCAGAGGTATAGCTACAGAAAATAAGTATACAGGCTAACCTTAAACAATTATATAAAAAAGAAGGACAACAACATACTATTCCTGCACTTGGTACATGGATTACAGAAATAGTTCCTTTACGCAATTGGTTTACCAAATGACATAATACGATTCCATCTGAAAGAGAAGCTGGAAGGTCATCAGGTAACTTGATTCGGAGCCTAGATTCAATTGCCTGTAACAACAAAAACTAATAATTACATTAAAAGTAACTTGTACCATGCTGGAACCATGGCCTTCTATAAAAAACAAACAACATAAAGCTGAGCTTTTCAACTGAAGGCAGACATTTTTTTATTAAGCATTTAAAAAGGATACCATTTTTTATACAAGTTTACGAACATGGTGTTTAAGTGTTTCTTGAAAAAATAATAATAATAAATCACACTATTAGAAATTAAATAAAATTAAAATGGCTGCTGGTTGAAAATTTCTTATGTTTTTATTTAGAAATTATTTCCTGAACTGCACTAAAATATTTGAGCCAATGCTGCCTATGACTAATAACAAAAAATAACTAATTAATTATATAATTCTAAGTAATTTGTCAAATAAACTAGACAAAATAAATGTCCATGCAAATTTAAAAGTATTCAAACTTGGTGTTCCATGATTTGTTATTATTATTTCAAGTTATTTTGCGTTGCATATCATACTTATACTACTCATACTCACAATACTACTCACAATAACTTAATCTACAAAATGATTTTGTCTACAAGGAGATCAATATCAGTTTATGATATTGACTGTATGCAAAGAAGTGATGAAGAAATGCAAGATGATGCTTTCAACTTCTGTTTAAAGCATGGGGATTATTTAAATACTTTGAATATTAGATATTTTATGACATAAAGTCTCTAAAGATAATGTATCCAATGTTTATTATTCTCCCTTCTACTTTTCTAGGCTGTGACAGGACAATTATGCAATTTTATTTTCATTTCATATTTTCATTACATATCAAAAAAGTGTAGGTTTAAATAACCAAAAAACAATCCAGAATTTTTTCAAATATTTTGATACCATGCTCTATAATAAACACTCCTAAAAGTGGAAAGAAAGCAAGTAAGGTAAGCAAGGAAAAAGTGAGGCAAATTTTAATTGATAGATTACTTTATTTAATTTTTATACAGTAGTTATGTTTGTGTGTTATGCATTTTTTTTACATGAAATCTCTTGTTCATTTTGTTATTCATCTGCATTTACTTGATGACGACTTAATAAATATAAGGATTTAAAGCAATATTTCCTATTAACACAGGTGTGTTTCAAATACAGAATAAAACTATTCCTATCTTCATTAGTTTTGAATAAAATTAGGGAAAAGAAACTGATGCATATTGTATTAAGCTTTTTCTATCAGATTTCAATTGCAATATTCAGACAAACATTCATGTTGTCAAGGCCTGTTGTTTTAGAAAACTATTGCTGAAAGCATTCAGAACCTGAGGATATATATACACTGCAGGCCAAAAGTTTCCGGACACTTGATATTTTTTATATAAAAAGCTAAAATCTATCCTGTATCATTAAATTAATCAATAATATTAATTTATAATACTTAAGCTTACTAATTTTAAGTGTTTATGTAAGTTTGAGGTCAGTAATTAGGTATTACTGGCCTCAAACTTACATAAATAAGTTTGTTTTTTTAATTGCTTATTTTAACTTGATATATAGCGTTACATTACTCTTAAGAGTTTGGTCTTGTTAAAGTTATTTATTTGTTGAAACATGAAGGAAATATTTATAATATAATGATATCCGACTAAAATGATTAAGAATATTTAGTTTTGTTTAGTTTTCATTTGGTATTAATAATGGTTGCATTAAAAAATCTTCAAAAAAATTTTTAAATTTTATAATTCGACTATTTAATTAAAAATATGGGTAAAAAACCTTCTTTAACGGTTGCAAAATGTTCTGAAATAATACATTACATAAAGAAAGATATTCAGTTTGTGAAATTTGCAAAAAAGTACAAGTTGCCAGAAGTACTATACAAGATACCATCAAACGATGGAAAGAAACAGGCATTTTTGAAGACAAAAAAAGATCTGGTAGACCACGGAAGACAACAAAAGCTGAAGATAATAGTATAATATTGATGAGTAAAAGAAATCGAAGACTTACGGCCCCGGAAATAACTTCAGGCTACAATAGGAGTCGTTCAAAATCTATTTCATTAACCACTACGAAACGACGTCTTAGACAAGCAGGACTTTCTGGCCGTATAGCAGTCAGGAAACCGTTGCTACGGATTGAAAATAAAAAGAAAAGGTTACAATGGGCTATAGACCACCAAAATTGGACAGAAGAAGACTGGGGAAAAGTACTATGGACCGACGAGTCCAAATTTAAACTGTTTGGACAAAGGCGTAGAATTTACATCAGAAGAACAACAAAAGAAAAAATGATCCCAGAGTGTTTAGTGCCGACAATCAAGCATGGTGGTGGGTCAGTTATGGTATGGGAATGTTTTTCTTCAGCTGGTGTAGGTAACCTAGTTAAAATTGAGGGTATTATGAAAAAAGAACAATATAAAATAATTCTAGAAAACAATGCTATACCTTCTGGCTTAAGAACTATTGGTCGTGGTTTTGTTTTTATGCAGGACAATGACCCTAAACACACCTCAAAATTATGTAAGAATTATATAAAGGAACAAGAGGATAATGGTGCCCTCAAAATCATGACCTGGCCAGCCCAATCACCAGATTTGAACCCAATAGAGTTAATGTGGGAAGAATTGGACAGAAAGGTCAGACAAAAATGCCCAACATCCAAAGAGCACCTGTGGCAAATATTAGAAGAATCCTGGTTATCAATTACACCCGAAATAATAAATAAATTAATAAATAGGATGCCACGGATCGCAAAAAAGGGATAAAAACTCGTGGGTTATTTTTTGACAAAAAGACAGTGTAATAAGAATAGTGTTCTTAGTATTTTTTTTATTTCATTTTTTGGCTTTTTTTTTTCTTAAATAGTAACTATATGTATCTTTTAAAAAATAAATATGATATTTGAATTTTATTGAAATAATTATGGGAGTTTGAATTAAAAAATTAAACAAAATCCAAGTGTCTGGAAACTTTTGGCCTGCAGTGTATGTAATTGTTAATTTTTTTTAATGTAAATTTCTACTCTATTTACTTAGGAAAATATCTCTGTATATCATTTAATTTTTTATATTATTTATATACAGTGGCATGGAAAAGTTTCTGGCCAGTGACATTTTGCACTCTAATTTAAAGTTTAATTATTCACAATCATTAAAAGATGTTAGTATGAGATAATAATATAGCACAAGAATATTTCTGATATTTGTGAATGTATTTACTATTGTCATTGTTATGTTTATTATGTTATTGTACATTGTTATCCAAAAGATTCCGCGCACTTTGTAGTACAAGAAAAATTATTAGTCCACATTATCTTTAAAGGACTTAAGTTAAATTTTTATATTATTATTTTGTAACCAAACCCTTTGCAGTAACAACAGGACTTTTGTAGCCATACCCTTTGCAGTAACAACAGCACTTTTGTAGCCATACCCTTTGCAGTAACAATGATGTGATATTGGCTTAATAAAACCAGGTGGAGTTTTATCCCATTCTTGCTTCAATGACTTAATATTACAGTTTTATTTGAATATTTATGTTTTTGAACTTGATGATCTATTGTTTCCCATAAGTATTCTATTGGGTTCAAGTTCGGTGATTGAGATGCCCAGCTTAAAACTTTCGTATTTGAAGAGGAAAACCACTACTTTAACAACTTAGATATTCTCCAACATTGTTTATTCAGTATATGATAACAAACTGTTTTGTAAAATATCCTTGTAAATAGCAACATTCTTTCTTTTGATCAAGACCAATGGAAAATGTATAATCTTTGAAACCGTATCTAAAATGGTATTTAACAAAATAGTTCAAAGTTGATTTACCAATCAATGATAACAAAGCAATTTCATGAAAAGATTTTCCTTCCTTTGAAAGTCTTATTATTCTCTCACCAATTTAAATTTGTATATTTTAAGTGATGCTTATGCTCCTATGACCTATCAACTATATGTAAACATCCAATACGCCATTATTCATAAATACATCTTTGAATGTCTTCCAAACAATTTTAGTCGTTGAACATGCATCAATGCATATTACATGGCCGGAAACTCTTGCATAAGTAAATAAAACAATTACAATAATACATTCACAAACATAAATACTCTTTTTTATATGTTGTTTCCTATATCTCATACTAACATCTTATAATAATTATAAATCATTAACATTTTTTAAAAAAATATCAGTGAATAAAATGTCACTGGCCAGAAACTATTGCTTGCCACTGTATTTCCTCAATCATTGAAACTTTTTTAACTTTCAACTTTTCACTCAATACCAGATGTGGCTTTTTAAATTTAATATCTAAGCAAATAATAAATGGGAAATATCATATAATGTACACCACTATTCAAAAGCTACTATCTATTGCCATATCTTTCTATCATCAAATAATATTTCTAATATAGAGTGTCATTAAATATAACTTCTACCACTTTATTCAATCATAATTAAGTATTACAATTCCTTCATCAAGTTGTTGGTGTTGATGATGATGGATTCTAAATAAGTAAAACTAACCTCTCTTAATTTTTCTAATTGTTCAAATTCTTCTTTAGCTGAATCAAATATCCTCCGCATTGTATAACTTGATGCTGCATCTAAGAACTTTGTATCTTAAAAAAAAATTTTACTTTATAATTTACTTAGACAACAATTTCTTTTTTGAATCAAATTTTTGCTTTAAATTCATCATACTTTGTCTTATTTTAACAATTGATAAACATTAACTAGCCAATTACTATTAGATTATTAATCTTTTCTTGCTTACATTGTATACGCCTAAAAAAATCATTATATTTTAAAAATAAAGACATGTTATTGAAACGACAAACTTTTTTTTTAAAAAAAAAAACAAAAACAAAACAAAACACTTAAAGACATACTTTTATGTTTTTGAATGAGTGGATTCCGCGGAGAAATTCCCTCAAAAACACAATCTGTTTTCTACAAAACAACCATTTAAAAAAAAAGAAAATTTTTTTTTAAAAGTATTAGCTAAAAAAAAATTATTTTAAACATCAATGTTACAAATAAGTCATAAGACCTTGTTATACTATTTGATTCATCCTTTTAAATCTTGTACTCTTTCTCTACATCTTTTAAGATACAAGCTTCAGATATATTGATTTGAATTTTTAAAACTAATTTAGGTAGATGGTAGTTTAAATTTTGATAATTGATATCATAATTTTATAAATTTATCATAATTTTATAAATTTATCATAATTTTATAAATTTATCATCATTTTATAAATTTATCATCATTTTATAAATTTATTATCATTTTTTAAGTTTATCATCATTTTATCAACTTACTACAACAATATTCTTACTTCTTTTTACATATAATTTAGCATTCATTTTGTTATGTACATCATTTTTTCTGAAGAAAATTAAAATAAAAAAGCAAAAATTTAAAAAAAGGGAGAAACATACTGGAGAAGTAGGCAATAATCTTGATTGAATATCATTTGGTGACAATATAGGTGACTAAAAAAAATTACTTTATAAAAATATATAAAAACAGTTACAAATTTTATTTAACAATCAAAATAAAACAAAACAAAAAAAAAAAAATAAAACATTAATTAAAAAAACTTAAACTCACAAACAAAAAAAATGGTGTGAACTTGATAAATAAAATACCTGCTCTGTTTTTGTGTCATCTCTAAAGAACAAACAAAAAAAAATTTTTTTTTTTTAAATTTAAGATAAATACTTGATTGAATTCTTTTTAAAAATCAAATCACTACTAGTTCTTCACAAAACTCTAATAACTTTTGTGGCCAAAATGCAAACTTTGTAACAAGATAAAAATAAACTACTTGACTTAGTAAAACAACGCAGAATTCAATCTCTAGTATTAGAGATATCTGAGGGATGACCAGCTACTGTTATAATCCATGATTAACAATATCTGACAATCAAAGATTTTTGAAATCAAATAGAATAAACTCATAAAATGTTTTTCAATGTAATTCATGAAATAGATAAATCAAAATAACTTATATTTAATTCATAGTGCAGAAACAAAAATAAAATAACTAGAACTTTTTTTACTTAATTTTTGGTGAAAACTAGGGCATAAATAACAAGAATTAAAACTTTTTATATAAACAATACCTCACTAATTCAGCATTTGTTTGGGTACGATTAGCTCTTCTATCAAGAGACATAGTTCCTAGCTTCATATCAAAAGGTTCAGTTGGACTACTAAAATGAAACAAATTCTAAAAAACATTTCCATAAATATCATTAATTTAAATATAAAGCAATGTATAAGAATCACTTACTTTGCCTGAGGTGTGAGCTTTCCTCTTTCATTAATAGTTGATTGCTTCTCTTTGAACTCTTGTGAAGATAAATTAAGAGTCAGTGCTTTGTTTCCAATTTTAGGCTTTCCTTTTTCTACAGGAAAACTGTTTGACTAAAAGAGATCAAGTAAAGAATTCAATGAAGTGAAAAATTAAATATAAAACGATATTCTTAATTATTTTTGAAAAGCTAAAATCTTCATAACAGATTTAAAACAACTCATCTAACAAATACCATTAAACAAATTTTCATATTAACACCACCAAGAAACACCATATGTAAGAAGTTTTTAATTTATTTACAAAAGGTGAAACTATTTATTTACAAAAGGTGAAACAAAAAACTTTTGTAACAAACTTTTCTTTAAAACTCACTTTTCCCATTTCATTTGGTGTCGAAGTTAATGCTGCATTATCCACCTTTGATTTGCCAAAATTATGCTGAACTGTAGCATTTGGTGATTGCAATATAGAATTGGTTCTAAGATCATCATCACTATCACCATCATTTAAAGAGAAAGCAGGTTTATACTGCAGTGTTGTGTCAACAACATCAGCATCCTGATCCTAAGTATTAAAAATGTTAATATTTAGCATTTTTTAAACTTGTATGTTACATGAGAAACAGGAACCATCCAAATAAATTTCTAAGCTAGAATGTAATAGCTATTGAGTTTTCAAAAGTTTGTAGATAGTAATTACAATAACTAAAGATATTTTGATCAACAATTTAATAAGAATTAAAAAAAGCATTGTAAACATGAATTACAAAAAAAAGCAAAATACTTCATTAGTGATTGTGCCTCGTCTCATTCTTGGTTGAATATCATCTTGTTGAAAATGACAAACATCATGATTTCTTTCTAATGAAGAAACTTTTTCATTTCCACTGAAATAAGAGAAAACTTAATAAACTTAACAAAATAATTTTAATGCAAGAAATATGTTAATTTATCAATTAATGAAATCACATCCATGTTAATTTTTTTTTTAAGTACAAAAATGATTAAGTCCATTTTGAACTAAATTGAAAAGAGAGCTCACTTGTTACTAGATAAGCTATTCGATGAAGGAGATCTCTGAATTCGAGGTTCGGATGTCATTGTCCATCTCTGAAATTTAGATCAAAGTTCATTTATGCATCTTTATAAAAACATATCATTTTAAAAACTTTGAGGGTTGTAGGTAAAAAATAACTTCAATGACTTTTATTAACTTTTCCTAACATATAACTTATAACAAAGGGTAATAGTGCATTAGTGACTTACAAAAATGGTTTTTAATGCCATTCTTTAAAAAGTTTTTTTTTTTTTTATTTATTTATAATCTGATTAAAATCTGTTTTAAAAAGACACAGTCTAAATATGGTCACACTTGCACATTTCTGTGCATCAGTATTGCTGATTAGGTGTGTGTAAAACAAAAAATTTACACATACTTAAAACAAAGTTTAAAAGTAGTTAAAAATAGTTTAACAAAAGAACATAAAAAACTGAAAAACCTTCTCTTGCTGTTGAGCAGCAAGACTTAGATATTTTACAATGTGCAGCCTGCCCTTTAAACAAATCTACAAGAAAAAATAAAAAACTGACAGTAACTAAACTTTATATAATAAAATAATAGATATAGAATGGTAGAATAAAAAATGTAAATTTTTTTAAAAAACAACTTTAAAATTTTTTAAAGAAAATAGAAGTTCTCATTCAAAAAACAAAGTAAAAAGCAAATTGCATTTTAGAGTAAACTATTTATTGGTTATTTATTAGAAAGATGCAGTATTTATTGGTAGTTGATTAAATTAAAAAACAAATTTAAAAACTTTCAGAATCCTAAAAAAAAAAACTGTTTCTTTCATTATACTGAAATGCATGACAAACAAAACAGCAAATAATTTACTTTTTATTATTTAACAATTGCCATATAAAAAAAAAAAAAAATGAATCTGACCTGTGCAGGTGGTGATGTTAATGGATTACTTGTGAGATCAAGAGAAATAAGTGATGATATCAAACGGAAAGCTGGTGGTATTACAGCTACTTTATTGCAAGAGAAATCAAGCGAGGAAAGATTTTTTAACTTGCTCAATTCTGTACCAAAAGTTGATAAAATTTTTTTATAATAAAAATTGATGAATCATTTTTGCAATGAACAGAAAAGAATAAAAATAAAAATAAAAAAATAATAAAAAAAAGAACAACAACATTTGATTTAGATGATAATAAACATTAACATAAACAAACCATCAGGTAAAGTTGTTATTTGATTCCGCCTCACATTTAGTAAGCGTAAAGAAGATAATTCACCCATTGTGCTTGGTAAACATGTTAACTCATTACTTGAAACATCCTAATTAATGAAATTAGTTTTTTTATGCATTAATTATAATAATTAAATATATATTCAAAAACTCTACATTTGAAAATGTTATACTGTAATTGTTAAAAGTACAAGTGATGTGCATAAAATTATCCTGATTGTTGATAAATAAAAATCTATGAAATGTTAATCAGATTTACAGCACATTGACAGGTGTAAAAAAATATGCAATATACTAACAAGGGATTGCAGCTTTGAAAGAAGTCCTATTTGACTAGGGAGAACAGTTAATTTGTTATAACTAGCTTTTAATATCTTCAGCGGTAAAGAGCAAATGTGAGCTGGAAGACTTTGAAGATGATTTTGACTACAAAATAAAAATAAACTTTGTCATTTTTCAAGTAAATGAAATATAAAGTTTCCACTGATTTAGAGTCTGATTCTAATCTTTAAACATATTGCCCAATCACATTCCACCAATCATATTCCAACAATCATAATCCAACAATCATATCAACATCATATGTCCAACAATATTAACAGCATTAGAAAACAACTTCTAAATTTTTACAGTAAAAAAAAAAAAAAGTAATTATGCCTTGTTAGAAACTTTTTTATCATAATCTTTAACACTTTATTTGCTGACAGCAGCTTAGAAAAAAAAAATGAAGTAATTAGATAATAATTGAGTAACTACATTTAATTGAAACTAAAATTTAAAAAGTGCATTCAAGAAAAATATCTGAAAGCAATGTCAATTTTAATGTAGTCAAAGGGAATTCTAAAACATGACTTTTAATTCAATCTTCTTAACACATAAAAACAACAATTAAGTACACTTTTTAAATAGATGTTATAGGTCAATTCAGGAAATTTTTTTAAAAAAGTTTCCTGAATTGAAAAAATGTTAAAAATCAAAAAAAAGTTACTTGAGGTAAATAAAAAAATGTTAAGTGTAAAACTATATTGTATCACCTACATTTAGTTTTCATAGTTAAATATTGCCAAAAATCAAAATCTATTTTTATATAATAGATTAAAAAAATTTCAAACAAAATTTTTTAAAAAGGCAACTAAAGAATGATTTAAATTTATTTACATACATCTTTGCGATGCAGATTTTACTTTCCTATTAACAAAAAATAACTATTGGATTCAAAAAAAAAAAAAGGACATGGAAATAAGGTATTAAAAAAAGGTTTAAAGAAACTGTTTGATACAAATTATATCATGGTCAAATTATATCATGTTTAGAATCAATTTCTAAAGCATTATCCCTCTAAGAATAGAATACCTTATTTATATAGTACTACAGTTAATTGTAATAGTACTTTTGTAATAGTACAATTGTAAGTACTACAGGCTTATTAATACATATTTAACATTTTCAAAAATAATAGCAATTTAGTTGAAACCTTTTAGTTCTCTGTAATTCAAAAGTATTCCTTTGTTGTATTTATCATTAAAATGCATTTAATTCAATTTAAGTGACACAACTCTATACAATTTATTTTTAAGAAGCTAAAACACTAAGAGTGCATTACCATACTTATCAAATTTAAAAATTTTTATAAACAAAAATGTTTTATCTTACCTTATATTTAAATAGGAAAGGGCATTCAAATGACTAACATCAGGCAAAGATTTTAGCATGTTACTTGAACATATCAATTTTTCCATCATGGTAAAAGATAAAATCTCTTGTGGAAGTTCAGAGAACTTGTTCCTCGATAAATCTTTAAAAAATAAAAACATGATAAATCTTTTAAAAATAATAACAGATTTATTCTTATTACATATTTCAGATACAATTAATCTTTTAAGCACTTTATCATTACCTATTCTAAAAAAAAAATCTTAATAAATAAAATACTAATTTTATTTTATTAGACAGAAAAGAAAGATTGTATAATAAAAATTTTTTTTACCAACATGAACTACATCAGCAAGATCATAGTCATCAATATATATTGGAAAGGCTTTAAGATTTTTTTGTTGAACAAATAATTCCCCTTTATCAACTGCATCCTCAAAACATCTTTCCAAAGAAACCCTACTCATGGCTCAATTGTATTTTGTAACTTTCTTGTCATTATAACTCCTATAAAAACTGAAATTAAGTATTTGAAAAATGGCTGTACAAACAAATATACAACACTCATATGTAGTATGGGTGTTGTATCCTGATCATAAAAACAATTTATGCAGGTTACTGTAAAAATGTAAAAGCTAACATATGCAAAAAATATTCAACATTCTTAACTCGTTTGATACTAAATACTCAACTCTTTATATCAATGAAAGATACCTATGCCTAATACACACACAAACTCAAACACACATAAATTGTAATACTTTAAAGACCTCAAAGCTTTGAGGTCAAGGTAGGTAGAAGAGAGGCAATCTACAATATAGTACTTTAGATCAGTTTTAACGGGAAAAAAACGCAGGAATTTTTTACAACTTTTGGTGTTTTCTTATCATGAAAGCCAAAACTTGAAAAAAGTTTACAAATTTCTCTCAGTTTACACTACCGAAAGGACTAATACATTCATTATTTAATAGATAATGAAAACATTACAAGTGTCTTTTTCTTTATTGTTAAGTTAGCCTGTGAAAAAATTATCGACAGGATAATGTGCGGGACAATATCGATGTGCTTCTAATTTTGTTAATTTTAGTCAAAAACTGAATTTCTTAATTTTACAAACTTCCACATTTTTTAAACATCTCTCCTTCATTTTACAAACTTCCATTCTTTTTTAAACATCTCTTCCAGTTTTTCTTCCTTCTTTTTTTTAATATCCCATACCTTTGACGGTATGGAAAGTTATTAATAGAAATTACAAATAGTATGAATAGTTCCAGAGAAGATTCAAGATTTGTAACAACAGTGAAGAGATTATTAATGGAAGCAGGGCTTAGAGGTAGAATAGCAACAAGAAAGTCACTTCTTTGGCCCCGAAACAACAAAAGAAGACAACAGTTGGCAAAACAGCATGAAAAAATTCACTCTTTATGACTTGAAACTTGTTCTTTAGACTGGACACTTTAAGACCAAAATTTTTAGTTCAAAGACATTGTAGAGGTAGTGTAAGAGTGTGGGGTTGTTAAGGTGCTAATAATACTGGTGATATTCTTAAAATAACGAAAGCGGTGTATTTGGATATTTTAATACGATTCCTTCAGAAAGTTTGGTACTTGGGGCATAATTTCTTGAGAATCATTCATTTTTCAAGAAAAAAATACATTCCTCAAAACTTTGTAGGAACCATTTAAGTGAGTTAGAAACGATAAAATAGTTAAAAGAGTGATTTGGCCACTCCAATGACCCGATCTTTACCCTATTGCATTTTTATGGAATAAATTTGACAGAAATGTTAAAAAAACTAATGCCCAAAAGTGAAAAAGATTGTAGGAACTATATAAAAGGGAGTGGATGAAATAGATTTTCAAAAATTGGAAAACTTTTTATCTAGAATGCCACAAATATGTAAAGCCGATGAAAGCAAGTCATCAATAAATTGATCAATTTATTAATTCGTTTTTCATGTAAATATAATTAATGGTAATAGAGCATACGTTTCAAATATCTTCTTTTTTAATTTGTCTCCGTATTTTTAAGTAAAACATTTAAAAAGTTAAAATGTTCTGTCATTCGAATAATCATGGACGATAGTATATATATTTTTGAATAAAAAAAAGCTATTATTTGTAACGTATATATGTACATTTGTAGGGAAAGTTTAACTTCATTGCGTCTGTGAGTAAATATTTAGTTTGTTCTAAAAATAAATTATTACGTCAACATGTCCTCCTTTAAACACTTTTTTTTCACGCAGAAAGTTAGAAAATAAAATGAAAACCATGGCTATTCACAACATTAAGTTTTAACTCATAATTAAATTATATTTTATCAAAATAATGGAGAAGAAAAAGCGATTCGCAACATAAAAATAATCTTTTTTTGAACAAAATTTCAATGATTCATAGCTATGGAGACATCACCTGGGTTAAAGATATTTTCGAAATTGACCAAACAAAATTACACTCATCTTAAGAGGCAGTGGAGCCTGATAACTTGCACACTTCGATACCGCATTAGAAGAAAGTCAGTTTTTAAAAATGACAAAAAGACGCAGCTGAGTTTAAATCTTGTGAATACACATGTACAATAAAGCATTGCAAATCTATAACAACGTAAGCTTTAAGCTGTTTCAATTTTGTTTAGTACCACTTCAATGGTTTAAAGACCTACCGTCTTCGTGCTTCACTTTTATCAGTGTAAGCTGATGAAAGTGAAGCACAAAACCTCCCTCAACTTTGCTAATCTCTTTCTATTCAGCACAGGCGGTACTGTTCATCAGCATTAGCTGCAGTTTTTTTTCTTAGTTTAATTAGTTTATCTGAGCCAATAGAGCGCAAAGCGAAAAAAATCTGATTACATGAACACTACGATGAGCATCACGGTTGTGATAAACGTTATGGCGATTAATAGCAGCGTGACATATGCAACTGTGTTTTATGAAAAACCGTTGCATATGTCACGTTATTGCTATTAATCACCATAACGTTTATCACAATCGTGGGTCTGAAGAGCAAGAAAGAGAGTGAGACCTCTCTTTCTTGCTCTTCAAACCCACGCTGAGCTTGTTTAACATTTAAGGACGCTTCATTCATACATCAACTCATTTATGCGGCGCGCTTTGTAGCCAAAAGTGTCCCAATTCCGAGTTCCGAGCGTAGTGTACGGAACGGTTAAAAGCGTCAGCCTTACAGAAAACAACATTCCGCTGATCTTTCCGACTGTACAACCGAGTCAGCCGCAACGCAACAAAAGAAAAACGTCTCATGGAAGATTTGATCGCGGACGAATTCATTTGCGAGTGTCTTTGTTCGTGGCTTTGTGACTAAGTTATTAAGGTTAGAAGCGATGTTGAAAGTAGTCGATTCGTATCAATGCTCGAGGAGCAGGCTGCGCGGCTAACATTTGACAAAAACAAATGCTGAATAGATTGAAGTTAAAGCAAAGCCAATCTTTCTTAGCCCTTTGCTTTGGAAAATCGGTTAATCCTCAAGGGCTCTCTTTATCAGGATGACGGCCGGCTATGCGGACGAGCAGCATTAATGTTCGGCCCTGAAAACTCGAGCGTGAATGCGGCAATTATCTGTCAACGCGAGACAGCGGCGTTAACTTCAAGCTTATGCCGAGCGAACAACGAAGATGTTTTCTGAGTGGCCGATTTTGTCCAAAAAAAAGTCCTTTGCTGAGTTTACAACTCGAAAAAACTTTTTGAAACACTTGCGACATAAAAAACGCGCAGAGAGAGAAAAAAAGAAAGAGAAAGTTAAATCTGACTTTGAGCTAAAAACAAAGCTTTCGCAATGATGTAGACAGGTTCTAATGCATCAAACGGTTAACAAAGTGTGAAAAACCGTTTCACCTAGGGTTTCTTTAGTTTGTAACATTGCTTGCGGAGCTGTTACTCTCACAGCAGGTTTCTTTTTTTATCTTTTCTTGGTTTTTGCATTTTTATTTATTTTTTTCTCCCATCTCCGGAATGATGGAGGAATAGATCACTTAGGATCTTCGCAAATTGTGCAACATCAATTTAGTCGCGCGACACTAATAAACAAAAGAACACTGCTCAAAACATTATAACATCACTGCATTTTTTTTTAAAAAAAAAACTACAATTAGTATGGTCGCGGTGGGCATTCGTCATACTTTCCGAGACATTGTCCGAGTCCATGGTAACCAGCTTTAGCGCAAAAGACTAATCCGTATGGACATGGCATGCATATTGCTCTCTTGTTGACACATGCTACATAGCCAGATCGAGGCTCGCTGTCGATAGCGTAGTTGCCGTCAGCACGATAGATGCAGTCATTTGTAACGTCGACACCTAAAGTTCAAAGAACAGTTTAAACGGTAAGCTTCTTTGCTCAAAAACAAAAAGCAAGTTTAGCGCGCTCTAGTCAAACACGCAACTCGGTTAGAAAAGAAAAGCGCGACATTGTTAGGTAAGCTTAGCTGAAGCAAGTTGTCAAGAAATCTCTTACCAACACAATAAATGCGCGTTGGATGGTAGTCGGTTTTCTTGGGCTCGTAGTCGATGTTTTTATAGGCGTTTTCAATGAACACTTGTGGAAATAACAACTGCACTAATTTGCGAGTAATGCGCCAACAGAGCGCTGAAAAAGTAATAACGAGGTAACAAGTGCTTTGATTGAGGAAACGCGTTTTGTTTCTGCGAAAATATCACGTCACTTTGGTGACGTGATATTTTTGTCAAAACGCATACTCAGACGACGCAAAGAGAAAGAAATAACAGCAATAACAGCAATAACAAAAAGAAGCAAAACAAATCAAACGAGAGCACACATAAATTGGCCAAAACATAAGAAGCTGATTAGGTTTATTGGCCTCTCATATAATAAGCTTATTGAGACATTTTAAGAAATTGTTTAGCGAAGAAACAGTTTCTTCAAGTTTTTAATCAAATAAGAAGAGTTTGGTACTTAACAGAACTTTTTATATATTACGAGTTATGATTGAAATTCAGCGTGAAGCTTTATCTCTTGATGATGATATTGTTTTGAAATCGTTACTACAAGATTGAGTGATTCTCCCGTTAATGTGTCAAGTTTTTTCCAATTAAATACGAATTTTCTACGGGTAACAAATATGCAATCGCTGCATATGTTTAGAAAAAAAACTGTTAAATTTTAAAATTTATTTGAAAATTCTTTTTAATTTTGCAGGTTTTAAAACCTTTTTTAATGAACTGGTTTATTACTTTCACTTGATAATTTATCCGAGCAGTTAACACGCAACTGACATTTTTCCCCATTAACAAACAAAACGTTAATCTGTGCTAAACAACATTTTCTTGATATTTTCAATTTATTTTTTATTTTATTAAACATTTCATTCGATATATTTTTTAAGTAGATATATTCCCGCTTGATTTATCTCGTTTGAGTTTTGGGGACACTTGATTAAAAAACTTTATTTGTAAAAGTGCAAACAGCGATATTACTGATTATTGTTACACTTTTTATTTGTATACTTATGACTTTATACATGTCTCACTTAAATGCAAGTTTTCCCACTTGTTTGAAATACAAAAAAGTAACCCACAATAGCTCAGAAACTTTTTGTGCAAGAAAAGAGATCGATTTTAGAAAAACAGTTTTCAACATTGCATTTAACCCACCATTTGTCATTTATTAAATGTCACTTGTCACTTATTGAATGATTTCAAGGAAATCTTGACTTTTAATGACTAATTGGCAGCTCTTGTTTGATCTTTCATTTCGTAATCAAGTTCAACAAACTAACCTTTGCATGTAAACTTTTGGCCGTGCATGCGCATGAATAATCACTACTTCAGATTTGTTTTTTTTTTATTTTGAAATTTTAGTCGCAACACCTGTCTTTTAATAGGCATTGAAAGTTTTCAAAGCTATTACTTTTTACGCTAAGTAGTTTAACATGAGTACGCTTTGAATAAGAATTTTATTAATTTCTAACATTTTAACGATTTGTATTAGCGTTTTACTATAGCTTTATTCGAAAGACAGAAAAAAAAAAAAAAAGAAAAAAAAAAGGTGAATAAGAGAGAGAGACCGTGTCTTCTTGAGTGTGTGCGTGCGTCAAAGTGTACTCGAAAAAGCAACGCCTACTCAGCTGTGCAGTGAGCATCAAAGAAACCAAGCTGAACTGCCTTCCGATCTGCATGCCCGAATCCAACGCATTTTGTTTTCACTCCTAAGTAGGCTTATGCGCTTGTTCTTTTTTCTTTCGGCCAATTTAGGTGTGCTTACGTTGCTTTTGTTCTGTTTTTTTTTTTTTTTTTTGTTTTTTTTTTCTGTGCGTCGTTTGAGTATGCGCTTGTGTCAAACGATTTTGGTGAACTTTTCGCAGAAACGAAACGCGTTTCCTCCAACGAAGCACTTGTTAGTTCGTTATTACTCTTTCAGCGCTCTTGTAGCACATTACTGGCAAATTAGTGCAGTTGTTATTTCCAAAACTGTCAATTGAAAACGCCTATAAAAACGCGCTTCGTAAAACCAAGTTCAAACAGAAAAAGTTCAAACGCAAAGCACAAGCGAATTAAAAAAAACCTTTAAACCGCTTCACAATCATGGCAACCAAGATAGTTTTCATCGCAGCTTGTGTTCTGGCTGTCACAGCAAACGCAGTGCGTGTAGCGCAAGACCAAGACGACGGCTACGAACACCAGAACACCGATTACGTACACGGAAAAACTGACTACGAGCCCAAGAACACCGACTACGAGCCCAAGAAAACCGACTACGAGCCCAAGAATATAGACTACCAACCAAAGCGCGTTATTTGTGTCGGTAAGAGATTTCTTGACAATATGCTTCAGCTAAGCTTACCTAACAATGTCGCGCTTTTCTTTTCTAACCGAGTTTCGTGTTTGATAAGAGCGCGCTAAACTTGCTTTTTGTTTTTGAGCAAAGAAAATCACTGTTTAATCTTGTCTTTGAACTTTAGGTGTCGACGTTACAAATGACTGCATCTATCGTGCTGACGGCAACTACGCTATTGACAGCGAGCCTCTATCTGGCTACGTAGCATGTGTCAACAAGAGAGCAATATGCATGCCATGTCCATACGGATTAGTCTTTTGCGCTAAAGCTGGTTACCGTGGACTAGGACAATGCCTCGGAAAGTATGATGAATGCCCACCGCGACCCTACTAATTGTAGTTAAGTTCGAAATAACAATGATGCTAGAAATAACAATAATGCTTTGAGTAGTTTTCGTTTTTTTTATTAGTGTTTTATTAGTGTTCGTTTTTTTTAATTAGCTTTTTATTAGTCCACGACTAGATCGATGCTGCACGATTTGCGAAGATCCTAAGTGATCTATTCCGGGATCATTCGGGAGATGGGAGAAAAAATTAAAAAAGAAAAAAAAAAAAAGGAAAGAAAGAAAGAAAAAAAGATAATAAGTGAAACGGTCTTTCCCATTTTGTTAACCGTTAGATGCGTTGCAGGCTAAAACTTTGAGCCTGGAAGAACCTGTCCGCGTCAGTGCGAAAGCTTTGCTTTTAGCTCAAAATTAGATTTAACTTTCTCCCTCTTTTTCTATCTCTACGCGATATTTTAAGTCGCAAATGCTTTAAAAAGTCCTTTCGACTTGTAAGCTCAGCAAAGGACTGTTCTTTCGGCAAAATTGGCCAATCGGAAACCACCTTTGCCGTTCGCTCGGCACAAACCTGAAGTTTACGCCGCGCTCTTTCGGCTAGCAGTTTCGCGTCGACAGATAGTTGGCGCCGCATTGGTCACGCTTTCACGGCCGAACATTAATGCTGCTCGTCCGCATCGCCGGCCATCCTGTTCAAGAGAGACCAGTTTGTTGACGATTAACTGATTGTGCAAAGCAAAGAGGAGAAAGATTGGTTTCGCTCTAGCTCAACTCCGTTCAACATTTGTTTTGCCAAATGCTGAACAGAGTTGAAAGTGATGACTGATTAAACCTGATGTGTTTAATCAGTCATTTCAGGGCCATTCAAAATTTTTACTTCTATATATATATATTCTTCTTTAGATATCATGAGGCCAAAAAAATGCAAAAAAAGCTCATCTGTTTGTAAAACAGCAATCGAGTATTTTCAGTTGAATATAGCTGCAAAAATGGGCATGTATTGTGTTATTTTATGAGCTACTATAATTTAATAATAAAAACTGCTGAACAAGTTGATAAATTGTTCAGCATTCAGTCATATGCCAGTCGCATTAACTACATAGTTTAAAAACCTGAGAATTGGTTTAGAATATTAAAACACGATGCTTCCATTGATGTTTTGAAATCAATCGTTAATAAAGCAATCAATCTCTCCTGCCATCAATCCTAAATAAAACTGTTGAATCACCTTGACTCTCCTCTGGCGATGTTTCTTTTGCAAGGAGTGAGTTTTAAGTCTCTACAGCTTCCACTTACGAAATACCGTTTGCACTGTTTTAACATGAGGCGAATAGATTCATTCGTGTTTTAATGTGATATGAAAACAATGAAAATTTTTTTAATTTCAAAAAAAAAACCAGTGCAATAAATTATTATAAGCGTAAGTATTATGCCCTTTGATTTGCAAACATTTTGATACCAAATTTTAAAAGTTGAAAAAGAAGAAACATGGTCTACTATATTTTACTACACGAATATAGTAGGCCATGGCACAAGTTGTTAATAGCTGTTTAAGTGAAATAAAATTAAAATTTTATCACAAATTCCCATGAGAGCGTAAATTCAAAAAAGTTTAAGCAATTAAAAAATAGCAATTTTTTGTAGAATCCTCGGATCTTAAAACGATTTTCACCATTGGAAAACTGATTTCTAGCACTTTCTCTCCATGTACAACAATTGATTTGATCAATTGTTTAAGAGAAAAACCAAACGTTGTCTATTTTTCGCTGTCGAAGATTTTTTCACCATGAATAAAGAAGATTGAAAGAAAAAATAGAAAAAAACTAAGCCAACGAATCAAAACAAGTATAGTTAACCGTTTTGATTTTTCAAAGAGCATATAATAACAGACTCAAAGATTCTATATTACAGAAAACCTCATCACCAAAATATAAGGCAAGTAAAATAACCTTTACATGCAGAACAAGAGCTAAGACGTTATTTATCTACTCATAGCAACATGTTGCAAAACAAGTCAATCATATAGAAATATAACAATAATGTAATTAATCGACTTTTGAATAATGTAGGTAGAATCGTTAAGTTATGCAACCTCACACCATTCTGTTATCAATACTTCTTTTAAACCTTTGTTTATGAGATTATCAAGAAAGGAGACAGGATGAGAGGTGTTTCAGTAAAGAATATGATTACATTTTGGAGTTTAAAACATTTCACTTTGTAGTTAAATAAAAGTGTCTCAATCCCTTAATATTTTATTCTTTTTATAAAAAAAAAAAAAAAAGGTAAAAACTCAATTGCAAAAGCCATTTAATGAATTAAGACTCAAAAGCAGAGATATTTGTTTTTTTGCCACAAAGAAAAATTAGATATCCTTTTTTTCTATAAAAAAAGAAAACATGTTCTTTTACAAATTTTCTCATTTATCTATACCGCATCTACGAAAAGCCATTAAATATTGCCAAGAAAAACTTTTTATCAGCAAACTTACAAATGTCACTGGTTAAAAACTTTTAATTATATTAGAGAAAAACAACAAACGTCATCGATTTTTCTTTAAGTTTTATTGAGTTTCAACGAGTTTCTAATTACACTGCTTAAGTTCCTAATAATACATGTAAAAATTTAAAACTTTGAGCTAACCATAAATAAAAAACAATGGAATAAATTTAGAAATTACATTTTAAGTAACATTATTAAGTAATAAAAGGATATAAACAAGTGTACCAAAGTTACAAGCAAATGAAAAAAATCTTTTAAGTAAAACAGGATTTGCATCGTATTTCTCTTGCCACTTTACAGAAGAAACTAATATTGATTTTTGAATAATGTAGGCAAACCATTCTCTTTTCAATACTTCTTTTAAACCTATGTTTAGGAGATTATCAAGGAAGGAGACAAGATGAGAGGTATTTCAGTAGAGAATATGATTATATTTTGGAGTTTAGAATATTTCACTTTGAAATTAAAAAACCGGCATTACAACCTAAAGGTGTTTTTGAACAATTGCAGAGTTGGCACTTTCAACCGTTTTGCGTCGTTAACCAAGCGCACGGTTATTGGATAGAAAATAAATACATAACAGTAACAGCAGATACTGATCATTTTTTGAAACAAAAACTTGTTCTCAAGCATCTCCTTTTAAAATCCTAACGAAATAAAGTGATGAAACCAACTTTTTGGTTTTATGGGGACTCGTTAACTGTGCGATTTTCCAGTCAAATGAGTTCAACTCAGCTGTGTTCAGATTTTATTTGTAAGTTGACTTACACATGGACGTACCCTTTGAAAAATAATCGTGGCAATCCAAACTCTCCCAAGTTTGATGATAAAGACTTTAACCAAAATGAGTTTCTTGGTTACATTAAAGATGTCATTTTAAAACCCTCAATGAGAAATAACGACAGTGTATTGCTTATCAACTTTGGACTTCACATAATAAAAAATATTAATATGAGTCAAGCGGAAGAGCTGATGGACGCTTTCATCATTATGATGTGTGAGATGAAAGCAAGTCTTTTATTAGAAGGATTTCCCAAGATTATATGGAAGACAACGACTCCGGCATATATAGAGAAGCTTTTTAGTGGAAATGAAAGAAATAATTTAGCACGATATCTTAAAAAGCAGGTTAGGTGAAGTTACTTTGCACGTATTTCTTAGAAATTGAAAGGTTTAAAAAGTTAGTTTGTTTGAGGTAATTGTGACCAACTTTAATTAGAGAACAATTCAATAGCACTTTTTTTTTATAGAGAGCAATACAATGGAACTCTTACTGCATAAAAAAAATGTGCGAAAACAACTTTCCAGTCTTGGATGTCTATTGAACGGCTGCATCTTATCCTAACGTTCCAAATGATGCACTAGATTATACTAATCATGTGTTTTTTAGCGCTGCAGACTCAATGAGAAAATAGATCTGTAAGAATAATATTAAATTTACTAAAAAAAGTATAGCGAAATATGAAAAAAATCTTAAATAACAATTTTTGTCAATGTCTGATTACATTCAACACCTTGGTTATTCATTCACTAGACTTAATTTTGTGTATTTTTTGAGTATTTTTTCCGATATGTGGGCCATTCTTTGCCTCGACTACTCTATAATATGTATTCCACAATACATAATTATTTTAGTAAGTGTATTTTCTAATGGGCTTTTTTATAACTCATTTGATAAAGCAATACCTTTTAAAATTATTCAAATTTAATATTAGCTTAAAAAATGCGGCCAGATATTCCATGTTTTCGTTTTTCATATTTCATATATTATTTCATTTGTAATAAAAGGCACATAATAACCCATTTGTTTTTGTCAAATAAAATTAAGTTTATATATAGCTGGTAAATCATGTTATGTTAAAATTAAATACTTAGTTATTCTTTCGGTTTGCTATAAATTGGCTTTGCTAAATTCTTTAAAACTGTGACATATTTTTTTTATCTTTATTGTATTTACATTCATTTTACGTATAAGTTATTTATCCTTAACTGTATATATTTCTGTTGCTAAACATAAAAATAGAAAATTCTAAACTATTCATAAACCAAAAGTCTACAGCAATATAGTGGATGGAGTAGTTCCCTGGACATCAAACCACTTTGCTTTAGGTAGCTACAATACTAGTTGATATTTTGTTTTATTTATTATATCTCTTGTTATACATGAACTAAAGTAGTTAAGTAAATGGTCTCAATATCTATTTTACCATCAGTGTTATTTCTTAAAATATTAAGAGTCTTATACGTCCATGATTTGAAATAAGGTTTTAAAGCAGTGTGAACGGAAAGTTGCGTCACAAGTTTAATAACTATAATTAAAACAAGTTTTATTTATGGTGTGAATGGGTCATTAGGAAACCATGCAGTGAATTAGTTTAAAAAAATTGAAGAAGTATTTTTAAAAAAAATGTTTTTATATGTTTAATTTTAGTTTGAGACTAAAAAAATATTTTGATATTTTTCATTAGTTTTAAACATTTATGCACTCATTATAGATTATTTTTACAATCCATTTCTTATTTGAATTTTTTTCCTTTGTTAAGATTTGTGTTGAACAAGAGTTTTTAATGATGAAGATTTTAATCACTACAAAGTTTTAACAAAATTAATAAATTATTTAGTTTTTATATTTCCCTTTATCTTTCAAGCAACGCTAAAAAGATTTATTAACACAGAAAAAACAAAAAAAAGGTAATAATTTATGTAATAATTAATAGGCATAGTTTTGTTAAAGTTTTGTATATTTATAGCTCTAAATACTGCCGTCCCATGTCATCCTTACATTAACGATTACTTTTTGAATAATACTAATTTTTTTTTAAACAAAGTAAATTTCATTTACAAATATATTATTACAAATATTGATAGGAACAAGCCTCATTTTGGACTTTTCATTGTCGAACTGCATTTATTTTTGTACGAAAATTCTTCTCTTACGGTGGTGAATGTGACACACTCAAAGATATGAAATGCTGGTGTATTTTAATGTAAAAAGAAATGAAATAAATAGATTGATTCAGACTAAAGATAATTATTATTGTGGTTTCTTTGATAAAGCTTCATCATTAAAAAATCACATTTTTAGAGAGTTCGCTTAAATTTTTTTCAAAAAAAAAAACAAGCATGGAGGTTGGGTATTTCTGGTTTTAAACTATGGAATACTTCCAGTTTTTATTATCTGGCGGAATGGGATTGGGATACAAACCAGAATGGGATTGGGATACAAACCAGGGACGGATTGTTGGGTCCAGTATAGGTAAGTTAGAGCAACAGTCTTACGGGTCGTATATATCCTTTAAAAAAAAATACTACAAATTGAGTTTAAGCTATTTGAATTACTGCTTTTTAAAAGGACGACTTTAACATATTTGGCCAACTTTGCCTTTTTAATGTTTAATGGTTTTTAATGACAGTTTCTTTAGTATCTTTTAAAAAGGCACTAAAATGTTATCTGCTAAAACAAGTAAAAAGCCCGCTGAAAGTTTTTGGTTTTTGTTAATAAGGTGGATTTGCTTCAAATGCCCTTTTAAAAAAAAAATCACTCTCTAGCTGATTTGTGTTTTTAGTGGAGAATGTATATTCCGCGAATGTTGTTGTTATTATAAGTATAATAAATAGATTTGCTATGGATGATCTTGTTATTCTAAGTCCTAGAAAAAGGAAAGAGAGTAATCCATGTGAGTAAAAGTACAACAAGATAGAATAAACTCGCTTAATGGGACAATCATATATAAATCACTAGGGAAATGACTGACTGTGAAGACACCAGCTGTATCTTTTTTAATTTGTTGATTTTTCTTCAAGGGACTTTTTATGAATATCAAGTAATTTTCTACTCTCGCTCACGTTCATTGTCAAGTAATTAAATGCGTGCCTGTTGCAAATGCCCGTCTTAAAAATAAATTACCTGTCATGTAAAGTTTTTTTCAATAAGTTTTTCTCTGCATCCTGCAAGTTAATTGCATTTATACTGCATTTTTCTAAAAGCAATCCTAGCAGAGAAAGTCTTTAAACACTCTATCAAAATATTTGTATTTCTATGCAAGGAATAGTAATAAGTTGACGTCAAGGGCATTTAGTCATTTGATTTGTTATATTGATCTTGCTTAACTCTAACAAACAGTACAGTGATATCAATAATATTTGATGTAATTTGTAGCTATTTCATAAGATATGTCAAGTCTAAATCATTTAATCCAGGCTTTAAGTATAATAGTTCGTAAATTGCTGTTAATATTAGAAATAAAGTAAAACTATAGAGTGTAGTTACCTTATATATTTTTAATAAGTATAATAAATACGTTTTACATGCATTTGATAAGTCATTACAAGATATTTGGTGTTTTTTATCTCCCTTTGTTGGAAAAGTCGATCTTTCAGTCATGGTTTCAGTAAAGTGGTTCCTGTTGTGCACAGAGGACGACTAAATGAAATAGACAGCATTTGATAAGTATAATAAATACATTAAACTTAATTAAAAGTTAAACTTACTCCATGCCAATGCCAATCCTTACTCCATTAGAAAGTGGTTTGTCATTTACACTTAACTGTTGACAGTATCCTGTTAGTTTGGACGATGATAATCAATAAAAGTTAAAAAAGCTCAATAAGGTTGGTATTCATCTAAAAAAGATTGCTTCTCACATAAACAATATTACGTTATTTGCGAACAAAGTCGTTTATTTTTCAAAGTTGAAAAAGATTTTTTGTATAAAAAAGCTCAGGAGGGGAATTCTAGGAATAGGAGATATACCAGTACAAACTGAAGGGAGATCGTAAGAGGTTACAAATGGTGTCAAGATATATAAGATACGCACTCTTGATAATCTAACCAAACTGTTAAGACTGTATTTATTTTCCATAATCAGTTCTAACATTGAGGAAAGTGTTATGAAAGCATTTACAGTGCAGAACAGTATTGTTTCTTTTCCTTCGCATTTTACTTCCTATATACCTTTCATTATATGAAAAAGTGTGTTCAATCTATAATAATGCTGCGTTTTATTCTCCTAGTATTAGAATAGATTTAACCGGCATACTATTGCAGAAGAAACTTTCCCAAACAAAAAAATAAAATAAATAAAATTAAAGTTCGAATAAATAAAAAAACTATTGGTATTAAGTCCAGTGGCGTATCTAGGGTAGGGCAGGCAGGACACTTGCCATGGGCGCCAACCTAAAAGGGGTGCAAAAGAGGCTTGGTTGCAATATAATAAGCGAGAATTATATAAAATAAATTAAGTTTTGAATTATTTCTCAGTGTTAGATCTATTATGCGTTTCTACTGTTCTGCAAAATATTATATTTCTAAAAAATATGCTAAAAAAAGCGGTTACGAATATGTCAAGGAAATCCTTATCATTTGTTGATTTCCTTATATAAAAAATAAAACAAGTTTTTAACATTTATAAATAAAAAGTTAGATTTAAAGGGGATGAGCCACCTTAAACAAATCAAAACTGAAATATACACTGGCGCCTGGTATTGCCCGCATAGGCGCCTTCTGAATCACTGGATTCGTCTTCTACAAATATATTCTAATATATTTTGTTGAGATATATTAAGGTAACTAAAAAATATATTGCCTTTGTCAATTATATATAGTAAATTCTTAATAATTTCAAAATTAATTAGCTAAGAACCATGAGTTGTGCTTTTGAGAAAAAGAAGGAAAGTGGGGCTGCAGGTCGAAAGCAACGTTCATTAGAGGCAAAAGAAAAAGAAAAAAGCAGCAAATTTTTTAAGACGTTTTTTCAAAAATCGAGCACGAGCACGACTTCTTCAGATAATCTAGAAGTTTCTGCAAGCGCAAGGCCTCAAGAATTAGATGATACTGGGTCAAGTTCAAGCAAGAAAGAATCAGCTGCAGCATCTATTGATGGCGGTGCAGAGAATTTTAGTTATAATTCCAAAATCCTTGCTACTTTTGAAGAAACAGAAGTTGGCCCTGAGTTTGACAAAGAAATGAAGGTTGATGACGTTGAAGATAAAGACTTGATATCCGAAAACGTCCAAATTATAAAATGTCCCTTACCTAAAATTATTGTAGAACACGACATTGGATTTCTTACGTTTAGTGAAGAAACAGGAAAAGCAATCATAACTGATCCATTGAGAATTGAAATTATTAAACATGGTTTTAAACATTTCTAAAACATCGAAGGTCCTTTTCTGCCGACTAACAATCGTTCTATGAACAAAAGTTGGTTCTTTAAAAAAATCAGGAAATTAAATTTTTTTAAAAAAAAATTTAATTTCCTGATTTTTTTTAAAAAAAATTTAATTTCCTAATTTTTGTGTCCTCTCAAAGCTAAATTTTGCATTGCAAGGTATTCGATGCAGTGCAACAGCCTTTTTCAAAATATCACACCACTTTTGATTTTCTCTTTGAATTTTTTGTTGAAGTTCTGCATCAATTATTCCTCTATTGTAAAATAAATTTCTTTCCAGTTCTTTCCATTGGGTAAAGCATTGTCTGTGGTTTTTTGAGTTTTCATGTACATTCATTCTCTCAGGTGCTTTCCAATTATTAAATCCGCTTTCTTGTTCCAAACAAGATTGGTTTTCGCATTTTAAAAAAAGAAGACAGCAAAAACATGAGGCAGATTTTATGGAAGGCGAGTAAACCAACCATGAACGCATCACTTGCTTACCGCGACTGTCGACCGTCTTTTCAATGAATTGAAAACAAGAAGCGTTCGGTTAATAGAAATTAATGAAAAATTTGGATTTCTTCTTGATGTGGAAGGGTTGTGCTTCAATACGGAAATCAATCACTTAAAAGATCAATGTAAAAAATTTGGCGAAGTCTACAGTCCTAATGTGTATGGCAGAGAATTGTACGAAGAAATTTTGGACTGTAGAGTGCTGCTTACCAGCTGTAAGGAAAAAATATCAAGTCCCCAGCAACTACTTATGTTTATAGTTGAATATGGAGACGAAAACGTTTTCCCTAATATGCGTATAGCATTGAAAATATTGCTAACAATAGCTGTGTCTGTAGCTAGTTGTGAAAGATCATTCAGTAAACTTAAACTGATTAACTCTTATTTGAGACCTTCGATGGGCCAAAGCCGTCTCTGTGATCTCGCTTTACTAAGCATAGAGCGAGAAATTACCGAAGAAATTGATTTTGACAATGTTGTTAAGGAATTTGCAGCAATTAAAGCTAGAAAAATAAATTTGTAACATATTTTATATAAAACAATTGTTTATTTATAATGAATAATAACGTTTTATTAAAAGTTTGTGTCATCATTTATTAAAAAATTGTAATTAAGCACTTTATGTGGGGGAGGAGGGGCGCGAGATCGGTGTTAGCCCAAGGCGCTATTTACCCTAGGTACGCCACTGATTAAGTCAAAACTAGAAATAAAAGTAGTGCTACATGGTGTTATGCGTCAAACAAGTTATGCATATAAATTATAAATGTAATAAATTATCCATTTAAAAAATAGTTCATACCATGAATTATGCATAACACATATATAACCTAAACACCTACACACAGTTTTAAGTAAAAACGTCAAGTAATAAGTCTGCAGCGCTAAAAAACACACGATTAGGATAATGCACTGCATCATTGGGTCCGTCAGGATAAGATGCAGCCATCCAATAGACATCCAAGACTGGAAAGTTGTTTTCGCACATTTTTTTTATGCAGTAAGAGTTCCATTGTATTGCTCTCTATAAAAAAAAAAGTGCTATTGAATTGTTCTCTAATTAAAGTTGGTCACAATTACCTCAAACAAACTAACTTTTTAAGCCTTTCAATTTCTAAGAAATACGTGCAAAGTAACTTCTCCTAACCTGCTTTATAAGATATCGTGCTAAATTATTTCTACCATTTCTACTAAAATGCTTCTCTATATATGCCGGAGTCGTTGTCTTCCATATAATCTTGGGAAATCCTTCTAATAAAAGACTTGCTTTCATCTCACACATCATAATGATGAAAGCATCCATCAGCTCTTCCGCTTGACTCATATTAATATTTTTTATTATGTGAAGTCCAAAGTTGATAAGCAATACACTGTCGTTATTTCTCATTGAGGGTTTTAAAATGACATCTTTAATGTAACCAAGAAACTCATTTTGGTTAAAGTCTTTATCATCAAACTGGGGAGAGTTTGGATCGCCACGATTATTTTTCAAAGGGTACGTCCATGTGTAAGTCAACTTACAAATAAAATCTGAACACAGCTGAGTTGAACTCATTTGACTGGAAAATCGCACAGTTAACGAGTCCCCATAAAACCAAAAAGTTGGTTTCATCACTTTATTTCGTTAGGATTTTAAAAGGAGATGCTTGAGAACAAGTTTTTGTTTCAAAAAATGATCAGTATCTGCTGTTACTGTTATGTATTTATTTTCTATCCAATAACCGTGCGCTTGGTTAACGACGCAAAACGGTTGAAAGTGCCAACTCTGCAATTGTTCAAAAACACCTTTAGGTTGTAATGCCGGTTTTTTAATTTCAAAGTGAAATATTCTAAACTCCAAAATATAATCATATTCTCTACTGAAATACCTCTCATCTTGTCTCCTTCCTTGATAATCTCCTAAACATAGGTTTAAAAGAAGTATTGAAAAGAGAATGGTTTGCCTACATTATTCAAAAATCAATATTAGTTTCTTCTGTAAAGTGGCAAGAGAAATACGATGCAAATCCTGTTTTACTTAAAAGATTTTTTTCATTTGCTTGTAACTTTGGTACACTTGTTTATATCCTTTTATTACTTAATAATGTTACTTAAAATGTAATTTCTAAATTTATTCCATTGTTTTTTATTTATGGTTAGCTCAAAGTTTTAAATTTTTACATGTATTATTAGGAACTTAAGCAGTGTAATTAGAAACTCGTTGAAACTCAATAAAACTTAAAGAAAAATCGATGACGTTTGTTGTTTTTCTCTAATATAATTAAAAGTTTTTAACCAGTGACATTTGTAAGAATGCTGATAAAAAGTTTTTCTTGGCAATATTTAATGGCTTTTCGTAGATGCGGTATAGATAAATGAGAAAATTTGTAAAAGAACATGTTTTCTTTTTTTATAGAAAAAAAGGGTATCTAGTTTTTCTTTGTGGCAAAAAAACAAATATCTCTGCTTTTGAGTCTTAATTTATTAAATGGCTTTTGCAATTGAGTTTTTATCTCTTTTTTTTTTTTTAAAAAAAAAATAAATAAAGTATTAAGGGATTGAGACACTTGTAGGAGATGAACCGATTTTTAGTGGGACGATATGCAAACGAGAAATAATTTTTATAGGACTTCTTTCTATAAGTCTGCAGTTGCTACAAATGTCGTAAGACGATATATCATCCAATCCATGCCAATACCGTCATTTTCTCACTACGTTTAAGTAACCGAATTATTTCACCTAAGAGTTAACAAATGGGCGGTTTGAAATGAGAGCAATCATCACATACGGAGAGTAAAAACTGTTTGGAGACTCGTTAACTTTTGTTTCTAACAATATATCTCAGACGTTTGTCCTCATCTGTATAGAGTCCCCAATCGCCGTAAATATCTCACTGTTTTTATGAAGAAATCAGTTGATTAACTAACCTCGGGACCTACAATATTAGATTGATATTTAGATTTAGTAGTTTCCTCTATGTTTATGTGCGTGCATGTGCGTGTGCATGTTAATTTAATTTGTGAGTTATTTTGATGCGAATCAGTAAGGACAGCACTCTTTAGCCAATAGGTCGAAATGTATCCTAGGTTTTTTATATCTGGGCTGCATGGTCTGAACTGGGCAAAGTTTGTAATTAGATTTGGTGTGAAACATTTTTGGGACTCATCCATCAGACTGGCAATCCATCATTTGTAATCAGACATAAAGTTTCTTTGTTGCATCAAAAGTTTTGAAAAAAAAAAAGACTTTTGTTTATTTTTTCTTGAAACTTAGATTTGATTTCTTTGTTTTGATTTTTTTTTTTTTGATTTATTTGGCTTCAAACAAATACTAGTAAAAACGGTGAGTGATATATAGCAACCGAAGTTAATGACATTACATTCTAGCTAGGAGAGATGCGCATTTTTGCATTGTAGCTGATAACTTATCTAATGCTGAAGAGGATTCAACTCTATAGATGTGCATGTGCATGTTAATTTAATTTAATTTGATTCATTTTGATGCGAATCAGTAAGTACAACACTTTTTAGCGTATGCGTTTTAATGCAATTTGTGAATCGTTTTGATGCGAATCAGTTAGTAAAGCGTTCTTTAGCCAATAGGTAGAAATGGATCCCAGGTTTTTTTAATCCTGGGCTGCGTGGTCTGAGCTGGGACAGGGTTTGCAATTAGATTTGGTGTCGGCAATCCATCATTTATGATTAACCATAAAGTTTTTTTGTTGCATCAAAAGTTTTAGTTTACTTTTTTCATAAAAGTTTTACAAAAAGGTTTGAGTTAATTTTTACTTTAGCTCGAAAAATACTGAATTGAATAAATTTTTTACTTATTTCCCGTAAGTTATTTCTTTTTTAATACTTTACAAAAACATAATTCAAGCTCCAAAAATACTTCAATGGACTGATAAAAGTAGACATTGGCTTCGCTGGTTTAAACATAATCAAAATATTTGAAAACATAATCAGCTGATTAATGTAAAAATGTTCGATTGGACCTTTTATACGCAATTCTCAATATGAACGAAAAAATCCCCTGTATCGCGATATGCTACGGGAAAATTGAAGCTAATTATCAAATTTTTCAATGAAGAATGCCCAAATATTCATAGATATGAGAGTTTCTTTACCGAGAATGACAAGATACGTGCCCAATTTAATGAATATAGAAAAACTTTCCTAAGTGGTCAGGTTAGATCAGTCATCTCAGGGTCATGCTGTGTCTTTTAATGTTTATGAGAAAACAAACGATGTAAGCAGTATTTTACATGATATTAAAGCAGAATGTAACATAGGCAGTCCTGGCTTCGAAAACTTTCAAAGCTATTAAAAAAGGCACGTAAAAATATAATTCAATATATGCACAAAAAATGATTCACTCATTCAAATGTTTGACATGGACAAAGACTATTGACGTGAAAGGGTTTATAACTGATTTATGGACATCAAGAAGCAACATTACTTTTCAATTACTTGCTTGTCAAAGAGGGCTTAAAGCTTGCAATGTTTCTAAGAGAGTTTCTTAAAAGTCAGATTACGAGGATATAAGGCTGGGCACAAAGCTGGTAGGGAAATTTACAGTTTAGTGCATGAAAAAAAGGACTATAAGATAAAATAAGACAAAGTAAGAAATAGTTTTTTATTCTAATTTAAAGTTGAGGACTTATTAATGACGATTACGCCATCAAAAAGGACAAATGTTTTTATTATCATTATTAAGAAACTTCTCTAAGAAAGCTTGTAGCAAAAAAGTGAGCTTACTGTAAAATTAAGTAATACATTGGTCAAAGATTTGAAAATACCAGAAATGATGTAAAAGGAATGCGCATCAGCAAATAGGTTAACAATGGAAATCACTTGGCTGCCACACAATCTCAGTCATTTCCCTGATGGACGAATATTTCTAAGAAACTAAATGGTTTAGTAGGACGTTTTAACCATTCTGCAAAAGCAACAAGTGTCTTAAAAGAAATTGCATTTAAACAAAATTGTATTCGTACAACTCCTGCTTAGCGTGTGGTGACAAGATGGAACTTAATTTTAAGCAATTACAATCAGTTTGGATGTATTATTATAAGTTGACGGAAATCTGGGGATTTGAAGGAGATTGTTTGACGCACACACGTATTCATAAAATATTGAATAGTTTTTATGAAGTAGAATTTTAATTGGTTAGGAGAGGTTTTTTTTTAACGAGCTTCTGGTTGAAGTACAATTTAACCAAAACTTATTCTGTTAAATTAGTTTCACAATGCTTTACGATAAATAATACTGTACTGTAAATCTGTAAAAGCTAAAAAATTCCAGGCTTAATACGAGTGATTTGATCTATCAAAAAAATAAGTAATAACAAAACAATGTTGACATGAAGGCTAAATATACTGTGATTTACCAAGGTCTTGCAGACCCAAGACGCTGGGTTACTGAGGCGTCCACTACTTTCATAATCAAGTAAGAATTAGTTCTAGACTGAGTAATGCTAGTTTAGCCGAGTGTTAATGAAAAGTTACCCGATTTTAGTGCATGTGCTGAGACAATATGAAAAGAGTTTCTTTATGTCTCAGCACATAAAGTTATAAATGCGTGTTTCTTTTTTAAAATATTGAAAAAAAATGAAATTTTAAAGTTTAATCCGTTCAAATACAAAACTAACAGCAGTGCGCAAACGTTGAAATACAAAATATGAAAATGTTATAAATCTTGCAGCGCCTGCCACAATCGAACATTAGCAAGCTTTTTAAGAAACATACAAACTTATTTACCTTTCTTGAACCAATCCTTTGGAGGGTCCTTCAGTCCATTAAAGTTGCTAAACTCAAGCATTATACTCATTGTATAGTTACCTTCCGTCGGCAGCCAAAATTCACTACTATAAACACCACTGTTATCATCAATTAAAGGTACGTGAAAAGATACTAGCCCTATTACTTTTACCCACCAAAAGTCTCCTCCAACCCTTTTTACTCTGTTGCAAAAATTAACTGTATGGATAAACACATAGCTTTTCCAACCCGGTGGGTTCAGTGCAATGTTGAAAACTGTTTTTTGAAATTGGTTTCTTTTCTTGGACAAAAAGCTTCTGAATTATTAAGGGATGCTTTTTTGTATTTCAAATAAGTGGGAAAACTTGCATTTGAGTGAAACATGTATAAAGTCAAAAGCATACAAATAAAAAGTGTAGCAATAATCAGTAATATCGTTGTTGGTAAACTTTTAGAACACCAAACCATCTTGAAAACCAGTAAGTTAAATGTCTTGTTGAACCATACCGATTTACTTGATTATTAATTTTTGTTACCCCACCTCTTAATCAAACTTATTGAAAGGTTTTCGATCTTTTGTTCACAACAAAGCTCCATTTTACTAAGTATAAAAAAGGCAATAGCAGCAGCAGCAACAACAACAACAAAATCAACAACAGTAACAACAACAACAACAAAGATAAACAAGAAAAAAATAATCCTGACACGTTTAATTAACCAACCAGAAGTTATGTTTCTTTTTGTTAAGGCTATTAATGTATTGTAAGGGTTTTCCTTTTTTAAATGTTTTATCTGTTGTAGGCTAGTTGTGTGAGGGGTATAGTGTTATGAAGTGTTAATAGAGGTTAAGGAGATATGGGTTCGAGAGTTAAATAGAAGGAATATGGAGGTTGGGGTTAAGCTTGAGGGTCTGAGGACTGTTTGGTTAAGAAAGGGTAGGGTTAACTGTTAAATGGTTAGGATTGTGTATTTCATGCTCAGTAAATTCTATTATACAATAAGTCTCAATAAAATCTTTAAATGTGTAATGATTGGCACTCTTTTATTCATAACGTTAATGAAATTACAAATAATATTTTCTTACTCTCCTTGTGGTATCTAATACTGTATATACAAAGTATATAATGTATAATATGTACGTATATGTATAATATATGAGTGATATGAGCAATCGTTTTTATCAATTATTCCTCTTTTACTCTATTTTTTAAACGAATCTTTCTGCTTTTTTTTTACAAGAAACGGTAAAACTTTGGCTTTGTTTTCTTTAATCAATATTTTTTGTGACTTCTGTTCAACTTTTTGCTTTTTCTGTTCATCAAAAAATTCTTCTAGTTTTCTTTTTCGTTCACCTACAACAAAAAACTTCTATTCCATCCAAAACTCTTCATCCACAAAAAAACTCTGTTTAAACATAATTTATCATGCTGTTATAATTTTCTTCTATTGGTTGTTTTAGGTTGCTATACCTACTCATCATTTATTTACACGGCAGGTTAATTAATTCTCCGCGTAGTTTTCTATTATTGGTTGTTTTTGGTTTATTACTCACTCATCTTTTATTTACATGCCAGGTTAAATAAGTTTTCTTGTGTGCGTCTATTCCTAATTACTGTTTTAAATTTTTCTTCCTAACGCTTTATCTTATTTTTTATTTACATGACAGGTTGATTAAATGTTTGTACATACTCGGGTGATTTAAGGCATGTCTGGCTTTTTCCAGTTTTTGGTTGCACCACTAAACTTTCTTTTGAGCATAACTTTTTTTGATAAACAATTCACTTAAATGAACCTTACCGGGCAAAAGTTGCTAAAATATAAAATACTAGTTTTTTACGATGTTATGGGTTATGACGGATTTCGTCTTTTCTGAAAAAGGAGAATATCTTTAAAAATAAGCAAAATGATCTCTAAGCACAACTTTTTCAGTAATGGTCAGTCTAGTACACTTCGATAATTGTTATTATCCACTTGTACAACTAGTGATTTGTGGTACGATTAGAAAATCCGACATTTTTTAAAAATTTCCGGCGTCGTCCCGAACACGACTAAAAGGAGCGATTATCGTTAACGGCACTTTGAGTAATAAATTCGATAAGCGTTGTTACGTTAAAAAAGTTGGTCCTTAAAAAAGTTTATTAACTTTCAAATCTGCGCGTGCGCAAGATAATGACAACTTTTGTAACGCCGCACAGTGGAAAATTGTAGAGCAACAGCATATCATAAATGTTTTTTACTAATGTCGCTACTGTCATTATATTTCAATTTTATTTAATAGTTTAATAGTCAATCATTACTATAATGCAGGAATTTCACATAATTTTATGTAAAAATAAAAGATTTGAAGCCCTATTGTTTATTACTTTTGCGGATGTTCATTTCAAACCTGTTCGCTTCATCACTTTAAAAGTTAATTTTCTATAAAACTTTCTAGGAATAAGTATAAAGTATTATACATTTTTGAAAAGCTCATGTTATGGAGATTTTAAGAAAATTATACATTTTTACTTATATGGTTCAGTTTAGGAGTAATTATTTGAACAATAAAATAAATGAAAAAAAAAAATATTCTTCAAGTTCACTGAGACTTTTGGTAGTTACCCACGCTTCCCCACGCTTTACATTTAATGTAGTATTGTAGCCTAGGTGTTTATTAAAAACATGTATAAGAATGAGTTGCAGAAACGTGCGGTTTCCGAAATTATCGAGAAAAGAGTGATAAAAGTAAAAAAACAGAAAACCGCTTTTTATCGTGGTTTCAAATTTTGTTCATTTATAACAATAGCTTGGTATATGTTTTTTAATTTATTATCAATTTTTTATTGATACCATGGCATTCTTTTATTTTTGCACTCATTTTGTGGTGAATGTACACTGCCAATATATAAAGAGTTGAAACATTTATATCAGTAAAAGAAACTCACAGTGGAAATTAAACCGACTCGTTTGACTATTGAATATTACTTAAGTTACTTTTGTGACTTGTTAAAATGACAACTTTTAAGTGTTTGAAATGTAAATTATTGCTTTCCTATATTGATGGAGGAATGACAGTTGAGGCACTGTCAACAATTTTAAAAGAAAATTATCAACTTTCTGAGGACAACTTGTGTTTCATCATTAGTGGTATTTAATGGCACATTATTCCGTCTTTTAATAAACAATGGAGCATATCTTTAATACATATCTTCAGGCGTTGCATTCAATAGGAGAAGAAGCAGAAGCAAAACTTGTGGAATCATTAAGGATTGCTGATAAAGACAAAAAAAAAAATTAATATCGAGTTTTATGGAAAACGCAAGCCAGAAAAATATGCTAACTGATGAAGAAGCACTCAGCGTGTTTATTGATTTAGATTTAACAAAAGCACAATATTTGTATATGAGGAAGGTGACAAATGAACGAAACTGTTCCATATTCCCACCATATTGTAAAATTCAAGAAATTAAACAGACCTGCTATCCACCATCTTCTGCAATAGAAATTACGAACACACATGCGAAAATTCTAGAACTGCAAGATTTATTGGATCACACTGTAGCTAGAATTTTGACCATAGATTCTCTGTACAGTATTGAATTCAAGCATTTACTTTCATATAGTAAATGGGGCTGTGATGGTTCCTCTGGCCAAAGCCAATACAAGTAGAAACTTCCAGAGGAATCTGAACTTATTTCTGATGCAAATTTGTTTACTAGTTCTTTGGTGCCTATCAAACTAATTGATAAAGTAACTGGCGCAGTTGTTTGGCAAAATCCGGCACCTTCATATGTTCGGTTTTGTCGATCTATATGCATTGAATTTTGCAAAGAGACTTCCAAGAAAACTAAAGCCATTGTAGATAAAGTAAAGAGCCAAATAAACTCTTTGCGTGAAATGTGCAAGAACTTGATGAAGATACTCTGCAGCTTTTGAAAGTTAACGAACTGATTTCAGGAACTGTAAGTCCCTATGTAGTTATGACATAGTACCTTTAAGGTGGTACCAGAGTAAAAAACGGCTGTTTTTGATAAAATTTTGAAAAATACCAAAATTAATGTTTTGAATTCTTAAATCTACCTATTTCAATATGCGTTTTGCAAAAAGTCAAAAATCTTCTTAATTTTAATCAAATTTGGCCTTTTTTTAAAGAGCAGTTTGGTTCTTGCTTCATAACAACGACCTTAGAAACGCTTTTTATCTCGCTAAATCTCAATTTTTCAGAAAAAAATAACTTTTCATAGAAAATAGATAATGGGCTGAAATTTTGCAGATTTAAAGATGAACATATTACAAATGTTGTCTATGAAACAAATTTTTGTTATTTTTTATTTAAAACTCATTTTTATCATGCTTTTGTCCCAAACTTCCCTTAATTTTATATCTTAAAGTTCGAATGTCAACCTGGTAAAATTAAAAATGTTTTAAAAAATTCTGTTTCATAGATAACATTCTAAATACATTAAAGAATTCATGTTCAAATTTTCAAGCAGTTTTGACTCTTTTTGAGTTAGTTGTATTAGATGAAAGAATAAGAAGGTTTGGGGGTAAAATAACACTAATTATGCGCATAATTAATGACGTTATCACTAAAATTTTTTTATTTGGCTACTGTTTTATATATTTTTTTTGTTCATTAATAGAAAAGAGCTAAAGTCTATTAATAGTTTTCAATTTCTTGTTAAAAAGTTACCTTTACCCTGGTACCACCTTAATATACCTATACATTATTTCATAAAAACAACTATTTAAAAATTGTTATTAAGAAACTGTCTTAAATATTTCTATAATTAGTAGGTAAGCACTTTATGTATTTTTCGTAGTTTTTAATAATTTTAAGGTATTTTCATATATTTGTAAAGCATTGTGTTAAAGTGTAAATTAACTAACTGCCAATTTTGAAGTTTTTGATTTTTATTTATTTATTTTTAATATTGTATTACAAAAAATTCTTATAAAGAGTATTTCACAAGAAGCGTCATATACTACTTTACATTTGTGCAAATTTTCAAATCTCTATTTTTAGTAACAAAAAAGTTATCGATTTTTGGTCCGAAACACACCTTTATTTTCCACTGTGCGCCGTAAGGCGTTAATCTAAAATAATATTATTATATTAATTAACATACATATTGTTAGGTTTCTTTCGATGTTATTAACAAATGAACACATACCACAATGTTCAAATTTATTTTGGCATATTTCAAGAAAGCGATACGTTGTGATTTAAAAAATTTAATTAGGTCTTCAGAAATATACTGCCTAACATCATCAACTAAGTAAATATGGACAGCTATTTTTAATATAAAGTATAAACTAATTTTTGATATTTTACATACTCTAATGAAACGATGCAACTTTTTTAACGTCTAATTTCATTACCTACCCGAGAAAAAAAAACCGGCTAATACTACTAGGAATCTGTTTAACTTCCTGCTAATACGGCTAATCCTAGTAAGTTTTCGCCTAATACGGCTAAACTTATTAAGTTTCCCATTAGTCATGACTAATGAAAGTCATAAACGTCATCTGCAGATGACGTTTATGAATTTCCTGCTAATCCTAGTTAGTTCCTACTAAGTACCTACCAGGATTAAACGAAATACTTAGTAAGTTCCTAGTAAGTTTTCGAGAATAAAACAAGAATAAAAACGAGTTTTTGTAAATGTTATACGCCATCTTTTATTTATTCAAGCGGAAGTCAAGTCAGCTCTGAAACAGCTTTTTTAGATTCAATAGTTTGACTAATTTTTGTAATTCTATAGTGGAAAAGCTCAAGAACAATTGGGGACGATTGCGTGGCTTGCTATTAAATTGATGATTTGTTTGTTAATGATTTATAATGTGGTTTTAAATGTTAATTTTAACTCGATATAAATTCTAGCATTTTCTGTATCTTTCTAGCATCTTCTGTAAAACAAATTCTATCATTTTCTGATTTATAGTAATACGTAAGGTGATGTGTTTTTTTATTTCTGATTTTTTTCTTGTCTTTATTTATGATTTTATATTGTTTAAAATCTAACTCTTTCTTTTTACTGAACAGTCTATATATATATATATATATATATATATATATATATATATATATATATATATATATATATATATATATATATATATATATATATATATATAGACATTAAAAATTGATCAATATTAAAATCACTTTCTTGCAGAATATATTTTACTGGTAAATATAGCATTATTTTTATTTTTTTCTCTTGTTAAAACAAACTATAAAACTATTGAATATTGTTATATTTTATATAAAATTATAATTTAGTTTTACATTTACTTAACATTAGAATTTTTGTTGTAAATGTCATTATATATATATTTATATATATACACACATATTTACATAATGTTTAGTTCTCAAACCACATACAATCAATCAGTTTCAGGTAACTTTTTTTTTTCTGTTTCTTTATATGTAATGTACTTATGCATAATTATTCATTAATCATATTGAATTTAAATGAGGAACTAGTAATGTTTTGAGTGTATGTATATGCATATACATATATATATATGAGTGTATGTATATACATATACATAAATATTTTTATTTTTGATACAATTATTAAATGTTTTTGGATAACTGTAAATAAAATTTTCCTTTTTTTTTAATTAAATTGATTGAAAAAGTTCATAATTCGAACATGAATTTTTATTTTAAACATTTTTGTTTTTTAATAGCATTTACATTTTGTGATTTAAATAATATTAAATAAAGAAAAGATAATGAAAAGCTATTCAAAATTCCAAAATTAGGTTAAAGAAGTTCTTTTATTATAAAATATATTTTATTACAATTATATCAAGTTACAGTAATATTTTTAAATATTTCAATATAAATACAGGTATGGTCGAATAAAAGACGAAGACAGTTGAGATATTCTGAGTGGAATTTAATTGGCCCCTGTAAAAAGTTGTCATACCTACAGCAGTGATATTTTCATTAACGTGAAGTAAAATTAGAAGTAAAAATAATTGATTTCGTTAATGTGAATAAAAATTTAAAATTAGGATATATCTGAAGAACGAAAACTGAAATAGAATTGAATATAAGCATCAAAAAACGAAAATAGGAATAGAATTAGGAATTATTACCGAACGAAAATTATTGAATATTAAAAGAAATTTCGATACACTAATTAGTTTTTTTTGACAATTAATTTACAAATTTTGCATACTTGCTTTAAAATTGGCGCACATGTTTGACCATAACGATGATATTTGGAATGATTATAGAATGTATCAATGGACCACAAAACGTGCTTGTCATTACGTTAAGTATAAATTCAATGCGTTCAATCTTTTGTTGTAAAATAAAATAAACATCTAAAGATTCTTAAGAGTTGCAAATTAATAACAGAATAATGAGTTTATCAAGGTTGTTGGCTGGTAGGAAGCGTGACAGTCTTGTATGGAAATTCTTCGTTTACGATGAAAAAAATGACAAATCCACGTGTCTAGTACAGGACATAATTAATGAGAGCGTATGTGGCGCATCTCTTGCCGGAAAAAATTCCAGTAACTTGGTGGCGCACATTCAGAGAATAGATAAAGACACACACAAATGTTACGCGGATGAAAAGAAAAAACGAAATGCAGAAAAAATATTTTTGGAACGTAAAATTGATGACAGCAATTCTATATCTTCCCGAAATAGTGGAAAGACAAAAACTCAGACAATAAGAGAGTGCTTTGAACACCGAATCACCGCGTGGCCAACGGAATCAAATGAATATCAATTGCGTCAGGATAGCGTGATTGAAATGATTGTTAATACCAGCTATCCAATGGTATTGCTAGATCAGCCGTCGTTTTGAAAGATGATAAAAACTTTTGACCCAAAATTTAAATTGCCAGGTTATAATTAACACAACTAAATTTTTAAATTATTGTTTTAAATTCATTCAATGCTAAACAATTTTTAAATGTTTGCCTGTAATTATAGTATCATTAATGTAACACTATAGTAACTAAAAACACAAACTGATGTGCATTAAATTTTAACTGATTTAAATTTTATATTGCAGGGTCTGCAACATTGAACAAGCGGATAAACGAGCGTTTTCTTCTACAATCTGCACAACTGAAAGACTTGATGAATCGTACACGCAAAGTAACAATTTGTCTTGATGGTTGGACGAAGAAGCGTCTCACAGCATCGTTCCTTGGAATATCTGCTTGTTTCTATGACACCACCATTGATAAAGCACGACATGCTTTCCTAAATTTGATAGAACTCCAACATCCCCACACGGGTGAGATGCTTGCCGAATGTTTAAAGAAATGTCTTGACCAGTGGGGTATTAGAGAAAATCAAGGTATGTTGATTGTTTCAGACAACGGGTCTAATATGATTTAAGCCATCAGGCTCTTACAGGAAGTGTATGCAGCTAAAAAATCTGACGAATCTGAATCTTATGAGTTTGAATCTGACGAGTCTGAACATGAAACTGATGAGGAAGAGATCCAGTCTCAGTCAGAACAAACTGATTTATTTCTGCCAGATCATATTCCATATCGTCGAATGCCCTGTATGGCTCACACACTTCAGCTTCTCATAAAACCAGTTTATGAACATTATAGTGCAACCACCTTAGAAACGAGACAAGTTGTATCAAGAATTAGGAAATCAAGTGTGGCAATTGAGAAACTTATTGACAAGTGTGGGAAGTCTGTGATAACTGACTGCACCTCAAAATGGAACAGTACATATCAGATGATTGACCGGCTGTTTAAATAAAGACATCGGTGAATGAAGTTCTTATAGAAATCGGTACATATTATTTTATTATTTATGTTATTAGTGTGTATAAATTATTTTCGGAGTTTTATTAAGTCTACAAAATTGCGTCTTACCTTATATAAACTAAAAAAACGAAAATGGTTATAAATTGTAAGAAGTTCATTAGTCATTATCATTAAAAAACAAGACAGGGTATATAGTCTTTAAATTAGGTTTACTAATAACACGGAAATACTTTACCCTGCCTTTTAAATCACATTGCAACAGTATGGAAAAAAGAAACGTATATCAATGATAATTATTAGTTATTACAATTGTTATTAGTAAACTTTAATTTCAGACGGTTTACTTAAATTTAAGAATCGACACATTCAAAGCATATGAATGGGTTCGTCTTCAAAACATTTCTTCACTTTTGGAACCCTTTGCAGTACAAACAGATATACTTCAGACCGATGCCTAGTCTCTTTCACAGGTTCTACCATCTATACTCAATTTGGAATGCTATTTACAAGAATATCCTACCAGCAAGTCTTTGATAGCGAATCTTCTTGGAGATCTACGTCAACGGTTTCAAACAATTCTGCAGCCGGACTCAGATACGTTTAATCCTCTTCCGTCTGCTGCATATTTGTTAGATCCAACCGTTGCTGTCTTTATCCTCACACCGGAAATGGGCACCTTGCTCCATGCAGCAAAGATTTATATAATAAAAGTTTGTGGAGTAGAACAAGAATTATAAGCTGCTGCTGAGTCAAATGGATCTGAATGTGAATTTGCTGCCATAAAGCGCTTTAAGTTCTTGTCAAATAAAATCTTTACAAAAGAAAGAAAAATTTATAACCAAAACAACCTCACTGTTGCAGGTCAGCTGTCAAGGTATTTGGTAGACATAAGCGGTGATGAAGCGCTGCCAAGTAACGGCCTGCTCTTTTGGAAACAAAACAAAAGCAAGTATAGCAAGATTGCAATTTTGGCTGAAGATTTACTGTCCGCCCCAGCATCACAGGCGTTTGTAGAAAGGATATTTTCACTTTGTGGAATTTTAACTGTTGGTCGCCACAATCGAATGAAAAAATCATTAGAGATGAGAATTTTACGAAACTGAACAAAAACTTGTAATTTAAATTCAACCAGATATTTTCTTTCAATTTCTTATTATAACTCAATTGAATCATTGAATGACTATTTTATGACTATTTTTATCCTTTTTTAGATGTTACTAAGGTGGTTACTATGGTTACTAAGTTAAAAAATTGTTTAAATATTTTTCTTGAAATTTATGTATTACATTATTTCTTGAAATAATGATAGGGGAGACCGGGGCTAGTTTTCAGCAGGGGTAAGTTGACGAATTGCGTTTATCTGCAGAGTCTTTTATCAAAAAGTATCAGAAATCTCAGGGAACTTTCCTAATTGACCATTTCATCTTGGGTCCTACGACTAAAACTAATATAAATATTCCAGTCACAATTGATTTACTATTATCAGTCAGGCTGTTTTAGTAGTTGTCGTTTTTCAGGATCTTTAGGCAGTTTATTGAAAAGCTTTTAGGGTTTATTGGCAAAATTTTCACAGGGGAAGCTGGAAAACAAAAAATATCTTTATAAAATTAATTTTTTTAAAATTTTTATTTCTAACAATATTGAAAAAATTTATTTTTACAAAAAAAATACCTTTGAATTTTTTTACAAAAAAATTTTTTTAAGGGATTTTGTTACCAGGAACCAAGGTGGGGTGTTGTTTTGTTACCAGGAACAAAGGTGGGGTGTTGTTTTGGCTTCATATTCAAACTACTAACTGCTACTAGCTCATAGAAATAATAAATAATTTTTATACATTTTTACTCACTAATACGTTAATAATCTTTTTTATAGTTTGCGCCAACTTACCCCGGGGTGGGGCAAGTTTTTCTTTTTTTAAGGCCCAGGAAGGAGCCACAAGATTTTTTTTTTAAAAGAAATTTAACTAGTACAAGTTACCCAAATTCGTAGACTTCAAGACTACACTTTAATTTTTTCAAAAAAAGTATGTCGTTAGGACTACTAATTGCTGTAAAATTTGATAGAAGTAAAATATGAACTGATTTAGTAACTGAAATAAGAACTAAAATGATTAAAATCATAAGAACTGAACTGAAATTAATTTCATCAGAACTGATTCAAAAGAAGTAAAATTAAAATTAGAAATTAAATCAATGCTACAAGAACGAAGTAAAAATGGAAATTGAAATTATATTTAGAACTTAAATATCACTGACCTACAGTTATGTAGTAAGTTCTTCGTTGGTCATGACCATTGTTCATTTTACTTTTTTAAAAGATAGGTTAACAACCTAACAACTTTTTTTTTGTAATTGGTTAAAACTGGTTTTCAAATAAGTGTCTACTGCAATTTTCACTAACATAAAATTTTTTAAAAAAACAACCCTAACAATGTAATTATGTAATGTTTAAAACCCAAATATAATGTGTGTGTGTGTGTGTGTGTGTGTGTGTGTGTGTGTGTGTGTGTGTGTGTGTGTGTGTGTGTGTGTGTGTGTGTGTGTGTGTGTGTGTGTGTGTATATACACTTATATTTTTAATTTTTATAGCTATGGAGAAATTATAATGAAACCTTTTCATCATTTTTCATCGTTTTTATTGGAAAATGTTATTAAATTGTTGAATTACGTTAATATTTTTTTAAATTTCGTTATAGATACAGTTATAAAAGATCAAAACAAATCTTATGGGTGCAATTATTCCACTGGCACCTGCGAAATTACCAAAAGAACTGACCATTGCTATTTATTGTATTTTTCTAAATGTTTAAGTTAAACAACCTAACACCTTATTATTTGTTATTTGTATTGTTGTTTTATAAATAAGCGTCCTCATTGCTAGGCAATTAGATTTGTTGGGTTATTTTTTCAAGAATTATCTGTTTAAGTAAAATCTGAAAAATAATTATATTTACATTTTTACTTAAACATACATATTTCTTAAGAAATAACCCTGCTAATATAAATATGAAATCTTTACTCAAATAATTCAATAAAACCTAAATAAAATATGAAATTAACTGAAAAAACTGTTAACTATTAACTAAAAACATAGCTTTAGTTAATAGTTAAGTTAATAGTTTTTTTAGTTAATTTCATATTAGGATTAGCGAGTTTTAGTAGAAAACTTAGTAGGATTAGCAAGTTTTAGTATACTAAAACTTGCTAATCCTACTAAGTTTCCTACTAAAACTTGCTAATCCTACTAAGTTTCCTACTAAAACTTGCTAATCCTACTAAGTTTCCTACTAAAACTTGCTAATCCTACTAAGTTCCTAGTAAGTACTCGTTAGGAACTTACTAAGTTTTAGAAGGAAACTTATTAAGTACTTAACAGGATTAGCCGGTTTTTTTTTCTCGGGTATATTCAAATTCATTTCGCGCCGCTAACATATAACAAAAACAAATGCTGAACAGATTTAAGCTAAATCAAAACCGATCTTTCTGTCCTTTGGCTTGGACAATTGGTTAATCGTTGATAATCTGGCATTTCTTTAACAGGATTGCGGCCAGCTATGCGGACGAACAGCATTTATGTTCGGCTGTGAAAGCGACAACTATCTGTCAACGCGTAGCCGCTAGCCGAAAGACCACGGCGTAAACTTCAAGCTTGTGTCGAGTGAACAACAAAGATGTTTTCCGAGTGGTCGATTTTGCCTAATGAACTGTCATTTGCTGAGCTTTAAACTCGGAAAGACATTTTGAAACATTTGCGACTTAAAAAACGCGCAGGAAGAGAGAGAAGGAGAGAAAGCTAAATATGACTTTGAGCTAAAAGTATAGCTTTAGTTCTGAAACGAACAGGTTCTACCAGGCTCTAATTTTTTACTTGCAACGCCTGTAACGGTTAACAAAGTGGGAAAAGCCGTTTTACTTAGGGTTTTTAAACTTGTAACTTTGCTTGTGGAGCCGATGCTCTCACCGTATGTTTCCTTTTTCTCTTTTCATTGTTATTTTTTTATTTTATTTTTTTTCTTTTCTCACATCTTCTCAATGGTCGCGGAATAGATCACTGAGGATCTCCGCAAATTACGCAACATCGATTTAGTCGCGCGACACTAATAAACAAAAGAACGCTGCTCAAAGCATGAAAACATCACTGCATTTTTTTTTAAAAAAAATTACAATCAGTATGGTCGCGGTGGGCATTCGTCATACTTTCCGAGGCATTGTCCAAGACCGCGGTAACCAACTTTAGCGCAAAAGACTAATCCGTATGGGCATGGCATGCATATCGCTCTCTTGTTGACACATGCTACATAGCCAGATCGAGGCTCGCTGTCAATAGCGTAGTTACCGTCTGCAAGATAGATGCAGTCATTTGTAACGTCGACACCTAAAGTCCAAAGACAAGATTAAATGGTAAACTTCTTCACTCAAAAACAAAAAGCAAGTTTAGAGCGCTCTAGTCAAACACGCAATTCGGTTAGAAAAGAAAAGCGCGACATTGTTAGGTAAGCTTAGCTGAAGCAAATTGTCAAGAAATCTCTTACCGACACAATAAACGCGCGTTGGTTGGTAGTCGGTTTTCTTAGGTTCGTAGTCGGTTATCTTAGGTTCGTAGTCGGTTTTTTTTGGCTCGTAGTCGGTGTTCTTGGGCTCGTAGTCGGTTTTCTTTGGTTCGTAGTCGGTGTTCTGGCGTTCGTAATTGTCGTCTCGCGCTACACGCCTCACGCTTGCTGTAACAGCCAGAACACAAGCCGCGATGAAAACTATCTTGCTTGCCATGATTGTGAAGCTGTTTGAAGTTGATTTGAATTCACTTCATTTGTGCTTTGCGTTTAAATTTATTTGTGTTTGAACTTGATTTTGTTTGCGAAGTTTTTATTGGCGTTTTCAATGGACACTTGTGGAAATAACAACTGTACTAATTTGCCAGTAATGCGCCAAAAGAGCGCTTAAAAACTAATAACGAGGTTTCAAGTGCTTCGTTTGAGGAAACGCGTTTCGTTTCTGCGAAAATTTCACGTCACCAAAGTAGTTTGGCACTAACGTACACTCAAACGACGCAAAGAGAAAAAAACTTCCATAAAAAAAATAGCAAAGCAAAACAATTCAAACGAAAGCACACATATATTGGCCGAATTTACATCAAACGAGCGCAATTTCAGAAAGAAATTCAGCTTGTTTTATTTGATGCTCACTGTAGAGCTGAGATGGCGTTGCTTTTTCGAATCCAATTTGACGCACGCACGCAAGAAGACACGGACTCTGTCTCGTTCACTTTTTTATATCCTTCGAACAAATTAGCTCAAAAATATTAATGCAAATCGTTAAAACGTTCAGAGTTTGATAAAAAAATCTTATTCAAACCGTACTCATTAAACTTCTTAACGTAATAACCTCCAACGTTTTTCGTTACATTTTTTTCGAACAGTTGCTCACTTCAGCTTAGCTAGCGCTCGTTTTCGCATTTTTGATTCTTTTATTCCAGAAATGGCTATTTTCAGTGTCCACAATAAGTAGAAAATAAAGGAATTTAAAGTAAATATGTGAATGATCGGTTTTACCAGAAAAAATTTAACATTAATATTTCTTACTTTTTTTGTCTAATTTTTTATTATAAAACGAAAAAAAATTATGCAATCAGTATTAAAATTAAATTTTCTACAAGATAGAGGTAAAGTTATTTTTAAACGAATTATGGTTCCCGAATTATTACGATAGCAAATAAAAGAAAAAAGCAAATTTTTACGACTCTCTTTTAAACCTTTATAAAAATAAAATGATTGAAAAATGACTTGGATTTTATTTTGACACATTTGAATAGAGGAGATGATTCTCTTTCTTCTGGTGATTTTATTTTTTAAATATTCCTATTAGTTCCGGTTTTATTTAAATTTTTCGATCAGTGATCGAAAAAATAGTATGATCGGTTTGACCCGATTTTACTCTATCTCTTGATAATGATATTGTTTTGAAATCGTTACTATAAGGTTGAGTGATTCTCCCATTAATGTGTCAAATTTTTCCCAATTAAGTACGAAATTTCAACGGATAACATTTATGCAATCGCTGCACATGTTTAGAAAAAAAACTGTTAATTTTTAAAGCTTCAAATTTATTTGCAAATTCTTTTTTCATTTTGCAGGTTTTAAAATCTTTTTAATGAACTGGTTTATTACTTTCACTTGATGAAACTGACATTTTCCCCCATTAACAAACAAAACGTTAAACTGTGCTTAACAACATTTCCTTGATATTTTCAATTTATATTTTATCTTATTACACTTTTCATTCGATATATATTTTAAGTAGAAATACTCCCGCTGGATTCATTTTTGTTTGACTTTTCAGGGGCATTTGATTAAAAAACTTTATTTTTAAATTTCTGTCGGTAAAGAAAGTTTTTTAATGTTAAGATTTTATATATCATAACATTTTTAACACATATGGTGGCTTTTGATTCCTCTCAATCCAGAAGTTTTAATTTGTGCTCAAATCACTTCAAACGCTGTGAAGTGGAAAAAAATTTATTTAAACTTAAAGGTGAGTTTCCACTCATCCGTTTTTGTTACGGGAAAGGGAAGGGAAGGGAAAATTAATCACGTGAGCGTACGCAGTTTGTAATTTCATTTTGAAAATTAATCACTGCGCATGCTCAAGTAAACAATTTTCCCATCCCTTTACCTTTCCCGTAGCAAAAACAGATGAGTGGAAACTCACCTTAAGCCTTCATAGCCTGATGCATTTAGTTACAGAAAAAAGGAAAGAAGACAAGGTCCTGTAGATTCTGAAGAAAACACTTTTGGTGGAACAACTTTCAATGAGAATGTAAATGAATTATGGCGATCCGTTAAACAGCTGATTGAATATCTAAAAAATGTTAATTTTACATTTAAAAAAAAAACAACTAATAAACAAAATACCAAGTTTAAAACCCTTCCTGAAAATTAAAACAAGCATTAAAAAATGTCTTTTGAAGTCATAAAAGTGTTCACTTTAAAAATCAGAAAATAGTAAAATCAGAAAATTTGTAAATAAAATGTCTAGATAAGCTGCTTCTACGGTTTACTGATTGAAAACCCCTTGTGTAACTTTTGTCTGTCGATCAAATTTATGATATGTTGAAGCAGCCCAAGAAGTATGGGGTATGCCACAGTTTTAAATAGCAAGGTCGAATGCTTTGAACTGATTGATTTTTTCAAAACAGTTAGATTCTAGTTCAGGTCTGAAGCAACCTTTTAACAACCCATTTGCACTTCCAGAAAGATCAATCCCAGCAAGCACACAACGTTGAAACAACGTTGAAATAACGTTGATCGACGTTGATCAACGTTATTTCAACGTTGTTTCAATGTTGTGTGCTTGCTGGGATGGTTTCACAAACTTGAAAAACTGAATTAGCTTCACCGAACTAACTTAAAAATTAATATTTTTGAGCAATAATTTTTTACACTCATTGCTTCCGTATTTTCCCCTATGATACGGGCTCAGTTTAATATTAAAAAAAGAAGGCCACTTCTCCACATCTGCCCACACCCCTTGGAGTACCCAATAAAGAGGAATTGTGTCGAGAAGATGAACTTGATAAATCCCAATTAGGAAACAAAAACAAAACATGTCAATGTTAACTGACAATTTCTTGTAGTTAACATTGACATGTTTTGTTTTTGTTTCCTAATTGGGATTAGGCAACTTTACTTAGAAGTCACTTAGCTGCTAATAAGCAAAATTAAAGTTTGAGATAAAGTTGGGCTTTTTCCTTGAGTCAACGAATGACGTAGAAGTAAATGAGCAAGGGGATTTTTAGTATATTTTTTTTATCAGATAATCAGGACCACCTTTTTTTTCCGTCGAATGGAATAAAAATGTTCCCCCGCAACGCACTACCACCTTTCGCTTTGTCATTGCTATCCAAAAAATTCTCTTGCGTGTATATGTTGTTTTTGAAACAATGCGTTGAACGTGTTTTTATATTTACATCGTTGGCCTGCTATGACAACTTACTTCTCAGAAGATTACAGTGCACTAAAATGATAACCATAGGGAAAGTGTTCGGAATGCTTTTTGGCTAGCCGCAAAATTATTAAATATAAAAATAAAAAATAAATAGAAAAGGTTATAAGCTATAATTGAGGCACAAGTTTAGATGCTTTTAGTCATTAATGGCAAATTTTTACTCTTTAGATGAAATTAAAAAACTCAAACAAGAAAGTCGGAAATTAAAAACTTAATTGCTAATGCTAACTTACTTACAATTAGTCAGATTTTTATAAGAAAATACATGCTCATGATAATATTAAACACGTGTGCAAGTTTAATTTATTATTAGACACATTTTGGATTATATGGCGGGAATAGATTTCAGTCGAAAGGTTGTTGTTCAACGCAAGTATTTTTAGTCTTGACACAACTTCTGGTTGATTACTTAAAGACTTTTTTTCTTGTTTATTGTTGTTAATGCTGTTGCAACTTTCCTATTTTATACTTAGTAAATTTGAGTTCATTTTGCTGCAAATAAAAAGCTTAAAAATATTTCCGTAAAGGTATTTAAAGGGGCCACTGGAATTTATAACCAAGAAATTCAGCTGGGTATGTCAGCGAGATATAATTAACTAATTGGCTTTTATGATGAGTTGGGATTATAAAAAAGTACAAATAGCGATATCACTGGTTATTGCTACACTTTTTATTTGTATACTTCTGCCCTGTGTAAAAGCCGATGTCGGGCCGAGCTCGGCCTCCGACATTGGGCCGCTATCGTTTTTGTCCGTACGGATCGATGTTCGACGCGATACTGCTTATATTATACTTAAAGAATAATATTTTATATCACTAAATTTATTAATATAAAATATTATTACTTAAGTAAGAATATTTCCATTGTTTTCTATTATAAAAATCAATTTTAAGATATTATTACTTAGGTAATAATATTTAGAAATTGTTTTTTTCAATAGGTAACATGTTAAATTTTTATAAATAGTATTACTATTTATAAATATTATTATAAATATTACTTATATTATTATAATATACTATTATAAATAATAAAGTAATAATATTTTAAAGCCGTTTTTTATAATAGGTAATATGTAAATTTTTTATTTATAAATAGTATTACTATTTACAAATATTATTATAAATTTTACTTATATTATTATAGTAGATTATTATAAATATTACTCAAGTAATAATATTTTAAAGTTGTTTTTTAATGATAGGTAATATGTAAAATTTTTATTTATAAATAGTGACATATGTAAACAACTGAAATCAGTTTTTTGTAAGTTGAAAGTTAAACTTAAGTTAATCGTTACCATGTAAGATATTTACGAAAAGTAAGGATTAGGAACTAAAATATATAAAAAACACATATAAATCAAAATTAAATATATTTTTAAAATAAATTAATTAGAATCTGTCTAATCATCAAATAAATTGGATCAGCTAAAAATCCGATGTTTTCTGGGCATTGGTCTTTGTAATTCATAGGAAGACCAATGTGTGCAGCATCTAAAAAATAGTATAAAATAAAATTTTGACATATCAATAATTACAACATAGTATAAATCAAAGCGTAGTTAAGTTACTGATAAACAACTTTTAGTAAAGGTGACATTATTGCATGTCACCTTTACTAAAAGTTGTTTATCAGTAACTTAATAAAGTTGGAGCAATTAATGAAGTGTATGCACCTCCAGCCGATAAAAAAACCTTTTTATATAATTACTAATGAAACAAAAAATTACTTTGGCATTTTCGATCAGGATGTGCACTGTCACAATTATTTGTATCCACAGCATTATTCAATTTGTATTCAACAGCCCCTATAAAAATTTATATACAAACATACATACATACATACATACATACATACATACATACATACATACATACATACATACATACATACATACATACATACATACATACATACATACATACATACATACATACATACATACATACATACATACATACATACATACATACATACATACATACATACATACATACATACATACATACATACATACATACATACATACATACATACATACATACATACATACATACATACATACATACATACATACATACATACATACATATATATATATATATATATATATATATATATATATATATAGAGCAAGAGAGAGAGAGAGAGATGTATCACTAATTAAATAAAAGGTTACCTTGGCATTTTGGATCAGAATGTGCACTGTCATAAGCATTTGCATCCTTGGCATTGCTTAACTCCTTGCATTTAACAGATCCTATAAAAATCATATACATATATATATATAAATATATATATATATATACATATATATATATACATATATATATGTATATATGTATATATATACATATATATATATATACATATAAATTAATAAAATTATTTATTTGGATCAGGTTGCGTAGCCTCTTTTTTTCAAATTTTCCTTTTACCTTTCAGAGCAATTTGATGCCATCAATAAAATATAGACCTAGTTTATATAAATATAAAAATAATAAGTACAAGTTAAGAAATATAAAAACTTATGCTATAATTAAAATGCTACAAAACAGACTGTCGAATACAAATTTATATCAATACAAAATTAGCAGACACCATGTTTTACACAGTATGAACGTTTCTTGTGGAAATAAAAACAAGCGTTTGTGAATTGATATACTGACTGCAAAATTGCATGGCACCTTACATTTGACAAGTATAATGAATCATTGCTGTTGTGTTCTACATTGATTCTGAACAACTTTTCACACAAAATCCAAATGTCATAATCATCTTTTGAGGGAAATATTAATAATGCACCTTTTGTTTTCAAGTTAATGCATATTGTTCTTGTTTGCTACTTGTATTTAGCGCTGAAATACATGTTTCACAGTGTAGCAAATTCCCCAGAATTTCCCCTAAATATAGCAAAACCTGCAATACAACCCACAATACTTTGTGAACATGTAGACAAACAACTAGCATCAGGAACTAAAAAATAATCATGATCAGTAACAGAGTTTTCTAGTAGTTCAATAATCCTATTTCTGCTAGTAGAGTTATTCAAAACACTAACAGAAGGAACATCAATGTTTTCAATGTTTTGGTATTTACTAGAGCAGTCAAAATAGGTGCAATTTGCAATGGCAAACAGTTTCCACGAAGAATATCTTGAATATCATTATGCACCAGCAATTTTTTATATGTTCCAATAAACTGTTTTGCTAAAGGGTATTTATTACAACCTAATAAACCTCTTATTTTTCCAAAAAAAAATTACTGTACCTATGAAAAGTAATGCCACCAGCACAATCTCCTGAAGTACACCCATAGGCAGAACAAGGTGCCAGTGCTTTGTTTGCAAGTACTTTTCAGCATACCAGTACCTGGTATGCTGAAAAGTATTTGCAAACCAGGAAATAGCTTATGAATTTGAATTTTAATACAAACCAGGATATAGCTTACAAATTTGAAGTTTAACACAAAAAAAATTTTGTGTTAATTTTTAAATTTGTAAGCTATTTCCTTTTGAATAAATTAGGGTAGTAAAAGACATGCATTTAAAAACACTGTCAATTCTGGAAGGGGGATTTCAGAAAAATCACTTAATAGTTTTTTATTGAAATAAATATATTATATGTGAGTTTTTTTTTTGCAATAAATATACTGCATATAATTTTTTATTTATAACTTTGTCATTATTTTAGATCAGTAGTAAAAATTTGTCATTTGTTTGATATCTTTATTGCTGTGTTTATAACCTCACCAATATCAAAATATGAATTTATAAACTTTCATTTTATACTTTGCAGAAAACTTTGGAAAACTTTCTCTCTGTATCAACCATTTACATAACATTAAAATGTAATGCCACCAGTACAATCTCTTGAAGTATGCCCATAGGCAGAACAAGATGGCATGTCAATTTAAATTTGTTTATCAATATTTATCATTTTATTATTATTCAGTATAAATCATATAAAGCTTAATAAAAAGTTATAACTTAATTTTATATATATATATATATATATATATATATATATATATATATATATATATATATATATATATATATATATATATATATATATATATATATATATATATGTTATGATAGTGTCATGTATATATATGCATTTATATACATACACTTAAGTTATAGCTTATTATCTTAAATACATGTAAATACAAACTTGTTTCAACTTACAAACATATGGTTTTCTTTTCACAAGAATCTTTCGTGTATCTGAAATGCACTCTCTGTTGGTAGCATGTTGAAATACAGCTATCTGAATGTCTTTTTCAGTATTCCGAATGTTATTGAAACGAACTGAAGAAGACTATCAGTTAGCAAATAATTCTTTACATGATAGTATAAGTTACCAAGCATAAACTGACCAATTCTTGTTATTCAATCATTTGATTGCAATCATTTCAATTTTTTGATTTGGTTTAACAAAGTTTTAAATAAAATCCTAAGTTCCACGAAATTCTTTTGGGTTAACCAAGATGGCGGCCAAATTTCAAAACTGGCTTCAAAAAAGTCACGTTATGCCGTCTCCTGTGTATTAAACCTCCTTGGTTGAGGTATGCCGCCATTTTTTAAATTTAATAGAAACATGTTCGATTTTTTATTAAAATGTATTATTGAAATAAAAAACAGAACCCAATCGGCTGAACGTCGGCTGAACATCGGCTGAGTGTCTGTTAGCCTATTCGTCGGCGAACAGACATATAACCGACGTTCAGCCGATATTACTTTGTTGAAAACAGTGTAGCCGATGTTAAACCGATGTAACTAGCTCGGCCTGAGCTAGGCCCGACGTCGGCCTAAACACAGGGTGACTTTACACATGTTTTTTGCATTTAAAACATTTGAATCTGGGGCTGCAAGACTGATATGCACTGCATGTAAAGCATTCCACAAACAAGAAAGTAATTTTCTTTTTTAAATTCTTCTCTCATTGGAAAAAGTGATGACAAGTATATGTTTGCTCCTTTTATTATAGGCAATAGGTTTAACATTTTGTTTTATAATGGGGTGCACTGTGTTATCATTTTGAATCTATTAAAGAATCTTTGTGTCAAAGACCAAATCCTAATAATGTACTGAAGGCAGTTGATTTTTATTTCAGATCCTACTTTTTTAATGATAATCATATTGATTATTGACATTTTACTTTCAGGAACATATGAGCGCTATGAGATGCTTTTAAGATTGAAAAAGCTCTTGTTTTTCAACTAAAGTTGTTTTTTATGGTTTCCACAGAGATTTTATTGCTTTTGACCCAATTGCTCTAAATGGGAAAAATGAGCCCAAGGATCTTTACATACTTTTTTGATTTTCATAAGTGTTTATGAGTATGTTCACTCAAATAGTTTGAAAAAACTTGTTTCTTAACTAGTTGCTTTTATGGCTTTCACAGAAATTGTATTTTGTTTGACCCAACAGCCCCAAATGATTGTTGATATTTATGCTTTTGACAGAGATTTTGTTGCTCTTGACAATTTCAAAATGAGTTCGTATTTAAATTATCCATATTTAAATATGAACTCATTTTGAAATCGTCCATATTTTTCACATATTTTGGTAATAATTATAGCTAAAGATAATAAAGATATTAAAATGATGTGAAGTGCTTTTTTAATAAAAAGAAACATGCATACATGTTTTCCTATTTTTCGCTTATTGAAACTCTTTTCTTATTTGTCAAGGTACATGCACTAACATCTAGTAATTCGGGTCTGCCAGAATCTAATGAATCACATTCTTTGTAATCTCACATTTAGAATTACTTTGCTGTTACTCATTTCTCTGATAGTAATGATAATCACTCGTACTAAGCCTAGAATACACTAAGCCTAGAATTAACTAAATTTTGTAGCTTTTGTAGATTTAAAGTACAGTATTATTTATCGTACAGCATTCTGAAACTAATTTAACAGAATAAGTTTTGGTTAAATTGTACTTCAACCTGAAGCTCGTTAAAAAAAAAACTCTCCTAACCAATTAAAATTCTACTTCATAAAAACTATTCAATAATTTATAAATACGTGTGTGCGTCAAATATCTCCTTCGCGGCTCCAGATTTCAGACAACATTTCTTTTGTATATTTTGAATACAATCTCTCAGATTGTAAATTGTATTTGCACAACTCCTGTTTAGCGTGTCACCACACGCTAAACAGGAGTTGTACGAATACAATTTACAATGTTGTACGAATACAATTTTGTTTAATTTTTTTTAAGATTGGGGAACATGGGTTAAGATGACGAATGGAGCAAGATGAAAACATATAGTTTTCTTGAAAACTCAACTAAATATGAAATCTGACTGTAGCTGAGAGGGAAGTAGATTACATCTACTAGATTTATTTATGCTTTCTTTATAAATATTATTTTCGGAATCAAAGATAATTATTAAAAAGGTTTTTCCTGTATTAAGGGAAAAGAAAATTTATTTACTTGTAGCCAAAGGTAAGTAAGAATTTCTCATTCAGTTTGTTCGGTTTGGAAGCCATATAAGTAGTATTAAGCTATGATAACTTATTTATGTAGAGTTCTGAGCCATTTTAAAGATTAAGTAGCCTAGGGGCAAGATGACTCGTTTGTCGTTTCGTCAGAGTACATGTTTTACCATAAACCTGTACTCTAATAACTTAGTGTAGCTTAGTCATTATTACATTGCTTTATTATGTATTAAAATATTTTGTTTGACATTTGCTTTATTTTGTTGGAATTTGCTATGAACTGATTAGTTGACATTTTTTTGCATAGCCCTATATAAATATATAGTTTAATTGTTTAAAAAATCACATAACCGTTTGTATTACATATCTTATTAACTTGAATTTATGATGTTGTGTTATTTGAAAAGGTAATGGTATAATGGAATTTACTTTTTTTAAAGCCGCCATCTTACCCCGCATACGGGGCAAGATGATAATTTGAGGTAACTTTGGTTAATGAGTTTTTTCCAGGCTATATTTAATTTTTATATGGGTTTTTTTTATACATATGTGACGCATAATAATTTTTTTTCCACTTTTTTTGATAAAGTTTTACTTATTGAAACAGTTATTGAATAAAATATAAGTGCTTTTCAAAACGTTCTTCATCTTGCCCCATGTTCTCTACTTGTTGCTTTTGCAGAATGGTTAAAACGTCCTACTAAACCACTCAGTTTCCTGGAAATATTCGTCCATCAGGAAAATGCCTGTGATTGTGTGGCAGCCAAGTGATTTAAATCGTTAACTTATTTGCTGATGAGTTTTCCTTTTACATCATTTCTGGTATTTTCAAATCTTTGACCGATGCATCACTTAATTTTGCAATTAGCTCACTTGTGTGTTTTTTGCTACAAACTTTCTTAGAGAAGTTTCTAAGCAATATCAATAAAAAACCTTTTTCCTTTTTGATAAAAAAACTTTCGTAATCAAATTCAACAAACTAACCGCATGAATGCTAATGCGCGTGAATAATCACTACTTAATGTTTTTTTGTTTTTTTTACTTTGATTTTTTAGTCGCAACACGCGTATTTTTTAATAAACGTTGAATGTTTTCAAAGCCAGGATTGCCTAAGTTAAATTCTGCTTCAATTTTATTTCAAATGCTGATGATGACTGATTAAACCTGATGTGTTTAATCAGTCATTTCAGGGCCATTCAAAATTTTTACTTCTATATATATATATTCTTCTTTAGATATCGTGAGGCCAAAAAAATGCAAAAAAAGCTCATCTGTTTGTAAAACAGCAATGGAGTATTTTCAGTTGAATATAGCTGCAAAAATGGGCATGTATTGTGTTATTTTATGAGCTACTATAATTTAATAATAAAAACTGCTGAACAAGTTGATAAATTGTTCAGCATTCAGTCATATGCCAGTCGCATTAACTACATAGTTTAAAAACCTGAGAATTGGTTTAGAATATTAAAACACGATGCATCCATTGATGTTTTGAAATCAATCGTTAATAAAGCAATCAATCTCTCCTGCCATCAATCCTAAATAAAACTGTTGAACCACCTTGACTCTCCTCTGGCGATGTTTCTTTTGCAAGGAGTGAGTTTTAAGTCTCTACAGCTTCCACTTATGAAATATCGTCTGCACTGTTTTAACATGAGGCGAAAAGATTCAAACGTGTTTTTATGTAATGTAAAAATAATCAACATTTTTTTTATTTCAAAAGAAAACCAGTGCAATGAATAATTATAAGCGTAAGAGTTATGTCGTTTGATTTGCCAACTATTAAGAACTCATAAAGTTAGGCCACGCACTTTTTAGTGGTTCTTCAGATATTAAAATTTTAGATTTCACCCAAGTTACTGTTAAAAGCTGATTAACATGGTAACTAAAAAAATTAATTTCATAAAATTTGAAAATTTTATCACCCTAAATAAAGCAAGGTTATTTACAACCAAAACCTAAACATCAACTTTTTTTAGATTTTAAAATTTCTTTTCTCTGTATTTTTTTGTTGTCAACAGTTTATTGTTTTCTTCTTTAACAATTTATCTGCCACTTTTATCATTAAACATTTTTCTTTGTTAGTTTTAAATCTCAAAAACTAGATCAATAAAAAAATTATTAATATTTTTATGTTTAAAAAAATAGGAGTTACTTTTCATGTTAATGTTAAAACGAGAACGAAGATTACTAAAATGAATTTAAATTCTTAGAAAGACACTTACTTATAATGAAAGTTTTATGTTAAAATACTAAGAAATAAATCATTATACCTGAATGACTCATGACCTGGTGTATCTATTACAAGAAGCCCAGGAAGCTTCATTTCTAATGTCTGAAACTTGAAATTAAAAATAGAAATGAATCAAGATATCAATAAAAACTTTAACTTTAACAATTATATTGCTTATGCAAAGGACAATTTGTTTTATCCAGTTAAATATTTTTTTTTATTGGGATTTTTTCGGAAAAAAATGGTGGTTGAGGTGTCTTTCATGTTTGACATACAAGAGTTTAGGAAAACTTTTCTTTCTTTTTTTTTTTAAATAAAAAAAAAAAACCTCCCACCATAAATTTTGTAGTTTTGTAACGTATTATATTTTCATAAGAATTTTGTAGTTTTGATACCAAATTTTAAAAATTGAACAAGAACAAGTTATAGTTTTTCAAGTGACGAAAAACTTTTATCACAGTTTCACATGAGAGTGTAAATTTAAAAAAATTTAAGCACTTAAAAAATCGTAGTTTTTGTAGAATCGTCGGATCTTAAAAAGGTTTTCACCATTGGAAAACTTATTATTAGCTCTCCCTCTCCATAAGCAACAATTAATTTGATCAAGAGATTGTTAAAGAGAAAAACTAAAAGTTATCAATTTTTCTAGTGCTGTCGAAGATTTTTTCAACATGAATAAAAAAGAATGAAAACCAAAACAAAAAATACTAAGCCAAGGAATCAAAACAATATATTTAACTATTTTGATTTATCAAAAAGTATATAATGACAGTGACTCAAACTTTTTTATATTACAGAAAACCTCATCACCAAAATTTAATTCAAAGAAAATAACCTTTACATGCAGAACAAGAGCTAAAACGTTATTTATCACAGCAACTTGTAGCAAAACAAGTCAATCATATAGAAATAACAATTATAATGTAATGATCGGCTTTTGAATAATGTAGGCAGAATCGTTAAATTATGCAACCTCACACCATTCTCTTATCAATACTTATTTAAATTTTTTGTGTTGTTTAAATTAATTATATCGATACCGAAGCTCTGACAGGAATTTCTGTAATTTTAAGGGTGTTAATTCCAAAAGTTAAACTTATTCCGTACCAATGCCAATCCTTACTCCATTAAAAAGTGGTTTGTCATTTACACTTAACTGTTAACAGCATCCTGTTAGTTTGGACGATGACAATCAACAAAAGTTTTAAAGTTCAATAAGGTTGGTATTCATCTAAAAAAAAGTTGCTTCTCACATAAACAAAATGAAATAGTTTATTCATTATAAAAAGGAAACCAATCATCCACCTGTAAACAGGTCATTTAAAATTCGTCTCTTTGAAAGTCAAAGATCATTAGTGAAATGAAGGTGAGTTAAGTGTTACAAGCAAACTAACCTTATTTGAGAACAAAGTCGTTTATTTTTCAAAGTTGAAAAAGGTTTTTTAAAAGGTGTTTATAGTAAGAAATGTTACACAAGTTGTAATTATTATCGTTGCTGTTATTCAAACATATTATGGCTTTAAATGAAATGAAATTTTTGTTAGATGTATTTATGTTACTTTATATACAGTATTAAGTTTTTTTGAGTATGTAAAAAAGGTAATGTTATTTAACTCATGATACTGGCGTTATTCTAATTTAAATCTTTTCATTTATGTTATATCAAACGTTTTGTTTTTAGTTTGGTTAGTTAGTTTTGATTGGTTACTTTTAACTCACTGCACTTTATCTGACGATGAACTGTAATTTATATAATTCTTAGTGGATATTTTACATGGAATCTCTCTTTATTAATCTCTATTACGGAATCTAAGTAAGATGCCCATATCTTGGAGGAGGCAATTTTTTTTATATAAATAAGCTCAGAAGGGGAACGGAGAATTCTAGGAAAAGAAGATATGCCAGTACAAATTGAAGAGAGATCGTAAGAGGTTTCAAATGGTGTCAAGTAATTTAAGATACGCACTCTTGATAATCTAACCAGGTCTTCAAGACTGCATTTATTTTCCATAATCAGTTCTAACATTAAGGAAAGTGTTATGAAAGCATTTACAAGGCAGAATAATATTGTTTCTTTTCGTTCGTATTTTACTTCCTTAATACCTTTCAATATATGAAAAAGTGTGTTCAATCTATAATAATGTTGTGTTTTATTCTAGTATTAGAATAGATTTAACCGGCATACTTTTGCAGAAGAAACTTTCCTAAACAACTATCGGTATTAATTAAAAGCTAGAAATAAAAATAGTGCTACACGGTGTTATGCGTCAAACAAATTATGCATATAAATTATGAATGTAATAAATTATCCATTTAAAAAATTCATACCATGTTCATACCATGAATTATACATAACACATATATTAGGGTGTATCGAAAAACAACTTTTTTTAAACTTGAAATTGTAATAGAGCGGAAAAGTTGCATAATGCTATAAAAAGTAATTGTGCCAAATTTTTTTGTATATTTTTTATGTCTTCAGTTCGCGCTAGGGTTTTATTTTTCTTACAAAAACACGTTTTCTGACCTTTTTTATAAAATAAAAATAACAAATTCTATGCATATACTAGAGTTGTATTAGAGTTTAAACATTACACAATGATCAAGTTAGAAATGGTTACAATATTTAAGAAAATATTTTAATGTCTTCAGTTGCCGCTAGAGGGCTGAGTTTTTAAGAAAAAACACAATTTTTATTTAAAACAAAGTAATTTTAATTATGTTGTTGATGCTTTCACTTGTCGTCACTGTTTACGTCATATATTTCCATCACCATCAGCATTATTTAACACAAATTATGTCTACAATCAAAACATTTATTTAGTAAATATTCAGATAAAGAGCAAAAAGCACAGGTTATAATTTATTAGTTCTGATTTACATCTGTTTATCATTAAAATAGATTGAAATCAAAGAAAATTTTATTGGCAGAAATGTCTTCTGCTGCAGTAACAACAAGAAAAAAGTCTTCTCGTCCTATCTTCGGTTCACCAGCAGACTTACGTGAAAATGTCTTGCCAACATACAAACATGTCATGCTAAGTTATCTTTTCCCAATACAGAAAATGAGAGTGAAAAGTAGTGGAAAACAGCCTTCTTTGAAAGAAATATCGGAAAATTTGGCGCACAAAATAGAAAATTTGTGGAGAAAAGCATCTATACCTACTGTCCCAGTAAACATGCTTTAGTTGGTCCAACTGACGGGCCATTATTGGCTATAGTTGGCTAACTGTTGGCATTTCTTGCCGACCATTAACCGACTTTGTACCGCGTGTTTTTGAATCGTTAAAGTTTCCCGTAAGTTTTATAAACGTATTTTAATAATTTAGTCGCATGGTCAGTAAACATATTCATTTAGACCATATTCACTTAGATAAGTGAACATATTCACTTAGACCATGCGACTAATTATTAAAATTACTCAAATAGATTCATTCAATAATTAAAACTATTCAATAGAGTTAGTTTAGTTTGAAGCTTTTTATTATTATTTTTCTTTCAAACGCTTTTTTTACCCTTCAACTAAAGTTTTAAACTCAAACTCTCCTACACCTCTTAATAAAACCGTTACGCTGGTAAGTACAAATATTTTACATTTATCCATTAGTTACACATTCAGATATAATTTTTGACATTGGTTGAGTTTTTAATTTATTTTTATGATGACACCATTTTTGTATTTATATTAGACATTTTAGCTCTATTTTAACTATTATTAAAAGTTAAAATACAGCTAAAATGTATATGTGCGTGTATAGTAGTATGTTTATGTGTGTATTTCTGTATGTATATGTGTGTATGTATGTATGTATGTATGTATGTATGTATGTATGTATGTATGTATGTATGTATGTATGTATGTATGTATGTATGTATGTATGTATGTATGTATGTATGTATGTATGTATGTATGTATGTATGTATGTATGTATGTATGTATGTATGTATGTATGTATGTATGTATGTATGTATGTATGTATGTATGTATGTATGTATGTATGTATGTATATATATACACACACACACACACACACACACACACACACACACACATACATACAGGGTGTCTGCCAGATCAGGGGAAATCAGGGAAAAGTCAGGGAAATCAGATATCTGGAAAAAATCTAGGATTATCAAGGAAATTAGGTTGAATTTTAGAAAAATCAGGGAGAAATCAGGGAAAATGGCTCTTCATCAAACTTGCATAACTTAAATAAGTTGTATATAGTACATGTAATATAAAAGTTTATTAGGCAGATAGTTTTATGAACTTCTCTTGCATCAAGCGAATCTTGAATCTTCACTTGCAAAAATATAAACAATAATACTTAGGTCGTTAGGAAAGTTCATAGAACTTCATCTATAAAGATACAATGAGACAGGAAATAATTAAATATTTATATATCATTTTAAACTGCGTTTAATTATGAACATTTTAAGTACTTGTTGAAGTATTTTGAATGTTTATTAAAAAAGTTATTTAAATTTTACTATATACGTTTTGAAGAAAAAATTTAAAAATGGATAAATTTGAATATCGAGCATATATTAAAACCCGTGCTCTACTTGGAGTT